>NC_135500.1:53823271-54423271 GCF_052857255.1 Amblyomma americanum
AGGCAAACCGTTCGGAGTGACCTACCAGTGCAAAGGAGAAAGCTTTTCAGCTCAGCCTATTGCAGAGAGGGATGACGAGAAAGGCAGGAGAGAAAAACTGTTTACAGAAAAGCAGGAACGCTAAGTGACGCTTTTGAAACAGGCGCACGGTTTCATATGCGGATTCCTTTCCAGAGTGGAAGGCTCTTAAATGAAAAATGACAGAATCCATCTCAGCCCCTTGGACACTGAGCAGGGCGGGCTACTCATCGACCACTGAGGAAAGTCCGTTCAGTGCGATAGTTAAGGGTCTTTATGCGATAATCCCATTGTCACAAAGTTCATGCCTGCCCTGTCCAGCTTTGACCTTTGTTTTCCAGAAACATGTCGCGCAGCAGCGTCGACGACGTTTTCCCCCTCCCCCGCGGGGGAACGGCATTCTCACCATAGGGCTGGAGGGGTCACTCAAAACTACTCCCCCCCCCCCCCCCCCCTCCTAGCATTGTTGCCATATAGGTGGCAAGCGCTTGCACGTGTTGGGAACAGCAGAAGCGGATTGAATGCCCCGGGACTGTTCGCGGCCCCCAATGACTCCTCGTGGGATTAAGGCATAGTGCCGAATTCTTTCGACATTCCTTCATGTGTTCTTTTTTTTCTCTTTGGGAGCTGCATTCCTCTGTGCGTGGCTCCTGAAGAGTCTTTTTTTCCCTTTTTTTCATTCTTTGCCATGCGAAGGGGGCGACGGGAACGCCTCGCGCTGGCAGTTGGTCTGGAGATTTCGGTGCGTGCGGTCGTGAGTGAGGTCAGCCAGGGAAGTGGTCGGCAAGGAGCCTAGGCGGAGATCTGACGCGTAGAGCGCGGCGACGGTGGTCCCGAAGACGCGAGTCCCAAGTTCGCCCGTATCCGCAGCCCCCATCAGCCCCGCGACGAGCAACCGCAGCCCGACGCTCCCGGCGACCGGACCTTGCCACTCCGCAGCTAAGCCATTGTTTCTCACCCCTCACTTCAACTCTTTTATCTTTGTATTTTTGCTTTCTGTGTTTCTCGCTGTAATCCTTTCTACTGTATTTCCATCTCGTAACATTTTTGTATAGCAATCCCCCTGATGTTTCTTTCTTTGTGTTAATTGTTGTGTTAACTGTTCAATTGGTGCTTGTGTTATTTGCGTCACGTCAGTGTACGGCGCTACCTTGTCGGGCATATTGCAATACTTGGTTGTTGTTTGCCTAATTAAAATAATTGGCTACGGAACTTGCCTAAGCCTCATGTCTCCGGTCAACGACTAATCAGGCGTGGCCCCTATCGCCGGTCAGCAGTCGAATCACAATCTTTCGCACGTGGGGTGGAGAAGTTTGTCGCTCCTCCCCCTCCGAACTTACGGAAAGTGCAGTGGTGGGCAGGTTGGCCCTATAATTGTAACTTCGGCGCCAACCAACACCACAGCCGCCCACGATATCTTGACAAACTGGCGTCCGCGACAGGACTTGCTGACCACGATTGGCCGTGACCGCGAGGCATAGCATTCAATTAATATCTCACGTACTGTTAGAACTGAGAACAAAGAACCGTTGGTGCAATGGCAGAGTTAGAAAAAATAATTGCTCTCGGGAAGCAGCGAGGCTTCGAGGGGGTCGCCCTCCAGGAATTCCTCAGAGATGAGCGCGCGAAACAGCGCGAGCGCATGAAAGAAGGGCAGCGGCTGCTTGAGGAGGAAGAAAGGGACAAGGCGCGCTCCGCTCGTCGAACGCTTGAACTGAACGCTGAACTACAAATTCTCCACACGAGAGGCGAGGGTGGCGGGAGCGTTGGTTCAGATTCCGCTTCGGTTCAAAGCGAACCTACATCGCGTTTCACGGTCGTCAGTCCACATAAGCTAATGGCGCCGTTTAACGATAAAACGGACGACTTCAACGCCTACCTGACACGGTTCGTACGAGTCGCAGAGGCGCAGAAGTGGCCGCGAGACTAGTGGGCTACTGCCCTTAGCACGTGCCTTGCGGGAGAGGCGTTGAGCGTTTTTGGCCGTATGCCGGGAGCGGATGCGGTAGACTATGACTAGGTCAAGCGAGCTCTTCTTCACTTCACTTTATTTCCTTAAAGACCCTCGTGTGAGGGTATTACATAAGGAGTGGGACACATATAGATTAACAACAAAAAAAGTGCACAAAAATTGAACGAGTTATACAAAGAAAAATGATTATCGTGATGCAAGCAAACGCGTAATTTGGTTAAGAGACATAGTTTGGCATGCGATGGCAGCAAGTTCATGGGGAAGACCGTTCCAGTCGCTAGCAGTCCGGGGAAAGAATGATGAAGAAAAAGTTGTTGTGCGTGCTCGTGGCCGAGATACCTGCTGCTGATGTCCGGTGCGAAGAGAAAAGCGTTGTGGGGGAGGGCAGATATAGGGTTCCTGTGATAGCTCGGAATAAAAGAATTTATGAAATAGGGATAAACTAGCAATATGGCGACGAAGTGCAAGAGTAGGTAAATTGGACTGCGATTTCAGAGCTGATATGCTGATATCAAAAGAGTATCAGGAATGAATGAATCTAGTTGCCCTATTTTGAACTGATTCAAGTGAGTTAGTAAGGTATATTTGTTTCGGAGACCAGATGGGCGATGCGTATTCTGATTTTGATCGAACTAGTGATTTGTATGCGAGTAGCTTAGCATGCTAGGGGGCAGAGTGGAGATGACGCTTTAAGAAGCCAAGCGTTTTGTTAGCAGATGAAATAATGTTCGCGATATGGCTATTCCACGTGAGGTCATCACTAAGATGAACACCGAGATATTTATATGATTGGACAGGGTCGATAGGAACGTTAGAGATAGAGTAGGGGAACAGGAGAGGATTACTGCGACGGTGGAAAGATATATACTTGCATTTGTTTATATTAAGCGTCATTAGGCAGTCGTTGCACCAGTTTTGTACCAGATTTAGGTTATCTTGTAGGGATTGCTGGTTAACGGAGTCAGTAACGGTTTTGTAAATAACGCAATCGTCGGCAAACATCCGAATATGGCAATCTAAGTTCTGAGGTAGGTCGTTAATATAAATTGGAAACAAAAGAGGCCCTAAGACGGATCCTTGGGGCACCCCTGAGGAAACTGGTAATAAGTTAGACATTTGATTATTAATGACGACTGATTGGGAACGGTGAGTCAAAAATTTTTTTATCCATGCTAGTATGTCAGGATGCAAGCTTAGGCAGGTAAGTTTCAGAAATAGGCGGTTGTGGGGTACCTTGTCAAAAGCCTTAGCAAAGTCGAGGAAGATTGCGTCGGTTTGGAGGTTAGCGTCAAGGTTGGCATGCAGGTCATGAACGAAGATAGCTAATTGAGTTTCACAGAAAAATCCTTTACGAAATCCGTGTTGTGATGAATGGAAGAAATTATTTGAGTCCAGAAACTGCATTGTTAAAGAGTAAATGACGTGTTACATGAGCTTGCAGGGTATGCTGGTTAGTTATATGGGGCGGTAGTTAAGTGGCGAATCTTTTTTACCCGACTTTTGGACTGGAACGACTTTCCCCACTTTCCAGTCGTGGGGTATGATACCCGTTGAAATGGACTGCGCGAACAGTAAGCATAAGAACTTGGCAGTTGCATGGCGAGTGTTCTTTAGGACTTTTGTGTTAATTCCATCAATGCCGGTGGATGAAGAAAGTTTTAATTTATCTATTAGAAGGGATATGCCGGTTTCTGCGAACGTAACGGCTGGCATTACAGTTGTGGGGTCATTGGTTGTCATGAGGGGTGGTGGTTCTTGTTATTTAGTGAATACAGATGCGAAGGCAGAATTAAATATGTTAGCGCACTCAACGTCCGAAATAACACGTCCAGAATTGTCAGTCAGGGTAACAACGCTCGAAGATTGATGATTTAAAAGGCAGAATTTATTCGGGTTATTTGTAAGTATATTTGGCAAGTCGATATGATAAAAGGAACGTTTAGCGTTTTTTAGTGCGACCAAATACGCCTTTTCAGCACCGTAATATTTTTCCCATGCGCAGTCTGCTCTGCTCAGTTTGGCACTTCTGAAGAGGCGTTTTTTTTATTTTCTAATCTTCCAAGAGTCTTGGTGAACCATGGTTTGTGGTGGTTAGCGCGGAAGCTGCATTTGGGGATATATTTGTTAGTCAATTCATTCATTTTGTGTTTAAACACTGACCAGTTTGTGTGGATGTCTTGTTCGTCAAATGATTCCTGATAAGATGGAAAAAAGGCCTCCAATTCCTCGTTCAAGGCCTCATAGTTTCCGTTGTTGTAAAGAGATATTGTTTTTTGTGAAGTTCTTTTGTCACTGGAGAGAAGTTACAGCATGCAAGAATAACTTTATGATTGCTGATTACACGGAGGTAAGTGATAGCGTTGAGGCTGTCGGGGTAGCTAGATAGTATGAGGTAAAGAATGTTAGCAGTATCCCCGGCGATGCGTGTAGGCTGGGTTACTAGTTGCGCTAGGTTAAAGTTTAGGCAGACATCCATAAATTCACGGGATTCATCTGTCTAAAAACACATTGATGAGGAGTAGACCAATTTATGCCAGGATAGTTGAAATCTCCAAAAAGGAGGATGTGTTCCTTAGGGTGTCTAGTTTTAAGTTCGTTTAAAATGTTCTGCAGTTTACATGGGAATTCGGGACTATTATGAGGGGGTCTGTAACAAACTCCAATTAATATAGATACTGGTGTGGCTCGGCAAAGGAGCCATAGTATTTCGAGGTCTGACGTGATGTTGATGTGGGAACATTGTAACTAATTGCTTGTAGCAATAAGGACGCCACCCCCTCGAGAGCTAGTGCGATCAGCACGGAAAAGGTTAAAGTTTGGTAAGTTGCAAAGAACATCAGCGTCGCTTATACTATCAGTCAGCCATTTCTCTGTCAAAACGAGCAGATTGCTGCCCGTTGAAGACACGAGACTGGACAGAAGATCGGTCTTTGATAGCAGGCTGCGTATATTGGTATAGATAACCGACAGACAAATATTCTCTCGATGGGCGGTATAGCAAATATTATATTTGTGACGGTGGCGAGATAAGCTCTATGCTATTTCTGTAACCGTTTCTGTGGCAG
Source organism: Amblyomma americanum (assembly GCF_052857255.1). Taxonomy (NCBI): domain Eukaryota; kingdom Metazoa; phylum Arthropoda; class Arachnida; order Ixodida; family Ixodidae; genus Amblyomma; species Amblyomma americanum. The sequence goes on from NC_135500.1 coordinate 53,828,327, forward strand.
CATCAAAGGTTTAGCGTTTTTTTTTTCCGAGAAAAAGTGTCTTGTACCGCCGGGAGAACGGTCCGGTTTCTGCTTTTGCAAACGCGACAAGGTGTTTGCGGGCTTTTCGAACAGGAAGGGAAAAGTCTTCTCCGATGCTAAAATCGGTGACCTTCAACTTGGGCCCCTCTGAGAGGATAGTTTTTTTTTGTTTTAGAGGACAAAAATTTTACTATAATCGGCCGTCGACGGCCTTCCTCATAGCGGCCCAAACGATGTGCACGCTCAATTTGACTTGTGTCTAAGGTTATCTGTAATTTGTCATGACAATGGTGGATTATTAATTATTCCGATTCGACGAGCGTTTCGCGCAAATTAGAATTCGAAAGGCCATAGAATATCAAATAGTTACGGCGTGACCTATTTTCGGTGTCATCTAACCGAGCTTCAAGATTAGTAACAAGAGCAGCAGACTTAGCGGAGACAGATTGGGCAGATTGTAGATCGGTTTTGAGAGTAGAAAAACCCTGGAAAACACTTTCTAGGTCAGCTACGCGCTTACTCAAATCAGAAATCGTTATGTCAATAGAACGCATCTGACGCTTAAGGTTCTGTACATCGGTGATTATTTGGTCTTGACCAGTTGACAATGTCTCCGGCTTAGCAAGAATACGGTCCAATTTATCTGGACCAGGGTTCGTCTCAGTATCGCCCGACAAGAGCAGGAGGGATTTTATAACACCAAAACATTCATCAGCGACAAAAATGCCACACTGCTCCGTTTCCGCTTGACGGAGGAGGGATTTCGACAGAAGTTCCGGACAGAAGCCCCCCACGAGCACGAAACCCCGCCCCAGTTCTTCTCCCGATTAGAGAATTACTGGGAGAGGTGGGTACAGCTCTCTTCGCGCGAGCAGACCTACGAGGGTATCAAGAGACTCCTTTTGAGGGAGCAGTTTCTAGAGAACTGCACGCCGTCGATGGCTACCTTCCTGAAGGAGAAAACGGCGGGCGATCAGAATGAGCTGATACAAAGGGCAGACAACTATGTCACTGCTAGGGGGTCCACATATTTTGGTCGGCGTGAACTGAAACGTGAGGACCGGCCCGTAGACAAGTCCTCCGACGCTGGCCGCAAGGGCCACCAGGGAAAACCGCTACCCGCGTCAGTATCATCCGCACCACGCTGCTACATTTGCGCGCGACCGGGGCACGTCGCGGCGCATTGCAAGAATAGCCGGAGAAATCCTGAGCAGGGCAACGGGGCATGCCCTGGAGCAAAGGACGTGTCGGCCTGCATTCAAAACAGCTATCTAGAGCTGAAACATGGCCAGTTCCTGCCAGTGGTGAACCTCGGCAGGGCCCAAGAGTCCGGGGCCCTTCCCGTCGTTGAAGGCCTCATTTCTGGGCAGAGCATAAAGGTGCTGAGAGACACGGGCCACGAGATAGCCTGGGACGAGGCGGAGATTTTAGCCACAGAAAGGAATAATTTGAAAAGGCTGCATCTAGAATCATTAGTCATACAGACGACGAAAGATACCTTGAACAGGAATCAATGCTCTCTTCATCATATCTACGCAAAAAGATTAGGAACAATCCTGAAGACTATATAATCCCGCCTTCTTCTTTGACAGTCTTATTGTGAACAAGGGTCCCGTACGGGACCCGAAACGTCATTTGCGTTTGTTTTTGACTTGGTCAGTGACCCAAACTTCACCCTGTTAATAAAGATGGACGTGAAGCACTCTCTGACGTGCCCGTTCTTCTCGTGCCATCTAATCAAAGTAGCCAAATACATTGGACAAGTATAGAGTGTAGAGACGAACGGTGCGAACACGTACGCAAATTCTTCGTCTTACCGATCGCATTTGTATCGTTGCCACCGAAGTGTGCTAGAAGAAAACGGCAGCTCGCTCGGACAGGAACGCAAGCCGGAGCCAAATGGTCGTGGCAGCTGATGCGAATTAAACAATAAGCCTTTTCCACATGAAGCAGACTGCTGCGACGCAGCCGAGCCGGCCGAACTGTGTAGCGACCACCTTCAGGAAGAACAGCCGTCCCACCAAAGAACACGCCGTGATCGGTTCGAAAGCTTTTTAGCAGAGGTGAGGTGAAATCGGCTCTCTGGAACTTCTGCATTACTGAAGAACACTGCTTACCACATGTAGCGGCCGAAAAGATGTTTTCAGATTTGCAACTACTGCTGGAGCTAGTGCTGAAGTCCTAAGGTGAAGAGATTGCACATGCAGGAAAAGCATCAACAACAATACAGCAATTGCTGGACTGCTCGTTTCTGCCGGACCGTTTCAGTGGCATTTGCAGCTGCTATAAGCGTGAGCAATATGCAGAAGAAAGCTTTACTTTTATGTCACCAGAGGAGCAGTTTTTGGATGGCACTGGAAGATATGTTCCTGCGCCCAAGCTGCTCAGTGCACTTTGTGAAATCCCTGACATTGCTACCCATTTAGCACCACCCAAATCTGATAACCACACGCCTTCAGCCTACAGTGACTACACATACGGTGCGGTTTACAGAGAACACCTTCAAAGTGTAATCCCTGAGGGCAGCTCACACACCATAATTCTTCTTTTCTATGCTGATGAAATTGAAGTCGTCAATACTCTCGCTGCGAAGCGAGTAAAACACAAGTTGCTTGCTATCTACTGTAGCTTGCTAAACCTTCATGTCAAGCACAGATCAAAACTTGAAAACATTTATTTGATAATGTTTGTCCCGCACATCTATGTGAAGAACCATGGTTTGGAGAAAGTGTGCAAACACTGCTAGATGATATGATGCAGCTGTACAGAGAAGGTCACAGCTTTTGCTTCGAAGGACAGTTGACGTGTGCCAGAGTCATTGTATTTAACTTTTGTGGCGACAACCTATCAATGAACCGATTGGGCGGGTTCTTTTGCTGTTTTAGCAAGGGAAGAGTGTGTAGATACTGCACGGTATCCGTAAAGGATCTCTCGAAAAAAATCAGTGATTCAATGTGCCAGCCACGAACAATAAGCAGCCACCACTCACATTTTTTTCACGTCAACATGTACCAACTCGCCCAACAATTCATGCTTCTGAACCACTCGCATCTTCGGGCAGTTGCACTGAATCCTATCAAATTCTATCTTGCTGTTAGGTTCTGCACCTTCAAAAGAAGACCACCCTAGGTTCTGATGGTGTCTCTGTATCGTTTAAGTGTCCAACGAGAGAGTACAGTTTTACGGAAATGGCAGAATTACGACCCAATTATCCCACCTACAGCACCAGAACTCCAGAACGATGGAAAGTTCCAAAATGTCGCACTGCCTATGGACAACAAACCCTCCGGTATAATCTTCAGCGGTTTTTGAATGCTGCAGAAAAAGAAGGTGCTGATATACTCAATATGCCTCTTTAAAATATGTAAAAATATTTTGCTACTCCTACTCTTTTTTTGTGAATGAATGCAAAGGTCTATCCTTATGTTCAATTACATTACATTGTTTCATTTTCGAAAATTTTTTTTTCCAGGCGTCCAAATCCAGTGCTGTATTGAAACTCTTATTTAGGCTTATTTTATTGTCTGATGCGATGCAGTGCTGTTTTCTGTTTTCTCTTTGCAACAAAAAATGTGAATGTCTACTGCCCCACTCTGCTGCTGTATACACTGCAATGGGGCGGAGGATTTTTCAAGCCGAAAATGTCTGGCTTTTCCCTCCACCTCCATCCACTTCATTGTGGAGAATAAAACTTTTATGTATGTATGTATGTTCTGAAAATATTGCTTTCCAGCCGTTTTCTCTCTAGGCACGACCTTTATTAGGTGTTTTCCTTCGAATATGGGCCAAATGATGTCAAAAACAAACCTCCACCCATCAACTTGGCCTTCATTAACAGCAACTCTAATCGGAACTGCTTCTAGCAAGTGGTGCCTCATAAGATTTTTCCCTTTGATTTTTGGAGCAAGAATTGCAATGGGAAACGAAGATTCGGATTTGCTTATAAAATTTCGTGAAATTGACGATTTTTCTATCGAAACTGCCATCTCAGCGTCTTGTCTATTTAAACATGCTCGTGCAAACACTCTTGACAAATTTCGCTGAAAAATATGGCTCTGATGGAATAACGGCTAAGCTACACTACATGGTGCATTATGTAAGGTTAGTGCGTGAAGTGGGGCCTTTAAGATGTTTCTGGTCAAGGCGATTTAAGGTAAAACACCAAAGCCTCAAAAAGCTGGCTGGCTGTATCAATAACTTCAAGAATCTTGCATACGCTCTAGCAAAAAGGCACCAGTTGCGCCAAAGTTATCAACTGCGCACCGCTAGGCTGTACCAAGAGTTGAAAACATCAAGAAGTAAGCCTGCCGATTAGAACGCACTCCGTGCCTGTGCCAGGAAAGTGTTGCCAGCCACAGTCTGTGAGGTCAAAAACGCAACTCTTGATCGATGCATGTTTAACTATGGAAGTGTTTTGGTTGATACAGGAGAGGATGGGCCCGAGTTTTATCAGATTGAGCTTTTGTTAGTGGCAAGAGAAGTTCTGTACGTTTTTGCAAGAACACTGTTGGTCAATCAATTTGACCGCCACAACTGCTGGTACTACGTCGAAAGGTCAAGTTAGCAAAAAATATATGAACCCATTGATAAGTTGGAGCACTACCTTTTGGATTTATATGAAAGTGGTAAGCTCGTTCCAAAGTGGGAGACTTTGGAGTAAACAAACATAGCCTTGACACAACTTTAGTTAAGCACTGACCAATACGTTCGTGTTAACCATAGGGCATAGTGCAGCATCCTTTCCAACGCGATGTGATGTCGAGCACCAAATTCAATTCCAGCCTTTCCGAATGCGAAGGCTGGTGGGAATGAACGCTTGAAGAGATTTAAGGGTGAGTGCCGATGCCAGTTAGAAAGTGCTGTTACAAATGTGCTGATTCATCTTTCCTTGGTACAATTCCACAAAATCCTCATCGCCGCTTTATTAAATCTTTATTCAAGACAGATTTCACAGTAGATGCGTTCATGCTATACGCATCGCACCGAGAGCGTTATCTGGCAAACCCACTAGCCAGCGCATCACACAAGCTATCACAGAACTGACACCTGATATACTGCCCCCTGACTAGTGTTGACTATGTGCACTATGTACCAAATTCACGTGTGGCACTCCTCCACTCACTGGTAATAAGCTCGTTGTTGAAAGCACTGTACTCCCTCCCTTTTTTACGGCCCCCTTCCGATCACTCGCACAGGCAATCACTGGGTGCTTGCAGCAGTGTTTCCTTCCCACATGCTCTGCAGAAACCAAACCATTTTCAACAGCCTCTGCTTCCGACTTTGGCTCTTTTGCACTCCGTCATTTTGTTCTTCGCCATTGATCACCATGAGAATGGACAGAAGCTTTTTATCAGAAACCATAGAACCACTCCTTCAGCACTGCTGAATTGCTCATCACTCTACAGCAGTCCACCGCCCTCAAACCAATGGCCTAGCAGAACACTTCAACCACACATTCAGCGACATGCTGGGGGTCATGAACATCATGAGCGGCTACTTTAATTGGGACAAAGTTCTGCCATTATGGCCATGGGCCTACGTGCATCATGAATTTCATACTTCCGCATTGACCTGAAGTCTATGGGTCGACTCTCTGAAGCCCCCCATACCCTGCATATTGCAGCCAACTTGCATGATAGTTGACTACCCAGGACCACCATCACCATCACCTTTGCACCTTCATCAGTTCTGAAGCTCTGCCCTGCTCCACAGATTCCCTTAGGGCCCCATCCACCAGACCATGTCTCAACAAAGCTCCTTGCCAAGTACCATGGATCGTACCACGTTATCTGCCTGACCTCCCCTCTCCCCTCCACACACACCACATAATTGAACCCCTTGCGCCGTCCTGAGACATCAGGTGTACAGGGTGTGTAGCTGTACATTCCAAACGCCTCAAGCCATACTATGACCCATCTATTGTGCATGCTTCTTCAGTTAGCTGGATGCACTTTTCCCCACCAGGGGGTAATTAAAGCAGGGTGACCAACCTAAAGCTAGCCTTTGTTGAAGAAAGCAAGCCCGTGCCACAGCAAGGCTCACTGTTGAACTGAACATTCCCGCTAAGTCTCATCTTGTGAGAATAAACATTTTTGGTGCTTGTGTTGTGACGAATACCGTTTCATCGTTATACTTACTGTAACCTATTAAAAAACCTGTGCTGCCTTTTAACGTTCACATGTCATCTGTTTACATGGTGCATGACTCCTTCCCCCCCCCCACCCCCCTTGGGTATATATTACATGCAGGTGATAGAGGGTTGCAAAACCACATGTTTTCCTAGCAAGTGGGATTGAGCACGTGTGTATCCATAAATGACATTTAGGTGTGTCTGAGAAAAAAAGGCGATGTGGCGGTTGCGATCAGATTGACTGTAAGCAACCAGACTGAAACTAATGACCAGATACAATATTATCTTTAGTGCCATAGGCTTAGTGGTTTTAAGAAACGCCATATATTGCTTTGCTAGCTCATAAAAAATGGCTCGACATGTAGCAATCACGTCTTCATCTCTTTTTAGTGGTCATAAATAAGATCTCTTTCTAGTGATTTTAAATAGTTGACGTTGTAGAATAAAACGATGCTGGAAAAATCTAGCATATTACTGAAACGCAGTTTGTTGGGCCACTTGCTATATAATTCAGCGATGAAAACCAGTGAAAAAGGAATGCATTCAAAAAGGGCGCATCAGTTTCCTGCCTGTGCTCTCTTTTGTGAATGCGTCCTTGCTTTCGGTGGTTTTCATCGCTGAATCTCGCCCACTAGGTGCGTCCAAAAAGTATCGAGCCTTCTTCTATCCCGCCTAAACCAATGAAGTGCGGGAGAAGGTGTCAGATGCTGGCAGCCTGCCTGTAAGTGAAGACATGTAGTGCGCGGTCGTCGGATGGCTGTGAGGTGTGCGAAGACGAAACAACATGAGCAACGATATTGCATCGAATTTTCCCAGAAGCTTGGAGATAGCCAACTCGAAACCATTCGCAAGATTCGGCAGGATTCCGGGGACGATGCCATGAGCAGCTCACGGATAAAGAAGTGGTAGCCACACATCAGTGGAAAGTGACCAGCGTTCAGGCAGACCATCAACAAGCTGGAATGAAAATGTCATTCAGAAAGTCCAGACTTTGGTCTTGAAAGACGGTCACATTACTCTACGAGAAATTGCGAACGAGGTAAGAGGTGCATTGGATTCATAAATTACATTTTTACTGAAGATTTGGGCGTGAGGAGAGTTTCCGAAAAATTCTTACCAAAACTGCTAATAAAGCAGCAGAAGGAATGCCGTCTGTAAATAGTGCAGGCATGGTGGACAATGAAAACCGTGATCCCAACATTCTGAACACCGTGATCGCAGGCCATGAGTCATGGGTTTATGGTTACGACCTATAAACAAGATGCAGTCGTCACACTCGAAACATCCGACATCCCAGAGGCCAAAAAAAAGCACGGAAGGTTCGCAGCAACTTCAGAGTCTTGTTGATCGTTTTCTTCGACTTCCGTGGAATGGTGCATCATGAGTACACATCACAAGGCGAAACCTTCGCAAAGGAGTACTACCAGGAGGCCCTTCGTCGCCCTCGTGAAGCTGTGCAGCGCAAATGACCAGATCTGTGGGCTGCACAATCTTGGCGGAGCCATCATTACAACGCACCCGCCCGTATGATTCAGATTTTTTTAGCCAAACACAACATTCCTGTGATTCATAAGGCTCCATACTCCCCCGGCATGGCTCCATGTGACGTTTGGCTGTTTCCCATGCTTAAAGTGCCCCTGAAAGGAACCCAATTTCAGTCAAGAGAAGACATCATTGGGAATGCTACGGCCTGACTGATCTTCATTATAAAGAGTCGTTCCAGAAGTGTTTTCAATAATAGAGGAAGCGTTGTCAGGAGTATGTGCACAACTAAGGAAAATACTTTGAAGGGGAATAGGGTTTTGTGCCTCCAAATAAATAAATAAATGTATTTCTGCTGACCAGAGGTTCAATGCTTTTCGTACACACCTCGTATTAATTGCTGCTTAGAAGAAAAGGCGCATCAGATGAATTTTGTGGGGAGCTCTGCACTGATGATAAATGTGTTTACCACTTGCATAATTTCCGCAGAAACGCTGGCTATTCCTCAAACTTTATGACATGTGCGAATAAAGTGGCATGTTTAGTGCACAAAGAGAAAGAACACCAAAAGAAGGCATGAGGTGCTTTTCATATGCGCCCTAAAGCAGAGAACCTGCTTCTTTTCAAAAAAGGTAATACTGAAGCATGTTGTATGCATTGAAATGCGGTGAAAAGTTGTAGAAAAAATAAGTATCTTCAATAAAAAGTTCGGTACACTTAAACACATTATGCTTGTAGCTCTGAGAACTCACTTCCACACTTCTCTTTCTGACACTCAGTACGCGGGCAACTTTAGAAAGGCTAACATATCGAACAAACAACTTATAGCTGTCTCAAATCCCTCCAACTGTACTGGCTGATCTCTAAAAGCCGAAACTACAGTAAAAGGTACGGTTTCCCCCCCCCCCCCCGGCAGTCATCAACAAAAATTATCCCCCCGGCAGTCATCAACAAAAATTATAATTGCCCTTTAGGAGCTAATTAGATGATTATCTCCCTCTGAACATATAGCTCAGAAAATACCTCCATATAGATCGAAAGTACCTCAACCATGAAAAAAGCCATCATAAATTTTTGAGCCTGAAAAACCATTATCATCAAGTTGAGCTGATTGCAGACCAATAGCGAACTGCTGCCTCGTAAAAATATTCAAATCTGTTTTGAATACCAAACTGGCAATCGTGAATCATCTCAGCTTTTTAATATGCATTAGCTTGATTTCCAATACTCCGCCCGAGAATGAACCATCTTGTTCACCCGGAAAATACATTCAGGGACGTGTTCACACACTGGCAGCCCTGTGTTGCAGTAAACTTTGACATGGATAAAGCATACATCACCACATGAAGGTCTGGTATCCTATGCGACCCAGTAGACTTGGGTATTTGCAAAGGGATGTAGGACCACTTGAGCTACTTCCTTGGTTAACACTGACTTCAAGTACTCCTAGGTGCAACCGTATCAGTAAATATAGCTCAGGAAAATCACGCGCCAGAAGAATGTATTCTACGCACTGCGCTTTTCATAGCAGATATGAATTCATTAGGAAATATAATCCCCTAAGTCAATTAATCATTCACTTGATGTAGCTGGCGTTCAAATTGTCTGCGGGCTTACCAGCGTATCAGCATGAAGAGAAAGGTGCAGATGATTACATATAAACTAATTGGGCACCTGTACCTTTCTTTTTTCATTCCCTTTTTTACTCATTCTCTTACGGCTCAGTTCAGCAGGTCTCCGGCACTATGCGAGACAGATACTGCTCCATTCCCGTTCCCCCCAAAAAACAATTTTCAATTTCTGAACGGACAGAGTAAGATGCTAGATGTATGAATGAGGAAGCATCAAGACACGGAAGAGCGCTGCGAACAGCAGCTTTTCTTGACCTTCTGCTTGTTTCTGCCTATTTTGTGTTTCTGTCACCTTTATGGGGACCTTGCCATCCAAGGTGATGGTGGATGGCCCGCCGTCTCTGCTGCCTACCGTGGGTAGCTATGCGAACCCAGCAAGGCAACACAGTTTCAGCATGAATGTCCCCTTAGAGTAATGTGGCCATATTTTATGAACCTCAAAGTGGGACCGGGACCAGGTGGATACGAGCAACGCGATTATTTAGACATGGCACGTTTGGTTTATCCACTATCAGTGCAATTTCCTTGTTTTATCCCAACCAGTGCAATCCTTGTTCAACCTATAATACTTCTGAATGCGCTTTCGTTAGCACCTCGGTCACCAAGAGTGTGACTTACCTTCAAACCAAAAGCAAAGTCACCATAGAGCGTCATCAACGAACGTGGCCTAGCTATATTTGGGTATGGTCTTGGGCAACGCAAGTAAAGTGAACTAGAAAACAAGCTGGTAACGTTGTCTTAAACTTACTGGGGTCATCAATTTTCTCCAATGCAGGTAACATACAATATTACGGTGGTTACACCGCGATGGTGAGTCGACACGTGAAAAGGAAGCTCTGCAAGACTTTAAAAGAGCGTGGGCACAGTGCGAGTACGAAGCAGTCTAACCAGCCCAGTTCAAACACGAAGATAGTGACGCAAGTGTCAGTGCACAACTGCTCACTTACACGAATTCATGCATGCCTGTCGAACATAAGGATAATATCAATTCCATCAACAGGCAGACTCTCAGTCTTGCATTTGAACAGCTGGTTCCGCGCCAAATCAAAGAAGTGCGTATTAATGCGAGAAGCAATATCCTGACGCCGACATCTCCAACCGGGCCACCGTGGACAAGTTGAAGTCTGCGGCTGACCTTGTCATCATGCAAGTGCGTTCGTTCTTTGCTCCTGGAGGAGAAGTTTCTGATATAGACGTAGAGAAAAATAATACGAATTTGGTGAACCTATTATGTCGCTCTCTTCAGTGATTCAAATCACTGACGTTCACCAGTATGGGCAACCAAGGTAAGTGAAACCGGTGTTTGAAGGCCCCAGTTAACCACTGCATGTGAAGGTGGGATATATGAGGCATTTATTGCAACCTTATGCACCCCGTCCTCTGCAGTGGAAAAAAATGTCAGAAGCTGGGACTAGTGAGCACTGCATGCACGAGCAAGAAAACGTGCCTGTGTTTTGGTGGAGACCATGACAGACCTGCATGTAAAGTTGAAGTGTCGAAAAGTGCAAATTACGTCATGAGGCAACCTGAAGGGAGCGTTTGAAAGTACGGTCAGAGATGAAGATAATAAGGGAGTAATTACTCATTGGCATATTCCAAAGCGCAGCCATACAGCTACAAAAGAAAGCTGTACAGCTTTCTCATAAACTTCGTAGGTAAATAAAAATTCGTCCTGGTTCCTGCGTGGATGTCAATGAGTAATTACTCCCTTATTACAATTGTGCTCCACCTTGGAGATTTTCCCTAAATATTTGGCCAGAGATGAAGATATTGAAGAAAATGGTGAGAGACCGCTATTTTCACAGAGAAGCAGCAAATGTAGCTGGAGAAGGCCCACATGGAACTGGCGAAAGAGCTCGAACATGGCAACTGAAGCGATGACGCAACAGCAGGAACAAGGGCACTCTGCTGTGCAGAAGCCGTCGCCCCACCTGCGTAAGTGCCAAATATGCTGATCCCCCGGGAGGACTCTGCAGCGTGGCCGACTCTATACTGACGCGCACTGTAACCACTGAGGCGCGTCCGCCTGTGCGTCTGCCGGATATGTCTGCCACATGCCCGTTGCTTGGCCAGCTGTCCAAATTTTAGACGCTGTTGAGCCGGTACTTGTGACCTTTTTGCGCCTAACAGGGGGGTATTTCATTGGCTTGTGTTTTTTATAGGCCAACATAGGTATGCTTACAGGCTGAGATATGACTGTTTTGATGAAGTTGAGATGAGTACCGTTTAGAAAGTCCACATAGGTACCACTTAGCTATGGAGATGGGCAGATCAGGTGAACCTAAATATGGACAAAGAGTTTTTCTGTTACTCTTCTATTGTGTCCAGCTAAGTGATGAGATTAATGTTTAGTCACAGTGTGACCAAGATGATTTCAGCTGTGATTGAAAGTCTTAGTGGGGCTGTTTTGTCAAGAAAAGTTTGCATTTACTCACTGGACTTAGGCTCTTCTGATGGCATCTAGCTAGCATAGCCAATTGCGTGTTGTCTAGCTGCGACATTAATCTACAATATAATTTCTCCTGAGAACATTCAGCCCACCTCCAAGAGGCTACACATAAATTGCAATATTCAGCAGCTACATGCAGGAGCTACACTTCAACGTTTGGCTTGAATTCTGTTATCTTGCATCTTCTTTGCAGTCCACTTTACTGCAAATATAGCAGACATGTGTACAATGGACGAATGAATATTATGCAAAGAGATTTTTCACAGCAGGTTACTGTCATAGCAGTTTTCCTGCCTTTTTCAGTCCTTTCAGCTATACTGATCGACCCTGTCCAGAAAGCTTTGATAATTAAGGCCGCTGTTTGATCAGATTGGGGCCTGTCACAGCAATAATGCTATCATAATCACAAAGTGGAACCACGTTGCACATTCGCAACTACAAGTAGAAAAAAAATATTTCAGTATATTAATTTGAATACGCAAAGTCGTGCAATGATTGAACTCGCTGCTGTAAGATCAAAGACCGCTATACATTTCGCAATTGCCCTTCTCTTTGTCAACCAAACTCTAATGTGTCACATACAGCCCCAGTGTTTTGATTACAGAGGTAACTGTACGCCAGCTTGTAAACTATATATGAAAACGGAATTTCGCTTCCTATTTCAGTCGATACAGCGTACATGACATTTAATCGCGCACACTTCCACGCCAGCGCGCAACCGTATTCAAAGGTAAAAATGCAGTCGTGCGCGGTGTTCGGCCAATCGACGAAACGACTGCGTTCAGCATTCGCCAGAGCTCCAGGAGACACATCCAATTCCTTTCTCGAGGATCACTGTATCACTGTTCCCTTCTCCTGCGCCTTACGCTTCACGCGCTATCCGGCGAAACGGCTGCATTTTGCGCTTACGCAAGGCCCTGGAGTGGTATCCAAAACAGACGAAGCAGCGGTGCATCGATCGAGTCACTGATAACCTGTCGCAGATGCTTCAGAGTCGCAGCATTTGTGGCACGTAGTACTCAAACAACTGCTCCCTGAACGGTACGAAGCGCAACAGTTTCGCCATATTTCTTTTTCCTGCGTCAAATATACTTGCAGTGGAACAACCGATGCCTCCTTCGCTGCAGGAATCGGGGGGAGGAGGGAAGTAGGGCACGCCCCATGGCTGTCTGGGTAGTAAGTACGCAGTTCGTCTGCACGGTCGTCCTGCCGGGAGTCACGTTCGAGACGGAGCTTAACATTTCGTCCCTCGATGTTGCGGACGGCACGCATCTTGCCCCAGTTTGTCCCGATGGGGCTTAACGGCATGTTTTTAGGACTAACCGTAACATTACCCCCCTTTCAGCCGGTTTTTTCGTAGTGTGTACCCCAATACGAATGACATCGCTCGATCTTTTCTACTGCCCGCAGGGAGGCGTCTGAAGCGTGAAGACGTTGGTGAGTGGCGGGTTCCCGAGCATCCTCAGGAACACCCCAGCAGGGGAACGACGGTGAGCAGTGCATCACCACGGACCCGAGCACCCAGGCCTAGCCGTGCGTGGCATCGCCGTGTCCAGGGAAAAAGGGATCATGGTGGTTGAGCCGATGCCGGCATTTAGACCCTTACGGCTCCTCGTCGGAGGCAACACACCACTTTGGGCCCAGCTCACTCTAGACGGCACCTCCGGCCTGACCCGACCGGGTGAAATAGGCAGTCGGTCTACCTGTCTTCCTCTCCATCATTTACTATTTTCTCTTCTTTCTCACAAATTTCCTGTCCACTAGTCACTTAGTTTTTTCCTTTTGCCTGGCTGTGAGGGTTTACCTTTTGTGACCAACCACTCTCGGTTGCGCCATATTTGGCTATGGCAGTGGCGTGTAGCAGGCGTGGGCAGGGCTTGTTTTCAAGTTCCTGTCCCGTCCCCTAGTTGAGTTCCGTGATGGTTGGCTGGCACCATGGCCGAAGAACATTATTTTGTATGACTGCCTTCTTACTTTAGAATGATCACCCTCTGAAAAGAGGGCAGACCGATGTAACCTCCCGGTTATTTAACAAAAAGAAAACATCTTTAGCAAAATTTCACATCGTTCATAGTGAAAAAAGTGGAAAAAGAGGACACGCTTATTCACGGTCGTGTCCTGCATGGAAGAAATGAAAAGAAATTGCAAGGTGGGGTTTATTAGCAATAATTGCCATCAAGGCCAAAGAGAATGTAACATTCAAAAAGGCAAGACAGAGTTACGCAATGACTTGGGGAACATTCTTTTTCACCGCACCTACAAACTTCACCGATGTGGTGCGTGGGCGCGGCGGGCCTTCGACACCTGCCCAGCTCGCACACAGACCGAGGCAAGGCCATCTGCTCCGTAGGCGGGTGCAGCGAGAGCTGCTATTCCACCCCCCAAAATAGGGTCTTCCGGCCACCAAATATGCAGCAAGCAAGGATTCCTCCGTTTGGGAGAAGCCCAAAACCCCCCTACCAGCTTGTTCCCCGCGAAACTACGACACCCCTGGCGAGGCGATGGACACAAGCCAGAGGTCGCCTCGGTCGCAGCAGCGACGGAGCTCTATTTATCGCAAAAAAGAGAGAAAAACCTTGATAACACGCCCTCAACAAAGAGGGACCTAAGGATTCCAATAAATCTCAAAAATTTACCTTCTTGTTGCTTATCCACTGGAACTGCTTTGAAAATTTAAATAACTAGTTTGATGCAACAGATCTCTTACATTCAGTCTCCTGTAGCAATGCGCCTTCAGGAGACCAACTTAGGACCTTAGCACAAAAATATTTTAAGAAAGAATAAAGTCTTTCGCCGTGATCGTGAGCAGGCGAATAGGCTCTTTGGAGGCGTTGCTGTTGTAGTTCAGAGCGGTGCTGCAATGCATGTGATCAAGCTCCATACGAATTATGAAGCCGTTGCAGTCACCGTCATTAGCTTTAAAACAATTGCGATATGCAGAGCTTATGCTTAACCACTCCTCACAGTAACACTCCATGACCTAGGAGCAGTTTTAAATAAGTTACCAGAGCCATATCTGGTACCGGAGATTTTAATGCGCACTGCCGGTTTTGGGGGAGTGAACAGTCAGACACTACAGGTCGGGTTTTAGACGATTTTATTCTAAGCAACAACGTTTGCTTGCTCAATGCGGGCAAACCCATATATTGCACTCCATTCTCCGGAAAGATGAGTTGTATAGACTTGTCTTTTAGCTCTCCATTCATTTTTACCGATTTTAAGTGGGATGTCTTTGATAACCGGTACGGAAGTGATCACTTTCCAGTGGTAATTGGCTTTTCATCACCACCACCAATCATTCAAACTAAACAAAGCCGTTGGAAGCTGCACTTAGCGGACTGGCCCCAAATTCAAGAAAAGGCCTGTCTGGAGAAAATATGTTCTGATAATCTTAACGTTACTGAACTAAATGAAATATTTACAACATATATCCCTGCAGCTGCACGTCTACCCGTTCTTTATTCGTCAGGAATCGTGCGGCAAAATAACAAGCTCTGGTACACACAAACATTCAGAGTTGCAAAAAGAAATAAAACAAAACCTAGGGAACTTTCCGAAGATGCCCCACACACGACCACATCCAAGATTTAAAAAGGAAAGAACAAAAGCACGGTATATCCGTTGCAATGCTTAAAAAGCAGTCTGGAGAAACTACTTATCTATAAATAGTTCAGTTACATCGAAAAAATGTGGAAACAAGTCCGCAATCTTAATAAAAGTTTTTCTCTTTTCACAATTCCTTTCCTAACACTTCTAGATACACAAACAAGTACACAGGAACAAGCAGACATCTTAGGTGAGCATTTCTCTAAAATTTCTAGTTCTTCACACTACACAGAATATTTTTTAAACTATAAATATGTAGTGAAGAAACAGACCTCCATCAACTGGTTGCACAAACGAACGGTGCAGTGGTTTAATAACAATCCAAGAAATCAACAACGTTCTTTCAACCGGAGAAAATACAGCACCTGGCACTGATAATATCCATTACGAAATGCTGCACATCCTTCCCAACTGTCCTTAGAAGCACTTTTGAAAAATTTTAAAATAAAATATGAGTACTCTGTCACCACTTAGCGCACTTTTGCGGACGCTCCCAGACACCCTTAGAGCGTGGGTGGGGGGGGGGGTTGTGGTCTCGGTCAAAAAGGAGATGCCCTCGATTCAGCGTGGCAAGCTCAGCCGGAGAACAGCTAACAAGTGTCAAGGGGGGTGGTCGTTTGGTGCTTAGCTTTCGCCCGACGCAAGCAGGAGAATGGGTCGGAGCCAAATGTTTACAAAACAAAACAGATTATACAGCTAAGAGACGATACAGAGGAATTTACATTCACTCGTACGAGCACATACAAAGTGATTCACAAATACAATGCAACTCGTGCAAAGTCACAATGGAGAGAGATACAATTCAACAAAATCTTTGCAACTAAAGTGCACAAACACAGAGTGAGACAAATAAACAAAACACGATTTGTTCACCGGGCACTGCGACAGTCCTACGACCTGAGGAGCTCGACGGGGCCGATCCGCAGACTGGCGGTCGTTGCCTCGCTGGTGCGTCCCTGGCTGGGCGAGTGGTGTTCTCCCGGGAGTCGAGCGGGCGCGCTTCTCGGAAGCTTAAACGGCGGCTCGAGCTAACCGACAGCGGTTGGAGCCCCTCATTTATAGGCGCAGTCCGCGTCTGTTTGTTTTTCGCGCCAAGGCAGGCGCGCACATACACGCAGCTTTAACTGCACTAACTCCTCCTTCTTGCGCCGGGCGCGCGACCCCATTGGTCGAGCGCGGAAATCACCTTCGAGAAAAAGCTAGGTCATTCTCGGCACGCTGAGTCATCGGCGCCGGAGGGCAGTGAGAAGGGTATCACATTGGCGCGCACAAGGTTACCCCCTTTCTATCGACAACAAGCAAAAACTTCTCCGACATTCGAGAAAAATCGACGCCGTGCGTGTCTATGTTTACTTTGGCGCCCCGTCGGCGAGCTGTGTGAAAAGCCCACGCACGGTTTACGCGCTCTCCGGGGGTTTTTCCCCGCTGTTTTTGTTTTATTTTACCACGCGCGGTCGCGGTTGCTTAGGCGCAGCGCCGGTTTTTTCGAAAATGCGCCGAATTTTGTGACACTGCCCCTTCCTTTAAGAATATTGGGCAGCAATATTCACAAAACACAAAATTCGTGCGCACATGCTTGCGCTCACAATCTATATGGCAAATGCCAGAATACATACATTCACTCATGTTCTTACATACATGTCATTGGAGAATAATCACAATGCACTTACACAAATACCGCAACTCGGCAACACATTAACATAACATTATACAGTTAGCACATAAGTATGATGCATACTTTAGCCGATACTTCCTCCTACATTTCCTTCTTGCGCTTCCGTAATGCGCGCGTGAGTACCTTCACAGTTGCCTTTTGTCGCAACAAGACACTCTTCGACTGACGGGTCTTTTTCTCGGTCAACATGGGCTTCTGTTTCGCCCCACCTGAACCCTGTAGATAAACTTGCGGACTCGGGAAACGAATTGTGTGCTTAGGCATGCACACACAACCAAGGCAATCGATGGATTCCAGGGCACATTTGTCGAAACACACAGGCACAGAATATTGACAGGTGTGAATACCCTCTTGGTCACCTTCCAGAATTTTGCAGCGTGATCGAAAGGCAGCTGATGTAATGTGCACAACAGCACTATGAACATGTCCACAATCTGCGATAAGCTGAGCATAGCTGGAGTTTCAGACACCTTGTCCTCTAGAGCTGTCTTTCCTTCGCGTTTCGGCTGCTTCTTTGTGACCATTCCATGGCCGTTTTTCAGTTCCTCATGGCTTTCTACTGCAGTGCCCGTCGCTTCCTGCGAAAACGTTTTTTCTTCCTCTGGGCGTGCATCCGCGAGACTCATCCGTTCTTCGTGCTTGACTGTATGCTTCGCTGCTCCTTTGCTTCAGCCTGAACTCTCGCGCTTCCTTCACCGCTTCTTTTTTGTTTGGCGATCACTGAGCCGTTCCGAAGAGCAGGGTTCGGACTTCTTTTTCTCGTGGCTACATTCTGGGTCCTTTGGAAATTTTGCCCCCTTTATGTTGCCCAATATGAGGTCATATAAGGGCGCTCCATGCACAGTGCAGTCAGTTTCCCGCTGTGGTAGGGAGTCCGCACGTGTACTTCAGCTTCCGGCAAGCGCTGAAACGAGCCGTCCACTAGCCGCGCAAGGCTCTGCGTTCCAGTGAGATCCTTATATCTCACTAATCTTCGTTTTATTATTACAGCACTGCTTCCCATGTCTCGCAACACTGTAATTGTTTTTTCTCCTACCTTCCCTTTCCGGACAGGCATTCTGTTCATTTCGGCTTCCGGTAGCGCGTTCACAATGGCGTTCACGACTGGTACCTTCTTGCCGTTCTTCAGTTCTACAAACCCATTTTCATCTTCCTCCAGGCGGTCATCTTAGGAGGCCCGTACGTACGATACCTGGGGAATGTGCTTGCTTGGTTTCGGACAAGCCGGGGCTCTGTGTCCCTTCTGGCCGCACTTAAAACAAGCTGTTGGGCTATGGTTAGTAGCGCTGTTGCGGCATTTAGACGCGTAGTGGCCTGGCTTGCTGCAGAGGAAGCATTTTGGCGCAAGCTTTGTGCTGGATCGAGCGTCTCAGCCTTCCGAATTTCCGGGGTTTTCCGTATTCTTAATATTTTGCTGAAATTCGTTCCTCCTTGAGCTTCTAGAAATTGATCGGCAAGATCTAGCATTTCGGAGAGAGTCTTGGCTCTTATTTCCTTCAGGTACAGTGACAAACTCGGGTGACCGCTACTCAGGAATTGTTCCTTGATGAGAAGCTCGCGAAGTTCACTGTACTCCTGTGCAATTTCCGAAAGTTCCATCCACCGATCAAAGTAGTGGCTTAACCTTGCCGCATACTGGGTTGCCGTTTCGCCATTAAATGGGCTTCCCTGTTCCGAATTTATCTAGGAATCCCTCGGTGGTGAGTCGGAATCGCTTAAGCAAGACGGCCTTTACCTTGCTGTAGCTTGCAGCATCTTCTGGAAAAAGTCGCTCGAATATGCTCAGAGCTTCCCCGCATAACCACGTGCTAAGAACGGTAGCAAATTCACCGTGTGACCAATTCTGAATTCCCGCGATCTTTTAGAATTGCCTGAGGAATGCGTCGAGATTGTCCCTTTCTTACACAAATCTGCGAAGTAATCTGCTGGCATCTATCCCCAGGCCGCTGCCTTCTTTTCTAGTGCTATGAACTTCCGCTGAGTGGTTCGCAGCACGTTGGAGCTCAAGCTTCATGGCAAGCAGTTGTTTTCGCGTTCGAATTCTCTCTCTTTCTTTCTCAACTTCTTCTCCAGCCTTCTCTCTTTCTTTTTCAGCCCTCTTTCTCTCTTTTTCCACTTCTTGTCGAGCCCTCTGTCTCTCCTATTCGACTTCTTCTCGGGACTCTTTTCCTTTCTGGTTCACCCACTTCCGTAGAGCACATACAAAGTGATTCACAAATACAATGCAACTCATGCAAAGTCACAACGAAGAGGGATGCAGTTCAACAAAATCTTTCAACCTGAAGTGCACAAACACAGAGTGAGACAAATAAACAAAACACAATTTGTTCACCGGGCACTGCGACAGTCCGACAACCTGAGGAGCTCGACGGGGCCGTCCCCCAGGTTGGCGCACTTTGCGTAGCTGGTCTGGGCTGGGCGAGTGGTGTTCTCCCGGCAGTCCAGCGGGCGCGCTTCTCGGAAGCTTAAACGGCGGCTCGGGCTAACCGACAGCGGTTGAAGCCCCTCATATATAGGCGCAGTCCGCGTCTGTTTTTAGCGCCAATGCAGGCGCGCACACACACGCAGCTTCAACTGCACAAACTCGTTCTCCTTGTCGCGCCTGGCGCGCGACGCCATCGGTCGAACGCGGAAATCACCTTCGAAAAAAATCTAGGTGATTCTCGGCACGCTGAGTCATCGGCGCTGGAGCGAAGTGTTGAGGGTATAACATTGGCGCGCACAAGGTTACCCCCCTTCCGTCGACAACAAGCAAAAACTTCTCCGACATTCGAAAAAAATTACGCCGCGCGTGTTTATGTTTACTTTGGCGCCGCCGCTGGAGAGCTGAGTGGAAAGCCCACGCACGGCTTACGCGCTCTCCGGGGGTTCTTCTCCGCTGTTTTTGTTTTATTTTACCGCGCGCCGGCGCGATTGCTTAGACGCTGCGCCGGTTCTTTTCTAAAATGCGCCCAATTTTGTGACATGCTGAGAAAACTAGCGAAAGCCTGGAATAAAGCAGCTATCGTACGATTCGTGAAACCTGGAAAGGAGCCAACATGCCCGAGCAGTTACAGGCCAATAATCCTTACCAGCTGCCTCGCTAAATCGTTGGAAAGTGTGCTGAATGTAAGAATAATTTTTCTCATTGAATCTCAAGAACTTATTGACGTCCGTCAGTGCGGTTTTAAGAAAGCGTGCTCGACAACAGACTATTTAGCTCACCTATAAAATACTATCCGAGAGGTTTTTACAGCTTCTTATAGCTTCTTTATAGAAGCGCTGTGTCCCTCTGTGTCGTTGCTTGTGAGCGCCAGGATTTGTCATAATATACACAAACAGCACTGTCTTGCCATCTTTTTTGACCTCGAGAAAGCATACGACACAACCTGGAGGTTCAGCATCCTTCGTTACATTACGCAGTTACGCAGTAGGTTTTTCCATAGAAACTATAGTAAACGAGAACCTCTCAAACCGTCTTATTCACGCAGACTCCTTAAGTGTACTTACAGCTCCCCACTCTAGAAATGCAATCGCTCCTATTCTTGGTGGCATCAAAGGGAACATAGTAACAGCCACAGCTCGAGGACAGAACATTAAATTCTGCTGAGTCCTGAATCATGTCGGAATAAAACGCAACGAGAAAGCAGATTTGTGTGCTGCTAAAGCTCGGGGCAAAGA
This sequence comes from Amblyomma americanum, assembly GCF_052857255.1. Lineage (NCBI taxonomy): Eukaryota > Metazoa > Arthropoda > Arachnida > Ixodida > Ixodidae > Amblyomma > Amblyomma americanum. The sequence goes on from NC_135500.1 coordinate 53,848,981, forward strand.
AGTAACAAAAGTAAATATACTCTTATATTATTGCATGAAATTAGTGCAACGGAAATTTAGGAAAAAAGGCGGTCGGCTTGGAGCAACGAAGTGAATTATAAACTGCATTTGGTAGAGCCAGATTTCGGTGAATTTAAGACATATGTGCAGTGGAGCGTTTCGAAGAAGTGATTTTATGCCAACTCTGAATAGGCCACATGAACCTTACGCACGTTCGGTCCCGGCCGCTGCGGTCTACTTTCGATGGAGGCGAAATTCTAGAGACCCGTGTACTGTGCGATGTCAGTGCACGTTAAAAAACCCCAGGAGGTCGAAATTCCCAGAGCCCTTCAGTACGGCGTCTCTCATAGCCTGAGTCGCTTTGGGACGTTAAACCCTCATAAACCGAACCTTAAACACAACTTTCTGCTGACAAAACAAGACAAACAAGTTTGCGAAGAATGCGGAAATGAACTTACGGTTAACCACAATTTTGTTGTGTTGTGTGAAACTGGAAAAACCAAGAAAAAAGTACTGCACGCAAATTTGTCATGAATGCATTCCTTTAAACCTATCAATGCTCTTAGGGGATAATGTCATCGGTAACGTACCTTCTTTTTTTAGGTTTTTAAAAGAAGCAGGCTTACCGGAAAACTAAAGTGTGACCACTGGTTCGCTTTACTACATGACACATCTCAGTCACTTTCTCCTCCCTGAAAAGAACGTTGAGGTTTTTATTTTATTGGTTGGAAGCCTCAGGATCCTTGCCGAGCCAACGATAGCCGCTGAGGCTACCTGACCTTATTTAAGGCTCTTATTATTAGCCTTTTCCAAATTTCTTCTCAATTATTACTGGGCATTACAATCTTTTTACACCATCTGCACCATCGATGATTTTCCGCATTTCTGAACAACCTACAGAAACCGTATTCTATACCTTGAGCTTGGCGCATGATGACCTTAGCTGCCTATGTGGCATAAACCACAACACAACACTCAAACTTTTCAACCTCAAAGCATCCCCAAAACTAAATGCCTAAACAGCCATCGCTGATTCGGGCGTTATATAGTCGTACTCTGCCTGTGAGCTTTTACAGGACTATTGCTTTTCGCGTCGCCTCTTCAGTTATTGTGGAAAGAAACCCTGTGGATAGCCCACCCCCCCGCCCCCTCCCCCTGAAACCAAACTAGTCGCATCACCCCCTACTAACTCTATTAGAATGTTCCCTTAATGCATCGCTACGCCCCCCCCCCTCGTGTAACCCTAGTGCGGGGCCGAGTAACGGTAGAGTAACATGCTGGGCGAGTTGTTTCATAATGCGCAATGGTAGAACCAGCGAAATGGACGCAGGACAAGAGGAATTAGGCACACACACAACAACGCTGGGGCGTTGTTTTGTGTGTGCCTACTTCCTCTTGTCCTGGGTCCGTTTGGCTGGTTCTTGCACTTCAAATAACGACAGTGCGGGGCCGAGTAACCCCAGTGTGGTAAAAACTAGTGATACAATGGGTCCTTGCTATCCCCAGGTCTAGTGCTTCGCTTATGTGGGATGAAAGGCTTGGGAAATGGGGCTCTGACCCCACCTTGAGAAGGCTAAAACCCTTTCTGCTATGGCGCTCTTTGGACACAAGTGCCCTTGCGCCGCAAAAAATCATTATCAACATTTATTATAAAGTACAGTTACACGTGACGCATGTTTCTTTGTTTAAATTACTTTGTCTCTTCAGCATTTTGCTGCGTAAAGACATACGCTGTTTTTATTCGTCCACGGATCACTAAAAATTTTGATTCTCTCGTTGCCCCTGAAAAAAATTAAGCAAGCAAGATTTAGGTGCCTTGTACTGATTATGGCGCTATGCTGAAGAGCTCAAAGGCGCACCTTCGAACGGGCCTCGGTCGGCTACGGATGGCGAATTGGTGTATACGCCTGAAAAGTTTTTGTTCAAATGGCCAGACCGCCGCGGAAGCCGCCGTCGCCGCGGTGGCTCAGTGGTTATGGCGCTTGGCTGCTGGCACGAAAGACGCGGGTTGATCCCGGCCGCGGTGGTCTAATTTTAATGGAGGCGATATTCTAGGGGCCCGTGTGCTGTGCGATGTCAGTGCACGTTGAAGAACCCCAGGTGCTCGAAATTTTCGGAGCCCTTCACGACGACGTGCCCTATAGCCTTAGCCACTTTGGGACGTTAAATACCACAAACCAAACCAAACTCTGATTGCATACGTTTTTCTTTTAAAAAGAAAAGCATATTATAGTGCAAACAAGCTCTGGAATGAAATAGGAAAGGATACTATAACTATGCCTGCTTTAAGTTTATTCAAGTGGCCCTCAATCACGTCCTCTTTTACAACCAGAATACCGCTCAAGAGCTTATGCAAGAGACACCGCATCGCGCAATTCCTGGAACAGAAGCCATTGTGGTCGTAGTGTATAGCGAGGCCTCAATTAGAAGCCTATTAAGAGCAGCCGCCACGACTTAATCTCATGTAAAAGGTTATCGGGCACATGGCATGTTCAAAAACCTGGTTCCTATTTCGCAACGCTTGCACCTTTTCTATGTGTCTTCAAAATTCCGCAAGATCTGTCCTATGCAGAAGTGGCGGGGTTTTGCGAACTTGTGCATTGATACATATAAAAATTTACGGGAGCACTTTGGCAATCTAAAGTGCACTAGGTGAGAGCGTTTGGCTAAGGTCAAATTTCGGGGATGGGTGGGCTATTTTCGGGGTGACTCGGGCCAGATTTGGCAGTTACCATAGTGTTCGCCGTAGTATAACTAGGCTGGACATCGATTTTGGTGCAAATCGTCCAAGGTCAGATTTCGGGGGTGAGCCGGGCGAAATTTGGGGATCAGCATGCTGTTTCCGTAGTCGAGTTCGGCTGGAAATCGAATTTGGTGCGAATCGACCATGGTCAAAGTGTCAATGTGACGTAACTTCTATTGTCGTGACTTCCGGCTGGCGATGTTACGGACGGAAAGGATCTAGACCTGGAGTATGAGCCATTAAAGGCTCTAGCCTTAATATTCTTCATTCGGTGTTCTGTAACTTAATGGATGCAAAGCAAAATGCACTCAATTCCTGAAATGATGTCCTTAAGGGGAAAGCTTTCCGATATATTCGTCACCAATTTCTTGATTCAGAACTTGCAGACATGTTTGCGCTATCAGAAGAACATATATTGCTAAGAATTTCTCATAGTTCAAATAATGACACGCTTCGAAGGCTTCCGTGTTTTAGTTGCTCCAGATATTTCATGTATATTACGACTCATACCTATGCCATAGGTTCTGTATGTAAAACTCCAATAGGCAATTTTATTATTAGCTGTCTCAATGAAGGAATCCGGCGCATTACAACATGCTTGAAGGAGTTCTCGTTTGCGAAATGAATTTTGAGGAAAAATTTAGTTTCAAACGCCATTCAGCTTTACGTAGTCATGTGGCCGTGTTCTTGCTATTGGTAATTAGCCTTAATTAAGCATACCTCTCGACACACGAGCCTCATTCTTTTCACTCGCTCGCAGACCGCCAGGTGATTGAAGAGGACCTGACGCTGCTTTTGAGATGGCTTGGTGGCAGCCGAAGAACGCACAACTTCCAAATATGGTTGGAAATCTACGTGCAGCAAGTGGCGATGGAAGCCCTGGCCTCGTCTCTGCAGACATCCTACACACTGGCATTCGTCAAGGAGAGCATCCCCTCGCGCCTGATGGCTTTTGAACTGCGCGCTCTTAACCTGGTGAGATTTTGATGAATATTGCCTCCGATCAGCTACAGTGTCTCGGAAGCCGCCGAGTTCTGCTGCTAACGCAGATTGCTGACATGTGTTCCACTGGGCGCGTGCACTTTGTGTTGCAAAAAACAATTCACGTGTCTAGCGGTTTTTCTTTTCCGGAAGACGCCGCTGGCGCATCGGCAACATGCAGATGTCGGTGACTTGTGACACCACAGTTTTCCGAGCGCGCACGGGGGATTTTGGTGAGGAGGGCGCCATCACGGACACTAGCACCCACGCTTAACCGTGCGTGGTTGAGTGGTCTCCTGCTGACTGAGTCTATAGGGGACACTACTTGAGCCAGAGGGAGCTGCGGAGGTCAGTGAAGAGTGCCGTCTACGAGTGACTTCTCGTGATTGATCGGGACGGACGAGAAGCTCCCCTGGTGTGTCAGCAGCACCTTCACGTGGAAGAAACTAACGCGCACGGTCGTTCTTCCTGGCTCGCGCTTTGATGCTGTTGTGTGAAAAACTTGCTTTGCGCGCGCGCACGCTCAGTTCTCTTTGCTCGCGCTTGATTTGGTTTGGCTTATTTGGGTTTAACGTCCCAAAGCGACTCAGGCTATGAGGGACGCCGTTGTGAAGGGCTCCGGGAATTTTGACCACCTGGGTTCGTTAATGCCCGCTGATATCGCACAGTACACGCGTCTCTAGAACTTCAACGCCATCAAAATTCTACAGCCGCGGCCGGGATCGAGCTCGCGCCTTCGAAGCCGTTGTGAAAAAATCACGCACCGGCTCGTGCGTCCTTCTCATAGTCGCGCTTGGATGCAGTTGGGAAACTGGCTTTACACGTGCTCTCTTGCTTAGCTCTTGATCGCGACTTTAAGCAAACAGTCCAAAACAGTCTTTCTTGTGAAGCCAAATTTTGTGTTGAAAATGAAAACGAGGGGATAATATCAAGTGAAAACTGAAATTAAATGCTTTCTTCGAACGAATCTGCGGCACCAATGCGCTCCGCGTTTTTTTTTTTCATGTCTTCATATTCTGCTTGTTTCAACAGTGTGTGCTGCTCACCACTTCGCTAAATTTTTTTCTTTTCCTCGCGTTAACGAATTAATTCGGTTGAACCTTGAGATTTATACCAAGGGCGTCGAGCTGGTATATGACCCGAATGACAACGCACGGTCGTTCCTATAGAGTTGTCGGGCTTGCCTAGCCGCTTCTGCCATGCGGTCGTAGTTCCCTTAAATGGCTTAATTGCCGTACAGACATCCAAGAAATTTCTGTTATTTTATAATAGCTATTGTACCACCCGATACTTTGCCTGCATTAAACGATAGCTGCCATTTGCGCAGATTTCTGCTGATTTTTAAGGAAGCCCGCGATACAAGCATGACGCTTCCCCGCCTTTAGGCAAGCACTTCGCCCCTACGGTCATCGCTAAGACTGCCCTCCATCGAACATAATCGGCGCACTGTATAGCCGTAGGGCATCTGCTCGCACCCGCAGCGCCCGCGAGGAGACGTAGGAAACGGGCGCGAGCAGCACGCGGAGAGAGAAAGCGCGCGCCGCTCAAGGACACTTTCAGTCAAAGCGCCGCTACGGCGTCGCGCTGGATGAACGCCCCAGAATTGCAACGGCAGAGGAGGAGCGCGGCGGTCTCGTTCCGCAGCAAACTTTCGGTTGGGGTTCCTATGCGGAATTTTTGGACGTTTAAGGCCCCACGATGGGGGAAACACACGACTTTGGCATCAGCTCTCCGTAGACGGCACCTCTTACCTGGTTCGATCCGGAGAAGCGGCAGTCGCCTTTTTCTGTCCTCCCCTTCATCTTTTACTTTCTTATCGCCTATCTCAAAACTTCCTCCCTTCATGGTTTTTCCTTTTTTCTGCAAGCTATGCTCCACCTTGAGTGGCGTACTATTATGGGTTACGCCTTCTCGGTTAATAGCTGGTGTGTACAGCCGGCGGGGATTGCTTGGTTGCAGGTCAGGTAATCCAAAGGCAAGATAACTGATGTCACCACTTCGCGCCCTTTAGCGTGCGCTCCCAGGCACCCTTAGAGCGTGTGGGGATAGCGGTCTCGGTCACGAAGGAGATGCCCTCGACTCAGCGTGGCAAGCTCAGTCTAAGACCAGCTACCAAATGAAAAGGCGGTTGGTCGTTTGGTGCCCAGCTTTTGCCGGTCGCAAGCCAGAGAATGGGTCGGAGCCAAAGGTTCACAAAACAAAAGAAAGTTAATAGAGCGAAGAGACGATACAGAGGATTCCTCAATCACTCGTACGAGCACATACAAAGTGATTTACAAATACAATGCAACTCGTGCAAAGTAACCATAGAGAGAGATAACAATTCAACAATATCTTTGCATCTAAAGTGCACTAACACACAGAGAGACAAATAAACAAAACACAGTTTGTTCAACGGGCACTGCGACAGTCCGACGACCTGAGGGGCACGACGGGGCTGATCCACAGACTGGTGCACGTTGCCTCGCTGTCCGTCCATTGCTGGGTGAGTGGTGTTCTCCCGGGTGTCGAGCGGTCGCGCTTCTCGGAAGCTTAAACGGCGGCTCGGGCTCACCGACAGCGGTTGCAGCACCTCATTTAGAGGCGCAGTCCGCGTCTGTTTGTTCTTTGCGCCAGGCAGGCGCGCACATACACGCAGCTTCAACTGCACAAACTCCTCCTTCCTGCGCCGGGCGCACGACCCCATTGGTCGAGCGCGGAAACCACCTTCTACAACAATCTAGGTCATTCGTGGCACGCTGAGTCATCGGCGCAGGAGCGAGGGGGAGAGGGTATTACTGTGGCGTGGTCAAGGTTACCCCCTTTCCGTAGACAACGAGCAAAAACTTCTCCGACATTCGAGAAAAATCAACGCCGCGCTCTGCCATGCCCCCTCGACGCCGCGCCGGCGAGCTGAGTTGCAACAGTGCGCAAAGCTACGCACTCTAGGGGGTACTTCCCCGCTGTTTTTTGTTTTATTTTACCGCGCGCGGGCGCGATCGCTTAGGCGCAACGTCGATTTTTTTCGAAAATGCGCCAAATTTTGTGACAACCGATGGTCCTTAAGGGTGACGGATTGCATTCCAAGGAAAGGGAGATGTACCAGGAGGTGGCAGAAAGTTAGGTGTGCGGCTGATATTAAGAAGATTGGGAGGATAAGTAGGCCGCAGCTGCACAGGGCATGGAAAGGAGGAGAAAGCATATATTGCTGCACTGCACTAAATTGGAAACGGGAGGTGGGGCAGTTGTTGCACAGGCTGGCCGTCCCTATTCCGGGACGCCATTGGCCGCCGCTGCTGGCCGTGCTCCCTGATGCAATGCCCACTGCGCCTCCAGGTCAGAGCTGGACAGGGTCGCCTCCCAGAGCTCCCTGTTTGGCTGACTTATAACGGCTACATGTGTATTGTACTGGCAGGCCCGCACCATGTGGTATAGGTCTGCATACTTCCGCAAAATTTGCACCTGGCCGTGAATGAAGGGTCCACGTATTTTCGTATGGCGGGATTTAGGAAATCCCTAGTCTAGAGCCATCTAAGGTGCCACTCCTCGGCTTTGTCGAGACCTTTGCCAGGTCCCGGGAGTACCTTTCTAAAGAGGCGCAGATGGTTTGTAATATCCGCGCAAGAGATTAGCGCGATTTCGATGACTGCCGTGGCAGAACCGGGAGATTGAGTGGAACCCGTGGGAAGGAACGCTCGGGAAGCCGCGTGACTGGCCTCGTTCCCCTCAACACCCTGTACTAATCGCCAAATCCGAATTGCTCTCAGCTGTATTCTGCGGTCGAGGGGCGCCGTCTTAGCCCGCACGCAATTTTGGCAGGCCTGCTGCGAGTCCCACATTATATACGCTGGGCCGGAGTGGGTTGTGGTGAGCCCTTAGCGAAATATAGTAGGTCTAGAATATACGGCGGGATATTTATAATGCATTTTATGCATATTTTTATTAATAAAAGCACTAAAAATATGCTGAAAATATGTTCCAGAAATTATAGCTTGGTGTTATAAATACAATTTAAAATTTGTCAAAAATCCGTCACTTAAAGCATACTTGAATAAAATGTAGCGCAAACGAGACGGGCACTGGAGGAAGATACCACACCTCCCGTGCTCTTCTTGTTTGCGCTACATTTTATTATAGTATGTGTCACCAAATACCCCAGTAACAAGTTTTATTGAACCCTAAAGCATGCTTAGAGCACGTTTCAAATACATGAAAAAATATGTATGCGGTTTTAGCATCGTGTCAGTATATTACAATTGTATTTTCTTAAATATGAAACTAATTGGTCTGAACTATACTTCAAATTTAACAAACGGGCAGTCCTCCTAAACATATTTGAAGCCCACGTTTGGCTCCCGTAGAACAAACAACCTAGTGCTCGAAATCATGTTTCGGGAAATGCCTTTGCATGTTTTGGCAATGTATTGAAAGCGTACTTTCGCAAATACGACATTAATTCGTCTAACGTATACTTCAATTCTAACGCATGAGCTGTGAACGTAAACATATTTGCAGCACACTTCAAGCTGCCGTTGAACAGTTAAGCCTGGACTCCATGTACGCGAAAACTAACGCGAAGGCGACGGCGGCAAGAGACGAGCGATGCCGTCGCGCGAAGCAAAATGCATGTGTCGCTTGCCGTGTCACTCGGATCTGCACCCACAGAAAATTTCGCTCGTCGCCCGGAAGTCCCCCACGCGATTGGCCAATCAGAGCCTCACAAAGCGGTTTCTGGTTTGTCCACGGTTTGTCACGGGTACATCTCACGAGACAAGCGCGTCGTCTTAGCATCGCCACCGTCGAGAAAATATTTGATTTTGTAGCTGAGAGGCAGACCCACACGATTTAAATAATTAAAAAAATCTACTTGTTGGGTGCGGAGGGCTAACAGCATTTGGAGCGGGCTACGCGAGCGGGCGTACTGCAGGGAGAGATGCGTGTCGAGCTGCGGGTACCGGCGCTCGATCCACCGCGCCGCTGCGCTCTAGCTGTGCAGAAACACTCGCGGCGCGCATTCTCACTGGTGTATTGTAGTTTGCTCACTTACAATAAGATTGCGGTGACAGTTTAAGGGAGTGTTCTTACTAAGCCTGAGTGCACAGGCACCGAACGAAAGCACACCTCCCCCGTGAATCCGTGATGTGACAATCGTCTCCGCGAGCACGCCGTTGGTTATCTCCACTGCTGCTACACTGCTGCCGTAGAGGAAATATTTCTTTTGCCCTAACTATGAGGCACACTAACAAAATTTTAAGAGAGAGAACAGGTTACGGGCGTGTTTCTAAGCTTCAGTGCGCGCAAAGCACGGAGTCCGCTGCGCACGTCGCGGGTTCGCGTCGCCTGTCGCCTTCGCTTGCATGGAGGTTGCCCACAAGCGACGGAGCGAGCGTCGACGTGTCGCCTTGTCGCGTCGCTCACTCTTTAGAGTACATGGAGTCTAGGATTTACTGCACGAAATGGCGTTTTGGGAAATGGCATGTTGGGAATATGTTTAAAGGGTACTTTCGGAAGTACGAAATTAATTCGTCCAAAGTATACTCCTATTCTAAAAAATGGGTAGTCCGTGTCAGCATATTTTCAGCGCGCTTAAAGCTGCCGTCGAACAACTTAGTCCTCGAAATCACGTTTCCGGGAACAGTGAAAACTCTCCATTTTCTGTCGTCCATTCGTTTTTGGTAGCTTCTAGCAGGAAGGCAATCACCACTTAATTAATTACGTGTGAACAGCGTGATGGCACTATACCAGCAAGGGCGCCGTGGGCGCCTCCGGGCCCGAAGATGACAGCAGAAAGGACCCCGACTGGCAAGACCGACCTGCTCCCAAAGACGCCCATGTATTTCTTGTTTGACAGTGCGAGTCCTGATCGATGCTTGATGCAAGTTATACTATCAGCTCGGCTGTAGATAGACCGCAGGTTTGAATGCGACAACTGCGACACTTGTGCGACAATTAGGGGGCCCACAGTTTTTTTGCGCAAGAAGCGCCTCACCGCGCAAGATAATGTGTCTCCTCTAAAGAGTATACATAAGCCAAGCCGAGTATCACGCTTGTCGGAGCAGTTCCTGTTTCCTCAAGGCGCTTTCCGTCGGCATTTCTTGTGTGGCGAAATCTTTCCCGTTAAGGTGCCCTCATGTGACTTGCATAATCAGAGACTCCTTGATGACAACGCATTTCTCTGGGATTGTCTGTCTCCTGGTGCTTATAACCAGTTCAGTCATAACTTCCACCGTTGAGAACATTGTTCAATACCATGCGGTGAATCCGACTAGTACACCTTTTTTCAAGCCGTAGTGAATACATAGTTAATGTGTTAACTGAATGATTTTAGTGCATTTTAATATAACGTAATGTATTTATTGGATATTTTTAGCATATTTTTATAGTATGATAAATATAGTAGGGAGACAGAAAATGTATTTTGATGCGTTTATAAAATATACTCAAAATATTACTCCTAGCACACTTAGAAAGTATTCGTAATTCAATTTAAGCAGTGGGACAAGAGATGCAAATTTGATATGATATGAATACAATGTGCTCGAAATGCACTTTTAGTACCACCTTTTTTCGCTAAGAAAGTGCAATCGCCACTTCCTCCAACACTAGCGCGTCGGTAGTTTTTATCAAGAGTCGGTTCACGTGTTTTCTCTCGTGCACGACAGCGATGGTGCAGGTGCCCTCCTGGGTTGGACCGGCTGCATCCACGTAGTATATGCCTGTCTTATTCCCCGTAGTAAATTTTAATAAATTGTGCCCTGGCTTCACGCCTTCTCTGATTATACTCCTAATTCATATATTTGGGGAGTGGCTTAGCTGTCAAAGTATTTTTCCGTGCCTCCGAGATGTCGACTCTGCGTTCGGTGGTGGGGAGCAGCGCAAGATTGTTGTACCGGAGGACTTGTCTATTGGCACTGGTTATGGACAGCCTAGCTTCGCAATTTGGCATGTTCAGTGGGTCTCGGTCAGCTCCTACACCGAATTGTGGATACCAATTTGAAGCAGGCGCTCCGTAGACGCTTCCGCAGGGAGTCCTAGCGCGTCTTTAACCGCCGCCCGAATCATCGCGTCGAGGTTCTCATGGTCGCTATTCCACGGCTTAAGGTAGGACGCCACATACACCACGCGACTGGCGATAAACGCCTGAACCAGGCGAACGGTTTCTTTTCCGAGAAGTCCACCATGCTTGCCTGGTCTCCTGACAATCATGCTAATTTGTTCGCAGGTGGACTTTATTTTTTGCAATGCCGTGGCACTGTTACCCGGGTTATTAATTTTTAAGGACAAGGTTAATTCGAGGATATGGAAGAGGCTGTCCTGCAGTGAGTGTAGTAAGGTCGATCATGGCTCCAGCTTCCACAGAAAACGATCGCGCTTTGAAGAGAGTGTAGAACGAAGACATTACTTCCCAGTGTTTCCGAGAAACGAAGAGATTTCAAAACTACGACTTCCTCCACAATGAAAAAACTGCCAGAAAAGCGTCCGCTTCTTGGTGTCTAAATTTCCAATCGGCGTCTTGGGTACGGGCTACATACAATTTGACAAAAGTGCCTTGTGGTGACATCCTTCTAGTTGCTGAAGGCAGTATCAAGCACTCACAACTGTCTAACGCATTCTCCATAGGAGTCATTGCTGTCTCAGTAGCTGTACGTCGATGCTTAAACGCCGTCCGATGTGTGATATCTATATCAGACTTTCTCGAAGTCACTCAAGAAGAGATAATAGAGGGTCTCAGTGACGAAAATGTTATGAATATACGTATCCAAAATATGAAGAAAAACAAAGGAATACCAAATGCCAACCGAACATCTCATCCTCAAGTTCAGCTCGAGAACACTCCCCGAAAGAACTGACGTAGGTTACGGGAAAATCAATCAGACACTAAATACCGAAAACATGCCCACAAGATGCTTCAGCTGCTAGAGATGCTGTCAAGGGTAGCATTGCTGCCGTGGCCGACAATTCTGAGGGGAATGCGTCTCAAATGAGCAAGCTTCTGAAGTCTGTGAAGCAGCTGCACTACAAAGCGTGAACTGTTATGGTGATCCGTGTTTTCGGTGATGTCCCACTTGCAAGAAGGATAACAAGATAACACTGCAGACGAAACAAGGTATCACGTTTACTGAAGCACGCCAAGAATGCTTTCAAATTCACCACAACAACAAACTTTGTCGATGCGGTGCGTGGGGGCGGGGCACCACACCAGGCACCGGAACGTGCCCCGGCCACACGCAATGCTTGACGCAGGACCACCCACCTCTCTAGTGGCAATAGCTCGTGCTGGTGGAAAAGCCTCGCTTGAGGTCGGCTGGCTTCGAGACATCTCCCCACGAGGTGAGGGCTAAAACCGAAGAACACGTGCCTGTGGCAACTTCGGCCAGCTCCTCTGCGGAAGCAATGAATATCAGCAAAGGTACTTCCTTGCCGTCAACGTCGGACGGACGGCGGCATTCACTGGGCTTGGAATGGAATTGGAGAGGATTTCTTAGGGAACGATAGTGACACAATAAACATGATACGAGCAATCTCCTATTGCTTTGTTTGTTAAAGAGTGAAATTTAGGTCCTAAAATTACTTATAAAGTACCCTGTTTTTTCCTCGATCGAGAGCAGCCGAGCAAGCTCTCGAGAGGTGTAGACATCATATTGAAAAACGGTGTCGCGGCTCGTTGGAAAAAAAACAAAAACTAGACCCGAAGCTGTCGCAACAACCATGATTGCTCGTCAAATCATTACAGTTTGCTATGCATGTATCGAGTCACGCCTGAAGGGAACCTCCTATGACTTACAAGACCTTTTACAGAAACTACCACAGCCATACCTCAGCCGTAACGAGTGGATGGAGATTTCATTGCGCCCTCTCGATCTTTGGAAAGCGAGAAAACTGATACTATAGGACAGATAATAGCAGATTTTATTCTACGCGGTAATTTATGTTTGCTGAATTCCCCTTTAGGGCGGCATGTGCAGCTTGCAGAGGTTGGTGAGTGGCCCCACCCCGGGTTCCCGAGCATCCATAGGGACATCCGTGCAGGGGGATGATGATGAACAGTGCATCACCTCTGTTCCGGCGCCCAGCAATGAAAATGCAGCGTGGAAGCAAAAAGAAGAAGAACGTTTATTCGTGACCGCTTGCCGATTGAATAGCGTAGGCGACTGCCTGATAACAGCCGAGGGATACCGTGGTCATGCGAGGCAGAGGGCCCGTGCAAATAGCGCATGCCCAACTGATACGTCACATCTCTCTCGGTGTAATAGGTAGGAATCTGCGAACAAGATGCGAGACACTTGACTGAAATCCCGGTTGTAATAAAGCCTGTTTGGTTACTGTCTTTGCCGAGTGGATTGCCTAGGCACCGGCTGCGTAGGCAGCGTTGTTGACTGCCATGCAACTGGGGTTTCTTGGGAGATGTCTGCGCCGTTGGAGTAGTCTTCTGAAACGTCACTACGGAACGACTCACGTGTGGCTAGATGATGTCGGTTGCGTCGAAGCAACTGGTTGTCCTCTGTAAGCACACAATATGACCTTGACGCTACCAGGTCCATGACTCGCGCCTTGCGATCCCATACGTCCCCACGTACTCTCACCACTGCATCGTTCTTCAATTCGGGCAGAGGTTTCCCTTTAGAAGACCTTTGGTGGTGTCGTTGGCGCATAGCCAACTGTCAACTGAGGCAGGGCTTGAAGTCCGGCAGCCAGGTGCGCAACTTCCTGCCCTGGAGTAGTTCTTCTGGGGACCGGCCCTCGTCCAGTGGAGTTGCGCGATAGCCGAGCAGACCCAACCAGAGGTCCTTCATTTCACCTGTTTTCTTCATGATTCTTTTCACGATTTGTACTCCTTTCTCCGCGATACCATTGGACTGGGGGAATCTCGGGCTCAACGTCACATGCGTGAAGTCATATCTGGATGCGAACAAAGCAAACTCATAAGATGAAAACTGCGGGCCATTGTCTGTACAAACTTCTATTGGAATCCTATATCTTGCAAAAACTGAGCTAAGTTTGCCTATAACAGCGCCTGACGTTGTGTCCTCAAGTTTTTCTACTTCAGGAAAATTTGAAAAAGCATCAAACACACATAAGTAGGAGCTCCCGCCATACATAAATATGTCAACACCGACTCTGTGTCAGGCACGGTCTGGCGTTGGCCTGAGTACTAGTGGTTCGTTTTGTTGCTTGTATGCGTATTTGTTTTACACACTGCGCAACGGTTAACCATATTTTCGATGTCCCCGTTTATCCAGGCCAGAACACCAAGCGACGGGCTCTTGCCTTGCACTTAATTATGGTTTAGAATAACTTTTTGTTGGGCTAGATGGTGCATTCTTTAACAAAAGAACTGTAGCGCAACCAAGACGAACACAAGAAAGAGGCACACAGGACTAGCTTATTTGTGCCTAAGTGACCCTCATGAATGCCACTGAGGATTTCCGCTCTCATGGTCTTCGGTATGACCACTTTTGTTCCCTTCATCACTTTTCCGTGAACTTCTGATAGCTCTGGGATGAATGGTTTCATCCATCTTTTGATATCTTCTCCATTCCTTAAGCAGCGCAGCACCGTTTGCAAGTCAGGACCGTTGGCGGTCGCTTCAGCCGGTCGATCAAACATTTTCTTGCTTACCAGCTCTGAAGTTACGTCAACTGCATCAACATCGACGTCATCCGTGAAGCCCGACCTGTGATGATCTAGATAGCATATCGGCCAGGAACAGTTGTTTCCCTGGGACAAAGTGAAGGATGTAATCATATCTGAGTAAACGCGGAAAAAAAAACGCTGTAGTCGTGGTGGCATTTCCCCAATGGGTACAGAAGCGATAGCTATCAGTGGTTTGTGGCCAGTTTAGACGACGAACTTGCGACCATAAAGTGTAAACATTTCTCGCACCCGAAAGTTATGACCATTGTCTCTTTCTCCATTTGTGCGTACCGTTGCTCTGCCTCCGTCATTGTGCGCGATGCGTAGGCTACCGGCCGCCAATTGCCGCCGTAACTCGGAAGGAGGGCCGAACCGATCTCATTCTTTGAAACATCAGAAACGACCTTGCCGGATCAAAAATGGCTAGTAAATGCGCACTGTTCAGTATGCTGCAGACAGCCTGCCATTCGTTGGAGTGGTTTTCCGACCATTCAAAGAGCGTGTCCTTTTTAACGAGGCTTCGTAGACACGTCGTTCTCTCTGCCAGATGTGGTATGTACTTTCCAAAGTAGTTGACTACGCCAAGCATACTGTGGACTCCTGCTTTGTCCGTTGGCAGCGGCATTTTGCTTAATGGTGCAGTCATTGCGGGATTAGGTCTTATTCCGTGCTGGTTTATGACGTCTCCCAAAGAGTCAATTTCGGAGACCCCAAATTTGCACTTCGCAGGATTAAGCATTAGGCCGTCTTTCTTGGCTAACTACAATGCTGTATGGAGCCTGGCATCGTACTCTTCCATTGTGCTCCCCAAATCAATATATCGTCGATATAGATTCGGACACCCGCATCTTGGTCAAATATTTCATTCATAGTTCTTTGAAAAACCTCAGGCGCCGAAGCGACTCCGAAGGGAAGTCTCAAAAACCGGTAGCGACCAAAGTGCGTGCCAATTGTGCAGACTCTTGATGTAGCTTCATCTTACGGGATTTGATGAAAGCCCGAGTACGCATCGAGGCGAAAGAAAAACTTGGCCCCAGCTAGCTGAGCTTCAATGTCTTCTATTTTTGGCATTTGTTAATGCTCTCGCTTTAAGTACTCGTTTATGCGGCTGCGGTCAATGCACACGCGCTGTTCGCCATCCTTTTTCCTTGCTGCAACAATCGGGCTCACCCTGTCCGTCGGCTCGCTGATTTTGGTCACGATGCCTGCCCGTTCCATGTGGTCTAGTTCTTCTCGAAGGGGCTCTAGCAACACCAAGGACACCCGTCGCACCGGACACCCGTCGCATCCTCTCGCATGACCATGTGGTACTTGCGTTGCAGGCAACCAATTACCTCAAAGAACTCGGGAAATTCTCCCACCACTTGGTCAGTGCTGTTCGTGTTTACAACGTTCACGGAACGCGACACCAATCCTAAAGCTTCACTCGCCGCCAGTCCCAGGATGGCCTGGTTGCCCTTCTTAAGGATGAAGAAGTCAAAGCAGGCGCTTCGGTCATTCACAACCACTTGTATTAGAGTCGCCGATATGCTTGATAACATTGCCGCTGTACGATCGCAAAACGGAGGGGCTTGCTCTTAAATCAGACTTCGCTTTCCATCTCTGAAAAACTGAGTACGGCAACAAATTCACTTGTGAGCATGTGTCTACCTCCAGGGACACGAGGTGGGAAGTCACTCGCGTTAACGACCCAGCCTGCTTTGATGCCGACGCTGACGTCGAGGATGTCGAAAGTTACTTGTTCATCGTGTATTTCGTTTATTTGAGGCCCTTTCTTGAAACAAGCAGAAAAGTGATTAGCGCCATAGTATTTCAAACAAGTCTTGTCGAATGCTGGACATTTACGGCGTTCGTGGAAGCGGTTGCACCGCGAACATCTGAATTGCCTGTGTGTATTAATCGGCGCCACTTCCTTATCAAGTCGAGCGCCGTTTTGATCAAAACATTCAGCACATTCTTCACAAGCTGCACATTTGGACTGCCCGCGCATTTTAATCGGTGCAACTTCCTTCTCCGCTTGACTCCAAGCATTGTTTTGCTCGGCACACAGCTCTCCCGCTTTACAACTTTCTTCCGTGTTGAGTAGCGTGAGGTACTTAACTTTCAACAGCTTTTCCCGCAATTTTGAGTTGATTGTGCTAAAGACAATCTGGTCCCTGACCATGGAGTCACTCAAGGTTCGAAAGTTGCAGCTTCGTGCTAGCTTTCTCAAATTCCGTGCGAAAATGGATCCTGGTGGTTGAGCCAATGCCGACAATTTGTACCTTTAAGGTCCTTCAACAGAGGCAACACACCACTTTGGCCCCAGCTTCCTGTTGACAGCACCTTTGGCCTGCCCCGACCGGAGGAAATGGGCAGTCGCCTTTTCCTGTCCTCGCCTCCATCTTTCACTTTCCTATCTTCTTTTTTACATCCCTCCTGTCGGCTATTCACTTCTTGTTTTTCGTTTTCCCTGGAAGTGAAGGTTAATCTTGTAAGGTAAACCACCCTGAGCTGCGTCATATTTTGTTATAGTTAAAGTGTACACCTGGCGTGGGCAGGACTTGCAAGTTCCTGCCCCGTACCCTAGTTGGGATCCGTGGTGGGCGGCTGGCACCATGGCTGAAAAACCATTTTTTATGGCATCCCTCTTTTCCAAACCTGATCGTTCTCTCAAAAGAGGGCGGAACGATGAAGTTTTTCTAGAAGGTAAAGGTATCGTTCCCAAAGTTCAACGTTTGTCCATAGAGAAACAGAAGAAAAACCAGCAAAACTTGTATACCCGTGGTTGGTAGCAAAGTGCCTGACTGATACCTTTGGCCTTGGGTACAGGGTCTCAAAATTGGCCTGCAGCGACTTACTGCTTGAGCTACATGACACCGTCCAGCAATCAAAACTTGCAAACATTGTATCAATAGGGGAGATTCTTGTCTCCGTTACGTCACATCAATCTCTAAACACAGTCCGAGGCGTCATATCTCATATCGATTTTGTCCACTTCTCTGAAAAAGAAATGCTTGAAGGCATTACCGACCACGTTGTGATAAATGTTCAGCGAGTGAAGATACGGAAGGATAACAAAAAAGACACGAAACACCTGATACTCACCTTCAACACCAACAAACTGCCTGAAAGCACTGAAGTCGGCTGCCTGACAATAAATGTAAGGCCATATATACCCAACCCACGCATATGTTTAAATTGCCAGAGGTTCGGCCACGGCTCACAGAGTTGCCGCAGCCGGAAAATTAGCCCGGAATGCTCTTCGAAAGACCACCAATCCGATGAATGTGTTGCTGCCCTACGCTACGCAAACTGTGATGGAGATCACGCGGTCGGAATGCTCTTCGAAAGACCACCAATCCGATGAATGTGTTGCTGCCCTACGCTACGCAAACTGTGATGGAGATCATGCGGCATACTCCCGGGTTTGTCCGTCCTAGAAGAAAGAAAAATAAACAATCACTCTGAAAGCTACTGAAAAAAATTTCTTTCAAGCAAGCAAGAAGGAGATATGCTGAAAGAGATTCTCCTTCATGCAAAACCAAACTTCGCCGATGCGGTGCTTGGGCGCAGTGCACCACACCAGGCTTCGGCACCTGTGCATCCCACACGCAGTGGGCCTGTGGCAGGGCCCTCCGCCCCACCTGGTGGAGTACTTAACAATACTCCACCAACCCCAAAGCAGGCTCAGACCTCCGGGTCAGCGGGCCTCAAGACATCTTCCCAATGGTCGAGATCTAACTCAAATGTCAGCATGCGTCCTGCACGGTCGCCCAGCACCTCTGCAGAGGCGATCGACACGACCGAGGGTAGCCACGTGCCGTCCACGTGGGGCTGACGGCGGAGCTCCTTGGATCTATCAAAGAATTTCAGGCTCGGAGTCACGGGGCCAAATCAAATCTAATCTGGTTTTATCTGCACACCCGCACACAAAATTAAGATTGCTATTATAATACACTGGAAATGCAGAGGACTCGTAAGTAACTATAACGAAACAAAAGACATTTTGAACACAATTTGTCCTATTGCTATATGTGTGAAGGAAACTAATCTAGGTCCTGAGCCCACCAAGGTGATGAAGAATTATTCTGCCTTCCGCCGTGACCGAGAGGGGGCGAGCAGACTCTCGGGAGGCGTAGGCATCATTGTGCAACCTGGAGTAGCAGCTCGTGAGATCAACCTGAAAACTAGGTTCGAAGCCGTAGCAGCCACTGTGGTTGCTAACAAAACCATTATTCATTGTTGCATATATCTTCAACTACACCTCGAAGTAAGACAACATGAATTACAGAACCTTATAGAACAGTTACCGAAGCCATGCTTGGTAGTTGGAGATTTTTATGTACGCTCTTGTTTCTGGGGCAGTGAGAAAACCGAGAGCAGAGGTCAGGTCATTAAATATTTTGTAGTATCTAACAATATTTGTTTAATGAACACCTATACACCTACTTACTGTTCTCCTAGATCAGGTAAAATGGCCGCTTTAGCCTTGTCTTTTAGCCCGCCGTATGTTTTTTAGCGATTTTAAATGAAATGTTTTAGACAACCTCCTATGGGAGCGATCATCTCATTGTTGTAATCAACCTCTTGTCCCCACCATCAGTCACCCCATCAAAACCACGGCGTTGGAAGCTTCATTTAGCTGACGGGTAACTTTTTAGAACAGATGAAACTTTAGAAAAACTTGCTTTAAAAATTCTTTTTGTCAATAAAATAAACGAAGTACACAAATTTTATTCTTGCTGCTGAAAACTTGGCTATACCTCAGTCTTCAGCAGTACGACATAACCATAAATTGCGACCGACACGAAACTGCAAAGATGAAAAAAAAACAATACGAAGCCTGGGGTGTATTTCGCTGATACCTCACGTAGGAGAACCTTAAAAACTATGAGAAAGCAACAGCTAAAGGCCGGTACATACGTCGCAATGCCGAAAAAGCGTCCTGGCAAAGCTTCTTTTCCTGAATAAACAGGAATGTCTCGTCGAAAAAAATGTGGGAGGCAGTACACAAACTACAAGGCCGCTACTCCCCGCTCACGTCTCCTCTTCTAACAGCCCTTGGTGTACAAATATAAATGACCAAGCAGATATATTGGTGAATATTTTACACCTGTATCTAGTTTCATTGTACAGATTCATTTTTAAAATATGTACACAGCCAAAAAACAAAGACTGCCGAAAGCCGGGAGTGCTCACAAGCAATCCAATTGCCGAATTACTTTACAAGAAATTAACAGCGTCCTTTTTTCTGGTAAAAAGGCTGCAGCATCAGGGCCAGGATATTCATTACGAAATGCCCATCTCTCCTAATCCGCTGTAGACTTGCTTCTCAAGTTTTTAAACAAAATATCGGTATCAGGAGAGGTACCAGAGGCTTGGAAAAAGGCCATTATTGTACCATTGTTGAAGTCGGGAAAAGTGCTTACCTCCCCTGGCAATTACAGACCTGTTGACCTAACAAGCAAACTTGCGAAATTCTTTGAAAGCGTCCTTTACATTAGAATAATGTTTCTTTTACACTCCCGTGATCTTGTTGACATCCATCAGTGTGGGTTTAAAAAGTCATGCTTTGCAAGCGACCATATAGTCCGCCTAGATAACACAGTCTGAGAAGCTTTTATGCACCGGGACCACTCACTGCCTTGCGGTCTTTTTCGACTTAGAGAAAGCCTATGACACAACATGGAGGTTTGGCATACTGCGGAACCTTGGAGACCTCGGCATCCGCGGGGGGATGCTGAAATGCTGGAGTGACTTTTTGTCCAACCGTTCATTTCAAGTACACCTGGATGCCACTCTTTCTAAGAACTTCAAGAGAACGATATGCCTCAGGGGTGCATTTTAAGCCCCACGTTTTTCATTGTAAAAATGAATTCCCTAACAAAAATAATTCCAAATTCTATCATGTATTCAGTCTATGTCGATGATCTCCAGATTGTTTGCACAAGTACGAGCCTTACATCGTGTGCGAGCCAAATACAGCTGACGGTAAATAAACTACCAACATGAGAAGATAAAAATTGAGTCACTTTTGCAACGCAAAAAGTGAGTAGCTGTTCTGTTCTCGCTTAGAAGAGGACTGCACACTGATTCCTCCCTGTATTTAAGGAAAGTCGCACTAACAGTTCAAGATGAGCACAAATTTCAAGGAATAACTTATGACAAAAAGCTCACGTTCCTAAATGTACTCCCACGAAAACACTGCTGTTCTGATAGGCTTTGCCTTTTACAAATTCATCACTCTCTAGTGTACTCTACATTAGAATATGGATGGTTCATAGATCAGCGAGGCAATCGTACTTTAAACGGCTGAATCCAGTGCGTAATTTACGTTTGCGTCTTTCCACCTGTGCATAGAGGATGTCACCCATAAAGCGTCTTTATGTGGAAACCAAGGAACGACTACTTACAGACAGAAGAACCATGATGACATGCTCGTACGTTTTAAAATTAGCTCGTAGCCCAAACACCTAAGTTACCCCACAGTCACAAAAGTGCCCATCTAGAACACTAACAAACCGCTCGCTATAAGGCCACTCCTCCTGCGTTTGGAAGACAAGTTCTAAAACATTGGAATAGTAGATATATTACCTGGCATTGCTCAAAGACGAGATACACAGCCTGTGTGGTGCAATTTTCCTGCCATCTATGCCCTCACTCTTACACAGTTCCGTAAACAACAAACTTCTGCCACAAACTCCACAAGAACATATAATACAAGAATTCCTTGCCTTCGAGGAAAAATCCAGTAGTTTTAGGAATTTTTATCCTGATGGATCAAAAATAGATAGTTACGTATGAAGCGCAGTGGTGCGAGGAAATTCGAAGGAAATAATACAATTACCACAGTGTTTTCCACTTTCACTGAAGAATGCTACGCAGTATGTGTGGCCATAGAAAAAATACTAAGCGAGAACCTCAAAAACGCTATTAGTTACACAGACTCCTTATAGGAACCAAGAAAGGTTGTCTCAATAAAGGTGCGATATTTCTGGGATGTTAAAAGACGATGTTCATAATTATCCTCCAGCACGAATTATTTTAATGCGTTTTTGGGAGCTTAGTTATATGCAGACAAATTTTGAACTTCCGCTTCTTCGCGCCTTTCCCTCTCCTCTCGTACTCCAAAACGGCGGCGCTCCTCCGCCGGCCCCACTCACTCGGCCCCTCCGCTACCTCCGCCGGCTGCGGAGCGCGCGGAGTGGCCGAGGTAGCGCGTGACGTCTGAAAGAATTTGGCGCTGTGAACTAATGATTACCCCCGGCTGCTGACGTCATTTCCAAGACGTGACGTTGTCTGCCAGGTTTTCGTGCAAGAGCCCGGCACCGCGCGTCACCGCGAGGTGCGAAAGCGGGAATTTAGAAAAAAAATGTATTGTAAATTTCCCGCTCCCTTTTGAGGTCTCGTGCACGGCATGAACGCTCGGTGGCCTATACTCTACATAATGCAATGCAAGTATTTTAAAGCCAAGCTCAAACACCCCTTTCTGTGGCCCTTTAAGTGCACTTGCAGCTCACCATTCTAAAAATGCAAGCACATCTCTGCTTGCTAACACATGCACAACCTAGTAACAGCCACATCGCAAGGACAAAGCATAACATTGTGCTGGGCCCTGTATCTTGTAGGAAGAAATCAATGAGAGAACCGATTTGTTTGTTCCTCAAGCTTATGGTATGAAAATAAAAAAGTAAATATACCCTTTAAGGATTGCATAAACTTAGTACAACAGAAGTTACGGAAAAAAATGGCAGACAGCGGAGAACAATAAAGTAGACAACAAACTGCCCCTGGTAAAGTCAGTCCTATGTGAATAGAAGTCATGTTTGCACCTGGAGCATTTCATTGAAGTTATTTTATGCACTATCCGTATAGGCCACACGCATATCAC
The DNA here is from genome assembly GCF_052857255.1 of Amblyomma americanum. Classification (NCBI taxonomy): domain Eukaryota; kingdom Metazoa; phylum Arthropoda; class Arachnida; order Ixodida; family Ixodidae; genus Amblyomma; species Amblyomma americanum. Next base: position 53,871,192 of record NC_135500.1, read on the forward strand.
AGACAATTTTCTATTGACAAAAAAAGACAAACCGGTTCGTGAGAAACGTGGAGATGACCTAACAATTAATCACATTTTGCACTCATGCAGAAAACTTAATGAACTTAGGAATAATATTTTACTCAGTTTTATAATGAACACATTCATTTACACCCAGTGTTGCTTTTGAGATAAGATGCAATTATTGACACAAGCTCTTTGTTTAGCTTTTTAAGAGAAGCAGGCTTTCTCAGCAAACTCTCAGTCTTTGCCAACTGATTCACTTCAATTTTTGATACACCTCAGCCACCTTCTCATTCATGAGAGGAAAGCTGAGGTTTTGTTTTTCTAGTTTGGAGGCTCATCCACCATCACTGTCCAACCAAAGATTCCTGCTGTGACTACCCCACCTTCATTAAAGCTCTTATATTATTCATTCATAAAATTTCTTCTTCCATTATTATTAGGCAATGCAAAACAATATTTTATGTTGGCTACACTATTGATTATATCCCTTCTCTTGAGTTTGGTGCATGACGGCCGGGGTTTTCCATGTGCCATAAAACCCTTTCAGTCGCACATTATGTTCTGGCGTCGAGAAAAATTTGAAACCTTTTGTGTGTATAGTTTACATTGATATATCAAGAAATTATTATCAATTGCTCAAAAAATTGCAAAACTAAAATATTAGGTCGCGTGCACATTTGTGCACACTGTGACTCAACGACACCTAGGGTCAGAAACCAAAGAAGCCTTTATTAATCAGAAAAGTGAAAATGAACAAAGTATAACACGTTATATTGATGTTCTGACATTCAGGTCAGAGGAAAGTGTCTATTTTGAGTGAAATTCAAAGAAGCAATCGTTAATTGCGGACAAGCACAAAAAGACACCACACTTTCTGCAGCGCACGCGCCACTTTGATGTGCAGCCTGCTCTCCTGCATCGTCGCGAAAAGTGCGTGGCTACGTGCTGAGGCCAGTGTTCTCTTCCGTCAAGCCGTACCGAGTTGGTCGGAAGAGGCTCGGCATTGTGTTGTAGCCTTGCTGCATTTTGATTACTCTCAGAGCTGGGTCTGCCTCTTTTTTTTCCCACTGTCTTGTTGCAGTGAACAAGGCTAAGTGCGACGTCTGTTTGAAATTCCAGCATGTCTTTTGTGCTTTTCCTTGGGAGGCATTCTGCTGCAGCATCTCTCAAATACTCGAGCCACGAGTTTGCAAGTGCAAAGGAAAGCATATGCGAAATCATCCGTACTGGCCATTTCTTTGTTTTAGTGCGGATGGGATAAAGCGACATAACAAAGTCCAACTTATCGACTCCGCCCACATGCCGGTTGTACTCAACAATCGCTTGAGGGCACTCAACCTGAATACTTTCCTTCTTTGCCGCGCACCATCTCTTGACAAGCTTCATGACGCCCAACCCAACTTGTGTTGAAGCGACCGTCACAAGGTTATTGTCTTTCCACCTGATGAGCACGACATCACCGTCCTCGGTCACTTTCAGGTCTGTTGCTCCACGTTCACAGTTTTTCATTTCCTTTTCTCCTTTCAACTGGCATCCCAGAAGCCTGTTAGAGCGTATTGTGCCTGTGGCAAGGATTCCCAGCATTTTTAGTTCTCGAAGGAGCAGAACAGACGTAAAGTAATTATCAAAAAACAACTTCATGTTTAGGTGGCGTGGAAAGGTCTCAATAAGTCTCATTACAACACAACCGCCCAGAACGAGACATGGGTACTCACGGTGAATGCCTGTGCCCTTTCCTTGATAAATTTCAAAGTCATGGGCAAATCCTTCGGTGCTGCACCGCAAAAAATCTTTACTCCAAAGAGGTTTGGTTTGCTTTTGATTACTTGTTTCGCTGGTACCCTCCCTGAGAATGGTGCCATCTGCTCGTCAATACTGTTCTGCTCAAGTACCTCAAGTTCAAGGCAGCGCCTCCTAATTCTATCAAGCAGTGGCCTAACTTTCCAAAATTTGTCCGCCGACGATGGATCGCGGGGCTCGTTCTGGTCAGTTATGTGCAAAGCTGCCCTGATCTTAAAAAATCTGTTCACAGACATCGAGTCTGCGATTACAGGGATGCGAGTGCCATTGCTCCAGTACATCCGAATTTTTGGAAACTTCAGCACTCCAATGTATGCTAGTATTTCAAAAAAAGTCTTGATTTCTTCAAGAGTGCAAGAAAGATCGGTACCAGTCTTTTGCAGATAATAGAGATTGGTGTACTTTGTCAGTTCTTCAAAAACAGAGTTGGTAAAATAGCATTCGAAGTACTTGAGTGAATCCATAGGAGGGGAAGCACCACGTGGCTGGTAGACGCAGTCGATGTTATCTGGCTCGATTTTTTTTTTCGGCACCACTTGACCATTCTGCTTTTCTTTGACGGTGGTTGGCGTTCATCATCCCCAGTTTCCCCAATCTCAGCTTCATCGCTGGAAGCCACCGGAACGCCCTAATCAACATTCACCTGAAATATTATTCAAAGAACATTGCAATACAGAAGGCATCAAAGCGAATTTTCTACTCACCGCTCCTACAGGGTCGATTTCATTTTCTTCATCGTCAGATAGATCCGCATCAGAGACATCTCCATTCAAAGTTGACGTAAAAAGCCGGTCAGCCACTGAATTTTGAGGCTTGCATCGACTCCTCCCATAGTTCTGGATGTCTATAAAAAGAATTGCGCTTACATACAAAACGACTATACTATGACACTCAGGAAGCGCTGCGAACAATTTCGCGATCGAGTCTAGTTGAAGCACGACGCGCACAAATGCGCACGCACGTGGGGGCGAGAGCTAATTCACATGTCAGAGTATACTGTAGCACAAATTTTTAATTTCCTAGTGATCTACATGTCTTTCTCTACACATTCATATCAAAAATTATTACTCACGAATGCATTGCACTGCGTAAGACAATGAAAACTTGACAGCACTCACTTGGCGCACCGTAGAACGTGGCGGCGCCCATCTTCTTTGCTTGTTTGGGTGAACAATTCTCGTTTTCAACAAGAGGTGGCGCTAGCTATATTTAAAACGGGAATTTCAAGTCTCGTTTGCATCAGTCCTGTGGACGAAACTGCGCTAGACGCCGCACTAAAAATGCGAAAAGTCGCGTGCACAATCGTAGACGCCATGCCGCAAAGGGATAAAACATAACACAACACAACACAATGTTCGATGAACTGGGGCAAAAGTACATACTTCTCTCTATTCTCAGGAAAATTGAGCTGTATAAATTATGTTTTAGTTCACCCCTTGCTCTTAGCGATTTTAAATCGCATGTTTTAGACAATCGACATGAAAGTGACCATCTGCCTGCCTGTCATTCTCGTGAGCAGTCATCCCGACAAAACAACGAAGCTGAATGCTAATTTTAGCTGACTGGGAGTTGCTTAGAGAAGAGCTAGTTTAGAGAAAATGTTTTCAGAAAATTTTAGACCTCCGGCAAAGTCGCTATTGCCTCGTGCATCGGTCTTGAGCCGCGCAATCAATATAACCACTGGCGAACTAACCCATACTAGACTTCTGATTCAACCGTCTGGCAGACTAAAGCAGTTGGCGCAGATTCTATAATGTCACGAAGTGGTTACTGCACTTCGGAGGGCAGAAAGGCTGCGAAAATTGTGTCTAAACAAAACTCTTTCATTGGGCTGAGTTGTGCCCGCAATGGACTGAATCACTCGGCGGCGGCGTAGCAACAAGCGTTCTCGGCGGTCGCAGAACAGAATGCCCGCCGAATGTCCCGTTTGAATTACAGGTCCTTTCTTTCAAAGCTTGTAAAAAGTGGCATCGTTACGGGGTGCTTAGGCATGGCAGTAAAGAAATCTTATCATAAAATGACGCCCAGTCTCTTAGCCCAAATAGACAGATGTAGTAGGGAAGCTGGTTTCCAAGACTCAGTTCTCGTTTCGAGTGCAGACAAAGTCCTCTATGAGCTGAAATCGCCTGCAAGTACCTCGGGGCTAGAAAAGGGTTCGGAAGAAGGGAGAAGAAAGGTAGTGGGTTATGCCATATGTCCACACGCTATCGCATCGGATTAAAAAGAGTGGGAAGCAAGCATGGGGTAAAGATTCTGTTCCCTGCACCTAACTAGCTAGAGAGTGGGGACGGCAGTTCAAAGAAAGCATGAGGGGCGCAGAAGAAATGCTTGCAACATAAATAATGAAAATAGATATGTTCCCCGTAAGACTGGAGTAGCGTATCAGATCCCTCAGTCCTGTGGCCTTACCTACATAGGTCAAATTGGCCGCTGCGTTAACGTGCGGCTCATGGAGCACGCTAATTCTTTAGGAAAGAAACTAACCTAGCTAAGCAATGTTTCAAGTGCAAATGTACGCCATTTTTTTGACGATACTCATGTCTTGTTCGCTTATTCTGAACAGCGCACTAGAGAAGTAGCTGAGGCGTTTCATATCAGAAAAAGTGATGGGTGCGTGAGTATGCCATCTGTTACATTATCGCTTCGAGAAATCAATATGCTACTTAGTGGGTAGTGGTTCTGCAGATATTCACGTGCTTTTAAAGCAGTTTTTTCCTTGTACTAGCACTAGGAGTCTTGTTGACACTGCGCATGTCCGCTGTTTTTTCGTGTGTTTATATGGCGTGCTTCTTCCTAATAAAAAATCTGTAGTAAGTTCAGCGCTGGTTTGTGTGTCTCGTCTCTTACACGGTCCGTGTGTGTTTGCGCTTTTGAACCACCAGTACGCATCAACACCAACTAGCGCAATGTGCAGTTTTTCTGCAATTTAATTTCTTCTTGACGCTGTTTCGGTTTCATCAGTCAAACGGTGACTTTGATATGTAGTTGGTGTTTAACTCACATGAGGCATAAAAAATCGGTTATATTATTGTCGACAGGTCATTTTTGTCATTCCAGGTATCGGAACAGGCTTGATTAAATGTCGTAGTCAATTAAACCTATATATCAGTGATTGTATTAGTTTTTCTAGTTGCATCATGTGACCAATACATCAACTTGACGACAGTCGGCGTTCGGTCGATGAAACCAAAACAGCATGAGAGACGAAATTCGATTATGAATTATTTAGCGGGGTTGCAGGCAAGTGCTACCTCGAAATCCATGTATTTTATTATCTAACGCATCATTTGACAGAAGAAAACACGCAATAAATTTAGGTGTCTATATTCCTTTAATGGCTCATGCACCATTCGGTTATTCTTAATATGGATATTTATGTTTATTATGGTTACGGATATGAACAGCAAACGAAATTTGTTGATATTTCAAGCATTGCACATTGTAGCATTGCATACGGCTATGAAGCATTTCCTGAAAGATGTGACTGTAATACTTTGGAAAGTGATTTTTATCCACCATACTGAATATCAATTTGATGTGTGTTTATTTGTTCACTTTTACATCTGCTATGCAGTTCAAAATCCCAACAGCTACCACGAGAGGGAACAACAGAGTGGCTGCGTTCGTGCTGGGGCCGAGTGCTGGGATGGCGGTCGGAAAGTTCGGATGATGCGGGCAGACCCTTCACCCCAGTAATTGGGGCTTTGTATGCAAGAATGCCCAAAATGTCTTGCAAAAACAAATAAATAAATAAGAAGTATTCTTACCTGCATTGTAATTTTATATTAACATGTACACAAAAAATACTGATGAAATGAAGAAAGCCTCTCTGGGTTGGCAAGGTGGGCCTTAAGTCTAATTGGGTCGGTGGGCCCAAAGGCATACAGCTATTGGTTCTATATGGGTTACCTTTGTTGACTTCGCGCAAGTTATCACCTAAGAAGCCGACTGGGACCCAGTACGGGCCAGCCCACGGAGGCCCGGCACGGGCCAGCCCACGGAGGCCGCCACGGGCCAGCCAACAGAGGCCCGGTATGGGCCTGCCCAAGGGGATCCAGCGCGGAGCCTTGTGGGGCTATCCAGTAAGCCCACTGGGCAGCCCTTGAGGCTCCACCCTGATGCCGAGTTGCAAATCCCGCACATATCCCACGTCGGGCCCCTATGGGCAGCCCGTGCCAGGCCCACAAGGGCCCACAGTTCAGAGCCCCATTTGTGCTACTGGGGGAAAGGAAATGGCGCAGTATCTGTCTCATATATCGTTGGACACCTGAACCGCGCCGTAAGGGAAGGTTAAAGGAGGGAGTGAACGAAGAAAGGAAGAGAGGTGCCGTAGTGGAGGGTTCCGGAATAATTTCGACCCCCTGGGGATCTTTAACGTGCACTGACATCGCACAGCACACGGGCGGCTTAGCGTTTTTTTTCCATAAAAAAACGCTAAGGCACCCGTGTGCTGTGCCCCAGTTGGGCATTATTTTCCCCATATTGCCATTTCACTCAGTTACATTCCCGATAATGGCCCCGGATGGTCACTATTTTCGCTATATAAGCAGTTCCACTCAGTTACATTCCCAATAATGGTCCCGGATGGTCACTATTTTCTCTATACAGGCAGTGCCACTTCGTTACATTTCCAATAATGGCCTCTCGTTGTGTAGTATTTATCCAGGATTGGCAACGCCACTTCAATAAGCAGAACAATATCGGACATTGTTTGCCACTAATCCTCCAACAATCCAGTGCAGTTGCGTGCATGCATGCATGATATATGAAGAGTTTCGACATATGGCGCTGAGAAACGAAATGTGTGGGTGATAATCCATGGGGATTTGCTTGGCGGAGTTATTGCATTTACACTAAAAATCTTAGGCAAATCGATCGAAAGATCGAACTAAAATATATGCGCGTTAGTTCTTTAAAAATCTCTCACAAATCCCGATATGTAACCAATGCGGGCTAGCGCGAACCATAGAAAATGGGTCGATTATACGTACCCGTGTGTACGCTTATTGGTAATCAAGAAAATTCATTCTTTGTCCTTGACGCTCCATGTACAGCACGTGCGCAGTTCATCGCGCGCCTTATGAGACAGCCTGCAGCGCACTCATTTTAAATGGGAGGAATAAACTGCCTGGCAGGAACACGTATCTTCAATGACGAATGTCTTTGAAGAGAATGATATTTGTGGTGCAGATGGTCTAGCTCAATCGATCATTTCCATGGGAAGGGTTTAAAAGCAATTTTGAGCTTATTCTGATGAGCATTGCCGCAAGCTATATGGCCTCAGCCGTCGCGTTTTTCGTATGAATTTCGAAAATTTGGGAAAAAAAGATCAAGACTGGAGTGTACACAGCCGGGGTTAGCAAGATATGCAAAAAATGCAGGAAGGCGCACTTTGTTGACCTAAGTGTAGTAGGCGAAAGTCTTGAGCGCAGTGTTGATGCTTGTGTCACTGCTGTGTGGTTAAGATGTTAAGTACACAATTATTTGTGAATATTACGCTGGAGACACTGGAGGGCGTTTTGGAGGCATATCTGTCTGATTCGGCGCCTTTCCGCACACTCCGGCGTCATATATTAGAGTGGGCAGAGAAAAAGAAAGAAAATATATGCTTGAGAAGTAGAATTACTTGCGCGTTGGCAGTAAGTAGCGTAGTCGGTAGTATGCTCGGCAGCGGAACTTACGGATGTTGGTTCAAATCCCGCCGTGCACAAAAATTTCTTTTTATTATCGAGTTTTCATTTGATTGACTGATATAGTGTGACAGATTAAGCGGAAGGACGAACAATGATGACCCATTAAAGGCTTCCTCCTTAAAACAGATCTCTCTTAAAAACACTATAGTTAACGCATTTAAGCAGCTCGCACTGTACCAGCGCACACGGCAAATTTAACGATCGACCTGTGAAGCAGCGTTATACGAAAAACTTATGAGACACCACGAAATTTGAAAAGAAAAGGACGAGACGGCTTCTCGAAACCGATATCGCCCCGTTCATCGCTGTGCGCAACAAAATATGTACATATGCATATTCACCTTTCAATCATTGAAACATTCCAAATTTGCTATTGGAATATAGACCGGCTTTTTTCATTCACAATTCTGTTGTAACAGCTAGCAGTGCATCATCTAGCGCCCGTAATTACCGCATCATATATGCAGTTGAGCGAGAGTGCAAATATCGACGACTGTCACGACTTGTATACAGTCCAGGAAAGAATAATGCGAGCTTGGACATATAATCCTAATAACTCTTCTGGCATGTTGCGTAGCGTGAATACAAATGTCTTGGGCCTTTACATATTCAAGCACAAGAGCAAACTTTGCATCAAATATGCGCCTCAATCATCCTTTATCTTTTGCTAGGTAATGCGTCAGCAGAGTTTAGTACGGAAACGTACGTGGCCGGTTTCTTTTGCCCCTGGACTGTTACACGGAAACCGACCCCGTCTGTAGGAAAATGTAAGGTGGGCGCAGTGAACGGCGATAGCCCAGAAAAAACAGCCAGGCTGGCGATAACATATGGTGCTTATACAATTGGGACGTATGCCTTGAATACATTGCTCACGCGCCCGATAGAGAGACACGCGGCTCGCTTCGCTCAATCATTGACATTCGATCCATGTGCCACCGCAGGACACTTCTTACTGTAATCATATTAAAACTCATTTACGGCGGGTGCTGGCAAAATTCCCACCATTATCCACTTTAATCGCATATTCTGTCAGACCAAGGCATGCGCGCGCATACTGTGCCAGATTCTGCTGTGTAACATACAAGGAAGCTTTTTTGTCTCCACTTTTAATCATAACAACCACAATTATGTGTGCTGTTGCTCTCTGGTCATTAATAAAGTGCGTCAATAATGCACATGCAGTCAGCCATCTTTAGCTGCTATTTTCTTACCTCTAATGAAGAAGCTTATTGTGTAAAGCATGTTCAGGTATTTATTCAGTCGTCCATATGTGTAATGAGCGGGCAAAACATTAAGACAGTAATGAAACTGATATTGTAATTACCTCATTGTACTACTCATTTTTTGGGTTTCAGGCAGATATATAGGACAGCGAAGGCGTCAAATGTATTTTCTTTCAGTGCAACATGCACATGAGGCATGTTTCTATTAAAGTGGGAATAATAAAGAAGCATATATCGCAGCCTTTTGGCCAGCGCTTTTTTCTCAGCAGAGTGTAAAGTGTCAAGAACACATTTCAGATGGCATTCAGCAGAAGTACAAGCTCAACGTAGCATACATATGAGTCACTTCTGCAAACATACACCACCATATTAACGAATTAATAGGTGATGAGTGTAATACTATATAGCAGACAAGTTAACAGTTAAGTTCCTCTCCAATGTCTGTGCCCTGATACACATGAATTTATTCAGATTGCTTGTATAGCTGCAAACAGTGCGGATCCCCCTGTGGTATTTTTGTAAAAACTTTTTAGCCACTGTCCAAATTTTGGATTACGCATGAGTACTATTTGTGTATCATAAGAATATTGTCTCCAAGACTGCATGCTTCTGAAGAATAGACCTGTTCAGTATTCCGATTTCTCACATGTAGTTGTAGTTGGCGCCTCATTGACTTGGTGTCTTAGATGCTGCATGAAACCATAAGTTTGTATCTGCTGTCCCTGTCTGTTTCAAAAATTATGCAACGATTCCTTCTAACACACATTTCTTATCAATCTTTAACCTGGCAGTTCGGAACTCACCGGCTTTCAGCAATGGAGTCTTGGACTTGCCCGTCTGTGTACGCAATTTTTGCCTCTCGTGTCTCAAATTTTTTTACCACCCCCACCACACCAACTAATCAGAAATAATTAGTAAAGAAGCTTCCATCTGCACTATAAATTGAGAGTTTAATTAAGTTGTGCCCATAAATTGGCCACTTAGGTAGGAACTGCTATAGTTGCTCAAAAAGCGTAGCAAAGTAAAGCAATGCTATTATATTTCTTTATTTTAAGTTAACATATCAGTGGTTATTGCTGAGACTTTCACTGACACCATTTGTTCAGCAAAGCAAATGCAATACCATACGATGTGGGTTACACAGCATAAAGTCATGGAGGTGCACGACTATAACAAATATGTGCATGCCCAAGAACAAAATTTATCCACTCTGCATACTATTGCCAGTTCCGACACACGTGCAAAGGCTTGCGTGTGATTGTTCACACCAAACGAACTGTTGCTATTGCAATGAAGTATACAACATCAACAGTATGGGAGAGAATTTAGGAGCGTAGAGTTGAGAGCATTTCGTATTTTTCACATCTTTTATCGGCATGTGTGTTAAAAAATTGTTACTTCACGCATTAGTATCAGTCAGTTAGATATAGTACCAGTTCATGGAATACAGCATGATGTTGATTGCATTGTCACTGACATTCACAGAACACTGCTGTCATAAATAATCTAATCCTGCAATCTAATTAATTACACAGTTTGGATATCTCATCACATGTATTTATGCCTCACAGACCTCAGCCTTTGTGCTAAAGGGATGAAGGAGCCTACGTACTCCAAAGTACAATCATATACGAGATCGGATTTTAAGTACTTTAATTATCTTTCGCCATTTCTGTAGAATTTACTGCTTCTGCAATGGTCAGGAACAAATATGCTTGTAATACCCGCATAGTCCAAATACGACAGCACAATAATTAAATTAGGATATACACTATCTTATACACAGACAGATATTGATTTCTTGATGCTGCAGAAGGCGACAGACAGCTACGGAAACGAGGTTTTGAAAAGTGCAAATATAGAGGGTAGCAATTTAGACTAGCATAAGAGCAGGCTATAGTTCCACACGACTGATATGGTACGACCCTTTGTATTCCACTGGGCATAATATGTATGGCAATAACAATAACTTTTTCTGAGCTGTACCATTCTTCACTTAGGCCATTCACCACAATTCAAAGCTGTATTTAACTTCAGTGTTGTGCCAAATATTCACTGTGGTACTAAGCCTTAAGTTTAAATGCAAGAGTGAAGTCACACCATTTTTAGATGCAAAGTTGTAGTACGAGAATGCCTTCACCAGGATATGCTCTTTATTTTTCACTTTCAATACGCATAAGAATCCTTCATTCAAACATCCTTAATAAAGAGTCAACCCAAGCCTACTTCAGAACGTACTAAATTTTACAGAGCGAGGTGACCCTATAGATATACTACATGGCAAAGGCCAGCTGCTATTCGAACTTGCTCTTGGCAGGGTAGAATGCATGTCCACAAACTTTTCTTCATTCATATTTCGGCTTGTCTTTTGTGCCCCTCCTCTCTTTACTAAATTCTCGTTCATGGAATGTGGCAGTCATCGAAACATAATCAAATAATAAATAGATTGTTGTTGTAGTGGGATGCTGGTGCTGTTTTTGTTTTTTTCAATAACCAGCGCCTAAATTAGATGGGCATGGTGCGTGTAAGGCAAATATGAAGGCTGCGCACGTTTAAATAAAGAAACGTACCCTGAACTTTTAAGTTTTATGGAAAAGAACTACCATAATTATGCAAAAAAATTGAGGAGGACGAGGAGGAGGAAAGGCAGGGAGGTTAACCAGAGGGAAGGGGTTAGGGGATAAAAAGATGAAGGAGAAAACAATACAATATGCATTAATAATGACATGAGCTACTAGCATAACCTATCGTTTCCTGTTGCAATAGTTCAAGTAATCTCAATGACCTGAACGGTGTCCATAGGACCGTCGATCCTTTCACGACCGTTAAATTGTGGTGTAAAAGCAACTTGCACGACTACATTAACTCCATCAACGCATAGCTATTTCCTGCGTTCTCAAGGTGAATGGCAGAAAATACACAATGAGCTCTCTAACTTTTTGCAGTGTTAAAAAACGACGGTAGCCATACCTGTATGTAGAAGTGTGCTCTCTGTTTTTACTGCAGCAAAAATGCTTTCAAAGAAGAAACCTAAAAGGCTGATCTTTCAACCCTAGGATTAATGAGCCCAGACAAAATTTGATAAATGAAAAATTGCTATGCGAGTGCCCTCAGGAACCACTCATTTTTAAGCCTAAACAGAAAGTTTATGAAACAGTTAAGGAACTTGATGTCTCGAAAGAAGGCAGCACAAGCATAAAAGCCTTTTATTTCCACTGCACTCTCAGAATGAGAAATTTCTTGGCTGCTCATTCATTAAGCGAGTCAGATAAAAGCAACTTTTTTGTATTTCTTATGTATTTATCTTTTTTGTAACGCTTGGCTGCAAAACCAAGTGTTTCACATACTCGGTTTCTTGTTGCACTTCTTGTTTCACATACCAAGTTTCTTGTTGCACTAACCAGTTGTGAGCAGGCATTATGTGCAAGTTTCTCTTTTTCATGTTTCGAAGAAGTGTGATTGTCTATCAACTTGCCTAGATTGCAACTCTAATTAAGCTATAAGTGTAAATGGAAATTTTTCTCAGGCTAATAAGACTATTGCCAGGAGTTGGACAACCAACAAAACAATAATTGTTGACCAACCACCATGCAACCAGTTTACCACTGCATAAAATGCATGTAAAGGGCTGGACTGGAAACAGTCTTGGCCCGTTTTATGCCCACCAACAGTGGATCCAATTCAGTCATTAAGGACAAAGAAGAATATGGCACATCTGTGTGGCTCCTTTTGGTAAAATGAAAACAACACGTACGGCATAAGCACCAGCATTAAAGAGGCACGGAGGATATGACTTCAACCTATTGCATTCTTAAAATCAATTGCAAGACTCTTGCTTTCTGTGTTATTAGTTCCTGCACAGAAAATCAGAAGTTAATATTTTTGTCATCTCTCAATTGATAACAATACCAAAAAAGACTGCTAACTACCTTTTATAATTGAATGGCGCATTACCAAAGATCCACTAAAAGAACTCGCCTTTTTGCACTACACTTTTCTTGAAAAAATCTCTAACTATGACATCAAATGTATCTAAATTTTTTGGCAACTTCCTTTTTAAGGCTTATGATGTGTAAGTAGCTTTTCTGTTTTCAAACAGCAGTAATCGATCAAATTTTTCCTTGGCATCACTTTAATTTAGCAGCAGCTTCGAATTTCTTGCTATAAACTTGATGCTCGCTGGTAGTTTTATTCAGTATCAATATCCCAAGACTTAAGTCATGAGCAGACATACATATGCTTACACAGCTAGATTATTCAATTTCTTTTGAAAGCAATATATAGTCAATTTAAATTACAGTGATGAAAATATGATGTGTCTCGTAATAAGAGACGGAATTCAAAGACTGCATTTAAATAAGAGTTTCAAGGGAGCTCCTTCCTAGAAACAGACTTCCTTTGGTGGCTCGTGCCAAGTGTTGATGCACTTTCATCCTCAGCATATTTACAACATGTGTGAAACTGCATTTACAAGAGTTAAGTGTGAGTTTTATAGGCTCATATTAACAGCCCGAAATTAAGTGGCATGAGAAAAGAGCTGTAGTTGACACAAACACTTAAGGGCACCCATCACAGCAGATGCCACTGCACTAGTGACAGAAATCTGTTTTTGCTGTTGGACACAAAGAAGCAGTGCATTGCTCAGAAGCAGATCATTTCAAACTTTTGATTCAATGCAACAACTTTCTGTGTCATGAAGTGACTTCCAGAGGTGAGCATCCCTTCCCTCTCACGATGTTTGAACAGTAGGTTTGCCAAGTTAAATTTCCAGATTGCCTTTTTGTAATCATGTCACTATTACTGCATCACTTACAAAGCAGCTAAGCTGCATTCACTAGTATTACCTGACATTTATCATAAATGCGTGTTAATTCACCCTTAGACTCTCAATACCTCTCTCTGCCCACTACTCTGCAGTCTCTTATACTAACAAGTTGAGAGTATACTTTCAGAAGAACAAGAGGTTTCTGGAGTTTCTGGAGGCGCAGCAACGACTCTGCCAGTGAATTTGGATGGCCCTGAAGAGAGCCATTATAGCTTCAAAGTTGAAGTTCACTAAAATATGAAATTCCAAGTGCTTCAATGCAGAGTATGCAACGGTGGCTCAGTGGTTATGGTGCTTGGCTGCCGACTTGAACGATGCAGATTCCATCCGGGATGCAGCAGTCACATTTTGATGAGCGTTAAATGCTAGAGGCTTTTGTACAGTGCGATGTCAGTGCATGTTAAAAAACTGCAGGCGGTCGAAATTTCTGGAGCCCTACACTATGGCGTCTGTCATAGCCTGAGTCGCTTTGGCATGCTAAGCCGCATACTACCAAATTCAAACCATGCAAAGGATAGTGATGTAGAAGTTGCTGTCTTCAGCACCTACGCTGCAAGCAAGATGCTTCAATCTGTAGCTATCTTAATACAGGCACATAATCCTTCTGGCAGCACAGAAATGTAACGCATCACTGAAGGTGATGGAAACCAAAAACAACAAACATGCCCCCTGTTGTAGTGAATCTTTATACATCGGACTTGATTCTTCATGTACGAAAGGGGCCAGATTTTGATTTCTTGACCAAGAGCACTGTAGCGACGCACGTGCTGCGACGCACGTGGCCCCCCCTCCTCCCCCTCGGAGATCAACAATGACCACAGCGGAGTTATGCACACGAAAGCAGTCACAAATGTTCACGTCACCACCCACTTGTCCTGCAGAGAGCGGTGTGCACGCTCTCACCTCCGACATTCGTCGGCTGAGTTGCGCAAGAGGCTTCTTTGTCGTCTGAAGCCTCCTCTTTACCTTTCCTAGGGAACCTTCAAATGTAAATGCACTGAACTCATCCACAGTGCCATGCTCCAGGCATTCCTCTGCCAAGTGTGCAAGGGTGTGCACGTTGTACACGTGTTGTTTTTGTCGGTACAGCCTGCCCAATTCTTGCACAGAGTACCACAGCAGGTCGTGAGCAAACTGGTTGAGTGCTCTGTGATACTGAGGAGAGGCAAATACCCTATCAGATACATGCAAATATAAAAAATGCTTACAAAGCTCATCAGACAGGATGGAGTTCAAGAGGACAGGCCCCAGAGCAAAATAATCCTGAACTCTCTGGCCTTCCATCTGTCGAGTTCATCGGTGCCCCTCGGTTTTCTCTGAAAGCACTTTGGAAATGCAGTTGCTGCTTCTCGCAGCTTGTCGTTGAGTGCACTCCTGTGAGCCCAGCTCAGCGTGGTAGTGTGTCTCTTGCATATTCAATTCCTAAGGAGCCGCCGCATAATCCCCAAACAGACTAAATGCATATACTCTATAGGAAAGCATTTCACCATATCTACGCTCAAAGATGTAAATGGTGAAACACCAGTGTGATGGCGCCGAACCTCTTGCGAACGAAAAGAGGAGTCTGTTCGCTGTGGTGCAAGCAGGTCAGGTGAAGTCATCCTGCTTTTCAGATAGGGCCCTTTTGGCTTCAACGTTCACCAGCATGATAGCCTGTGTGGCCAGTGATGACCTTCGCGAAACTTCTTGCTGGAGCGTCGCAGATCACTGCTTTTAAGCACAGATTGACGTGAACCCATTTTACCATCAGTCCGTTGCAACTAAGGTTGCGCACTTCTTCAATGAAAGGCCTGAGGAATTGCTGGAGGCACGTAGGTTTTCCTGCACCGCAGTACACACTGACCATAAATAATTCAGATTTCTTGATGTTAATGACTCTGCACAGAATTGGCCAGAGTTCAGTCTGACTACTCCTATGCAGAGCCAGCCCATCAATATTTGCGTGCATCTCGATATTCACACATAAGCCTGCTCATTGAGCTTGCTCTGCACAGATGGTACCGGCGGGTCTGCAGGCAGCGACGAAATAGCTTGTCCGCTGCCACTAGCGCAGGCGCCGCCGGCGCAGGCTTCGCTTTTCGGCAGTTTGCTTGCTCCGGACCGTAGCGGGAGTGGAGGGGCGCTGACGACGTCCAAGGCTGCTTCGCCGGCCGATCTCTTGCTTCCGGAGGATTTCAGATTCGTAGACGGTGGCCGTCGGATGCCGAGCTCTTCCAAAACTCCCTGTACTCTTTTTCGATGATATGGTATCTCCGCTACTTTCTCATGACCTCCGTCTACATGCTCATGAAGGAGCACAAAAGATCAGAGTTGCGGACAATCAACAATCCTAACCGCTCAGAGCTACAGTTTAAAACGAAAAGAGGCCTAACGATGAAGTGACTCGCAGCGCACAAAAGCACAACCATTACAAAAAAGCGTTAACACTGTGCACAAAAAAGACCTCCGGTTGCGAATTAATTGATATTATATTAGGTCACTATCTCTAGTAATTAAAAAAATAATCACGAGTTGAGTTGTTTTTATTTCAAATTCACGAAGAAATTAAGTGGCCGCAGAGGCGCGTCTTAATATGAAGTCTCAAAGAATGCGTCTAAAATAAGGGTGCCGTACCTCCATATTTATAAGCACTCGCTCATATCTGCTCAGCTCATAGGCTCCTTAACTCGCTCATCTATCCACTCCAGTGATAGCTACACACTACTGTAGTTTTGCCGGAGCAACTGTAATCACTGTCTGTAATTAATATTTTTTGTGATTTGCTCACAGCCTTTGAAACGAAACGGTTTTATTGAAAAAGGTGCATAGGTAAGATGTAATAAATCGATTATTGCAGAAGGAGGTCCCAAAGTGAAAACTGTCTGGGGGACCTCCTGTAATTAATTGTTTATTTGAAGTAGGATAAACATATGGCAGATAGCAATTACATAGCGGAAAACAGGTGCAATAGAAACTAAGATCTGAACTAAAAGTTTAGGAATGCTAAATTTTAAAAACAAATTTTGCAAACACAAAAAGAGAGCATAAAACAAGCACTCAGGCAATAGAAGTCGTACACAATACTAACAGGCTTCATAGGCGTGGCAATTCAAGGAAATTATGCAGTACATAGTTTTTCAAGTTTTTATGGAATTGTGCTTCGGTGCGGAATGATTTGATGATTGCGGGTAGCGAGTTCCAGAAAGTGATTGCTGAAAATAAACCGGACTGTTTCCCATACTTAGTTTTGACTTTCGGACGCAAAAGATTATGTTCTTCAGCGAATCTAGTATTATTAACGTTACATAAACAGGAAGCTGTAAATATAGGGAGAGTAGTGCTATTGTGACCGGCGCAATAAATTGAGAAACCTAGTTTTAGTTCGAGTGAACCGAGGAGAGGTAAGATATCGAGCCGGCGGTAAAGGGAGCACTGGATGCGGTGTATGAGTTGAATGTCATTATTCTAACAGATTAGTTTTGAAGATGACACAAAGAGATGGGTATAGTACGTGTTTCCCCACGATGATAAACAGTAATTGAGGTGGCTATGAATGAATGCATAATAAAATGAGCGAAGTATATGCTGTTGGAAATAATAACGCGTTCTAATTATTATACGCATTCCAAGGGCCACTTTTTGCTAATAGATTTAGTGTGAAGGCTAAATTTTAAATGTGAATCAATCGCCACACCAAGAAATGTTACAGAACATGATGGGAGAATAACTTGAAAAATTAGGTATACATATGGAACGCTGACAAGTAGTTTGTGTTCTGAGTGAGTTGTGTGAGTTGAGTTGAGGTGTTGAATGCTACAGGTGGGGTTAGCCCTGCTTTATCTGCCGGCAATCGCTCCACCGTAGCGTCCCTTCGATATTAACCATGCCGCATCTACCCCGCAAAGCGCACAGTCTCTTATAATAGCACACATTCTCTCCCGCAGTCACCATCTATGCACACAATCAATCCACACAGTTCACATCAGAGTCCACTCAAGAAGTCATCATCTATGCACATATTCAGTCACCGTAGAACATAAGCCACTGTAGTGCCACACTCTATACACACATTCACTCACACTATAAAGTAGTCCACTCCGGAAGACACCATCTACGCACACACTCAATCACAGTAGGCCATAGTCCGTTCCTGCTGTCACCATTTAAAAACGAGATCCGTGTTCTGCAGAAATGTTAAAAGAAGGCGTGCAGCCTCCCTTCTGCATGTCTGGTTTCCACTCGGGTAGACAATGTCCTGCACTGTGCTGTGACGGGTTTCTGTCTCGAAGGAAGCGAACATCACATGCCTTTCCGCGTTGTACTCTGGGTAGTACATAATATAATGTTCGATATCCCCGCACACACCACATAAAGAGCAAAGCGGAGACGATGCTATGCCGGTCTTATGCATCCATGCAGAAGTGCGACCATAGGCCGTGCGAATTCGATGCAGAAGGGTCGCCTGAGATCTTCTTAGTCCATTGGTCCCACATGGCTTGTGGGACGCACTCCACTGGGTACTGAAGTGATCTAGCACCGTTTTCCTGCATAGACCTTTCCCATCTTGAGGTACTTTTTTGATGGAATCCTTGAGAGAGCTTTATGGGCGAGACTGTGCCACCTCAGTACCGTTGGCTCCTACGTGAGAGGGCACCTTCTGGAAATGTAGAGTAAAGCCTCTGCTGTGCAGATTCTGCACCAAGCGCAGAGAGCTTAGAGACAAGGTGTCAGTCGGGAATCCGCGCTCTAACCTCTGAAGGGCGGATTTTGAATCAGGATGACAACAGGCTGAGCTGGACCTGACCCTAACTTCCGTACACCACCTCAATAGCAACACTTTAAGCCGTTGTGGAGGATACGAGAAAGGTACAGCGTACGGACAACTTACAGTCCAAAGAAGGAATGCAAAAACCCGCTGCGCTAGCTTGTTTGACCTTGTCCACAGAACCATCCGTGAAAATTTGAAGATGGCAGGCATACTTTGTTTCCAAGTATTCCAGTACAAGAGAACGCATTGCTGCCAAAGGAGAGCTGCGCTTTGCGCTCACATGGGGAATTGTGAAATCACAGTCGAGGGTCGGAAAAGACCAGGAGGGTTTCAACTGTTTCCTTTGCCTTCGGACATTAATGCCTAAAGAACTAAGAGTGTTGAGTGCCAAGTGAGCCTTCGACTCATATCTCTAGCAGAGCCGCTGGAGAAGGGATCGCCCAGCTATTGCCTCTCCTAAGCGGCCAAGATGCATTAATAGTGTCTGAGAAGCGATAAGGCTAAGAGGTTTCGATAGGGACTCATGAAGTACTGCCTTATTCGCAGCCGCCTGGAGAACTCCAATGGCTCTTCTTCGGCCCTTTCTGTGGACAACTTCGAGACGCTCAAGTTGTGATGCCGAGGGGGAAATTAAAGGTAACTGATACATTATCTGGCCGACCACCAGCGCTTCATGAAGTTTGACCATTGAAGAAGGATGGTTTCCCCATTGCTCACGTGCAATTCTAGGGATCACATTGAGACGAGAAGATTTAGATAAAACAATCGCGTCTACAGCTTTTCGCCACTGTAGACGGGAGCCAATAATGACGCCCAGGATACGCGCGTGGTTGAATTGACGGATGCAAGAGTGACCGAGTCAATCTTCAACCGCGCTTGACGTCTTCCTACACCTGGAATCAGAATAAAGCCGGATTTGTCCACAGACAGAGAAAACCCCACACCTTGAAGGTAATGATCAAGGCTTCCGTATGGAAGCCGAAACGTCTTTGTTTTAAACAACTACCTTTTGGTTGGCGTTCCTTTTTCTTCAGTCATGAATCTTCTACCCCACCAGACGAGTTTTCGTCAGACTTTAAATTTCACCTTGAAGGTAAGCTTGTGCCGAAAGTAGAACCTTTCGAGCTATCAGGGCTAATCGCTTGTGTTGGTAGCGAGTAATCCAAATACAGATGTCGTCAGCATAAAGTGACATACGCACTTCCCTGCAACTTTTTTTTCAACGAATCGGGTAGGCCAGCTATTACGGCGTTAAAGAGCGTGGGGGAAAGAACACTTCCTTGACGCACACCTCGTGATAGAACACTTTCGTTTCTTAACGTACTACCTAACCGCACACGAACCGCGCGATCACTTATAAACTTGTAAATGAATCTTAACATATGGCCCTGTATGCCCATGCCTTGCAAACTGTTTAGAGTTGTGCTCTGAAGCACGCTGTCGTAAGCTTTCACAACATCAAGAAAAATGGCTAAGGTGGAAAGGCCGAAAGCTCTCTGGTGTTCAATGTGACTGATCAAGTCTAAGACGCTATCTTGGGCACAAAGACCTCGGCGGAATCCTGTCATACATGATGGCAGTGCCTTGCTGTCCTCAAGCCACCATGATAAGCGTTGATTTACCAGCTTCTCCATCAACTTAGCTACACAGGAGGTCAAAGACACAGGGCGATACGAGGCAAGATCTGTCATGTCTATGCCAGGCTTCAATACTGGAACTACTTGTGCCACCTTCCATGACGGAGGAACATCGCCAGTCTCCCAAACTCGATTGATGAAGTAGTTGAGGAGCTCCTTTCTGAGTTGCAAGGACAGATTATTCAGCATTTTATTGGTGATGCCATCGGGACGTGGTGAATGACGGCGCCGCAGGCGACTGAGCGAAGTCTGAAGCTCACGAAGCGTGAACGAGACGTCCATGATAGACCTGGAGGAAGCAGGTGGTGTACATATATCTATTACAGAATCAGCGCGTACGAGTGCGTCTGGAAATTCCTCTGCCAAGCACGCAATAGGTTTTGACTTGCGTATTGCAAGAGCTTGAAAAGGCTTCGAAGGGCGAGATTCTCCAGCATGGCTGCCAATAACTCGCCATATTCTCGTCATAGGTGAGAACACATTCAAACTAGCGCAGAATGAGGCCCATTGCGACCTGTGCAGCTTGTTCGTGTGCCGTCTAATAGCGGAATTCGGCCTATTGAAGGTCGTCTTCAGTTGCCTGTCGTTCTTCTTCCGCACGAGTTGGCGCTCCGCCCTTCTCGCTGCGCAAAGGTTCCTGAGTTTTAAATCCGGGGCCTGAAAATGATCAGGTAACTTGACCGCCGTATTTGCTGCTAGCTTACTAGAAATCATTTTGTCAACAACATCACCAGAAACACGTTCTAGGTGGTCTCTGTAGTTGTTGCTAATTTGAGGACCATGCTTACGAAAGTCGGCAGCAAGCACAAAAATCGGATAGTGATCACTTCCCATGCAGTCAGGCGCTGTTGACCAACTCACGCGGACGTCAGGTGAATGCAGTGTCAAGTCTATAGCTGTCGCTGAGGCTGGAGGCCGGAAAAAAGTGGGGCTTCCGTCATTGGCAGCACATAGGTCCAAACTGTCAATAACCTCTACAAGTTTGCGTCCACGGGAATCCGTGTTCCTGTCACCCCAAACGGCATGATGGGCATTGAAATCACCGCAGATGATTCTACGTGCTGGGAAGCGGTCGCAGAGCTGCTGTAGAAACAAATCCAATGCTACCTTCTTCCGCGGAGACACGTACACGGATGCAAAAGAAAGGGTTCGAGAGCCGAGCTGTATTCTCACAGCCGCTACCTCAATCTTTTCCGTGCAAAGATCAGCAACGCTTAGAGAAATATGTGGAATTGTTCTTACGTAAAGCGCAGTACATCCTGCAGGAAATGACTTTATGCTGCAGTTTTTATGGGCGACATATCCAGTCAATCATTTCCCGCTTGGCAGGCCAGCTTCTGACAGGGCCAATACTGGAACACAAGTCTCTTTCAAGAATAGTTTTAGTTCAGCTAAGCGACTTAAAATCCCAGCTCAGTTCCACTGCAATATAAACGGCACTTTTCGGTGCATATGAGATCGACGAGGTTTAGCCCCATCCATTTTAGTTCGCAAGGAAGTTTGCTGCGAAGGTGGAAATTAGGGACTCAAAAGAAAGCACCAGCTGTAGGAAGTTCTTCAGGTTACCAGGCGCCATCGCTGGAAAATTTGAACGCAGCACCCCAAACAAAACATGAAGAAGGTAAGACGTACCTTTATCTTTGAGCTCCTTATTGTGCACAACGCACTCACTTACAACATTGACAAAAAATGCCGACGGGGACACACTCTTGGCCGCAGTAGCTGGTTTTTTTCACTTGTGCATATGAGGGTCCCCCTTGCCGTGGAGTCTGGCTGTGATCCGGCCACTCAGGAACATGGACACTTTTTGCTGGAGGTCGAACAGTCGACTCGCGCGCACTGGGTCTTGGTGTCTTGCTGGACTAAGGTCTCTTAGGGACATTGTTGGGCAACGCAACAACATCAGACTCCAATACTGAGAACTCGTCTAATCCTGGGACAGGCGTCTCAGTCGGTGGGGTTTTGGACCAGCAATAAAGGACATCCGACGGTGCAGAGCGCTCACACGGAAGGGGCAGCGGCCGAAACTCGCTGAATGATCGCCACCGCAATTGGCGCAAGCAAAATCTGCCCTGCAGGTTTTAGTCGCCTCCGCACCGATTACAGTGTCGGTCCTTTGTGGAAACATTGGCCACGTGCCCAAACCGTTGGCATCTAAAACACCGTGAAGGAGCTTCAGTGAAATCTGCGACTTTGTGTTTTGTGAATCCCAGACAATTTTTTCGGGGCGATTTGAGTTGGGAGCGAAAGTCAAAACGATAGAGTTGGTAGGTTTTGCAGCCCATTCTTCTCCTGGAGACCCCACACGACGCACAAGTCGTTTCACGTGCAGTACGCCTTCTGGTTTCAGATAATCAAGTAGGTCGCGTTCTGAATACCACTTTGGTACACCCTTAATAACACAGGTGTTCTTCATGTAGGAATGGGGCAAGCGCACGTTAACTGTGATGCCGAGAATCTGAGATCTCTGCAGGAGCTTTTCATCCTGCTCTTCCGTCGAGACATCCAGCTGAAGAGCCCCGTGCATGATGAACCGACTTCGAATCGGAGCTGATCCCAGCAGTGATTGAATGGCCGCGAAAAGTAAGATGGGATTCTTCTCTCTTAAAATAACCCCCTTTTCGGTGGGCTCAACCACTACCGGGATCCCTACCATTCGTTGCTTGCGATGACTCACCAACTTCAAGCCCTCGTTGTCCACGTCAGCCATATCGGCCACTGACTCGTCACCGTCCGCGATCATTGACTCATCCCCACTAAGCTATGAGGTCTCGCTGGTCATGTCCATGTTCTGGTCGCTCCACAGCCTGGGAAGCATTGGCCGCCTCTTTCGAGCCAGCCTCCTTTGAATGGCGTGATCCCTTTAGGCTTGCCGGCGCCGGAGTAGCCGTGCTCTTCCCGTAGGGACAGTACCGCCTTGAAGATGCTGCCGTTCTCGAATATTCAAATAAAACTAGGTAGATTAGGAAAAATTAGCTAAATAAACATAGCTGAGGCGACAGGCGATCGAACAACGTCTTCGTCTTCCTCTTCCCGTTTGTGTTCTGAGTGAACTATTATTAGCTTTGTTTTAATTGGGTTTAATTGTAAAAGATTGATGAGGCACCAGCCCATTAAATTTAAAAGGTCGGCCTTAATTTTTGATGTTAGGTCACTTAAGTTATTGCTAGAAGAAAATATGGTAGTGTCATCTGCAAACAGAATGCAGTCAGTGTTACTGAGGCATTTTTGCAGATCAACAATGTAAATTAATAAGAGAAGGGGGCCTAAAACATATCCTTGCGGAATTCTTTGAATAATTGTAATTGGTTAGGATGAAGTATTCAATTTTTGTACAAACTAAACTCTGTTAGCGAGGCAATTACGTAGTAAACAAATAGTGGGCCCACAAATTCCCAGCGCTTCTGGTTTTAAAAAATCATGGGATGATTGATTGTATCAAATGCTTTCATAAAATCAATGAATACAGCTGCCGCCCAAAGTTAGTTATCAATGAAGTGTTTAATTCTATCAGAAAATTGTATCAGTGCGAGATCAGTGGATAAGTTAGAGCGAAAACCGAATTGATGAGTTATCAGAAGGCTGAATTTTAGAAGGTAGTTCATTAGACGGTTAAGAACGAGCTTTTCGATTATTTTACTGAAATATGGAAGACTATTTATCCGACGATAATTAGCCAAACTCCCTTTATCGCATCGCTTATGTGTAGGAATATGCCGTTTTCAAGTTCATTTGGAAAGTCACCAGACTTAAACATCTTATCGATAACATTAGTGAGAACGGGCGACAGTTCGTGTGCAACAAGTTTTATTTTAGATGGAAGGATAGAATATAAGCCCCGGTATTTTTTAAGCTGGTTATTACGTTTATAACTTTATCTGGGGATGTTGGACGCAAATAGAAAGATTAAGGACAACGACTAGGTCGCGAGATTTCAGCGGTAGGCGTTATGTCAGGCTAGAAAAAAGAGTTAAACGCATTTTGCTATGTCCGTAGGGTTAGTACCATCATTAATTTCTGTAATATTGCAGTCTTGGGCCGACGGATTTAAAAACTCTTTAATCAATTGCCAGTTCTTATGAGTGCTGTTTTCATTTTCGAGTATTTCGTTTTTATAGTAACACTTTTCACTGTGTTTCATTAGCGAAGATAGCGTTTTTGAGGAAATTTTGAATCTTTGTTTTAAAGCGAGGTTTAACGGTTGCGCTTTCATTTTGTTGTGGTTACTTTTTTTTCTAATAGAGCGTAGTATTTCGTTAGTCATTCATGGATTTTGCGGCGCAGAATACCATTTTACCAATGACGTTACTGTTGTGCATGCGTCAACTGAATCGATTAATTTCTTCAAAAAAATAATATACGAAGCGTTAGCGCAGTTTTCTTGCAACACATCTGTCCAGTCAACATTGGCTATGAAATCAATAAATTCGTTTTTGTCGAACGAGTATCTATTTGATTTTTTCAGTGCGCTTTCAGTTGAGCTGTCTATAAGCAAGAATACTGGGTAGTGATCAGTTATTTTAAATGTAATGACTCCGGAAGCATGAGGTGAAAGGACGTTAGACAACACATGGTCAATGAGCGTACCATGCGAATCAGATGCACAACGAGTTGGTACGTCTAATATAGATTCAATGCCATGACCGAGAAGAACGTTTGTATATTCAGAGCAAGCATTATCAGCGGTATCAATAATGTTTATGTTCATATCCCCTACAATAATTATTTATTTGTTTTCTTTGAGACAGCGACCGATGTGGAGAGGCTATTTTCTCTATTGAAGCGCTGTTTGCTGGTAGAAAACTTGTGAAATATTGTGTGGGCCTCGGTACAGACGCGGCATCAGCCCAACAGCCTTTACTCAAAAATGAAGGCACAAGATGCGTGGTTCTAAAGTGCGTAGGCTACCTCCCATTGACTGCTCTTTATATAATGTACTAGAATTCTTTACGCCAGGCTTTCAAATGAAGCACATGTTCTCAAAAACGGCAGCATGAGTACGGAGAAACGTCGCCGGCCTCATGTGACGCCACTGAGTATTCGTAATATAGTCCGAAGTGATGGCAGCCATGCTGGAAATCTTCCCACATACACCTACCGGCTTAATTCTGTGCGTCAAGTTGGCTCAGCATAGCACCTGCCTTGCGATTAATTGTGAATAAGTGGGCTATACTGGAAGGCCGCTTTAATCGGTGCCTTGAAAAGTAGAGAACGGTGCTACGCAGAACGAATACATATTACGGAAATTTATCCCGATGAGCAAAATTTGCTTTTTGTTGGATTTGTAATCGGTGAAATTAATTTGAGCGAATGAAGAAGCGCTTCGGTAGAACAACCCGGCCCCTGTCCGGCGAGCTTTAGCTCTACCGTACGGTACCTACGCCAATTTTTTTTGTGAAAACGCTAATGAGTTGCGTGCAGCTACGCAGAACGACAACACTGAATGGGAGCAGCACATATGTTACATCTCAGGGCATGCGGTAGTGTTTTTCCTCGACAGCCCCGAAATATCTTCCCTCAGCGTCTCTGACAAACGTTTCGTGCTGGGTAGGTGCCGCAGCGTTTCTTCTTTTTCCCTGCTGTAAAATGAGCTCAAGAGGCATTACTGCGAACCTAAAGCTTCTGAGTGACCGGGACCGTCCCGAACTTCATGGGTTTTGTCCATCGTCCATTCGGTGATTTCATAGCAGCAAATTCAATTTATGCAATCGAATCTGTCAATTTCATGCTCGAACTAAAGTCGACGATCTGTTAGAGAATACCCGGTTCAAAATGAATTAATTATGGGTAAGCGTAACAAATGCAAAAATTGTTGGAAAGCCGATCGACGTGCCCGCTGATGAAGTTGAAAGTCCCATAGAACCCAACCAGAATTCGCCACCTGGCAGCAGCGGGTCTCCAGCTGGACGCCAATTCTCATAGATTGCTAGGACGCAAGGGCCATATCACCCATCCCTCCTCGCCCACCTTTTCTCCTTCATTTAACACCCACCCACTCCTTCCTTTTCTTTCTATGCTCTTCCATACTCCCCTTATGCATAGAAGGCAATAAATAACGTTATAAAAATATTTGTCAGCCTCGTCCGACAGCAGCCAAAAGCCGTCGAAGAATTCATGTAAGAAGCCTGCACCATCGAGAAGACCCTGTACGTCCGGACTAGGCAGTACATCCGCCCTGCCTCTGTATGTCCAATCCTTGCGGACACTACGACGACCACCAGCGACAACTTGTTATCCGCAAAATCGTCCCCAAGGAGCTACGACGACTGCTGCCATCCTCCGCACAGCCCCAAGCAGTGACTCTCATGGATGCGGCGCGTGGAGTGCAACGGGCACTCGGCCCCCCGGCGGCCACAGAACCTCAGACCATGACCTACGCCGCTGTGGTATGCACTCCGCATCCCCAACGACACCCCCTACGTCTTCTCCGAGAGGAGCCACCTGTTCCAGAATACCACCCCCCACCACCCACCCGCCCAGCCAACGAACAACGCTCAAGCCCCAGGAAATGCGACGCCTGGAGGACTTCCGGCAATCGACGTTTTTCTACTATTGTGGGGAGGTCGGCCATATTCTTTGTCAGTGCCCGTACGGACGTATCGGTCTTCGTGGATTTGCCGCTGACGCACCACGACTAGGGTTCGGCCAACGTCAGCAAGAAATCGACGAGTAGGCCTACCTACGTCGAGAAGAGTACTAACCATACCGCCTTTAGCGCTCACCATCGCCGTCAGCCTCGCGCTTTGCATCGCCACGCCACCGCTGCGCAGTTGCGGTAGGAGGAAGGTCTCCCAGACTATGTAAAAGAAACTGAAGACATCAACCTCCGGAGCAACCGACGCCGCATACAATGACAACGTCGATCACGGCACGAACCGTCTTCAAAACGACGCCGCTATCGAGGAAAGCTTCGCCGACACGTTGTACCCACGATTCCAATACCCGACGAAGCCGTGACCTGACGTCCAGGACGACGTGCAACGCAAGAGCCAGGACGTCCGACTTAGTGGTAGTTATCGACGGCCGAAAAGTTACCGCTCTAGTCGACACAGGAACCGATTACTTGGTGATGAATGGAACCTCATTACGGCATCAGGAAGATGCACTCGACGAGTGACTACCGAAGGACACACCCATCCTGCGACGCTCGTTCTGCAACGGCAATGTTCCTGAGAAGTGATCGTGGGCATGGATGTCCTTAATGAGCATCAAGCGATCATCGACCGGCGATCCAAGCTGATCACGCTTTCGACGCACGAGGCCATCCCTTCGATGAGAACTCGGAAACGCTGCCCTGAGTGTCCTGGAGGAAGAAGTGAGCATCCCACCCTGTTTTTATGCGTTATCCTGGCCATAGGCACCACATAAGCCATTAACGCGGAAGCCATCATCGAGGGGAACATGAAGTTGCTTCTAGACTGAGGAATCAGCATCGCAGGAGGCATCGTACATTTCCTCAATGGCCAGGCGGAAGTGCTGCAGACTAAATTCTGCGAAGAATACCAGCACATTAACAGAGCACCGACGATTGCTTTGTTCGACGAAACATCGAAGGTACGAGACTCCTTCACACGCTTCGACCCGTCCTCAGAGGATTCGCCTGACCAAGCGAACTCGCCCACTTTCGACATCAACTCAGCCCTGCCCCGGAACAGACAAGACCATATCCGCAATCTGCTTTGAAATTAGAGCAACTTTTTTTGGCCATCGCCGAAGGTCCAACAAACGCCGATCGCCAAGCCTCGCATTATAACCGACTAGCCCGAATGTCCTCTACGCCAAAGCCCCTACCGTGTGTCGCCGCAAGAAAGACAAGCCATCCGGGAGCAAGTGAATAATCGTTTCGAGACGACGTCATCCAGTGTTCACAGATCCCATGGGCGGCACCGGCTGTTCTAGTGATAAAGACGGCGAACTTCGATTCTGGGTTAAATACTACGACTTGAACAACATTACAAAGAAGGACGTCTACCCCTTCCCCCGCATCGACGACACACTGGACCAGCTCTGCAACGCCAAGTATTTCTCATGGATGGACCTCAAGAGGCTACTGGCAAATTGAGGTCGATGAGATAGATCGCAAGCAGACGGCATTCACAACTCCGGATGGGCTCTGAGTTCAAGGTCATGCCATTTGGTCTCTGTTCCGCACCAGCAACGTTTCAGCGAGTAATGGATGCAGTGCTGGCAAGGCTGAAGTGGCAAATTTGTCTGGTCTATTTAGATGACGTCATTGCCTTCGCTTGGAACATTGAAGAGGACCTCAAAAGACATCGCACAGTACTAGATGCCATCAAGGCTTCTGTAGAGGTATGAAGGGTAAAAAAATCACTGAAAATTTGAAAAAAAAAACAAGTGTTTTCTTTTTTTTCAAGCAGGGTGAACATAAAAAAAATACAAAATTTCCGCGCGGATTTTTTTCCCGCAACCCAACATCAGGGCGCTTTACCGAAACCAGAACTCGCGGCAAAACCAGTCGCTCGTTTTGAGTTCCTCTCGAGGGCCGCAGCTGAACCGGTGGAGGATCGCCATCGTCATTTTCAATTGGCGTGCCGTGTCCCTTCACGCCTCGACGTACTCGAAACGTTATAACTTCTACATGCTATTGGTCTCTACCTTCTGTACTTCGCCGTGGCGTGGCTATGAATTTCAAGTTTCGCTATGGTTCTTCCACGAGCGCCGGTGTTTAAACATTTTAACGTATGTGACTCGCCTACAGCAGGCAAAAAGATGCAAGCGTGTTGCAAATACTGTGACGCGTCGCATGGCTTCCCTCACGCTGCATGTCTCACGAAACATCTCTTGTCCTGCAAAAAGTGCCCTCAAGAGGTGAAGGACGTGTATGACGTCGCAGCCCAAAACAAGCCGTCTGGGAGTCCCTCGGCGGTCTCAAGTGAGTGCCCTAGTGAAAAATCGCGTATATATGTGTTATACGTGTCTCATATATACGCAATTATTGGATATCTGCCCACATATGTGCTCGTAAATATATGGGCTCGTATACATATGTATACATATATATTGCGAAACATTTATACGTGTGATTCGCGTCTTGTATACACGCAATTATTGGGTGCATGTCATACCTGTCCCTCGTATATACGAGGGCTTCGTAGCCTTTGTACAGATACGAAGGCCTCGCCATGGGGACACAATGGCCTTGCAACTCGTACTCTGGTGTGCAGTTAATGGCTCTGACTATGTATGCTACCTGAATGAACTTGTCTGCAGTGGATAAAAATATTTTCGGTGCCTTTATTTTATCATTTTTATCTGACTACAGTCATCGACTACATGGCAGGTGCAGGCGATGATTACTTGACGTCCCTCAGCATTTCCGCCTGGTAGCGATTTAACTGCTCTCCGCATTTCCTCATCCTCGGCAGCTCGTGCAAGCTTTGATGTATGCATCAATACATCTGAAAGAGTATTATTCATGACAAAATTGAAGACATGCATGTGGTGTAAAATAAAGGTATTTAAGTCTTACACATTTAAATAAAGGTGCCATGCCATGGTCGTTCTTAATTTTGCAGTTCTGTGTTTCAGTAACAAATAAAGAGCTTAAGATTTCATTTCCGAAATTTGGCAGCCCTGGTAGCGCTGTAAATTCCAAAAAATGTGTTTGAAATTGAGACCGCGAGACTCCTCCCACCGGCGGCGACCGCCATATTGAATGCTGTCGTGACGTCATCAGGGCATGCACGAAGAAGCGTCCTCTGCTCTCGTTGCTGCAATATGCGCAGCGAGGTCTCATTCTGCCCTGTGCTTTCGCGGGCAATCGAAGTAGCTGTCGTCACCCATTTATGAGTGACTGGTGCCGCAAAAGCGATAGTAACAGTAGAGACATTTAGTATAGCGTATGAGCGCTTGCGTACGCTATACGCAAGCATTAAGCGGGAGGTAACAGAGGAGGTCGCATGACCACTTTTAGTTTATCGTATGCCAACCTGAACGCAACGATAGCGTAGGTTGCAGTGGCGCCATCTGGTGTTAAATAGTGAAAATATGTTGTGACAGTTTTTTCTATTTAGCCAAGGCATGGCCAAGGTTATCCAAGTCGCATCAAGCCGGTTGCGTGGCCAAATGGTTCGTGCTCTGCACTGTGGAGGTTGGGCCCGACTTTGTTTAGGTAAACGAACCGAGCGAGGTTCTTAATAACGTCATGGTGCGTACTAGCATCCTATCGGGCCGCTACCGCCTAGCGTTTTTAAGCTGAGACGACATCGAAGCCGTGATGATGCGCCAGCGTGAACAGCAATGCAGACTCTATGCGCTGTCAACACGGTGGCTGCCATCTGAGAAGCACGACCACGATGTCAACGCACACACGTGCTACGAGCACTGCGATGCAGCGTTGCTGCGACGGGCGTGGTGGCTAGCCTAGACGGACCAGCTAACCACCGAAACGTCTACTTTTGGCAAGGCTGTGACTACATTTCCTTAAGAATCCAAATCAAGGCAATCCACAGTCGGTTCTGTCTTGTTAGGGTCAAGAGCTGCGGAATCGTTACACAGAATCGAAAATTGGGCAAGTTTATTCCTCTTTCTTTATGCTGTTGGCGAGGCGAGGCAAAGCGAATATCACGTGTGCCAATTAAAGCAAAGAATATGACTAAAAATCCAATAACACTGACGAATTCTCTCCGAAGCTTGGGACGTGGGCGCCGCCATCTTGACAACGCTATTTTTCCTAGCGTACGCAAGAGCACGCACGCTAAATTCGAGAAATAGCGTACGTAACGCGCACGTACACTAAACCTCGGTTTGGAAAAGGGTTTAGCGCACGCGCAGTACAAAGCACGCTATTTTATAGCGTACGCTATGCCTTTGCGTATGTCTGCGTACGCTATACTAAAAGTATCTAGTAACTTAGTTTTTCTTCGGTATAGGTACGGTCCGGTCACACTACAGGTCGATGCGATGGCGATCGACGGTCGGTGGGCTGGTCGGTAGGCAAATGCCGTCGCTGACGCACTGGTCTGTCACACTAGACCGACGGTGATACTAGCACGATCAACGACTGCGTATCGTAGTAATGTTAAGAGTCAGCTTAGTGGGAACTGGCAGAGGGTGGTGGGGGACTAGTTGGTATGACATTCTATAAACTTAAAGATTTTAAAACTTATTGGAACCCATGATAAGCACGGCGACGTACGGAATGTGCGTGCACCAGTGAAGATGTGTTTTCATTCGGTGCCTGCGCATAGAACCGATCGGCGGGTAGTCGACACGGGCAGAAAACGCCGCACGACGGTGCCGCTCGTTGCTCACCACCCGTCGCCTGGGCCTGTGCGGCCGAGCGAAAGCTACGCCCGGTGAGGCGACGACCGGAAAACTGCGCTTGTGTACCATATTCATATCGCAAAAATTGAAGCGAGCGGCTTCATAATATATCTTCACACTTTTTTACTAATCAGTGAGGAACTTTTGCCATATTCTTGAATTTCGCTCGAGAGACCACAGGCACCTTTCGTGAGGAGGCCTGGCGAGTCCGCAGGATTCGTGTGTGGGATTTCGGCGATTGCGGAGAGCGAATTCGCAAGTTTTAACCCATGCAAATAGCTGTTGAGAGTAGTTTTGGCTACAGTGTCCTCAAAGCGACGACTGTCTGTATCGCAGCTGACGCGAGTGCACTTAGGGGGAAGTGCCGATATGTGCCATGGTCTGCAAATCATGTGCATAAGGCGGCCGGCAGCAGCCGTCGGCGTCGACTGTGGAAAACAAATCTGGTTGTTTTCATTATTTCAATTAATGTCAGAACGTATTTTCAGCTAAAGCGATCTAAAATACAAGCAGCAGGAAGCGCCGGTATTCTACGCGTAGCGTTTCCCAAGCAGGCGATATAGCATCATCGGCGCTAATTGCAGTGTTATCATAGTGTGTAAATGATTAAAAGTGCGATTTGCGAGCAATAGTACGTAATATTTAAGAGAATGAGAACCCACCAAGCGTTTATGCCACGCAAACTGGTAGTACTGTTTGCGCACAGCCATGTAGACAACCTCAGCGCGGGGCCGCAGTTGTCGTAATCGTCGCACTCCTGGAGCACAATGCGCCCGCACACCGAAATGCTAAAAGGTGTACCAGAGTCCTTCAATGCTCTTTCTGGTCACGATACTCCGGCCAAAGTTTCATACAAGGACAGCGCTTGCCGCTAGTGGCGTAGCTGTCGGAGAGTGGGCACGAATCGGCCGCGCGCAATATTCGCAGCGGCTGTTTTCGGCCAGCAGGCTTAATTTTTTTACTCGGCTCACGTTCATTTCGTATCTGTGTTTACTGCAGTAGGGGCGCTACTAGAATTTACCGGTTATTACCTGAAATCTTGGCTGCAGCATATGGACACTGAAAAGCGCGATCGACGGCGGCCGCTAGTAAACTTGCCAGCAACCGCTTTCTGATCAACGCGCTTTTCTTGCAGATTGTTATGGAACAGTGATTTTTCTACATGGGTCCAGGCAGCGCACTGCTGAGCCATTAATTTTCACCGGAACATGAATGCACCATGGACGATCTAGCGCAGCGGTTTGCGTTGTGCCAGCCGAGTCCTTGCTTACGTCGAAGTGCATAAGAAACGCTTATGGCTGGCGCTTACCTTGTGACAAATACGGCAAGCTCGCTGATGCTGAAAATCAGACGTCATTTGAAGAACCGCAGTGTGAGCTGCAGAAGCTGTCACATGACGAAAGCACCGGCAGTTTGATAGCGCTACCTGACAAGTTTTTGCTGACGCTTTCGGCGGTGGCAAAGCCAGCTTCTGAATACTCGTGCTGCATAAGCCATTTATTTACGGTTTGTCACGCTGTAACCACAAAGACGCTGGCGAGTGCAAGGAAACAATGAAATTTATTGTTCAGTGCTCACTTGCTGGCTGCGTGCTACCAAAATTAGAAACAAGCTGTCAGTGTTCACGCAATAAACAAGAAAAGTGAGCAGTGATAAGACGCATGGAGCAACATGCATAAAACAAAAGCAATAAGCAAACGAAAAAGTACACTTGTCTACTTAACCAAAAGGGTCACACTTGGGCATGATCATATTTGTTTGCGATAATGAGGTAAAATGTAAAACATACGAAGAAACACACACAGTGCTTTGTTACATGGCAGTGTGCACGCAATAAAATAGGAAAACATATATTTGATACTAAAAACAACATAACGACCCAGATGCTTGTGGTTCCAGTAAAAAAGGCGAAATAAAAAACCCTACAAACTCCCGAGGAACACACAACCGGCATCATTACACAAAAGCTATAAAATATAAAGATGAAGAAAATGGTGACACAACTATGCATGTTTTCACATAAGACCACACAGAATAACATACATGCTCCTGAGAGACGCCTGTCATGGATTTATAAAAGACAGAAAACAAATTTAAGGTGGCAGCAATGCTTGCAAGTCTCAAGACTGTAAGACTGACTGATTGAATGTGGATTGGTCACAGGTGATAGCATTCACAATAAGAGCAGCACTTCTTAGGTGCTCAATGCACTGCAGTACCAGCTTTGCTATATTCCTCCTGGTGTATCACCAGAGGTACAGAAAGTCCACACAATCTGTGACCTGCCACAAGGAAAGGCCGGAACATGATCTGCATTTTTCTTTTTATCTCCTGGTCTTGTTTGCTCGGAGAAGTTCACCTTGCCCAAGAGTGCCATGTCCGACTCTCTTATGTGAACGCTTCTCGCAGACATCTCAACCAACATTAACACGTCTACAACAAAAACTTTTAACTAGTTCTGAACTGTAAGACTCTCATTATATCTTAAGAATCACACGTGTCAAGCGAAATTTCACCAAATGTTACCTCGACGCTCTCTGTCTGGAACTGCTTGTATTTTTTCTTTCAGGACAATGAATAAATTTGCGTCAAAGCCAAAATCAGCCTTCAGGTTCCGCATGTAGCCATAGATTGTGCGAGGATTTGGCAAATGAAGATGCTGGTTCTCGTGAAGGAACGTGTACACGGCATTGGACTTTATCTTGAGAAGGAGACAGTCATACAGCCACTGTCCTTGTTGTAACAAACGAAAAAAGAAAGCAAATTTTCACTCACAAACATATTCAAGAGACTTAACACTTGAAATGTATTACACCATAGGAATCCTGGAACACCAGCCTGTATACTCATTTACAGACATGACCCTGAACACCGTTTTAATTCGTAACTACATCAAGATACAGTATAAATGATAGTCATTTTATTCATGTTGCAATAATGAATCCTAAAACAGCAAATTAAATGCATTATCACGATACGCTTCTGCTCAGTTTCTGACGCGCAATACGTAAAAGAAGGCACTCAGTAGCAAAAATTATATTTCATGTTTGTCCTAAGCTGTCCAAGCTTACCGTGCAGCTTTCGAAGACTTGAAGTTGGCCTTCATCAGCCACTGGTCAAAATTACCTTCTGACGCTCTGACAACATTATGACTTCTCTCTCATATTGCCTCAGCTTCTTCACCCGTTACACCATCGTCGCCAGCTTTTTCTGGAACAGGCAAAGATGCTGCTGTGCGCTCCGGAGTAGGCACTTCACTGCCTGTAGCTCCGAAAGCGAGCATACCGCTTCGTCTGTCTTGCAGCCAGTGTGTGAGCGTGTGGAGGTACTTGCAGGGTTCAGTGTGATTTCTGCAAGGAACAGTGAAAAACAGTTTTTCAAAGCGCGGAAATGGGAGACCATAAAGGCTACGGGAACAACCTGCTGACAAGGAAAGAAAAAAGCGACCAGGGGCGTGAGGCTTACCGTCATCTCCGTGTGCGGGAGTGGACGGGCATTCGCTTGAAGGGCCAACTTCATCTATCACAGCGCTCTGCTGTGACAATTCTCTAAGCTTTTTAGCTGGCGGCTTCACTCTGAGCGTGCGAGATCGCGGCTTCGGCTTGCTCAAGTACGCTGGCAGGCCTTCGAATATTTGTGGAACGGCGCCGGGCCTGTTTTTCAACTTCTCGCGTTAGAGCGACACTGCTTCTCCGCTAACCACAAATTCGTCAGTTCTAATAATATCCGTGGGGTAGAATGCTTCTCGAAGACGCGGACATGCTTGGAGTCGAAGCTAAATTCACCCCTTTCTTGCCGTGGTATCGCCCGATTATATATTTCACGCTGCTCGGCGTCGCTGTGCAGACAGAACAGCGAGACCTTTTCTTGCGTACCTCTGTAGCCGGAGCGGCAACCCGTCACGCAGCGAGCCTTGGGAATCACAGGTGAGCGTGTAACTTGCGCTGCAGTTGGTTATGAAAATGAAGAAAAAATACCAGCTGCCATACCACAGGCTTCGCGATCTGCATTTGGTCTCGCGCCTACATAGGCGCTCGCTTGCTCGCGTCGTTGCCCCCACCGGGCTACTAGCGCTGCCTCGTGGAAGGTGCGGTCAACATATGAAGCTCTCCCATAGCTTTACGGAGAAGCTTCGTGAACAGAAAAGCATTGAAGGAGTCTTGCTGCACTATTATTTTGAAGCACTCATTGAGACGAAGGCTACCATTCATCGGTGCTGGCAGTGAAAGCATTCAAGTCGCGTAGGGCTTTGCAAGCGGCTTGGTTCATGCAAAAGGGTTCTACGAGTCGAAGGAAATGCATGTTCGACTTGGAAACGCGTACATGCAGCGGGGAAGTCGACGCAATCGGCACTTTTCTCCGCTCCTTTCGTGCCTCAAGTTTACCCTAGTGCCACCTTTGGATAATTTGAGTTTAATTATCGAGCCGATGAATAGCGGACAAGAACTTGGTAGCTCGCTGGAAAACGCCGCGGCTTTCACGGCGCACATCAGCGATGGCATGCACAGCACGTGCACCTCTTCACATACGGGAGCACTTGACTGCTCAGAATAGACACCACTGTTAACATACGAACAGCATGCTTCTAAGAGTAAATAATAAAGCGGGGGTGCATCGATCTCCGTTTTCTCAACAATCGGAAAACGGGCTCCACAAGCAAGTGCGCTTTCCCAAGTATAACTCAGCTCGCGTACTAAGTTGAAAGCTTCCCGAAAGAAAACACGGAAAATGCATTTTATTTCGCAAAGCTAAAAGAAAAAACTTGTCCAGCGACCGCTCTCTACGGTGTGCATGCAAGCACCTCAACAGCTCGCAGCAGACGACGCGGTGTGTGTATGCACTCGTGACGTCGGCGATCAGAGGTTGCCAGACCAGCAAGCAGTTCGCAGAAGAAACGAAAAAAAATTCGTTTTAAAAATATTTACCGCTCAGAGTCAACTGAAAATTCAGGGAATCGTAATTTAACCTGTTGGGATTTAAAGGCGACAAGCAAGGCATGCGTGAAAATAGGCTGCCATCCCCCCTTTAAATAAACGAATGTCGGTCAGGGAACGTACATAAATAAAAGAGGCCTACTGTTCACAGCTGCCAGTTTTTCTGAGCTCACCCGAGGCTTCTGCATGGCAAGAGCCTTAAGGAATTACCGGCATACTGAGCCGGTGATGCTGCTTCACTGAAGGCTCTTAGGGGAAGGACCATCACCAGGAAGGAGCGTCACTTTTGTGGGGAACCCCACAGAAGTTTTGTGGCCTCCTTGCAAAACAAGGAATCTCGACCTCGGGAAAGGAGCCAGCGCCACCGCTCTACACTAACAATTTCCGCTCCCGAGATGTGCCTGCAATAAAAGAGCTGCACATATGCTTTGTATAAAGCCCTATAACAGATTGGGGAGAGAGTTATTGTTTGCCGCATTAAAACTCCTAAAATCTCATTCCTAAGGATTGCGATATGTAACATTACGAAAATAGACATTTTCCTTGCAGACGCTACTAATGATAAAATATGACACATCGCTCTCTTCTTTGGAGTGAGCAGTGCGATGGGCCACCAGGTCATATTTGTGTGCAATCATATAAAGCTGCCTTTGACAAAAAGTTTAGCCTTTATATCTCTCCTTCAGGCTCCACTGCACCTCGGCAACAGTATCGCGGCAAAGTATTCGGAAGTACAGAACTGACAGATGAAAGATTATCACTATTCAAAACACAGCAACTAAATCTTAGCACAAGATGTTTACTAATTAGAACATGAAAGGTGAGAGGTTGTGGGGATGGTCTAGTGATCTAAGCCTTCATTAAGCGAAGCTGTCCTGAGCTGTCATAAGTTCAAATTGTGCCTGGGGCTCCTGTGCAGGCAATTATTTTACCACTTCATGATATTTGGATGGAAATATTCACGTTTTCGAGATGTGTGCACTTATCATCAGCCCTATACGTTTCCACAGTTTCTAGATTGTTAGCTTGCAGTTACCAAGAACGAGAGCTAAAAGCATTTCAGTCATAAAGCTAGTTCTATATATGAGAAACCAAGGTACCTGGCATTCTAGTGGAAGCCTGAAAAGTGCGAAAAGTGTTCGCATTTGCAACAAGAGTAACGTACAGTGTTGGTGAAGTCTTAAGGCCAAATGCTTTTCGCTTAAGCCGCATAAGAGAGCCATTATGGCACTAAAAAGACCGAGTCACATCGAAATGCTAGCAGGAGGTTTCTTCTTGCGATCGAGAAGCTTCCTGCCTGACTATTGTTTTGGATGATCCGCGTAGCGGATCATTCTAGGAACATTACTTTCACTGCAGCTGAAAGCTGTAGCCTTAACACTTTTGACGAAGACTGTACATGGTACACTACGGGGAATCTCGAGGATATTTTTAAACATTTTGAGTTTACTATAACAATACACTTTTTGAACCTTGTCTCAGTTGCACGAAATAATTCAGAAAAATAATGAAACGTCAAAAAACAAAAGTTTTCGACCACAAAGCCTTCGCTAAGACAAGCTGCTCTGAACTGCCACAGGTTAAAATTGTGCCTGGGGCTGCTCTGCAGGCAATTTCTTTCTGCCTCATATCAATGTGACGGAAAATTTCCCATTTACAAGAGGTGTGCAGTGATGATCATCCCCATGTTTCTAGTTTCTTGATTGTTTGCCTGCATTTATCAAGGATGAGAGCTAAAGCATTTCAAGCTTACAAAATCATACTTGTATGACAGACAATTGGGCTTTGATGCCCCAGTGGCCAGTGCTGAAGAAGGAGCAATACACAGACGGAAGACGAGGCTAACAAAGTTCAGTTTGGCGCTCAGGAACGCTTGGCTACCGAGGTGCGCTTTGCTAGCAAAGATTGTGGCCGTCGACACTTCTTGTTCGCACGGCGCACCCAGCCCTCCATCAGGTGTAAGGACACATATAAAACAAGAAGTGTGGACGGCCATAATATTTGTTAGCACGGCGCACCGCGGTAGCCCAGTGTTCCTGAGCACCAAACTGAACTTTGTCAGCCTCGTTTTCCGTCTATGTTTTGTTCCTTCGAGTAGATGCCTTTAACTCTCGGCCCCTTCAGTGTCAAAACTGCTGGCGATTTGGCCACAGCGGCAAAGCCTGCAAATCGGCCTTACGCTGCTGTGCCTGTGGGGAACGTCATTACAGAGAGGAATGTCCTGAACAGCAAGAGAAATGTTGTTTGTGTAGCGGTGCTCACCTTGCTGATTCGCCTGACTGTCCTGCACGAGCACAAGAAGTTCAGGTGCTCGAGCTTATAGACAAGCGCAGATGCACGCGGAGAGAAGCTTTTGCCGCAGTCAAGGAGAGAGCCTCAGCCTACTCTAGTGTGGCCGCCAAATGTCCACCCATAATGGATTCTAGTTGGTCCCAGGCTATTACAGCGGCAGTTAAGAAAGCTGTGGCAAATGCAATGGATCGCATTTTGGAAACCGTGTCCACGTGCATTTCGCAGGTCATAGCTGCTCAGATGACCAATCTTCTGCAAGCGTCCACCGCTCCGCTCTTGTCTTCTTTGGCTTCGGAAGCTACCCCTCCTTCTGTAGTAATCGATTCCGCTCCACAGGGCCAAAAACAATGTGAGCAACAAAAGACCTCTCAGGCCTCTCCTTCGAATAGCGTTATGAACGCATCCTCTATGGATTGTATGGATACGGAGACTGATCTCCGCGCCCAGAAACGAAGTGGGTCTCCTCTGAATATTGCAGGTCCATCTTGCCCCCAGTCAAAGACAAAGAAAAGTAACGCAAGCCAAAACGCTAAGACCAGGATTCTAGAAAAGGCAGTCGCGGCTTCGGTACTTCCACCAAGATAGAGTTCTTAAGTGCACTCCAGTGGAATTGTCGATCTATATTCTCCGCTTCACCAGATTTAAATTGCCTATGCAATCAGCTTCTACCAGATTTAGTTGCTTTACAGGAAACATGGCTAACTTCGAATTTCAATTATCATGTCAAGGATTACCATCCGTTCCGGCTTGACCGGTCATCATGAGGGGGAGGGTTGTTAGTGCTCATATCTACAAAGTTTTGCCACAGGGCATGCATTTATTTTCAATATGCGGACAATGAATGTGAAATCCTTGCGGTTGACCTCAGTGTCCCAGGTCAACAGCCCTTTACGGTAGCTAATGCATATTTCCCGTCTGGTGTGCGTAACACTCGGCCCCTTGACTCACTCATGTCTAGTAGCCGATCTCAGGTTCTATTACTTGGCGACTTCAATTCGCACCATGTCACTTGGGGGTTTAAAACAGACAGCTTTGGTTCTAGACTATTTGTTTGGGCTTCTGGCAACAACTTGATCTGCAACAATTCCGGATTGCCTACGTTTGTTCGCAGTCAATGCAGCTCTGCCTTGGATTTAACTTTTTCCTCCCCAGGAGTCTCTGTTATGTTTTGGGCGCCTGTTGATTGTGCAACAAACAGTGATCATCTACCGATTAGTTTCAAGTTTGCGTGTAAATTAACTCTTCCTGAGCGACATCAGCGCACGTTCATAAATTACAATTGCTTTAAAGACACGCTAAAATCAGCCCTCCAAATCACTTGAGACACGCGCGCTCAGAGAAGTGCCGAAAGCAAGGCTGCACATCTATGCTCAGTACTGAACCATGCAAGGCAAAAGTCTGAATTTTTGCTTAAGAGAACAAAGGGTGCAATCGCGAACAATTGGTGGAATGCTGAGTGCACGCGTGCATATAGACGACGGAAAGCAGCTTGGAAGAAACTTCGCATCAATCAATGCCCAAAAAATTGGCTGGATTATAAGTATGTTGCAGCAACATTTAAGCGCAATGTCGCCCGTGCAAAGGAGGAGTATAATACAAATCATTATGATTTCCTTTCCCAATCAGGAAGAAAACGAGCTTTGTTTAATTTCATGAGGCGCAACAAGGTGATTCCTCCGGCTGCCAACATTGAATCCCTTGTTCAGTCCCCTGCTGACATCGCAAAGGCCTTAGAGGATATTGCGTGTGGCCTAGAGTTTCGCTTTACATCTGCTTTACCTTCTCCTAATATATTCACATGCACCTCAAGTGATTTCACTGAGGTCTCTATGCCTGAGCTGTCGCAAATTGTTCTGCGCTTATCCCCAGCGGCTCCTGGCCCCAATAAGGTCACTTCATCTATGATCAAAATATTGTTCAATGAATCTCCTGCAGACCTGTTGGCTCTAATTAACCATTCTATTAAAGCTCCTTAGATACCGCATGAGTGGCGTCTTGCTGAAATAGTTCCATTGCTTAAAAAGCAAGGGCATGGCTTAACTTTAGAAAATTTACGCCCTATTTCGTTAACATCGAACCTTGTGAAATTGGTGGAAAGGGTCTTTCTCAGCCGTTTCATGTCATTCATTTCAGGAAATGCTGTATTGAATCCATACCAAATTGGTTTCAGCCCGGGTTGTTCAATTCGGTGTGCTCATGCTGACCTTGAGAGTCGTATTAAATTAGCTCGCAATAGAAAAAAGTTTGCTGCGCTTGTCATCTTGGATGCCAGTAAAGCATGCGACAGCGTGGAGCACTCGACTCTATTACTAAGATTACAGGAACTCAACTTCCCAAGCTATTTTGTAGCCTGGATGTCTGTTTTTTTGGAAAATAGAGAATTTTACTGCTGCCAAAATGGTGTTTCCTCAAGGAGATTTCCACAGACAAGAGGTGTTCGGCAAGGATCAGTTCTCTCACCTGTTCTTTTTAACATTTTTCTAAGCTCAATTCCTAGCATTCAAAATGTGAAAACTTATGTGTACGCTGACGATATTGAATTTTTTGCATCAGCAGATGACATTTATACTCGCTGATATTTATACTGATATTTATACTCGCTGACTTCGGTTAGTGGTTCTGTCCCGAGGGCATAGGGAAAAGAAAGGTTATTAAGTTTCTTGGTTATTTTCATATACACTGTTTTGTCAGCGTTCAATTGCATATCCCAACAATGACACCAGGAAAGAATATTTTGTAGATTATTATTAAGAGTTATCTGGTCATCCTCGCTTGACACTTCCCTGAACAGCACGCAGTCGTCTGCAAACAATCGTATTTGGACGGGTTCAGTAATAACGCTCACAATGTCATTAATATATATTAAAAACAACAATGGTCCTAGCACGCTGCCCTGAGGGACGCCGGAAGTAACTGGAAGTTCATGGGAGTAGTAAGTATCAATATTAACAAACTGTCTACGATCAGTGACATACGCAGCAACCCAGTTAATAATGAAAGGAGGAAGGTTAATCATTTTAAGTTTTTCAATAAGCTTAGAGTGTGAAACAAGGTCAAAGGCTTTCCTGAAGTCTAAAAAAATAACGTCAACCTGGCCGGATTTGTCTAAAATTCTAGCAAGGGAATGGATTACCGTTGTTAATTGTGTCACCGTAGATAATCCTTTACGAAAACCATGCTGCGCAGGTGAAAGTATATTGTTATCCTCCAGAAAATCTCTGATGAAGTTGGCTATGACGTGTTCAAGCATCTTACAACAAGATGATGTTAACGAAATTGGTCGGTAGTTAGTAATCATTGTGGGGTCTCCCTTCTTAGGCACTGGTACTACACGTGCCGTTCGCCAGTCAGGGGGAAGGGCTGCAGTGGACAGTGACGCACCGAAAATTATTACCAGAAAGTGTGACAGCATTTCTGCGTATCGGCGCAGAAAAACATTCGGTATGTTATCCGGTCCTGGGGTAGATTTTGTTTTTAGATTAAGGATCATAGAAAGCACACCTTGAGCGGATACAAATTCAGGAGATACATTTGATAAAGGTGAAAAGGAAAGTGCAAGCTCTTCTGAGTTAATAAA
This sequence comes from Amblyomma americanum, assembly GCF_052857255.1. NCBI lineage: Eukaryota > Metazoa > Arthropoda > Arachnida > Ixodida > Ixodidae > Amblyomma > Amblyomma americanum. The sequence goes on from NC_135500.1 coordinate 53,913,212, forward strand.
CACACTGTGGAAGAATGCATTAAAGTGTTCGGCGATACTTTGCTTTTCGACAACGGGAATGCCATCTTTAATTATTTGATCCACTACCTTGTTCTTTTTGCTCAGAAATTTCCAGAATTTTTCTGGAGCCGTACGAATAAAGTGCGGCAAAGTGTTATTGAAATAATGCCGTTTGGCATGCCCAATTGACGAGCTCAGCGTAGCTTGTAAGTTATGTACTGTAGTTGGTGAGGCATTCCGTCGTCTTAAGTGTTTTATTTTTCTTTTCAAGTGAATGACTTCACGCGTTATCCAAGGGTTTTTTATTTCCTGTTTTCTTTGTTTTCGTTGGAACAAAATTTTCGATGCAATAAGTGCAGATTTTTTTGAACTTGTCCCAAAGTTCTACTACATTGCTTCCGTGAAAGTTGCTTAGGTGTAAATCGAGGTAATCTAACACGCTTTCGTCTCTGGCACGTGTGAAGTCCTTCACTTGTACAGTTTTTGCCTTCTTAGCGGTACATTTTTTTAAATGACACGAATAGTACACCATCCTATGATCAGACATTCCATGTTCAATTGATACTGAAAAATTCTCGATTGTTTTGCTCACGAAGATAAGATCAAGCATTGATGATGAAGAACCATGCACTCGCGTTGGTAAGTTGACAACTTGGTGCAAATTGTGGCATAAGATTATTTCACGCATATAATTAACATGAGTGCTAAATTCGCCACTAGAAGAACAATGTTCCCAGTTAACTCCTGGAAGATTAAAGTCCCCCACTAAAAATTTTTTTAATGTACGAATGAACTGACATGCTGACGCAAATCACACAGGAATTGAGGTGGTGAGCCAGGCGCTCGATAAACGGCAAATAGCAAGAATGAATGTTCGTAGTAAGAAATCTTTAGGCTAATAGTTTCAATGCTATCAGCCTGACACAAGAGAGTTGCTGACAAGTTTTGCTTTACCAGCACAGCCACCCCGCCTCCCCTCGTTGATCTGTCACGACGGAAAACACTGTAAGATGGTGGAAAGACGTCTTCATCATCTATGCCACTGTGTAGCCAAGTTTCGGTCAAAACAACGATGTGCGGGTTGTAACCTAAGATAATAGCCTCTAACTGATCACTTTTGTTAACAATGCTGCGTGCATTTATATTTAATATGCGCATATCTTTCGTATCAGTCCGGAGAAGTCAGTCTTGTTTAGCACTGTTATATTTACCAATTTTTTTCCTACAGTTTTTAGCGTCATCCCAAATGTAAAGGTCGTTGTCGACTCGAAGTTTCTCGTTGATTAGTTGAACTTTTCTTTTGTGCTCCCTTTCCTCTGAAGTACTGTCCCACAAAAGTTTACGCTTCCTGAGCGTGTTTCGTGAGTAATCGTTTTGAACAGAAGTATTAGAACCTTTGAGTTTGAAAGCATTTTGCATGACACTTTTCTTTTCTTCGTAATCTTGAAAATATAAAATTACTGGCCGCGTTTTATCGCTCTTGCCGATCCGATGTATTCGGGCTACAGACTTGCACGTGATTTGTAACTTAGTAGAAAATATATCAGTTAGAATTTTACGACGCAGTACAGCCTCTGTCTCTTCTGGTTCCTCTGATACCCCAAAAACCAGTAAATTCGAGCGTCTACTTTTATCCTCCAAATCCGTAATTTTCGCTTCAAAGGCTTTAACCGTGCTTTCAAGTGCTTCCACGCGCGCGGCTTGTTTCTCCATTTCTGTAAATCGAGTCTCCCAGTCCGTCAGACGTGTTTCCATGCTAGTTTGTTGTATACGAAGTGCTGCAACATCCTCAATTAATTTATTCTGTCCCAAAAGCAGTTTTTCAAGCAGTTCATTTGTGCTGGAATCTTCCGTGTCAGGTCCGGGATTCAACTCGATATCTCCGCTCAAGAGGAGCAAGCATACGCAGTACACGTCATACACCATTAATACAGCTTGCTGTGGGCACGGCAAGACCAAAAGACAACGGTTGTCGCTTTTAACAGAGCTGTAGTAAGCACTAACCTGTACAAGGCAGAAGAATGGTCTGTTAGGCCACATGGTCGCTCGCGGTCCGCCGTGCCCACTGAAGTCGAAGGCTTGAAGTTGCTCTTTTATATTCCAAAGCGATGAGGTCACGTGTCGTGATGGTGGCGCTGTCGGTGCATCACGGAACAGTAAAGATATCGCCAAAGGAAGAAGAGAGCTTCGGTCCCTTGATAATCTTGACGCAGCCGCAGATCGGGGATCAGCAACTGCATCTGGAAGGTTTGGAAGGTCGATCTGCCCGTCAACTTGGTTGATTTGCTTTGTTGTTCCGACGAGACCAAAAGCAAGGACCTGTACAAGGCAGAAGAATGGTCTGTTAGGCCACATGTTCGCTCGCGGTCCGCCGTGCCCACTGAAGTCGAAGGCTTGAAGTTGTTCTTTTATATTCCAAAGCGATGAGGTCACGTGTCGTGATGGTGGCGCTGTCGGTGCATCACGGAACAGTAAAGATATCGCCAAAGGAAGAAGAGAGCTTCGGTCCCTTGATAATCTTGACGCAGCCGCAGATCGGGGATCAGCAACTGCATCTGGCAGGTTTGGAGGGTCGATCTGCCCGTCAACTTGGTTGATTTGCTTTGTTGTTCCGACGAGACCAAAAGCAAGGACCTGTACAAGGCAGAAGAATGGTCTGTTAGGCCACATGGTCGCTCGCGGTCCGCCGTGCCCACGGAACGGTCTCTCAGGTCATGAATGGCAGTTTACCATTATCCCTCAGGAGAAAAGTGTACAACAGCTGTATCTTACCAGTACCCACCTTTGGGGTAGAAACGTGGTGGCTAACGAAAGGGTTCAGTTTAAGTTAAGGACACGCATTGAGCCATGAAAAGAAAAATGTTAGACGTAGAGTTAAAGGAATATAACACCTACCTTTTGGGTGCATGTTTTCTTGTTTTTAATGATGCGTAAGGCATTATTATACATGGAGTACCAGCTAATATTCTGTTAAGATCACTAAATGATTTATAATCGCATTTCTGTTTCGTCCAGTTTCGACTTCAACACTCGAACGAGGACAGTGACGTCAACGTGTGCTTACACGTCACATGAGACACTAAAAAACAGCAATATAATCGCTGCTTCCACATTAATTGTCGTTCCAGTAATTGAGGAAGGCTGATTTCAGCACTGCTGTAAGTTAGAACAATGAAGCAGCGATTATATGGACATTTTTTCATTGCTCATGTGAAGCAAAAGCCCTCTTTGACGTCACAGTTATCGTTCGGCTGTTGAAACCGATACTGAAACAGCATGACAGGAAAAAAATAATTATAAATTAATTAACAGTCGTAGGCAAACATCGCATGGTGATTCATGCATAGCAGCTTCTTCCGCATCATTGAAGAAAAGAAAACTTGACACCAAAATTAGGTGTCTATACTCCTTTGAGAGACCGGAAGCAGGAAGAGTAGTTGAGGGATCAAACGCGGGTTAATGACATCCTAGTCAATATCAAGAGGAAGAAATTGGCTTGAGCAGGGCATGTAATGCGAAGGTAAGATAACTGCTAGTCTTTAAGGGTAACGGAGTCAATTCCAAGAGAAAGAACGCATAGCAGGAGGCGGCAGAAGGTTAGGTGGGCGTATGAAATTAAGTTAGCAGGCCTAATGTGGGCGCGGCTGGCAAAACATAGGGATAATAGGAGAGACATGGGAGAGGTCTTCGCCCTGCAGTGGTTCTAATCAGGCTGATGATGATAATGATGATTCTCCTATGACTGCTAAATAAATTTTAATCGCATTTCTTTCTCGCGCTGTTTAATTTTGAAGAGCTGACCGGGGACTATGACGTCAAAGTAAGCTTATAGGTCCCGCGAGGCGTGAAAAACTGCAATAAAATCGGTGCTGCTACATTTGTCATTCCGACTATTGAGGAAGGCTGGCTTCAGCAATGTAGTGCATTAAAACGATCAAGCAGCAAATATATCGCATTTTTTCCGTCCTTCACGTTACATATAACCTCTCTGATGTCAGTCTTCGCTTGGCTTTTGAAGCCGAGGCAGCATGACAGAATAATTTGATTATAAATAATTTATAAGTCGCAGGCAAACACCACATGAAGATTCATGCATAGTAGTGTCTCCTGCATCACTGTAGAGAAGAAAACATGCCACCAAAACTAGGTGATTATACATCTTAAAATTATCATTGGGCTTCTTCAAATTGCCGCCCTTGGAGAGCCTGTTCGCTTCGAGAAAATCCACTCCTGATAGGAAGATGCATCATGCTCACATGAACTGGTCGCCGCCAGAACCAGCCCGCTGGCAATCATGGCGGCAAGGCCGTCCATGGATCACAGAAAGTGAGTGCCCTCTGCTGATTTGCGTGCTGTTGCATCTCTTTGCTGGCATGCGTACAGTAGAAATCTGATCCTTGGGAGCGAAAGGAAGGACGTTAGTTATTGAGGGCAGCCGCAGACTCTTGCGCTCAGACGCACACATCGGCGGCGACAACACAAGTATATGTCCTTCAATGCGCTGTGTGCTGTCGTGAAGTCTGCATGTAAGCTTCGAGATATCCTGAAAAGCGTATGTGACGGGTAGTCGCACTATAAAGACTTGCATCTTACACAACATAGCAGGGTTAATTGGACAGGGTTAATTGGAGAGACATGGAAGAGGCTTTTGCCCTGCAGTGGGCAAAAACTGCGCTTGCACTGGTCAAACAACATGTTGTAGTCTCAGATTATTGCATATTTGTTAACTACACAGTAATTACATGGACACCAATGATCGACCCTGCCTATACTGACTCTCCTGTGGTAGTTGCATTTCCTGTTAGTGAACTAATTCCTTTGGGCTGCAGGCAGAAAACCATCATTAAATGATCCGCTCAATTGTAATCTGCCGCCCTCCACCTGTTAATATTGCTGCCAGCAAGTAATGCACACATAATTTTGACAAGCGTGCCTATCAGCTGGTTGAACTTTTTCTGATGTGCGTATGCAGTATAAATTTAGCTGCACGTCGTGTCTGTGTGCTATCGTTTTACCGCAGAGCACTCGTATGACAGGCATTACAATCTCGCCTCACATGTCGGCGCCGCACTGTGTGTGCATGCAAGATGATCCACACTTAGAATTTTTAAAATTTTTAATGAGTCAAATGCAAGGTTAAGTAGGCATACGGTATTTCTCAGGTATTTTAAGCCCTTGTGGCAGAAGGCCCGAGAACCAAGCTTTATGGCAATGACCGAATCGGCACAAACTAGGTTAGGCTTCATCTTTAGCTGTGAAATGAAAGTGACCTCCGCAGAGAATAAAAAATTTGAACAACAATTTTGGCAGACCACACATGCACGCCAACCGGCAGCCACTGCTAAAAGGGACCCGACCATCCTCTGGCTAAAAATGTCCTCTACCAAGTTTGTTGTGAGGCACTGTCCTTGGAACACACAACCGCAAACAATTCTTTAATAAAGACTCTTTATAGGTGAGTTACATATATGGCAAACAAGCTACTTCACCATGCTCCTGTCCTTCCATTCCCTCTCAGAGGTTTTTGTTCCTTCCGCTTGGTCAACTAGCTTTAGTCCTAATATCTGCTTGTTCTGTCTGGCTGCCCTTCTGTTTATAAGAGTAGACAGCACCCCTTTTGTTTTAAAGTCAAATGGGGATCTTTCGGTAGAGAGCGCGTTGGGCGTGTTATGAACGGAATGCACACCAGCCGAAGAGGATTAAGGTGCAGATCTCATCGCCAGGGATAACCACGGTGGTGCAGAAACAGCAGTGGCAATTTCTACAGCGTCAGGTGGCCGACGACTGCACAAAAAAAAGGATGACTAGCTGGGAAGGAGCCTGTGGGATTCCTCCGACGCTCGGCTCGATGCAAATTGCCTTCCCCCTTTGACTGGTTCCCTGCAAGAAGGGACCGACGATGGATAGGCGTCGGGATGAGGGGAATGGTGCCTTCCAGCAATTAATGGTGTCTGACAAGAGCCGCCCCGACTGCAGAGAGCCAACCGCAGTTGTAGCCCATAGCGCGGCACCGGTGTTTTCGATTGGCACGTGCCGGTTGCAATACGGTTGCACCACGGTGCGATAGAGCAGCGGACCAGCGAATCCTCCTCACCCACTCTCAAGAGTGCCTCCTCTTCCTAAGTGCTGTGTGCAAATTTTCACATCATAAATAAATGTACCACGCATTGTATTGGCCCCCGTCTTGTGAAGGGGCGGATCTTTAGGGTATTTAATAAGCGTCCTGAGTGACAACGAATGCACTGGGCGCAGGCGACAAGGATCATCCAGTTGCCTCAACGCTATGAACTTAATTTTTGACTGTTTGCTCTTTGCTAAATAGTGCAAATAAGCTTCTTCACAGTGCCACTAAACCCACTTGTTTGTGTTTTTCCCAAATGTGAAGCTTCCATAGTTTCTCATCCCCGCTCCGGCCCACCCACGCTGCCCTGCATCGTAACAAGCAGTGGCAGCGGTGCGATGCTGCTACCCGACCCATAGCAGGCCCATTGCCTATTGTCTGACCTCAATGGATATCTGGGGCAGGGACCCGAAAACCCTGCAGAATTTTTTCGAAAGCAAACGTAGACATGTGTGCATATCTTCTGCGTGTTTGTCTTTTCTGTGTTTTTGGATGACTGACTGTCAACTGTGCTGAGAAAAACAGTAGAAGCGCCGTAAGTGCGAGATGAATGAGCACGAAGCAGTGTGTCGCGTCGTTCAGAATATGTGCGAACACGGCTCAGCGTGACCGCGCTCTGCGGGGCGCATCCGGCGCAGGCGCGCCTTAAAGCTAAGCGACGCAGGCGCACAGAGGCCCAGAGGCGGTGCTTCGTTCCGTCTGCTACAGTGCAGAAGCCCACAGACATTGTGCTTGGATTGCAGTGAAGCACACCTGACTGTGTGCCGATAGCGTCCGCACCCACTGATATGGTGCTTCGGGAAAGTGCACTTCAATCATCGCCGCGTGTTTGCTTCGGCTTGCAACTCAGTGTCCTGTTTTCTCAGTGCCACGATGCCGGTTAAATATATGTATTGCTGGATATTTACAAGCTCTGCTATTGTTCGGTTACGCATCCTACCAAAGCGAATCGGGCTTCTTGGGACGCCAGTAGGGCCCCTAGCGGTGACGACAATATGGAGGGGGGTAACTTGCACTGACATCAAGCATCAAACAGCTACTTCGCATTTGACTTCCACCCTGAAGGGGTCACCGCAGCTGAGATCGGTCTCTGGTGCCCTGGCACTGCAGTCGGGTGGTCTGCATTGAGCCAGAGCGGCAAGGCCTCCTCAGAGCTTTACCACACTATGCAAGTGACGTGGATACCAGAGAACTTCATTTTATGTGCGTGCTGTGTGAGGCGGATGAGACACTTTGCAGCAACTGCTAATCTCTGTATAGATCGAAGAAATCTGTGTCATTCTTCTTGGCCACAGTTCTCCCATAAGTCTCGCGCGAAAGCGTACGCAGACTGCACCGGTCTACATCGAATTTTAATAAAGTATTGATAAACGTCATCAACAGTTGTAATGAGTTTGAAAGAAATCAGAATACGTTTAACTCATCACGAAATTTTTGTTTTAAGGATATCATTGATTCCAGCATTAAGCAGGCTGTGTGACAATGCATTTGGAAGCTCAAGCGACCACTCACAGAATCCTATTTGTAGTGCGTTGTAATAGCCTGCCACGCTGGTCGATTTTTCTGGATCCGCTCTGATCCCCGATAATATAAAAAAACGAAGCCAGCAGTCACCGAACCTGAGGTTGCGGATTATCATGTGAGTACCGCTTGTCAATGAATGATGAACTGCAAATATGCTTAAAAGCTGTACAATGTGCGTGCACGTTAAAACCCCTCGTGAATAAGAACTATCAGTGGAGCTATCCGTGTTTCCCGTAGCCTGATTCGCTTCGGTAAGCCGCATAACCGAACAATAGCAGGGAATATAAATTTCCAGCAGTAAATATATTTAACCAGCATCATGGCACTGAGGGAACAGGCCACCGAGTTGCAAGCCGAAGCTAAGACAACGCGCTGCAATGAGAGAAGTGCGCTGTCCCGCAACGCCGTATTTGTAGGCTCGCTACAAGGCTCTCTACTGCTGAAGGCAGCCTGGCTGCTCCCCAAAACCATAAATATTTTAGACAACAACACGAGGAGGCAACACGAAAAATAAAAGTTTGACCTGACATCAAGCACACAATACATAAGAGAACAAAAAAAAACAGCGCGTTGCTTCCATCCATTCCACATGCGGTTCTCTAGTGTCCTACACAATCTTTCACAATGATAGCATTTAAGCATTATGTCTATACTACAATTCAAAGATCCGCTAAACAAGGCTATCTGTTGCTGAAGGGAGCCTGGCTGCTTCCCGCCACCTTAAATATTTTAGACACACACAGAGAGAGACACCTGTCTGGCTCTGAAGTACGATGCTATGTAATGTACATATTGCGACTGGTAAGCGTGCGAGTGGCACTAGCAGTGGCATCCGTAGTAAAACTTCGCTCAATACATACATGTACCTGTGCAACTGTTGTTGCTGGCTAAGACTTTAAGTCCATCGCAGTGATTTTTCACCTCCACAATTTCCGGATAAGTTCCGCTTTTGTTACTGGAACACAAGATTTGAGAGAAAAAATAATGAAAGCGACAGCAAAAACAGGGCAAGCTAGGAAACGGATCTGTTAGTGTGTCGCCTTCACCGTTTTCCAAAACGCATACGATGCGAAAAATTTGCAGATCTGAAAACAGCGGGTTTCTCCCTGATTTGTGCAATTACTTAAATTCATGACAAATCATGAAATATTCTTTCGCTCAGAGTGACAATTACGTCAAAACCTGCTACAAAGCGACAACGCAATTTTTTTCTTTTTTGGGAAGCGTGCGCTTGGCTGCTGTGTGCACGGATCGCAAGCACAGATGAATTGGTATTGTAAGCGTTCTGCAAGTGTTCGCAACAGGTAAAAAAGCACGTGGGTCGACTACCAAACTTTGTTAAAAGCGTTAGGCTAGACTGTACACGCATCACACGTTTAGTACACTCGCGAAATCTGATCACGTAGCGAATTAACTGCAAAACCCACCCCCAAGCGACTACCTTTTGTAATTAGTGGTGATCAAAAATCGCAGAACACTTCAGGCATCTAGGTTGCAGTGGTGCCATAAAGCTCATACATGATAGAGCCCATAGAGTGACACTAAGCTACCCTATTCACATTCTATGGGCGGTCGCAGGTGCAAGAGCGACTAGACGGGCTAGTTGGTTCTGCCCTTGGTTCTGCTTAGGTTGGACCAACGCTCTGTGGCCCGACTTGGCACGTCGCCCATAACTATTTCCCTTCAAACTAGCATTTGTAACTTTTCAAATATTATAAGTATTTCATGATGTATAGAGCTCCGCGTCGTCTGCAACTACATGCGGTCAACCAGCAGTCAACTGGGTGGCCGGATGAAATCTAAGGTTAGACGAAATCTCGTCTGGTCGGGTGAATACATTGGCGAAAATAACGAAGCGCCGACCAAAAGGTGTTGTCAAGATGGAAGGACGTTTCGACTTCCACATGGAAGTCTTGTTCACTGATGGAAAAATTTCGCACACAAAGCTTAAGTACGTTGTGCTAATCGTCGCAGGCATCTAGCGTACGAGGGCGGTAGATTGCCGATGTTACGGTTGAGCGTCTGATCTGTTGTCTGGATAAACAAAGACTCCAGATATTGGCGTGACATCCAGTTTTTCTCACGGCCGATAATTGCCGCTTCTTCCCAAGCGATATCATGCTTCGTGTTTTCAACGTGTTCAGCCAGTGCGTTGGAACAAGCCTTCTTTTTCTTGACATCATTCTTGTGCTCATTCAGCCGTCTTTAAAACTTTCCGCTTTCACCTATGTAGGAGTGATCGCAGTCTGAGCAGGGTATTTTATAAATTACTCCGGGAAACTTTTCCTTTTTTAGCTTGTCCTTTACGGACACCAACTCGTGACGAAGCTTGCACGCAGGCACGTGAGCTAGGAGGCTGCGACATGGAGTGGGATAGTGATCGTGGACGGAGACGCAAGTTCTGCCGCAGGAAATCAACCGACGAAACTGAACCAATAAAACGTATTTATTATTCTGGTTTGTAAAAAAGAGGTCATCGTCGTCATCGTATGCACCGCCTTGTGCGGTCCGCGCCGCAAAGCCAATCCAAATCTGGTCGATGGCGTCCAACGTTATTTGCGTCATCACTCAGCACTGTGCCGGTTTGTGTGTGGTTGTTACCATTATTGCATTGTGTTTTGCAGCCACATGTGACACTTCCAGTATGAGTTCGTCAGCTGCACCGAGCTATGCGTACGTAAAATACTTTGACCAACGGCATAAAAGCTATCGTACACGTCTCTGTGTCGTCTTTATTTCCTTTGCGCTACACTTCTCTATGATGCCTCACCGACTGGTGCTAGCAACCTGGCGAAAAGACGTCTACTGGCGCGGCTGAAAAGATGAGAAGGCATTCACAGCTAAAGATGAAGCATAACCTAGTTTGTAACGATTCGGTCGTTGCCATAAGGCTTGGTTCTCGGGCCTTCTGCCACAAGGGCTTAAAATACCTGAGAAATACCGTATGCATACTACAACTTGCATTTGACTCATTAAAAATTTTAAAAATTCTCAGTGTGGATCTTCATGCACGCACACACAGTGCGGCGCCGACATGCAAGGCGAGATTGTAATGCCTGTCATACGAGTGCTCTGCGGTAAAGCGATAGCACACAGACACGACGTGCAGCTAAATTTGTACTGCATACGCACTACAGAAAAATGTTCAACCAACTGATATGCACGCTTGTCAAAATTGTGTGTGCATTACTTGCTGGCAGCATTATTAACAGGTGGAGGGCGGCAGATTACAGTTGAGCGGATCATTTAATGATTGTTTTCTGCTTGCAGCCTACAGGAATTTGTTCACAAACAGGAAATGCAACTACCACAGGAGATTCAGTATAGGCAGGGTCGGTCATTGGTGCCCATGTAATTACTGTGTAGTTAACAAACATGCAATAATCTGAGACTACAACATGCTGTTTGACCAGTGCAAGCGCAGTTTTTGCCCAATGCAGGGCAAAAGCCTCTTCCATGTCTATTCAATTAACCCTTTCCAATTAACTCTCCAATGTTGTGTCAGATGCAAGTCTTTATAGTGCGACTGCCCGTCACATACGCTTTTCAGGATATCTCGAAGCTTGCATGAAGACTTCACGACAGCACACAGCGCATTGAAGGACATATACCTGTGTTGTCGCCGCCGACGTATGCGTCTGAGCGCAAGAGTCTGCGGCTGCCCTCAATAACTAACGTCCTTCCTTTCGCTCCCAAGGATCAGATTTTTACTGTACGCATGCCAGCAAAGAGATGCAACAGCACGCAAAGCAGCAGAGGGCACTCACTTTCTGTGATCCATGGACGGCCTTGCCGCCATGATTGCCAGCGGGCTGGTTCTGGCGACGACCAGTTCATGTGAGCATGATGCACCTTCCTATCAGGAGTGGATTTTCTCGCAGCGAACAGGCTCTCCAAGGGCGGCAATTTGAAGAAGCCCAATGATAATTATAAGATGTATAATCACCTAGTTTTGGTGGCATGTTTTCTTTTCTACAGTGATGCAGGAGACACTACTATGCATGAAGCATCATGTGGTGTTTGCCTGCGGCTTATAAATTATTTGTAATCAAATTATCCTGTCATGCTGTCTCGGCTTCAACAGCCGAGCGAAGACTGACATCAGAGAGGTTATATGTAACGTGAAGCACGGGAAAAATGCGATAGATTTGCTGCTTGATCGTTTTAATTCACTACATTGCTGAAGCCAGCCTTCCTCAATAGTCGGAATGACAAATGTAGCAGCACCGAGTTTATTGCAGTTTTTCATGCCTCGCGGGACCTATAAGCTCAATTTGACGTCATAGTCCCCGGTAAGCTCTTGAAACTGAAACAGCGCGAGAAAGAAATGCGATTATAATTTATTTAGCAGTCATAAGAGAATCACTATCATCATCATCATCATCATCATCATCATCATCAGCCTGATTACAACCATTTCAGGGCGAAGACCTCTCCCATGCATCTCCTATTAACCCTGTCTTTTGCCAGCCGCGCCAACCTTAGGCCTGCAAACTTAATTTCATACGCCCACCTAACCTTCTGCCGCCTCCTGCTATGCTTTCTTTCTCTTGAAATTGACTCCGGTACCCTTAAGGACAAGCAGTTATCTTACCTTCGCATTACATGCCCTGCTCAAGCCAATTTCTTCCTCTTGATTGTGACTAGGATGTCATTAACCCGCGTTTGTTCCCTCAACTACTCTTCCTGCTTCCGTCTCTCAAAGGAGTATAGACACCTAATTTTGGTGTCAAGTTTTCTTTTCTTCAATGATGCGGAAGAAGCTGCTATGCATGAATCACCATGCGATGTTTGCCTACGACTGTTAAATAATTTAAAATTATTTTTTTCCTGTCATGCTGTTTCAGTATCGGTTTCAACAGCCGAACGATGGCTGTGACGTCAAAAAGGGCTTTTGCTTCACATGAGCAATGGAAAAATGTCCATATAATCGCTGCTTCATTGTTCTAACTTACAGCAGTGCTGAAATCAGCCTTCCTCAATTACTGGAACGACAATTAGTGTGGAAGCAGCGATTATATTGCTGTTTTTTGATGTCTCATGTGACGTGTAAGCATACGTTGACGTCACTGTCCTCGTTCGAGTGTTGAAGTCGAAACTGGACGAAACAGAAATGCGATTATAAATTATTTAGCGGTCTTAACAGAATATTAGCTGGTACTCCATGCATAATAATGCCTTACGCATCATTAAAAACAAGAAAACATACACCCAAAAGGTAGGTGTTATACTCCTTTAAATCTACGTCTAACATTTTTCTTTTCATGGCTCAATGCGTTGTCCTTAACTTGAACTGAACCCTTTCATTAGCCACCACGTTTCTACCCCATAGGTGGGGACTGGTAAGATACAGCTGTTGTACACTTTTCTCTTGAGGGATAATGGTAAACTGCCATTCATGACCTGAGAGACCGTTCCATATGCGCTCCATCGCATTCTTATCCTTCTAGTTATTCCCTCATGATCCAGATCAGTTGTCAATATAGATACCTGCCTTAAATAGACGTATTTATTTATCACTTCCCTTACCTCGCTACCAATTGTGAACTGCTGTTCTCTTGCTAGATTGTTGAGAATAGGAGAATACCACATTGCAGTTTGTGTGTAATAATGCCTTATAGCTAACTAGAAAGCAAAACACACACACCCAAAAGATAGGTGTTTATACTCTTTAAAGCTAGTTGGTGCGTTAGAGAATGTGACAGCTACCAGTCACCAGTGTTACCAATCAAAACCTTTAACATCATCTGTTGATATATTGTTTGAAATCAACTTTTTTTATGTTCTAGTTAATGGTGTCTCTATATTTGTTTGCTCCTTATTTTGAAAACTTATTTGCTGGGACTCTGATCAGGCTCAAGAAGTCCAATGTGATAGTGAACTAAAAATGTTTGACAATCCCCTGAAGTTGCTCTTTAATTTACCTTGTCTTTTGTAGCAAATGCGAACACTTTTCCTACTTTGCAATATTCCACTAGCACGGATCCTGCTGCACCACAGAACCCGGGTATCTTGCTGAGGTCGGCTGCCAGGTATAAAGGCGTTGCATATTTAGAATGTAAGACAGACAATTTGGGCGTCGGCCAGTGCTGACGAAGGAAGGAAGGAAGGCCTCAGACGTTGCTGGCGCATACCCACTACGGGTGAGTGGCCAAGACACAGGCGGTTAATTACTGGATACAGGAAAGTTTTGACGGGAAAAGGAGTGGTAATAGTATGTAGTCTGAGAGATTGGGAGATATAAGGAAAGGGGTCCAGTTAACTTGGAGATCAAAGACAGTACAATTGCTTAATGTGCATAATAGTACACAATGCCTGTAATGTTGCAATGTCGTACTGACTGAGGGCGGGAAAAAGAAATTAGAATAGGAGTCGCTGCGTTTCTTGAAGAAAATTTTGCACAGCACAGCGCATACACCTGTCGCTTCGTGCAAGCAAAGAAGCGCCAATGGAAAGAACAACCGCGGAAGACACAGACAAGCCCAGTTGATGAAATAGAATTTGCAAAAGACGCTTCCTCAAATGAGAAAAGCGGTGGTAGAACAGCGGGAAGTGATCTATTGTCTCAGGTTCGGCACAAAAAGGACACAATGGGGAAGCTGCCAGGCCAGATCTGTGAAGGTAGAAATTTAGAAGGGGAACCCGGCAACGCAAGCGCATGAAAGAGACCTCTAGTCTGCGTGAGCGCCAGTATTTGCTACTCCAAGGATGCAGAAGATGCTGATATTCGGGAGATGATGTAAGAGCCGAGGCAGCAAATTCCTGAAATATTGTGTAGCTGCGAAACCTCACCGCAGCTGTATATGCACACGATGGCAGGACAGCAACAATTGGGCCGCTGAGAGAGGCTCTTGCTAAGGAATCTGCAACCTCATTTAAGTGAAAGCCCATGTGACCGGGTACCCAAAGCAACCTTACCGAATTTAGATGGAGCGGAATCAGGAACTTAAAGAGGCGTAATGGCCGAGAGTCAGTGGGTGAGGTTAAGGAAGAGCAAATAGACAGAGAATTTGTCATAATCACGACTTGGGAAACGGGAGATTCTAAATTTCGTAAGGCTAAGATTATTGCTAATAATTCAGCCAGAAAAATTGGAGTTAAGTCAGGAAGACGGATAGAAAAAGACTAATCCAGTGAAGGCGAAAAAATTCCCACACTTGCCTTTTCGCGATCCTGCGAGGCATCGGTAGCAATAAGAACATGAGAGGGAAAGGACCTTAGGTGGTCCTGCAATAGACACTGAAGAAGCGGGAAAGGCTGCAGCTTTGCATTCGATGGGAAAATGTCATCGAATTCAATCTGGACAGATGAGGAGTTGATATATATTTGGCGGCCATCTGTGAAATGAATATTTATGCAAACAAGGAGGGACTGCACGTAACATATCTGCGGGGTATGAAATCGAGACCAGGCAGCACTAAAAAAGGCGGAAGGTTGATTAAGAAATATTATATTGGAAGCGTGAAGAGGTGAGTCGCACAATTTTAAAAATGTTTGAACTGTTAAAAGGCGAAACCTAGCTGATAACGAAGGCATTCGCGCCTCAAGGTGCAGACAGCATTGGCGACATATTTTGGAAGCCCCAGACAAAGGCGCAACGCCTCACGCTCCAAAAGCACAAGAGGGCGAAGTTTACAGGCAGGAGCTCCTGAGAATAAAACACAACCGAACTCTAAAATTGGGCGGACATACATTTCATAAATCATCAGAAGCGTATGCCTTCTCATGCCTGACCTAGCACTACAAAGCCTGCGCAGGATGCCAATGGCCCGAACTAATTTTGCAGAAACTTGCTCAGTACGTGGCCGCCAGGAGAGAGTAGAGTCGTATATTACACCGAGACACATCACCGTCTGAACTTGAGGTATTATGTTATTTCTATATACCAGGCAGATATTTACTGGAACAGAAACTCGAAATACTAACAATGCGCATTTCTTCACATTAAGGGACAGATGAATTCTTCCTAGCCAGTTGTCAAGAACATTGAGGTAATTTTGCAGGGTTTGATAAAAAGTGTGAATGTCACCTGGTGATGCAAAAAATGCAATATCGTGAGCGTACACATAAGTTTTCACATTTTGAATGCATGGAATTGAGCTTAGAAAAATGTTAAAAAGAACAGGTGAGAGAACTGATCCTTGCGGAACACCTCTTGTCTGTGGAAATCTCCTTGAGGAAACACTATTTTGGCAGCAGTAAAATTCTCTATTTTCCAAAAAAACAGACATCCAGGCTACAAAATAGCTTGGGAAGTTGAGTTCCTGTAATCTTAGTAATAGAGTCGAGTGCTCCATGCTGTCGTATGCTTTACTGGCATCCTGGCCTAAAGCCTAAAAACTAGAGATAATATTACGAGTTGCTTTTTGGGAAGACCTTGGGTTAGAATGCACATCCGAGCCCAGAGCTAATATTGGCCACGTCGCCGTTAATAATTTTAGGTCGAAACAGGCCTTCAAATTGGCCAGTTTTTTTAAAAGTAGCCGCCGGTGGGAACACTGCTGGCAAGGCCTTTGTAGTAACGAAATGCTGAGGTCGGTCGCATGCAAGCGACTCCAAATTGTTCTATTGTTCGTGTCTTTTGGAAATACACTGGTAGCAGTTTGCTAATATGCAACCGAAGCTTCTGGAAAGGTTTTGCGGCATTTCGGGTGAAAAACTTGGTCGGTGCATTTACCTACGCTTCAGTGATGAGGCAGACTGATGGAATGCTTTTTGTTGACAGTATACCATATGCATTGCGTCTAAAATCATTTCTAGAAAGGGGCCTGCAGCATATATTTGGGTGCAAAAATAAAACCTGTGTATTATTGCCGAGTTGCAAAATAAACGTCAATAATGAAACTGTGGATTTCAGTCATTTTCCGAATGTTGATATTTTTCTTTAAAAATATATACAGGAAAAAAATCTTTTCTAACAAACCTTTAGAGTTGCTTATTAAATATATATTTTTAATGAGACTTCTGATCTTGGAGCGTTTAAAAATGCGGCAAATGCTTCGAGTCATTCTGCGTGGGGCATTCGACACGAGGCTTCTGGCATCGGTTTATTCTGCGTACCGCCCCCCAAATAAAACTGGATATTCTTTTTGCAACACGTCTGAATCTCTTACATTGCTCATGAGACTTCCAACAGCCTGGACTCGACACTGACAGTATTTCACGCACTAAAACAAACAAGTAATATACGCGCCAATGCCAAAGCAGTGATGTTGAAGTCTAGGAAATGGGCCGGTATTCTTTGTTAGTTATAGCTTATGTATGTGTCCACGCTAAATATTTGATAACAGGCACTTTTTCAGCAACATTGAGATTTTGGGCATTTAACCTCCCTCGGAGCCTTTTCGCACGGAATGTACTGTAGTATGGCGGACGACTTCACTGTGTGTGCGTTATATTCCACGAATGGCGTTTTCTGGAAGCACCGGGTGCTTGCACGCGGACATGCAGGTGGTTCGTATATGTACGGGCCCTAAGCTAAAACATGCGTGCTGTTCCTTAAGCTTCGCTAGAATAATCTACCAGTGGGCTCATCTATTTCTGAAAGCATGGCCATGAAGCCATTGTTAAGGGATGTATAATGGCCACTCCCACTTGTATTCCTTCTCCAAAGGAAAATTTTGGGAAAGCTGGGGTGCTGGCAGATAAGGAAGCGGGCTAGTGGAAAACGCCCATTTTCTTTGTGGTTGAAGGGCCTGGGGGCAGCATGAGATAAGAAGGGGAGGACAAAATAAATTGTTCCCCTGTTTTCCCTACTGATAAGCAGAGTGCAAGAGGAAAAAACCAACACTCGCCCATCATTACACCCTGCTCTTCCCTTTCGAATGCACATTGCATGGAGGGTGGAGCCCTAGAATTCTCGTGAATGCCAATGTTGTGACTAGAGGTGGGGGATTAACCAACCTCTTTTTTCTCCCCTCCTTTTTGATCACGTGTTATGTTTCTCCTACCAGCTTCATGTCCCGATGCGACCGAGTCACGTACCAATGACCGCCTTTGACTTAAGCATTTCCCCCTCCCTTCTACTACCGCTTCATTCTCTCTCCTGTCCACACTTTACCTGGACCACCTCGCCTATAAATGTGGAGCCGGGAGTATAGTGTGCAGTTTCCAAAAAGCTGTTGTACAGTGGTCGTCTCCAGTTGATTAGAGCTGTGCAGTCAGTGACATCTGAAGCGTCGGTGTGAAAGAAGCGAGGAGGTTCATCTTGCATCATGACGATCTTCAACGGATCCATTCTTGAGGTGAGTTGATTCGGCCGTATATCTATGTACGTATAGAAATTATGGTTTCGGTTCATCTATTAGCCCGTTTAATACCTTTTCTTCTGCTGTTCTCACAACATTGCTCGGTATTGCATCCAGCTGTTGGCGTTGCAGGTTTTGATCTTTCGCACATTGATCGCAATTTTCTTCGTTATTTTAATGAGTGCAATCAGGTCTACACGGAAGAAATCTTGGCTCCCTGCTCATCGACTCCTCGTGGAGTGTGTAATTCTAAGAAAATTGAAATGCAACGTTTAAAGGAATTTCGTTTCGAGGATAAAAACTGCAGTGATTAGATTAAATATACCCTAGGTACAAGTCTAAGACAATTGACGATTAAAATTCCATACGGCTACCGTGATCATAATTTCATGAGAGAATTGGTCGGTGCGTTATAACGGTACAATTTTTCTATTGGAGCAAATGCAACTTTTACAGAGGTTGCCTCGTGTCGGAGAAATTATGGATTTCACATAGGGCGTTCGTTTTCGGGTCACTTTTTTCCGGTATAGAGGTAATCGGGCACAATTTTTCGAGAGCAAATTCATGCAGATTTTAGGTTATTCCAAGAAACTTCTATGCTTTTGTTTTTTTTCGTTATATTCTACAGCGCAATGCGGTTTTCCAAAACAATTTCTTTTCGTGCTTGACATAGACACGCATTGTTCTGCGCATTATTTCATTAAGAAGCACAAAAATCACTGGTTCCACAAAAGTTTAAAGTCAAATTGAGAGTTTTCTTCCCTGTCTGTTGCAAATAGTCGCGTACAAATCTAATCCCCTACGGAGCACTCTCACCGTTGAGTAGGATCAGAGTGCATTTGTGTGCAGAGCGAAAACAATCAGCAACTATTTTAAACAGGGACCATTGATGGGTGTGTGCTTAATGGGCTGTGGCCTATCATGCAGTGGACCCAATAAAGCCTCTGGTCCGTGACCTTACTCTGGGCTCTCGCTTCTTGGTCGCTCTTTTCAAATTTATGCCCAAATTATTACACATGCACGGAATAGGCACTAGATATCCACAGAGTGAGAACCGTCGTTTTTACAAACAATTTGCTTGCTGCAGCGGATTGTGCGTCTTTCGGGATTCTGGGAATTTAAGGCACCACATCGATGTCGTCCACCCGATCTGTTGTGTCCGTGCAGGTTATAATGGAGATCTTAACACTACTTTTCATAGGGCGGAGCAATTTGTGAATAAAGTTGTAAAGAGCGAGAGGCCAGAACATTTCCGCGGACATGGCGCTTTAGTGGAGTCACTGCAATTCACAAGAAGGTGATGACAATAGTTCGACAGATTTGGGATTCGTGCTGCGTTCAACTCAAGGCAAAGTTATCTTTTCGAACGACACCGCACCTTTTGTGGGAGAAAGCCCAATTGCCCTTCCGCAATATGTGGTGGTGTAGCCAGGCGAATGTTCGCGATCTGAATATTTCTCTGCCTGATTGTAGATGATTACGCGTGATGAGGGCTGAGGCAGGTTTACGGCAGGGTGTCCCACCTGGCTAAAAGTAATCTCCCGCTTCAAGTTGCAATGGTCTTCAGAGCACTTGGGGAATGTTAACCAACAGGTGCTCTGCGAGACGAGCAAAATGTTTTGGAACGTTTTACGTCAAGCGTTTTATCGGTAGTGCTCTCGCCGCGTGCCATCATCCGTTGCTGACTCCAACGTGCACGTATCGCGGTGTTTGTAAAATACACCGTCTTTGATACAGCGATTCACAGTACTGTAGCATAGTGTCTGATGTACTCGGTTATTCTTCATAAACGCACGACATCGTAGGTTCCCTGTGAAAACAGAAAACGTCTTTTAAAAAGTTTCTACGTGGTTGACCCTTGCGGGATCAGCCAGTAGTCACCGAGCGCAATCAACTCGCGAATGGGCGTCATAAATTAGCACCGCACAATCAGCTTAGCTTGAGACTTGGCCGTTCGCGATCGATAAGTGGGCACAACGACGTATATTGGCGCCGGTTTTGTTCCCTTCTAATCCACAACAGAAGGTCGTATGGCGATAACTGCGCCGATTTCAACTGGCTTCAGTGAAACTGAACCGGTTGGGTAAAGGCGCATTAATTAATTATTTAATGTGACGATTGTATTGGTGGCCATTTTTTAAAGTTCACATGTGTTGTTCTTCCTATTTATCTCACAGCAGTCAACACAAGATGGTGAATAAACAGCGCCCCGTACGCTGTTCTCCTTCCGAGGAATGACTTCCTGCGCGCGCTGAACAGACCTTCCGTCACAAATACTGCCCCTCAGCTAGAACCGAGCTCTACCTCACGAGTGCATGACAGTGATGCTATTGATATATTCTTACAAGAGGTAAGTACAACGCTTTGCTTTCGAAGATGCTTATTAATGCGAAAGCATTTTGTGGCTATGTTTGCGGTATCGTATCCTCACGAGCTTGTCCTTACGATTACGTCCGAACGAATGGGTTTATTCAAAAAAGAGTGGTACCATCGGATACAACATCAAAAAATATCTTACGAGAGATTGGGGGGTTGATGTGGGTTATATAGAACCCGAGATGTCAAAAATTAGAGCCAAAAAGTGGGCGGAGTCGGAGCAAAACAAGCGCCAAGTTTGAAAACACCGGAATTGCGCGGAGCCAAACGTGGCGCGAAATTTGAATACAAGTTTGAAAACTGAAAATGGTCTATTGATGGAAGAGGGGAGAGGACGCGTCAAAGCTTTCGCATTCCTCCAGTGCGGGTTACCTCAGTGGTCTCAAACGTTTTTAAAGGGAAGCTGAAGCACTTTTCGAGAAAATTGAGTTCCATGCGGCATTTTATAGTTTTTAGTCCGCTGAAAAAGAATATCGCATTTGAAAAGGGCGGAAATAAACGCAAAAAGCTGTTTTTGGGAAGGAAACGGCGCCAGCGTCTCAGGGCGCCGAGCGAACGCCGCGAATAACCGGCATCGTCGGGACGTCATCTACGGGGATATCCGGCCAGCACCGACTGTGTTGCTGCGTAGCGCGTTTCTTCAGCTGGCTTGAGAACTGCGTTTTGCAAATTATGGATCTGTCGTTCACCATACAGCGGGCCGAAAAGCAGCAAGCAAAGCAGGACGGCCGGCAGACTACCCGTGAATGGCGTCACTTCCGCCAGTTCCTTCCCCCCATTCGGCGCTTCCGAAGGCGAAGAGGGCGTGTCGGCACCGAGTTTTTAACCCGCGATTGCGGCTCATTTTGCGAACAGAATCGAAAAAAAATTTACTCACATGATTTTAAAAGTCTCTTCTTCCCAACCACAGGGTTTCATGCAATTTGAAAACGGTTTCAGCTTCACTTTAAGTCATTGCTCTTATGAAGAAAAACTGGTTATTAAAAGTTCTATGGTAGAGCGTTCTTACGGCAATTGGTAAGCGTCAACGAAAAGATCCACCACTGATGCACAGAGCAGTGTGAAGTGCATTCTTGCTTTTTGTCTCGTTGTTCTCTAATGGTGCCACAAAAATATCAAATTCATCATTTTAATGCGCCTTCAACGGGAAACAAAAAGCCCAAAACTGATAGAAATATGTGACGTGGTAGCTAGCTGAGAAATTTAAAATGGGCTCAACTAAGCGAGACTGCGAATATTTCGGAAAATCTAAGGAATAACGAAAAACAAAAAGCTACAACCGGTCGGCGACCTTTTCAATCTTTTTATGGTGAGCCATTCGTATTGTGCCTACGGCTAGATAAGGAAGTGGTTAGAAATTAAGGGGAAACCATCTTTGGCGTTCGATTGAAAACCAAATATAGTAAATGTGCAGGAGGATACGGATTTCATTCATATTTTTAATCGTCAAATGAACCGCCTTCGACAAAAGAGATTTCACCACATGGGTAATAAAGCATCTCAGAACAACGTACACTGCTTGAAATGGCAATAAAAAGATCGCCCTCATAAAACAGCGGTAGAGAAAGAACTCAGAATTGCGTTTGTAAGAAAATTAGCCGAGAATACGAGGAAATACGAAGAGGGAGGGTTGAGTAACGTTTATATTATTCACTCTTTTCTATTGAGTTGCGGTACTAGGAAAAAAGGAATATTTAATGCAATTTTCTTACGCGGGTGGTCTCATTGTGAGTATAAGCTCGTTGCTTACGCACGTGTAAATGAAGTTATATTGCAGAGGTTAACATTGTGGTCTTCATTTAGAAGAGGGAAAGAGAAAAACCTTCATGTTCATTTACAAGTTCATGCAAGGACTTTTGTCTGGAAATTCGATTACGCTGTGAATGAATGCAAGTAGACTCGTTTAAAAGCTCTCCTACTAAGAGGGATAGAAATTATTATAAATCAGCCGAACAGTTTTTTTTGGCACCCGTTATAGTTTTTAGATATTAGTTTGTGTAACGATATATCAGATAACTGCTGCATTGTATGGCACTGGTTATATAATTATGTTATCTCTTAGTAATCGATCGTATGGTGTGGAGAACGGGTTAATACCCGTGAATATTTCGGAAAATTATATTTACTCGTGTTTTAGCGGGAAAGCTTATGCCCATTGTGACGTGTTGGGAGTTACTGAAACACGTATAGTGGTATTGCAAAAATACACCAATTTGAAATTACGTTTTCTATTCGCATATTTTGCTCTAAAGTGTACATTAGCTTTTTTCACCCAAAGAGAATTTGACAGTTGCAATGGGAAACAAGAAAACTTCTTTGAAAAACATCGTTTACAAGCATTCCCAAGCCGGCGGCAGTAGCACCACCTCATCTTGCTTACGAAGAATATTAGTTTGTTTCCATAGCCTAAAGTTATTATAGGGGGTATTTCTGCATATCGCAGTAGTTGTCGAACATATCTTTTTTCAGTGAGGAATTCACTTGACCGGATGCAGTAGGAGGAATCCTAGGGGAACCTTTCGTTCTACGTGATCATCCGCGTTGCCTAAAAAACTGCGTTCTTTGAGGAGCTACACATTTGTAGCCTTGAAGCAGTGCTCTCAATATCGCTGTGTTATCCATTCCTCTTTTTTTATTTCCAAAAAGGTCTGCATGATAGTAAGAAGAAATTCTAGATTCCAAGGTGCGCCGGAGTTGTGCGTGTTTTTGTTCTTGCATACATTACATTTTGCATAAAACGAAATGAGAACCTCTTGGTGGGAGCTGACATTGAGGTCAGGACACAAGCTTTTTGATAGCAGGAGCCCTTTGGGTCGAGGAACTTGTGAACTCTCTTCTCCTATATCTGTGGTTCTCTAATTGCATTAGAGACAAGATGAAGTGGCTTTTGGGCATTATGTCGGCCATTATTATTCAAAAGGTAATTCTGGAAGGTCGTATCTTAGTATGTTCTTGTTCATTTCTCTCCACTGCAGACGCAATATCCCATCGATCCTTCATTTTTGACTAAGCAAACGGAGGTGAATGCCTGGAAGCGCGAGCTTAATGTACACTGGCTTATCCGTACATGCAACGTGTTGCGGTTCTCACCCGAGACGCTTTTCCTCGCAGTGTGCCTTATGGACCGCTACTTAGAGGTAAGCCAGGTTTCTGTAATTACATCTGAACCGTGTTAGCAAGTGCCGCCTAAAACGAAAGTGTAAACGAAAAAGCAGTTTAATCAAATTGAATGCTCAAATTAATACGAAAAAGTATGGAACTGGATAAGAGGACTGATACCATAGCGTTACATTTCACCTAAAAGCGACTTGAGAATTACCTCGTGCGGACCTCGAAGCTATTTGCTTTTAAATTCTGAATTGTTGGTCTCGTTTCTAGTGTCCTTACACAAATCATTTTCCCTGTCTTATTGTAGGCTCCCCTGTGTTATAAGAAGGCATCTGAAGATTTTATTTCTCCTGATTGCGCATGCCTGAAGAACCGAGTTGTGATAAACTTTGTAATGATCGCGGTGTTTGTTTACCCTTGGTAGCTTTTGTGCTGCGGCTTCCAACAGTGCCTTGTACTGACGGAATTCACTGGTAGCGATGGTTGCAGTTGCGGGTGTGTTTAATATCTCTTATGCATTCGATTAAGAAGACTATTCGAGGCGTTTTTAGCTTGAACTCGAAATGGCTTCTTGTCCACAATGTGTACTATGTGGTCATAATGAAAAGGGAGCCGTTTATGCAAACGCAACCTCCCGGTAACAACTCGATCGCACTTTCCACATTGCCGACCTTTGGTTAGAGATCTGTGTTGGCCATTATGGCGCATAACTAAGGGCTTTTCTCGCTATGTCATTAGAATATTCCGACGCGATTTATAGCTAGGCGAAGTAAATATATGGATCAGTAATTAGGCATGCTTTGCTGTAGTCTTTTGTCATTTAGAGTCGCAAAACATTCTGCATGCGTGTACAAGCTGCCATGGGAGCTTTCAATAAGTAGTGTGTCTTGACTTTTCTCTGCCCCGGTTTCTGCTGCTTAACCCTGTACAGGTGCACGTCGTGGATGAGCGACGGATGAAGCTGCTGTGGGCAGTAGCTCTGTATGTGGCAGTGGAGCATAAGGAGCCCACGGAAGAATTGCGCTACCGCTCCTACCTCGCACAAAGTCAAGGCATGGGAATGAGCAAAAAAAGAAGAACTGTGCGCCATGGAAGAGGACATTTACCTGGCTGTCGGTTGATCCCTGGACCTGGCGTCGCCCCCGGATTTTCTTCGTCGCAACTGCAAGGCTGCCATGGTATGTGCATGTGGTGCTTGGATCGATTTCCCTCCTTATTGGTATCAGTGGAGAGTGTTGCGCTTTATCTGCTTTCCGAAGCAGAGAATATAGAAGCCTTCATTGTATTACAGCGGTGACTTCATTCATTTGTCGACGATAACAAAAAGCCTGTGATGTTGCTCGCCATTTACGACGCGGCTTCATTGGGCTGCAAGTTCTATAGGTTCTCGATACAAGCGAGCTATCAGAAAAGAGACTAAGCTGTCGTATTTTTGGCACCACTGTAATATGGCTGCTTTCGGATTCAAACGGGAGCACTGATGTCGCAGGATTTTATGTAGAGCACACAAAGGAGTGCAAATGAAGTACATACGCTTTCATCGGGTGCTCGTCATTGTAATTTTTGTTAATATGTTAATGTTAAGTTGTTACTACGGCGCAGTCGGTCTGTATTCGTCAGTTTTTATGCCCACGCGATGACGTTACAAATTGTAGAAGCATGCAGTACTCTATCCAAGAGCTAGTCAAGACCTGTTATGGCGCCTCTGTATCTTAATTATTGTAGCATATACTGTGAGCGCTTTGCGCTAACTTTCACCTCTTTCATCTGTATATCCCCATCATCATCATCGTCGCTTGCCTGGGCTCCGGGGAGCGCGCGCTGTGTGCCCGGCTGTTTCCGAATAAAAGACGCCTGTGCAAGCGGTGGCTCACAAGTGGCGAAGGTGCTATTAGTATCCCCTACCTCTCGCTTCGGACCCGTCTTTCACTCTCCCTGGAGCTCCGATCAGGCCGTCTTTTGCGTCTGCAGCCCTGAGGTATGGAGTTAGGCAACGGAACGCGCTCACCCCCGTCGCCTTCCCCGGCTGCTGCGGCTGCCCCAGCCTGGACCATCACCAGCCGTCAACGCGACCCTCAGGTCTTCGCCGGACTTCGTGGCGACGACGTCGACGACTGGCTCGACAACTACACCAGGGTCAGTACGTTCAATCGGTGGGATGACTCCCACAAGCTGCTGAATGTCGTCTTTTACGTCGTAAAGACGTGGTTTCTTAATCACGAAGATGACATCGCCGACTGGCCTACATTCACACAGCAGCTGCGGCAAATTTTCGGCACGCCGACAGGCCGCTCTGAGCTAGCCAAGAAGAAGCTTGCCGCGCGGCTTCAGCAGCCTGGGGAGTCCTACACCTTCCTACATCGAGGACGTTCTTGCTCTTTGCCGCCGCGTTAGTGCTGACATGCCTGAGTCGGAGCGCGTTCGCCACATTCTTAAGGGTATTGGGACCGTTGCTTTCAACGCGTTGATAGCCCAGAACCCCTCCAGCGTATCTGCCATTACCTCCACATGCCAGCGCCTGGATGAGCTGCAGTCATGCCGCCTTCAGCCAGACCCCAGTGATGGCAGCGTCCTCGTCGATGGGAACCCCCGTTCCGTCATCCGTGCCCTGATACGCGAGGAACTCTACGGGCAGCCCACCACTCTCGGCCCTCCCACCTTTAATATCTCGCCTGCTACACCTGACTTGCGGAGCGTCATCAAAGATGAGCTGGCCACTTTCACCTGCGCCGTAGCCCCTGCCACCCCTCAGACACCTTCTCGCCCGCCCACTTATGCCGACATTTCATCGAGGCCACCCGCCCCGGTCCCTACGTCTACTCCAAAGCCTGTCTGCGGTCACGTGGCTGTCGTGGCTCCGTGCCCTCCAGCAACGCCTTATGCTCCAGCCTGGCGTACTCCCCGTCCTACTTGCTACTACTGCGGGATCCGCGGTCATGTCTCACGCGTCTGTCGCCGGCGACAGCAAGATCAACGACGCGGTTATGCTGCTTTCGAACGTGCACCTCTGCGCCAGCCTGATACTTCCACCTCGCCGTTCTCCCAAATTTACCGTCGCTCCCCCTCGCCTCCAAACTCCCAGGATATCACTCGGTCCTCGCGTTCTACTCGCCGCCGCTCCCCTTCACCTTTTCGCCGCTAATCACCTCTTCGTCCCACCTCACAGCCCTTCGCTCCTAGCCCGTAAAACTAAACGAAGCAGTTTTTGGAGGGAAAGCTGCTTGCCGTGCGAACTCTAAAATTCATCCTGACCGCCCGTCGAATATGTTGACATTGTGTGTTGAAGGGGTGTGGACTCAAGCTCTCATAGACACGGGTGCCGCTTTCTCCGTCGTTCACCTTGCCCTGTGTTCCCGCCTGCGCAAAGTCACAACTCCATACACCGGTTCGCCTCTCCGTGGAGCCAACGGCACGCTCATCCGGCAGGTTCTTCTCTAGGACCGTTATTATTCAACTTATACGTGAACGACCTCGGATTCCTAAATTTAAACTCTAAGTTGTACCAATTTGCTGACGACACCGCACTGGTAATGGCACATTCCAGTTTGGAAGAAGCCTCATTCGCTCTTCAATCGGATGTTCATAAGTTTATGAACTGGTACAAGAATAATTACATTTTTCCAAATAGCTCAAAAACAAAGCTCATGTGTTTTCACAATCCCCACAAAAAACTGGATGTGCTACAGCCAATATTTCTACACGTTGAAAAATGCCACAACTGTCTATGTGTCCCACTTGAATACAGTAATAATGTCCGGTACTTAGGCATTGAATTTGATCCTACCTTGTCGTGGAGTAACCATGTGAATTTTATTTGTAAAAAGCTACGAACTGTTGCAGCACAGATGTATCATATAAAAAGCTGCACAACTGTCAACATAAGAAGAATGGTATACCAGTCCTTGGGGGAAGCACAGTTACGGCATGGCATTACACTGTACGGGTTTTGCTCAGAAACACTAAAAAAGAAAATTACCAGCGTAATTTATAAATGTGTTCAAAATGTTTTGTATGGTGTGCTATTAGAGGGTAAAGAGAAAAAAGACCTGTATAGAGCAGGAGACCTACTACCATTTGAAGAATTCAAGAGATATACTATCTATACCAGGTTCTATTACGACAATATGTTTAAGTCAGAGAAGCCTCAAAGCAAGTTCACCTTAAGAAACATAGAACGATTCAGCGTCCCCAGAATTTATACGAATTATGGCAAACGGTGCAGAGCTTACTATGTGCCTGCATTATTCAATAAACTATCCGATGTCGAGATCAGCCATACATCGATAAAAAAGGTAAAGCGAGTACTAAAGGATGTTTTCCTTAAAAATCTATAGAAAGGTTTGCACCTTAACATTACATGCTGTATATGTGTTACGTTGTATATTTCCACATTCACTATTTCATTTTCTTTATTCAAGTGTCTAGATGTGTAATTATATATATTAGCCTTTTTACTTTGTTTTTTTTTATGGAATTTCCCCGTGTCGTAGAGAAGATGCAGTATCTGTGTATGCTTGCCCAATTCTTTAGTTACTAACAAAATTCAAAATGTCCACAGACTAACGATGATGACATGTCGCGCTTGTGTACAAAAACTGTGAATGATCTTGTGCTTTAATCAAAAATTGCCGCTGTCCAGATAGCGACGACGGTAACATGTGCTCTTGTTTTTTTGTTGTACTTTGATAAGATTGTCAAGCCAGTGATTTAGTTCTAGAAAGGTACCGAGAAAACATGTGTATTTCGCAGGCTGCCGGCATCGCAGACAAGCACAACAGTGCTTAAGCGGTGCGGGAATGTACGCTTTGTAAACAGTTGGACAAAATAAAACATTATTATTATTATTATTAATATTATCCACCCCACTGGCCAATGTACTGTGCGTGTTTTCATCGCCAACCAGCGCTATCATATTGAATTCGTTATCCTCCCATCCTGCGTTCATCCGATAATCCTGGGGTGGGACTTTTTGTCGTCGTCTTCTGCCCTCATCTCTTGCAACGACCGCCTCATCCACATAGCAGATCCAGACTTGACACCCTGGTCTGACTGTTCGCCACCACGTGTGGTCGCTGCTGTCGACTTCGCCCTGCCCCCTGGCCGTGAACAGCTCATCCTTGAAACTTTAGACTTCGCTTTCGACGGCGATGCCTTAGTCATGCCTTCGGCACGCTGGACCTCCCAAGTCATTGCTCTTGCCTCACATCTTTCGTCCGTGGCTGCGCGGTCATCACGGCGCTGAACACTACCAGCCAGTCCATGTTACTACACAAAGGCGCTACTATTGGTTTCCTGTTTGAGGGTAAACCTGTCCCTCTCGACACCGACCCGATTTCATGTGCTGTGCTACCAGCTGATACTCCCACTCCGTGTTCTTCCTCTGCGCTCGCAGCCGCCATCAGCGCTGACCTTACGTCTGAGCAGTCGACAGCCTTACTAGAAGTTCTTATGACCCACCAGAACTCCTTTGATGTGTGCACGTACGCTTTAGGCCAGACTTCTGTAACGTCCCATCGCATAGAGACAGACGGCTCAGCTATTGTACGGCGCCGTCCGTACCGCGTTTCCGCATCTGAACGCAAGATCATTGAAGACCAGCTTGCAGACATGCTTTCGCGCCACATCATTCGACCGTCTACAAGCTCCTGGTCATCTCCTGTTGTTCTCGTCCGCAAAAAAGATGGCTCAATTCGTTTCTGCGTGGAATTACCGTGCCCTTAACAAGATAACCCATAAAGATGTCTACCCGCTCCCTCGCATCGGCGACGCGTTGGACTGCCTCCAAGGCGCTGAGTACTTTTCAAGCCTCGACCTCCGCTCGGGCTATTGGCAAATCCCCATGCACGAATAAGACAAGAAGAAAACCGCATTTGTTACCCCGGACGGTCTTTACGAAATCAATGTGATACCTTTCGGACTGTGAAATGCCCCGGCCACATTTGAGCGCATGATTGACACCGTGCTACGGGGCATGAAATGGAAGACCTGCCTTTGCTATCTGGACGACATTATCATCTTTTCCTCCGACTTCTCCCAGCACTTGCACCGTCTCAACGCAGTTCTCACGTGCCTTGCGAAAGCCGGTCTTCAATTAAATACCAAAAACTGCCACTTTGCCAGCAAAAGCATCAAAGTACTCGGCCACATCGTTAGTAAGGCCGGAATCTGACCTGATTCTGAAAAAATTGCCGCTGTCCTCAGCTTTCCTCGCCCCCAGCGCCTGAAAGAACATCGCAGCTTCCTGGGCTTAGCGTCCTACTTCCGCCGTTTCATACGTGATTTTGCATCCATAGCGTCCCCGCTCCATAATCTATTGACTTCTGAGACGCTTTTATCTTTAGTCCACTGAATGCGAAGAGGCCTTCCAAGCCCTCAAGCAGGCACTCACTTCAACGCCTGTGCTTCGCCATTTTGATGAGGCAGCCCCCACCATTCTCTATACCGACGCCAGTGGACAAGGCCTTGGCGCTGTTCTCTTACAACGCAACGATGCCAACCAAGAGCAGGTTGTAGCATACGCCAGCCGTTCTCTTACTACAGCTGAGCGTAGCTACACCATAACAGAGCAAGAGTGTCTCGCCGTTGTTTGGGCAATCCAGAAATTTCGCCCCTACTTGTACGGCCGTCACTTCAACATTGTCACCGATCATCACGCGTTCTGTTGGCTGTCGACACTGAAGAACTTGTCCGGCCGTTTGGGTCGCTGGATGCTACGTCTTCAGGAGTACACCTTCACTATCACCTACAAATGCAGGAGAAAACACCTCGACGCTGACGCCCTGTCTCGATGTCCGTTGCCTGACTCCCGGACTCACGCTGCGGCCCCCTCAACAACGTGCCCTTCACCTCAGGCGTCCGACCTCCTTCTGGATTGTGTACCCATTGTTCTTGCACCAGTCGACGTCCACGCCGATTTGCCCTCCCATTAGCTGGCTGATCCATACTGCTGCACTATCATCGATCGTCTCCGAGGCCAATCAGCGGCACCCAAGAGTCGCTCGCGCCGCCAGCTTCGCCAGTTCAGATATCAGCAAGGTACAGTCTACCGCTACACCTACCACCCTACGGGTCACCGGTGGTTTCCCGTTGTGCCTCGCTCCCTTCGTCTTCAAGTTTTGCAGGCTTACCACGACGACGCCTCTGCCCGTCATTTGGGTCACCTGAAGACGTATGACCGTATCAAGAGCCGATACTTCTGGCCTGGGCTCTCTACTAGCGTCGCCAAATACATATCCTCATGTGTGTCTTGCCAGCGTCGCAAGCGGTCAACATCCGTTCCTGCCGGCCTCCTACAGCCTCTTACTTGCCCATCCGTGCCTTTCGACACTGTCGCCATCGACATATTTGGTCCCTTTCCCCTTACGCCAGCTGGCCACCGTTGGGTTGTCACCGCCATTGACCACCTGACGCGGTATGCTGAAACAACCCCGCTTCACTGCGGTGCCGCTTCTGAAGTCGCCGACTTTTTCTTGCATGCGATAGTGTTGCGCCATGGTGCTCCTCGTGTCCTGATCAGCGACCGTGGGAAGACATTTTTGTCCCATGTGCTTGAAGAGGTCCACCGCGCGACCAACACTGTTCACACGACATGTTCTAGCTACCATCCTCAAACCAACGGTCTCATCGAGCGCTTTCAACGTACCCTGTCTGACATGATATCTATGTACATTCGGCCTGACCATAAGAACTGCGACAACATTTTGCCCTTTGTCACCTTTGCCTACAATTCGGCAGTTCAACGCACCACTGGCTACAGTCCTTTCTTCTCGGTTTATGGCCGTGTTCTATCGTCATTGTTCGATACTGCCTTCTTTTCTGCTCACGCATCTCCGTCTGCGTCAATGGGCGAAGAGTTCGCTTCTCGGATGGCATATTGTCGCCACCTCGCCCGCGTCAACACCGAAGCCACTCAGCAAGACCGCAAACACCGCTATGACCTGCACCACCGTACGGTCTCCTTCCGACCCGGAGATGAGGTCCTCCTCTGGACACCCGTCCACATGCCTGGACTATGCACAAAGATTCTCCAGCGCTTTATCGTACCTTATCTTGTCGTCCAGCAAACATCTCCGGTCCACTACGCCGTTGTTCCCTCGCACCGCGTCATCGACCGCCGTCGCCACTATCAAGAAGTGGTTCATGTATCGCGGATGAATCTCTACACCCGTCGCCCCTCTTCTATTTAATCCGCGGCCAGGATGGCCGTTTTCCTGCCGGGGAACTATTTGTGTGAGCGCTTTGCGCGAACTTTCACCTCTTTCATCTGTATATCCCCATCATCATCATCGTCGCTTGCCTGGGCACCGGGGAGCGCGCGCTGTGCGCCCGGCTGTTCCCGAATAAAAGACGCCTGTGCAAGCGGTGGCTCACAATACACGTAATTTCGGCTGAATATTTTCTTCTTTGTTATGGAGCATACGAAAATCTTCTAAATGAACCAGCACATTGTATTCCCCTAGGACCCATAATCAGGTTTATCGATGTTCCTATTGCCGCGAATATTTTCAGTGTTTGTTCGTTTTTCAAATCTGCCGCCACACCACTTTATCGCTTTGTTTGCGACGCAAGACGTGACTAAATTTATCTCGATTAATCGCAGCCAGGCAGAGCTAATTCTACGTTGTTCCGGAATGTTCTAGTAAATTTGCATGCTTCATGTCGAAAGTTCGCTATCAGCTTTAAATTGAGCACGGCCGACAGCGGCGGGCATTCTGTTGGACGACCGCCGAGCACGCTTGTCGCTTCGACGCCTCCGAGTGAATCAGTCCATTTTAGGTGCAAGTCAGCCCAATAAAGTTTTCTTTTAGAACACCCTTTCGTCCGTCTTCATCGCTGCTTCGACTGCCGTCACCACTACGTGACATCTGGTGGAGGTGCTGGGTAGCCTTCTATGTTCCGGATGCCCCCTACAAGTCGTGAAGCCAGCCCTAAGCGCTTCGCACCCGAGGACGAACCAGCAGCTCAGCGAGCCAGCCGACGTCTCCAGGGAGAGGAGCCTGAGTTCGGGAAACTGCCGGACCGCACCAGACAGCGAAAAGACGCTGCTACGAGCACGGCAACCTAGCCGAAAATGTCGACACCGATCATACTGCAGCAGCCGCGGGTGCCGCCAACCTCAATGGATCCCTAAACGAAGACCCTGAAGAATTGTTGGACCAATTTGAGCGCGTAGCGTCATTCAACATGGTTCCGCACGCACATGGTACGAAAACTGAGTCGTCAGTTACGACGTGGGAGCTATACAAGAGAGAACTATTGAACGTATTCACCAGTGTCATGAGGAAAGAAAGAGCCGAACGACTCGTCGAGTCCAGGATCCAGCTTCCGAATGAGCCCGTCTGCGGTTATAGCGAGGACATGAAGCACCTATTTCGCCGCGCCAACCCTGAGATGACCGAGGAGAAGAATGTTCAGTTTTTAATGCACGGCGTAAAAGCGCAACTCTTTGGCAGCCCCGTCCGCCAGCCGCCAAAAACAGTAGAGGAATTCATACAAGAAGCCTGGACGATTGAGAAGACCCTCGGGGCCCGAACTCGGCAGTACAATCGCCCTTCCTCTGCCTTTGCAATCCGTTCGGACACGCCGGCCACCACCAGCGACAGCTTGCGGGAAGTTATCCGCGAAATCGTCCGAGAGGAGCTACGCCTATTACTGCCAATCTTCCCACAGCCACGAGCAGTGACTCTGATGGATGTGGTACGGGAAGAAGTGCAACCGGCACTTGGCACCCCGACGGCGACAGAACCCCAGGTCATGACCTACGCCGCTGCAGTAAGGACTGCTCAGCCCCAACGACAACCCCCACGTCCTCCCCGAGATGAGCCACTTGTTCCACAACGCCGCCTCTCAGCCGCCGCCCGCCCAGCCTATGACCGACGCTCAAGCCCCAGGAAATGCGACGCCTGGAGGACTTCCGACAACCGGCCGTTGTGCTTCCATTGCTGTGAGGCCGGCCATA
This sequence comes from Amblyomma americanum, assembly GCF_052857255.1. Classification (NCBI taxonomy): domain Eukaryota; kingdom Metazoa; phylum Arthropoda; class Arachnida; order Ixodida; family Ixodidae; genus Amblyomma; species Amblyomma americanum. The sequence continues at coordinate 53,946,546 of NC_135500.1, forward strand.
ATCTTCGTCACTGCCCGTACCGACGTATCGGTCTTCGAGGATTTGCCGTTAACGCCCCACGACTGCGCTTCGGACAACGTCCGCAGGAAATCTGCGAGTACCTGCGTCGAGAAGAGTACACTTCGAACCGCTATTCGCGCTCACCATCGCCGTTAACCCCGCGCTTTGCGTCGCCACGCCGCAGCTACGCAGCCGCGGTACGAGGAAGGTCTCCCAGCCCCCGTAGGGGAAACTAAAGGCAGCAACCTGTGGAGGGGAGGTTACTCACGAGCGAAACGCCCAAGATCCTCCACCGACCACGCCCCATGAAGACGCTGCACACGTGACGCCGCATGAAGAACCGACACTCGCTGCACGGACGACGCACACAATGAGAACCCCGACCACGACGCAAGGTGCCTTGAAAATGACGCCGCCGCCCGGAAGAGCTTCGACCACACGCCCTACCTGCGACTCGCATACGCGACGCAGCCGTGACCCGACGCCGAGAGCGACATGCAATGCAAGAGCCAGGACCTCCGACTTAGAAGTGACTGTCGACGCCGGAGAGTTACCGCTCTAGTCGACACAGGAGCCGATTACTCGGTAATGAATGGAACATTCGCTGCACAGCTGAGAAAAGTCACAACGGCTTGGGACGGCCCACAAATTCGCACCGCAGGGGCCCACCTCATTACGCCATCAGCACGATGCACAGCGCGAGTGACTGTCAAAGGACATACATATCCTGCGACCTTTGTTGTGCTACCGCAATGCCCCCGCGAAGTGATCTTGGGTATGGATTTCCTTAATGAGCATCGGGCTATCATCGACCTGCGGTCCAAGCTGATCACGCTTTCGACGGACGAAGCCATCGCATCGATGAAAACTCGGGAAAATCACGTTGCCCTGAGTGTCCTGGAGGAAGAAGTGAGCGTCCCACCCCGATCAAGCGTTATCATGACCATAGGCGCCACGAAAGCGATTAACGCTGAAGCCATCATCGAGGGCAACATGCAGTTGCTCCTAGACCGAGGAATCCGCATCGCAAGAGGCATCGCACATTTGCGCAATGGCCAAGCCGAAGAACTGCTGACTATCTTCAGCGAAGAATACCGACATATTAACAGAGGAACGACGACTGCTTTCTTCGATGAAATATCCGACGTACGAGACTCCTTTGCCCTCTCCGACCACTCCGCAGAAGATTCGCCTGACCAAGAGAACTTGCCCACTTTCGACATCAACCCAGCCCTGCACCGGAACAGACAAGACCAGATCCGCAATCTGCTTCAAAGCTACAGTGAGTGTTTTTCGACATCGCCGAAGGTGCGACAGACGCCAATTGCCAAGCATCGCATTATAACGGACCAACACGTCCGACCTCTCCGTCAAAGCCCCTACCGTGTGTCACCGCGAGAACGACAAGCCATCCGGAACCAAGTCGAAGAAATGCTTCGCGATGACGTCATCCAGCCTTCAAACAGCCCATGGGCGGCACCGGTTGTTCTAGTGAGAAAGAAAGGTAGCGCACTTGATTCTGCGTGGATTACCGCCGCTTGAACAACATACCAAAGAAGGACGTCTACCCCCTCCCCCGCATCGCCGACACACTGAACCGCCTCTGCAACGCCAAATATTTCTCATCGATGCAACTCAAGAGCGGGTACTGGCAAACTGAGGTCGACGAAAAAGATCGCGAGAAGACAGCATTCATCACTCCGGATGGGCTGTTTGAGTTCAAGGTGATGACATTTGGTCTCTGTTCCACACCAGCGACGTTTCAGCGAGTAATGGACACAGTGCTGGCAGGCCTCAAGTGGCAAATTTGTCTGGTATATTTAAATGACGTCGTTGTCTTCGCCTCGAACTTTGAAGAGCACCTCAAAAGACTTCGAACAGTACTAGACGCCATCAAGTCGTCTGGCCTAACCTTGAAGGCAGAGAAGTGCCACTTTTCCTACGAAGAGCTACTGTTTCTTGGCCACATCGTTAGCAAGGAGGGAGTACGCCCGGACCCACAGAAAACAGCTGCTATTGAACAGTTTCCATCGCCGGCCGATAAGAAAGCAGTGCGCAGATTTCTCGCTCTGTGCGCATATTACCGACAGTTTGTCAAAAACTTTTCGCACATTGCCGAGCCCCTGACCAAACTGACGAAAACAGACGTGCCGTTTAAATGGGAAGCGCCGCAAGAAGAAGCCTTCAAGGAACTTCAGCGTCGTTTACAGTCCCCACCGATCCTCGCGCATTTTGATGAAAACGTCGACACTGAAGTTCATACCGACGCAAGCAGCGTGGGCCTAAGTGCCGTTCTCGTTCTAAAAGGCGACGGGCTGAAGAAGGTAATCGCATACGCTAGCCGTTCCCTTTCCAAGGCCGAGGCTAACTATTCGACAACTGAGAAGGGGTGCCTTGCCATCATCTGGGCCTCTTCAACATTCCGCCCCTACCTATACGGACGACCATTCAAGGTGGTCAGCGATCACCACGCGCTGTGCAGGCTCGCCAATTTGAGGGACCCCTCTGGCCGACTCGCTCGATGGAGACTGCGTCTCCAGGAGTCCTGACGCCAGTACTCTGACGCCAGTACAAGTCCTGACGCCAGCACTCTGACGCCGATTGCCTCTCACGAGCCCGTGTAGATACACCACCGCCGGACGACGATGAGGACGCCTTCCTGGGACCCATCAGCTCCAGCTCGTTTGGCCAGCATACGCTCGGACCTTGACCTAAAACGCCTGATCGAGTGCCTGGAAGGCAAGGTTTCTTCACCCCCCGCTTCATTCAAGTGAGAACTGTCTTCCTTCTGTTTGCACAATGAGGTCCTCGTGAAGAACTTTGCAGCGAGCAAAACAGCCTACCTGCTTGTTGTACGTGCTTGTCTCCGCGAAGAAGTTCTACAGGCTTCACACGACGAGCCGACCGCTGGACATCTCGGGTTTACTCGCACCCTCCGCCGCATTCAAGACAAGTATTACTTGCCCCTACTGTCTCCGATTTGGCACAATATGTGAAAACTTGCCGAGATTGTCAGCGACGAAAGACCCCTCCCACACGACCAGCAGGATTTCTGAGCCCCATTGAACCTCCCTCAAGACCATTTCAGCAGATCGGCATGGACTTGCTTGGCCCTTTTCCAACGTCAACATCTGGAAATACGTGGACCATCATAGCGACCGACTACCTGACCCGCAACGCCGAGGCTAGACGCCATGCTAGACGCCATGCTAGACGCCACGCTAGACGCCATGCTGCCCAACGTTACAGAAGAAGAGAACGTCGACGTTGCCGCCTACCTTCAACGCGCAGAAAAAGCTCGAAGGCTTGCCCGATTACGGATCAAAGATCACCAGCGGTGCGACGCCAGACTCTACAACCTACGAAGACGCAACGCGGAATACAAGCCAGGTGACCAAGTCTGGGTGTGGACGCCCATTCGCCGCCGTGGATTGAGTGAAAAGCTTTTTCGCCGCTATTTCGGCCCGTACAAGGTTCTTCGTCGGCTAGGTGAACTGGATTATGAAGTCATCCCTGACGCAATGACTGCATCCCAGCGACGCCGCGTACGACCAGAAGTTGTCCATGTAGTCCGTCTGAAGCCGTATTATGAGCGCTAAACGCCGCTGCATTTCCATGCTCTATTTTCGCAAAATCCGTTTTTTCTCTTACTAGTCGCCTTATTTGTTTTAATGCATCGGGTCGATGCTTCTTTGAGAGGGGAGTAATGCCGCGAATATTTGCAGTGTTTGTTCGTTTTTCAAATCTGCCGCCACACCACTTTATCGCTTTATTTGCGACGCAAGACACGACTAGATTTGTGTCGATTGATCGCAGCCAGGCAGACCTGATTCTACGTTGTTCCGGAAAGTTCTAGTAAATTTGCACGCTTTATCTCGAAATTTTGCTATCAGGTTTAAATTGAGCACGTCCGACAGCGGCGGGCATTCTGTTCGACGATCGCCGAGCACGCTTGTCGCTTCACCGCCGCGGAGTGATTCAGTCCATTTTGGGTGCAAGTCAGCCCAATAAACAGTTTCCTTTTAGAAGACCCTTTCGTCCGTCTTCATCGCTGCTCGGACTACCGTCACCACTACGTGACAGTATCTTTTCAACTGCGCAGCGATGCCTGTGATGTCACAAGTCCGCAGATGTCACATAATCACTGCTTCCTCGTCTCAGTTAACGATGATGATAATGCCCGCCGGCCTCAAGAGGCGGAACACAAGGGCATTAGCAGTGATTATATTGCAGATTGTCTCATGTTTCATGTCACTGTAGGGACCTTTGATGTCATTGCGATATGTAGGCTTTTAAAACCAAAGGGTGAGATGCGAGATGTATTGCGATTAGAGATCGCAGTCGAATACCACACGCTTTGATCCACTTATACTAATGTTTTGCACCCAATTATAAAGCAGAAAACAGGCACCGAAAAATTAGACGCGTACTTTCCTTCAAACAGACGTTTAGGACAACTCCGTCGATTTTTTGTGCTTTTTCAGTATATTTTGTTATTCTACTATCATTTCCGGGCATGGTGTTGCTTATTCAGCAGCCTAATTGGCTGCATAGTGTCGGTAAAATTGAGTATAAAGCTTTTTCTGCCATTTGTCTTAACGTTCGTCTAGTTTGAAATGAAGCACGTTGGAGAATCCATTGTGGCGTGGGTGCATGAAAACATTTCGCACCCTGAATTTTAGTAGAGAAATCAGGATGTTATGCCGAACGATGTCGTTTACTTTTTAGATTGCGGTAATGTACCGGGCGAACATCAATTTACAATCAGTCTCAATTGAAAACACAAATTTCTCCTATAATAATTAAACTTTGTGTGATTGAAGTTTGTAACCCGGTGTATAGGGTAAAATTACAACCGCACCCGGTTAGTTTGTTTGGAACGTCACAATGTGCAATCAGCAGCCAAATATCAAATTGGACAATATTTTGATACGCATGACTGCAGAATAAATGACACTTTAAATTTGCTTGGTTGGAAGGGGGAGTTTACAAGGCCACATGTTAGTCAGGAAGGCAGGGAAAGGAAAAGTATAACTTGAGGCGCCGCTAAGAAACCAACATATTCAAAGATAATTGTAGCGTCTCACCAACCTACGTGCTAAAGCGGTGATAAAACCTTTTTTTTGCTAAAAATGTTCTGGCAAAGTTTTTTCGCCGAGTTCAAGGCAAACAAATTTTTTCATAATTATCCAACGCGTTTGAGTGCCGCGTCTAGCAAGTTTCTGATGGAGTAATTTATTTGAATTTCTTCTGACCAGTTTCTTGGGACAAAAAATAGCGAGACACGAGATCTGGCTTGCACAGATATGCTTAGTGGAGTTGGCTTTCTAACTGACCGGCTGCCGCATGTTTCTTCTCCTCAACAGGCAAGTGAGCAGGAACATCTCACGGCTTTCAACATCCTCGAGTTATGCCTTGTCGACCCCACCATGGCTTGGATGAAGCCCTTCAAGAAGGCCGCATCAGCTCTGTACTACGCCATGCACTTAAATGGAAAGCAAAACGTGTGGTGTGCCATTTAATCCTCACTAGCTTTCCTCTCCTATAGCCTAAATTCAGGGAAATCGCGTAGTAATCAATGGCTTGAACAGTTAAAAGATTGCACTAAATTTGGCAATGACTTCATTAAATTTTTATACGAGCATCATCGTTGGACTGATTTCAGGAGATGGAAAATAACGCATCTTGTCTTTTCCGAGCAGAGATGGGTTTCCTATACTTCAGCAGATTTATAGTAATTAAGCACAACATTTCCAAATTCATTAAAAAAATTGGAGGGCACTTAGGCTTCGCATTTAAGAGTGGAACACGACAGCGTGTTGCAGCATTGCCATGTAGTCCATAGATAGCCGTCGCCCGTTCGGTGCGACGCCTTGGCCGTTAGACAAATCGCTCTGATACGTGCGGTGAAACGGACGCGCGGTGTGGCAGACCAGGTAGAAGCGCTGCTAGGCGCCTTGCAGGAACGCGAGGGACTGAAGTGGCACTCGTAGTTCATCGGCACATCGTTCTCGACAAACCCGCTGCTACGAACGCCAGCATAGATTCCGCGCCGAACGAATGGGCAGTAAGCCGCAAGCTTCGTGGCGAACTCGCTTTGGATGTGCGCTGCGTTGTTCGCCGCTCACCGCGTGATTCCTGCGTGCCCGCACGGCCCCACTCCGCCCGAAAGAGCGGAACGGGAAACCGCCTTTTTCATGTTCCTGTGCTTCCACCTCGCGTACAACACTGGAAGCTCATTGGAAGGGTACTGTGCGCCCAACCTGGCCGCACTGAGTGCCGCTGCGGAGCACGTTTTGTTGGAAACTATCAACGATGGCGTGACCTGGGCAGCAGCATGTACCTGTATTTTTAAGTTTGACTGATGTCTGTGTGCGATGTCCGAGACAGGCTGCTGAGCCCACCGAAGAGCAAATTCTTGAGTAACTCCGATCATGCGGCATGCGATGCGATCGCCAGCTGAGCAAAGGCCGCCGCTTCAGAGATGAAGGCTACATTCGGAACATAATGTTCAATGAAATGTCCCCGATCAGTGATGATGGTGTTTTCCGCTGTATATGTCTGCCATCCATAAAAGGTGGTTACTACATCGTGCACGCCGTAGCACAGAAAACGACTGGGGACAGCAGTTTTCACAATCCCGCCGCGGTGGCTCGGTAGTTACGGCGCTCGGCTGCTGGCCCGAAAGAAGCGGTTCGATCCCGGCCGCCGCGGCAGAATTTCGATGGAGGCGAAATTCTAGAGGCGCGTGTACTGTGCGATGTCAGTGCACGTTAAAGAACCCCAGGTGGTCGAAACTTATGGAGCCCTTCACTACGGCGTCCCTCATGGCCGGTGTCGCTTTGGGTCATTAAACCCTACTAAACCAAACCAAAACAAGTTTTCACAAGCAATCGTTGTGCTCAAGCGCTTCCGAATAGCTACACGAGCTACAAAAGCACGAGCATACTCGCAACATGGCAGCTCCGCTAGCATTTCACTTTATTTTCCCAAAGCACACCGCTGCATATGTTAAACAAGCATGCGCGTCCATAAAGACGTGCTCGAGAAGCGCACATTGAGCCATTCTGACGATACCACGCAGAGCTTTTCATCATGGATATGATGCGAAAACACGCATAACGCACCTTCTGCTTCTTCTGCCTCTTAATACATGGCACATACCCACATGGGGGTCTTGGTCAAGATGTGGCATAAACAAGGAAATTTCCATAGGAGATTATGAAAAAATTTTGCAGCATGCGTGAATGCTCTCGTAGCTTCTTTTTCGTTGTCCGCGCCATCGCGCGTTGAAAGCGGCTCACAGCACTTGCCCATTTGGCCTTCTTGCTTTGAAAGCAAAAAGCGTCGGAACGAAGTCTAGGTGCCGCGATGACATCCCACGCATTCCTGCCCATCAATAAAACACTTCGTGATGGACTGGACACGCATTTAAACGCAGTACCTCGTCCGTACCTGTCACAAAGTGATTCCCGCACAGTCTTGACGTGCTTGACGGTGCCCACTGGCGGCCACGATCGTCGAGCCAGCGAACGGCTTTTATTCTCGCTTCGCGTTGAAGGCGTTCGCGGGAAGCGATCGGAAAGCGAAAAAATCCTAGTTTCCTTCCCTCTGCATATTGGGCACTGCAGCCGTATGCAACACATGTTGTAGGCATTGCCAAATGCGTCGCACTGAACGCCAGATGGCTGCAGCAACGCACCCCACGTAGGAAGCCGATTTGTTTACACTTCCACGCCTGGTCTCGAGTGGAGCGCGACACTTCGAATATGTTTCGCGACACCGCCGCCAGGGGATGGGCGCATGCGCAGTCGCGTCGTGAAAAAGGCGGACTGCAAGTGTTCCTGTATGTGCTCCCTGGGGGAGCATATACAGGAGGCGCTGCCGACGCGCGCAATCTGTTGGGGCAGTGGCGTACACTGCGAGGAGGAGGAGGATGGATTTTTCGCTCACGGCCAACCCCGACGACACCGGCTTTTCTGCGACACGAGCTCCTGAACGCTCTCGCGTTAAAATACGCTACTTTTCAAAGGTTGCATAACTTTCGTGTTGCCTTACAGTCCACAGAACCTCTTTCGCGCTTATATATGAGACAGATACTGCGCCATTTCCTTTCCATCAAAAACCAATTATTATTATTATTATTCTGAGATTCGTTCTTGTGAATTTCCAATGTGATCGGAATTTGTATAATTGGAATTGGCGGTATAAGTGCGCGGAATTAACTAAGCTTCCAATCGAATATCTATACGAAAAATAAATTTTAACTCTGATTGGTGCAAGGTTGTATCTTTTGCCAATTTTACGAAGTACGACCTGATACAGATGTGCATTTCTTGAAAAGCGTCATTTGTTTGTGAATAAAACAATCGCATCGTATGTCTTACTCGGCTTAACAGTATTCACTTCATGAGAGGCTATCTGTATTCAGCGTTGAATTAAAAAAAATAAGTAAAACCCTCCGCTAACTGCTAAACGGGAAGTTTTCAGCTACGCTAGTAGTACGACTCAAATAGCTAGTACTACTCAAACAGCCTTTTCAGCGCATGCAATTCCTCTCATGGAGTCGCTGCGAGTACTAAGCACACTGCTATTTATTTCCAGCTGGGGCCCCGAGATGCAGTTGTGCAGTTGTCATGACATAGGCGTCCTGTAGCCTATAGTGCCGCGGATAGAACTGTTGCTGATAGCCACCTGTGAAAGCGAAAATAGGGTGGGTATCGATTTTGCATAATCTCAACGTATAAATCTTGAGATAGCTCGTCTACTGGCACAGACCGTACATGTCATTAGCGGCTAATTTAAATGTGAGGCGTTTGCTTTCTCTGTCAAGAAGAATGCTTGAGATGAGCAACAGTGGTGACTAAAATAGTCTTATATCCAGCAATTTTGCATGAAATAATTTTTCAACAGGAAAGAGTTTATGACCGCAATTTTTTCACACATTGTAAGAATCAGTATGCCGGCAGTTCTCCCATGGCCAGCTTCAATTTTTTTGCTTATACCGTTTTTGTTAGTGTCTAAGATGTTCCCCGTTGGTTTTCTATGGCAGGTTAACTATTCGACGCGATTGACGAAGAAGTTTAAAAATAGGTTATAAACGCCACCGGAGAATCAGCCATTGCCTAAAATATTTCCATAGCAATAGCTTACAGTATTCAAGATTTTAGTTCAATAATGGACAATAATGTCAGAGCTGCTGTTCGCAGTGTCATTAGAAAACCTTAGAACACCTATTTTGTCGCACCTGGCTGTCTTTTTCAGGACAACATTAAGCATTTTGTGTATTCTATTACAGGCCTAATGCAGATCAACGAGAAGGAATGGTCTGACTCTTCCGATTGATCACTGAACACCAATGCGCACCAGCTTCGCCTGATTTGAAAAGAAGATTTTTGAAGTTCAAGCAATGCCCTCCAATTGCCGTCTTCCACTGCATATTATGGGGCTCTACGTATTTCGGCAATTTCAGAAATTCTCTGCTCTCTTATTATTCCTCAGGCATTGTTCGTAATAAAGTGTACTATTTAAGTGACCGCAGCGTCCTGTGTACCTGTGCAGCACAGCTTCCTGCGTGAAGTGGCGCTAATATTAAACTGCTACAGCTGTATCTTGAATAATGGTGAGTTGGGAGAGATGGATGTAGTTCATTTGGCTGTAAAATTCAGCGCGAACGGACGAAGAACACAGAAAAAGGGACAAACAGAGCTTGTTTTGTCCCCTTTCTATGTCTTTCGTCCGTTCGCACTAGCTGAATTTCACCGCCAAATTTTATCTTGATTGTGTAAGTCAAAGGGGGGTTAACTGTAATTTGGCGAATAACACTGCTTGCAGTGTTCGTTGAGGAGTCTTCCTCTTGTATTATTGACCTTGGTTTAATCCTGTGTCTCCTGTCACGCTACAGTTTTTGCAGAATAATCCACTAAAAAGTCAGAAACCCGCGATTCCATGCTTCGCGTCTTCAATTCACTTGCTTTCGCAAAATAAATGAAGACACGTCTAGAGTATATACACGTATACTGAGATTCAGAATTCTGTTAATATACTTTGTGTACGGTGATGTGATGGATGAGACGCTCTCTAAACAATACAAAGAGCAGTTTCTTTATTAGAATTCGGAGTTCGCCACAGGAAAATATAGAATACTGTGGTTAGTCGGGAGGTTATGCGAGGGTGATCTACAAAATGCTCTTCATTCGGTAATCAAAAGTGTTATTTGGCCAGTAGCCTGCCTTTTTCTTTTTTGCTGGCAGTAAAGTCGTCTTGATAAGTTGTTCAGTTCCACTTCGTTTTAGGCATGTGCAGTTGCTAGCGAAAGCAACTGTTGCGAAGCGTCACGCACCACTGGTGCCATCTAAGCGTCACCAAGCATCGTACACTCGATTTACACTTCTATTATTCGTACACCAAATTCCACGATCGTAAACGCAATACACAATATAAGGCACGCTTGCATCTACAATAGATTCGATGCAGAGCAAATGCATTGCCCTAAAATGTTCTGGCGTTCAGCTGTAAGAGGGTGCTTCGACGAATGACCTCTGCAGGAAAGAAGTTGTCGGAAATAATTCTCTTGAAATGACGAACATTGCGTTTGCAGTTTAATGCGCAGGATTTCGCACAGATGGAAGAAAGGAGTGGGAAAAATTCAGTGCGAGTCGTTGCTCCTTGTTGTAAGCAAATTGAGCACGGTATTAAATGCATATGTGACTTCCATGTTCCAAACAGGAATATGCGGTCGACGAACGCATCGAGGTGACTGAAATATCAGTGGAACGCTTCGCAGTGCCTACGTTTCCCGCACACTGTAAGCACTGTGAGCTTATTGCTGTTTAGACAAAACACTTGTGTTATATCACCTCAAGGATCAAATTCGGCGGCAGTTCGTTCAAGCCTTCTCAAGACAAACACATTAGGTAACAAATTGTGAAGGGTAGTAGTGATCTCATTGTTAAAGAGTGCGGGAAGACGGGACACACTGAAGCAAGTGAATAATTACCAACTCACCCAAACAGAAGCTTTAATTTAGTGGTGATATGTTCACTTTGTTTCAAGAACTGGTGAGCGGTTTCAGCAGCTTTACATCGTACCAGACTTTTTAGTTTTCATTTAACCACTGCAGTATGTTTTTTTAACATTCACACTGCTGTTATATAATAACTACCAGCCCTTCTGACATGTGTGATCCTGACAAAACTCAATGAAATTTGGATGCGCAGAAAAATTCCTATACATGCGCCATAAGCCATAGCAACATTTCCAACGCAGTCATGAGGGGAACATGCACGCTCCATTCACTGGCATAATTCCAGGCAACTGGTAAACAAGGCACCAGCACACCGATGAAGTTTTTCCTACACAGCCACATTCTGCAAACCTTTGAGGCTGACAAAACAGAAGATAGCAGTGCAGCACAAAGTCAAGACTGTGACTAAAGATTTCTGGATGGTAGAATAAAAAGTGGCCATGGAGAACTCTGTGTCAAACATGCACATAGCTAACATACAACAGAGGAGAACCGTACATTGGTGAGTTGTTGGTATACCATGGCAACAGCAGCACCACAGGAAAATGGCACAGGATCAGCACAGCCCCCTAGTTCTTCTGTCAATATCTTTTGGTGCTTCATCTACCACAGATTGAATATTCTATACCACTGAGTACTTCCCATGATAAATTTGTATCTTGCAAATACTTTAAAAATCTATATTTAGAGTGAAGTTAAACACTTGCACCCATTCTTGAATTACTTACAATAGGCTTCAAGTTTTTTTTCTGGGAAGAGGGGGGGAAGGCGAGATGCTGGCAGAAAACTTCAAACATGTTTGCTACGTCCTTTTGAGTACATTCTTCCAAGATATTTTCGGGTACACTGTGTTATCTGTTCTTATAAGTGAACACAGGGTTTTGTAATTCTCCTTTACTTATTCTCAATTTTCTGTTAACTATTGTTACAACCCTGCTGGGGGCACGTTGTTTGACCCCTCGTTGACCTTACGAAAAAGAAAAAAAAGATGTCTCGGGGAAACTACCCGTGGAATCTTCCACGCACGCTCCCCTTGTGTCGGGCCGTGAGACGTGACCCACGATGGACAAGATGACGAAAGGAAGCGGGCAGAAGCGCATTCCCGAGGACGAACTAGCAGCGAACCTCCGTATCCTCCTCACCCAATCCCACAGGGCTCAGCGTGCTATGTACGGCGACTCTTCCGATCTGTGAATCGTGTGGTGAAAGCGGCGGAGCCTCAGTGTATTTAGCGGGTGTCCCGAGTACGAACGATCGCTCCGGGCCCTGACGACAAGGCTCTTCCAGTTGCTCGACGCTATGAAGTTTTAATTCTTGACTGTTTGCTCTTTCTGTTTCCTTCTAATTTATGTAATCAAGTTTCTTGAAAAGTGCCAGTGAACCCGTTTGTTTTTCGTTTTCCCAAGCTTGAAGTTCCATATTTCTTCAACCCGAAGGCTCGGATACGCTACCCAACGGAGCCCGGGTTCGAGTGAACCCCTGCGCCACGACACTATGAATGATTTACTTTTCACTGTTCATACATTTGTTACTGTTGAACATAGTCTCAGCAGATATTTTCTTGTTACACAGTACTCAGTACCACAAGTAACTGTTTTCATTAACCGTATTTTCAACAAATCTGTTTTTCACTCATGTGCCCAAACTTTGGCCTACATCAGATAGATATGAGAAAAACGCTCCAAGACTTAAGTGTCACTCAATGTTATTTCGCAATATGAGCATACGGTGATGCCAAGTTCAGCAATACATAGTACCACTTGTTTGGCAGACTTCGCTATAAAAGTATTAGGCTGTCTTGCCATGCTGTTGCCAAATACAAGACATGTTAACCAGTTGTAGCATTTGTCATTATGAGCAGGCAGTGGTGGAGAAAAACACTTACAGTAAAAAGAGAGAGAGAGAGAGAGAAGATGCTATCAAATACAGATGCTTTGCTGAAGCATGTTGACGATCTCTGTTAACACTAGTTATGTCAAACTGAACTGGTAGCCGCGTTCACACTCACTTGAGGCGCTGAGTCGAGCTGGACTGGTCAGAAACGTGCTTATGGAGTGTCTTTATACAGTTATGAAGGCATCAACTTTACAGCAATTGAAAACGTCACTGTCATTTTGGCTCAGGAGGGCTAATATTTGAGTGTGAAAGTACTACTTCACGAGGTCTAACTGGGTCACAGAGTTAGTGTGAAGCTTGACCTTGAGGATGACCTTGGCAAACATAATAAAATAAATATTGCCGGGACTGGGATTCGAACCCGCGGAGGCGCAAGCAGCCCAATTTCGCTGGCCTGTGCACGAGAGCACTACGCTGCTGACGCAGACGACCCCGGTTCGCGTTACACTGCAACACACGCTCGTGCTGTGCATAGCATGTCGTCGTCTTCCATCAACAAACTACTCTAGAACTTATCTCGTCGCCAGAAGTGCCGACGACCTAGGAAAGCAAAACCATGAGACAACCAGGCTAAACACATGCTTTCACACATATACTCGGTTTAATTACGTTAAAACGCTACCATTTTTCCCCCCTTGTGCGGAACCCGTTTACTATACAGGGTCAGAGTGGCTGAGCTCGCGCACTGGGCTCAGTATTTCTAAGAAAATTATCTGTGTGAACTCACCCAATTGAACAGGTCGGGCCTGAAGTGATCAATTTCGAATCGCGTCACACGGAGGTACTATCGACAGGCAAAATTTACGAGGTAGGAGTGTACGGGGAAGAAGAAGATTGGTTTTTCGGGAAATGAAATGGCGCAGTATCTGTCTCGCATCTTGGCGGACAACTGAACCGTGCCGTGAGGGAAGGGGTAAAGGAGGAACTGAGAGAAGAAAGGAAGAAAGATGTGCCGTAGTGTATGGCGCCAGAATAATTTCGACCACTTAGGGATGTTTAACGTGCACTCACATCGCACAGCACTCGAGCGCCTTTGCGTTTGGCCTCCATCGATAACGCGGCCGCCGCAGTCCGGTTCGAACCCGGGAACTCCTAATCAGTATCTAAGCGCCACGTAAGCCAATCGCTCGAAGTGTCTGTACGAGGGGACTTGCATTCGCCACACGCTGGTAACATTCTTAAAGCACTAGGTCGCGAGGAAGACCCACAATACACTTCTTCCCCAAAAACACGCACAGCAATAACTTTTGCTGCTGGTGGTACATACATTTACGCGGCATGAACTCTACTCTGTCCGATAGGATTACGCCGCAGTAAAAGCCTCCGAAATGAGAAGTGACCATAAGGTACCTCAACTGCTGTTTTTCTAAAAATTAGTACAGTACTAACGAAGGCCGTATAGGTAGCCACGCAGCACGTAAAGCTTAACTGAACTGGCTCCAACGTGTCATACTTGAACACTGCAGCATAACTTTTTCCTTGCGCTTAAAAATGCACTTAGTGTTACAACAAACGCAAAAACAGCACCAATCAAGCCACAGATACAAACGACCCACGGTACACAGGATGATGCGGATGTCGATGGGCAGGCCGTCCTAGGCAGATGGCGCTGCAACGCTACCGACGAAAAGAACTTTTTCTGCAACTGATACGATATGCGCTGGAAAAACATGGCTTACAACTATTAAGAAATGACACCACAATAGCACCATAAAAACAAGGAAAGCTGACAGCAAAAATAACGAAAATACAGATTTTAGACAAAGCTGCCCACCATAAAATCAAAACCGAAACTCTGCAAATAATGCACTGGGAAGGAAACTTCACCAACTTTTTTTTCGTCATCGAAGCGCGTTTACCTGAAGCTGCACCAACTTGAGTCCCAATTTTGAAGCGTGAAAATGTTATTCCTAAAACCGGCACCATTTTTTTCCTTTCCGAGTCGCGACAGCGCCTGCGTCACCTTAGCGGCAGATCTGCCAGGCGTGAGAAATATTTCAAGCAGAAATTTACAAGCTCCATATGTACACCGTAGGTCTAGATACTCTTTCTCGAATCAAATGCTCTCTCTTAACCGAAACAAGATTGGTTTCGGTTCCATAGCGTGCACTGCCATCAGACAGTGCACGGACCTCTAGCATTAACGCCTCCATCGAAATGCAACAGCCACCGCGGGATCGAACCCGCGTCTTTCGGTTCAGGAGCCGAGCACAATAACCACTTCAGCGGCTGAACGGAGGTGCTAGCATTCATGGAGGTACATGGAAGATATGGTGAAGCTATTATAATTGTGCAGTCTCAACCCCTTTTCTCGAGGCGTCATATCTCGTTTCACAATTGGGGTGGTAAAGATTGTAAGCTCAGATAACCCGCGTTTACAAGAATACAGCAGTGCCGGAACGCATATTTCGCGGACGCGACACGCCACTATACACATAAGTATTATCGGGCACAAAAGTTTGCGGGACGAGAGTTCTTGGAAAAACGTTTATTGCATCTCCCCCTCGCTAGTCAGTCGCCAGATAGTGTATGAAGTATACTAAAGAGTGCTTGGCTAAGGTGGCCTAGCTTGGCCCTTGGAAAGTTTCGACTTTATCATAATGGTCGTCCTTTTGACGTGGTCACCAACCACCATGCCCTATAGCGGCTTTCTTCGCTAAAAGATCCGTCCGGTCGCCGGCCATGGCTCGATGGGCTCTCCATCTACAAGATTATAACATACGTATCGTATATCGGTCGGGCCGGAAGCACCATGATACTGATGCTTTGTCCCGCTCCCCACTACTGGCCGAGCTTGCCAGCCTCTCTACCCTCGAATGCGCTGCGCCTTCGCTCAACACCTGTGACATGACTTCTGAGCAGCACTGTAAAGATCGCTGGATTGCCTCTCTTCTTGTCTTTCTCTCTGCCCCATCTACGGCACCAGCGTACCGCAGTGGAAAATTTGTAAATTGTAGAGTTTAACATGCAAAAACAACCCGCCGGCTACAAAGGTCGCCTTAGTGGAGGGCTCCGGATTAATTTCGGGCACGTTAAGAAGACTGAAGAGACATATACTTAATGCAATGTGACCACGCTGCGTCATGAACTTTTGCATAGGCTGTCAGAAGCAAAATGCCAAGGGCTATCCTGAACTATTTCCTGCCTAGTGTCTCATGGTGTCAGAAGCTTCAAACCATTTAGGTAAGGAGAGCTAATTGATTAACAGCTCAGAGCGACACTAACACCGTTCTTGCTTCAGGTTGTTGATGAATTCAACCTCACCATGACATCTGCTAGGCATCCTGGTTAGATTAAATGTAGAATGACTGCCCAAGAAAGCAGTAGTCCTTATTATTATCCCCAGACGAAGACAAATTTTTCTTCAGCTGCAAAGCTTTGGAGAAAGCTGTCTAGCTTTGCTCTGAAACCATATAACTGCGCTCAAGTATAAACTCATGAGTAATTGCTGCCTAATTGAAATGCACTTCGCCTCTGAAACACTCTGGACTACATTGTGAATGTGCATTCCAAGAGCATCTTCCATTCCCAAATATTATCCTTGCCCTAGAACAGCAACCTGAAACTGAAAACAAAACAAGAGGCTCCATGCTCACACTGTGAACAGAAGTTTTCTATACAGTCTTTAGAGTATATGCATCCTATTGTAACGATATTTTTGATACAGCATTGTGTACACATACTTAGGACACAAATAAATCGCACTCTCACTTTACAGTTCCATTCAGCGCCCCTCACGATGAACCTTCATGTCTACTCTTTGGTTATAAGAGGGTTTTCTGCCGTGCTGCCTGCATTACCTACCGCTTTCCAATTTCGTATTCTTCTTTTGCAAAGGCTGTGGAGTCTGGTTGCACCTGTTTCAGTTAATAGATATATTTAGCCGGCTAGTAGCTGCAGTCCAAAGAGTGTTTGAAGTTACTTTCCTTGCAACGGAATAAAGTGTAGTAGGAAGCTTTTAGATAACTGGATTCTTATGCTGCAAACCTGTTGGACCTAACATGTGCTTTCTGGTAGTTTCTTAGGGTCATCTTTCTGCATTTTTGGAGTACACTGAAACTTGGGATTAGAGACAATGTTAGATAATGCTTTGTGCAATATGCATGGAAGACACATCACAATTTTTTGCTGTGGCTGCAATCCAAGCAGGATGTCCCAGACCATGAACTAACATATGCTGACGTTTGAGTTTAGGTTCCCTATTGGGCTTTCTAGAAAGTATATGCTTGCTGCATGAAGTCGAGGGTTGGACGGAAATCTGTCTGGTCGGGGCTGTACGTGGAGAAGGCAGAACGCCGGGCAAAATAAAATGAACTCTTAAATGACGTTTCGGCTCCCACACGGGAGCCTTGTTCACAGACAGGTACAGACGTGAAAGGCTGTCTATTTAAGCTTGAAAATGTGCCGTAGGCAGCGGGCGTATGCATTAGTAAGTGCCCCGTCAATGCGATTAAGAGTGTGTTTGGTTGTCTGAATCATTAATGATTCTAGAAATAGACGACTCTGGAGATTCTTTTCTGTTTTCAAAATGCATGCGTTGCTCAATCTATATGAAACTCCTTGCTTTCAGGATTTGCGGCCAGTGCATTTGAAGAAGCTTTCTTGTTTGCAACGTCATACTAGTGTTGTTTCAACCTTTCAACGAAGTTTCCACTTTCAGTCTCTGCACGGTGTACTTTACACTACGCCCGGATTTTATTTTTTCTTTTTGGTGCGGACAACAGCTCTATACCTGGCTTGAAAAGTGATGATATTCTAGAGTTTCGTTTTAATTCATTATTCTCAGCAATCACTGTCTGCTACTCTCTACTAACAACGCTCACATCATCCAGTACAGAAGCTTCATTCCATAAAAGTTGAAAGTGTTACTTTTTAATAACCTTCATTTGCCATGCCAATGAGCCCTGTATTTATTGTGTAAGGCTTTTATTGCTTGAGTGCTTTTGTATAGTATTGTGTTCTCTTTTTGCCATGTTCCTTAATGAGTTTGTAAAATTGAGCATGCTTAATCAAATTTTTTGTTGTGATTGTTAATTCCTGCTGCACCTGTTTTTCGATATGTAGTTGCTATCTACCATATGTTTAATATGCGTCATATATACAATTAATAACAGGAGATCCCCAGACAGTTTCTGCTCGGGGCCTCCTTCTCTGCTAATTTATTGACCTCATAGCTGCACTAGTTTTTGAAGAAACTATAATATATGTCAAACAAAATTTTGCAGTGGTTATTCGTCATCTGCATGCCGTCTTGCTCACACACTGTTCGATTCACACCTACTAAGCTAGACCGTATGCTGGAGGTCAGATTTTGAGTTAACGGGATTGGTATATTATTCCAAGATGTTAATTAGGCCAAATTATTTGGTCCTGATGATATTGCTCTAGTGTAATTCAAAAATTGCGTATGATTCACCTACTTTGCTAAAAGCTTTGCAAACTCTTCACATCACCTTTACAAGAAAGTGTTGTAATCACTTCGATAAGTACAGAGTTAATCATTTTACTTTAAGAACAAGCAAGAAATTTATGTTCAGGAGTGCTTTTTTCTCAGGCCTTGGATTGAGCATGTGCATTACATTGGGAACGAGGCAGCCATCAGTTCCGGGTTAATTACAGTAGAGATTCGGTCATTTGCAAAGTGATTTCATGATACAGCTTATAGTCAAGTCTGACGAATACTTGAATATAGATGTGTTATTTGGGGCTTGCATACATGGCCACTTATAAGTGAATTGGAAAAATTCACAACAGTGCTGCTTGATTTCCACCGGGAAAGTAAAGAAAGTAACTCATATTGACAGAGCAAATTCAAACTGAAATAAAAATAGCAGCAGAACGGCAACAGGAAAAATCTTGGATTGAAATCTTTCTACAATATTTAATTGCTGAAGCTGCTGTGAACTGTGAGAAATATACTCAACCAACAACTTAATTACATATTGAAACATTTCAAGGTAAAAGAGTTTTACTTAATGGGTAATGTTTTCTATTCTTCTGTTTTTTACCTATCCTAGAGTAAAACAGCTTAGTGTCAAGTACTGTTCATACATTATCCAATGGTGCTTTCTTGTATGATTTCAAAGAGTAGACTTTTCTTTTTTAACATTTTTGACTCCTTCCTGTAATGGCCTATGGCGTGGTGCAAGTAACTCTTAAAAAAATAAATTGATGCTCAGAGAAGTAGCCACCTTTTTTTATTCTGAGGGCACTAGATAAGCTCCAAGCCATCAAAAGGGGCTCACTTCACAGCATCAAAGGAGTCATTATGCATTGGAGAAAAGGAGCAAGCACATAAACCAAGCATGGAAAGCAGGTCTCTAAGTGATAGAAGCTTGCACTTTCAGAAGCACTATCACCTATGTTTAGGACCTACCAGATCACTGAGTGCAGAAGATATGTGGATGCCAAATCGAGCTCAGATTAGACACAGAGCACTGCAGGCAATATTGATAATGACCACTGTTGGCACACTGAACAGTTTAGTTAGGGGAGGTTGTGCTTAGTGGGATGTTTTCATTCCTGTGTCCAATGTTAATATAAGGCAGCAAGTATACGTCATCATAGAAACTGTTGCAACAGTGTGTAAAGGAAATCGCCAATGCACTGTTCCAGGTTACCTGACACAATGTTCACTTCAGCCTTCTAGGTTACCTGACACTTCGTCACTTCAGCTCCTTTATTTCAGTTTCGCCAAATCAATCATGCGACAACGTCACCCGTAACCGCGCGCAGCTTTCATGAGAGGTGTGAGATGGATAGGAATAGATATGAAAGTTTGACGATTCAGCAATTTGAAAAAAATGTGCCACAACCCACGACGAAGAATGGGCAAAATGAGCATGGACTGTCGTGACAATTTTTGCAGTAAACAACGAAAAACACGCTGAAAACCTACACAATACAAAAACCACTCCGGCAGAGACATTACAGCAGCCTTGCTAAGAGAAAAGACTCAACAAAGCGACGGTTGCGCAGAAAAATCGCCGATAAGGAAACAAAGTCCCAGCAGGAATGTTGGCTTGCTTATTGCGAAAGGCCAGAAATTTTACACACTACCCATGAGACTCACCTATTCGCACAAATACCTATTCGCACAAATGCAGGCCAGGCTAGCCTTACTACAATACAACTTGGGCCTGCTAGACTCGGGGCGTCTTCAGCGCATGTTTCCAACACTAGGCAACAGCTGGACAACATTGCATTTGTCGGGAACGAGAGTGGGCAACACTGAACTTGGCTGCAGCGTCTTTTTTGGCAACATTGCACTTGTCGGGAGCGGGCATGGGCAACATTGGGCTTGTCTGCAGCGGCTAGCAAACGGAAACACGCGGCCGGGCTCTGTGCACACGCGGCTACTGCGATAAGAAAAGGAAAAAGAAAAAGAGAGAGAGATACAAAAGCAGAGAAAAAGGGAAAAGCAAAGAAGAAGAAAAAAACGCGGTGGGGCTTAACAAAAGAAGGGATGTGTCCGCCAATTGTGGGTGTCTGTAATCCTCTGGCCGCGTATGTGTGGCCACGTGCGACTCCGAAAGATGGCCCGGACGAGGTCGAGCAGGTTTTGACCGCCCAAATTTGCCCCACATGGTGACACGCGAGCCGCTAAAGCCAAATGAGGTTCCCATAGGAGGACCAGATGGAAAGGTTTGTTGACAGGAATGCAAAAAAGAAGAAATATAGCACAAAAAATTTTAAAAATAAAAAGATATATAATGACAGAAAAAGAAGAAGAAAGAGAAGGGGACTTGTGGCCCTCGTGGGACCAAAGAATGAGTTGAACGGCAGATGGAAACAACTAGCCGAAATTGACATGCAACAGGGGTATGACCTCAGACGGCTCAGTCAGTGGTGGTACTTTGTCAATTAGCGTTGAAATTTTCTTTTATTTCTGCCATCGAAAGAGACGATAGGGTGCCATGGTTTTCGTAGATGCCCTTTGAACTGTGTTAAATTCGAAAATAAAGTATGATTCGCGTTGCTCGCGCTCCCTAGTGTTTTAAAAGCTACTCTGCAATATCGTTAATTTAAGTTTATGAGACTCATGCCCTCTTTCGCGGAGGTGTCTCGAAAGTGGGAGGCCAGGGAGAGATTGAGTATGTGAGCGGTGGTTATTAAATCTTAATCGGATAGAATTGTCTGTTTGACCAGTGCATTGCATTTGACATTCGCCAAACTCGAGCATGTAAACAACATTACTGGAATCGCAGTTTAAGTTCTCTCGGATAATATGTTTGAAATCTGGATGGGTACTTCAAGCCAGTGCTGTGGTTTGCATGTGTTTGCAAACTTGACATCTGTTCTTTCCGCACGCTGTGCAACCCTCTGGCCTCGGTTTATTAACCGTTGATTGCACAAGGTGGTTTTATAAATTATTTGGCCTTATGTATGTTACATGGGGGACCATTGAAAAAATTTTAGGGAGCCGGTCACTTTGTTCTGTGATATTGAAGTGTTTTTTTTAATTTTGTTAATATTTGGTAGTTTGTCTGTGAATGTCAGTACTAGATTAGAGCAATGCGGTGTTGGCGGGGATTCCGCAGGGATGTGATTACGGTCAGTAACTTCCGCCATTTTTAATTGCATCGTTTGTGATGGAAGACGGGTAGCGCGGTTGCTTTATAAGTTCGCCTATGTGTTTAGCATTTTTTGAAAATCTTAGGAATGAGAGCACATGCGTTTGAATCGGATAGCCTGTGAGTACGGAATTGAAGTTTTGCAATGGCGTGGGTGGCAACTGTAGAAATGGAGATACTGTTGTCTGTCTGTGGGTTTTTTATGAACGCTAGTGATTAATGCACCCTGGTCAACACGAACAAGCACATCAAGGAAACTAATGCCATTATTTGAGTACATGTGTGTGAAAGAGATATTTGGATGTATGTAGCTGAATGAGGTGATAAACAGAATTAGTTCTTCCTCTGTTTCTGTCTTAAACTATGAATAAACTATCATTTGCGTGTGTGTAAAAGTACCGAGACTATTCGGGTGATCTGTTATGAAGATATTGTACATATTTGTTATTTCATGCATTCTCTTGTTATTGTTTTACTGCTGCCTGTCATCGCCGTGCCAGGCCGCTACGGGAAATGGGAGCTTTGTCAAGCCGCGTGCGCGGCTTTTTTTCCTTTCTCCTCAGCCATTGTACATGACTGAAATAAATGCAAAATGAATGAATGAATGAATTATAAATATCTCATCAAGAAAACGTTTGTAAAAAGCCGGTTTGGTTAGATATGAGGAAAGGAAGTCTGATTCAATTTTGTTCATAAATATGTTGGCGTAATTTGGTGCCATTTTTGTGCCCATAGCCGCACCAATCGTTTGAAGATAATATGAGTTATTGATTTGGAAAGTGTTAAGTTTAAGGACCAAACTTGCAAGCGTCTCGGTGGCACTTGGACAGGGAGAGTCTAGGATTCTGTGTTCATTATAGGCTCCGACCATGACCTGTATTCCGTCGTCATGAGGGATGTTAGTGTAAAGTGACACCACGTCCAGGGTAAGTAGGAAACCGCCATGAGGCAAGGTAACATCAAATAATTCTCTCAGAAAGTGGTTAGCATCTCGTAGATAAGCTGGATATTTCGGAGGTATATGTCTGATGAGAGAATCGATGTAATCGGAGATCGGTTCGGTCAGTGTGCCAATACCAGAAACAATAGGTCGCCCCGGATGGTTCTCTTTGTTGATTTTCGGAAGCATGTAAAAGCTCCCCGTGGAGACATTTTTTTGTTTCAGCGCCTTACTTATACTGCGCTTGTGTTGTGTCTCCTCGTTCGCTTTTGTCCTCGTTTTTTTGCGCTGTCAAGTATGAATCCACACCAACTAGCCCAACTTTCTTTTCTTATTTCCTTACTTAGTCGCCATGGTAATTCACCTTCATCGGTTAGTTAATTCAGAGTTTTGCTATGATCCTCTGGTGTTCAGAGGTGGGGTCTAATGTTAGTTTCGTATAGAATTTTTGAGTTGTTGAGTTGGCGGTTGGCCTCCTGAATATAATCATCTTTGTGGAAAATAACTATACCTCCACCCTTGTCGGCGGGCTTAATGACGATGCCGTTTCGTTTCCCGAGTGAGTCTAAGGCGTTACGTAGTTTTTTTTGAGGTTGGGTGGGCCAGATTTTCGTGTCCCTAAGGCCTGTAATATGTCCTTCTCTACCGCTTTAATATATAGGTCATGATATTTATCCCTGCCTGTTTTGGGCATCCACTGTTTTTGAGATTTCGGGCACTAAGCAATATTTTGGCTTGGTTTGTCGAAAAATATTCCCGTAGTCTAAGTGTTCAGGAAAAGTCATCCATGTGTTTGTGTAACAGTACCGAGACTATTCTGGTGATCTGTTATGAAGATATTGTACATATTTGTTATTTCATGCATTCTTTTGGTATTGTTTTACTGCTGCTTGTCATCGCCGTGCCAAGCCGCTACGGGAGATGGGAGCTTTGTCAAGCCGCGTGCGCGGCTTTTTTTCCTTTCTCCTCAGCCATTGTACATGACTGAAATAAATGCAAATGCAAAAAAATGCAAAAAAGGATCCTTGAGTAATTGGTATTCATTGTACTGCCCATTATTCGGGCAGATTTTTAGGCCGCGTGATAAAAGGGACTTTTCATTGGCAGTGAGTTGTGAGCTTGATAGGTTGATTACATTTTCCGGAGGGTGTGGCCTTCCAGGTGTTCGGTCTAATGTGGTTCTATGTTCGTTTACCGTTTAGTTGTTATTGTCGGGTGGGGATATGTGCGTTGCTAGTTGTAATTCTATTGTGCGCTCCATACCTGCCTCAAAAACAATGCCATCACGAGAAAATCTTAGTTTCTTCCTCCAAATTTGCTTAATTTTGCTCAATTGAAAGACCTCAAGCTCGTCTATCTCGGATGCTGAGAGTACCATGTTGTGACGCGCCCGCCTCTCCTCAAGTATTATTGATGCTAACATCTGTCTAAAGTGCTCAATTGTTATTTTCAGGCGGTTTAAAGCAGCTTTATGTAGTTATTTGCTACATGCTTCTTGATGGGATTCTGAATGTTTATTCATGAATGGCGATAGGGATGCGAGAAGTCCCTTCGGTACAGTTTCTGATTTAAGATATATTTGAAAAGATTTTATGTGCACCTCATGCCAGATTAGCTTGTCAACAATTTTTCTTAATTTCAAAAAAATTCCTAGAGCGTGTGACTTTAGCAGGAGGAGTGGGCGCGTGAGCCTGGTCGGCGTGTCAGTTTTGC
The DNA here is from genome assembly GCF_052857255.1 of Amblyomma americanum. Lineage (NCBI taxonomy): Eukaryota > Metazoa > Arthropoda > Arachnida > Ixodida > Ixodidae > Amblyomma > Amblyomma americanum. Next base: position 53,970,694 of record NC_135500.1, read on the forward strand.
TTTAAATTCAGCCGTGGGGCTGAGCCACAGCATCGTCTGAGGTCATACCTTTGTTTCGGCGTGGCGACCTCGTGACCGAAGTTCTGCAGGGTGGCGGAAGCTTGTTGGTAGCCCAGAGTTGGTTCTGTTGCTGTTGACATGGGAATCCTCCATGATTCTGAACTTGTCGGGGTGGCAACTGGTGACATATCGCCCTCCACAGCGGGTGTCGGGTGGTTTGGTGCTGAGTATGGGTTCCTGGTGGTAATGTATAGTGCCGGAACTCTTGATGGTTTGGTGGCGCTTGCAGACACGGTGCAGTGCGGTGAACTTTGATCACCGCACCCAAAGCTGGCAGGGATAAACATCTAGATCTGTATATTAAATCGGTACAGAAAGACATGATGCACGCCTTCGGGACACGATAATCTGGCCCGCCCATCCTCGCAAAAAAAACAACGCAACGCCTTAGACTCACTCCGGAAACGAACCGACATCGTCATTAAGTCCGACGACAAGGTTGGAAGGGTATAGTTATTTTGGACAAAGATGGTTATATTCAGGAGGCCAACCGCCAACTCAACGACTCAAAATTCTATAAGAAACAATCATCAGACCCCAACTCTGAACACGACAGGATCATAGCAAAAACTCTGAATAAACTAACCGACGAAGGTGAATTACCATGACGGATAAGTAATGCGCTGGCGCCAAAAAATTCCTCCACGGGGCGCTTTTACATGCTTCCCAAAATACACAAAGAGAACCATCCGGTGCGACCTATTGTTTCTGGTGTCGGCACACTGACAGAACCAATCTCCGATTACATCGATTCTCTCATCAAACACATACCTCCGAAAAATCTATCTTACATACGAGATACTAACCACTTCCTGAGAGAATTATCCGCTGTCACCTTCCCTAATGGCGCTTTCCTAGTTACCCTGGACATGGTGTCACATTACACTAAGATCCCACATGACAACAGAATCCAGGCCATGGTCGGAGCCTATGAAGAACACAGAATCCAAGACTCTCCCAGTCCAAGTGCCATCGAGACGCTTGCAAATTTGGTCCTTAAACTTAACACTTTCGAATTCAATAACTCATATTATCTTCAAACGATTAGTACGGCTATGGGCACAATAATGGCACCAAATTACGCCAACATATATATGAACAAATTTGAATAAGACTTCCTTTCTTCATATCCAACCAAACCGGCTTTTACAAACGTTTTCTTGATGACATATTCATAATTTTTACAGAAACAGAGGAAGAACTAATTCAGTTTATCACCTCATTCAGCAACATACATCCAAATATCTCTTTCACACACATGTACTCAACTAGTAGCAATAGCTTCCTTCATGTGCTTGTTCGTGTTCACCTGGGTGCATTAATCACTAGCGTTTATAAAAAACCCACAGACAGACAACAGTATCTCTATTTTAACAGTTGCCACCCACTCCATTGCAAAACTTTAATTCCATACTCACAGGTTATCGAATTCGAATGCATCTGCTCTTAATCAAAATATTTTCAAAAAAATGCTTAACACATGGGCGAAATTCTAAAGAAACAGCGCTACCCGTCTACTATCATCAACGATGCATTTAAAAGGCCGGAAGTTACTGACCGTAATCACATCACTGCGGAATCCCCGCCAACAACGCATCGCTCTAATCTAGCACTGACATTCACAGACAACCTCCCGAATATTAAAAAAATCATTAGAAAACACTTCAATGTCATAGAACAAAGTGAGCGGCTTTCAAAAGTTTTTCCAATGGTCCCCCAGGTAACATAAAGAAGGCCAAAAAATTTACAAACCACCTTGTGCCGGTGGGTAGCACAGCGTGCGGAATGAACAGATGCCAAGTTTGCAAACACATGCAAACCACCATACTGGCTAAAATTACCCATTCAGATTTCAAACATGTTATCCGAGAGGACTTAAACTGCGACTCTAGTAATGTTGTTTACATGCTCGAGTGTGGCGAATGGCAATGCAATACATTGGCCAAACAAACAATTCCTTCCAATTAAGATTTAATAACCACCGCTCACATGCTCAATCTCTCCCTGGCCTCCCACTTTCGAGACACCTCCGCGCAAAAGGCCATGATTTTGATAAATTTAAAGTAACGATATTGCAGCGTAGCTTTAAAAACGTTCGGGAGCGCGAACAACGCGAATCACACTTTATTTTCAAATTTAACACAGTGCAAAAGGGCATCAAGGAAAACCTATCGTCTCTTTCGATGGCAGAAATCAAAGAAAATTTCAACCCTAATAGACAAAGTACAACCACCGACTGAGTCGTCTGAGGTAATTCATCTTTAGTATGTCAGTTTCGGCTAGTTGTTTCCACCCGCCGTTCAACCAATTCTTTGGTTACACGAGGGCCGCATGTCCCCTTCTCTTTCTTCTTCTTTTTGTGTCATTATATATTTTTTTATTTCTTGAAATTTCTCTGTCTTTTTTTGCATTCCTGTCAACAAGGCTTTCCATCTGGTCCTCCTAAAGGAATCTCATCTGGCTTTAGCGGCTCGCGTGTCACCATGTGGGGCAACTTTCGGCGGTCACAACCTGCTCGGCCTCGTCCGGGCCATCTTTCGGAGTCGCATGTGGCCACACATACGCGGCCAGAGAGATACAGACACACACAATTGGCGGACACATCCCTTCTTTTGTTAATCCCCACCGCGTTTTTTTCTTCTTTTTTGCTTTTCCCTTTTTCTCTGCTTTTGTTTCTCTCTCTCTTTCTTTTTTTTTCTTTTCTTGTCGCAGTAGCCTTGTGCGCACTCAGCCCGGCCTCCCTCTTTCACCTCGTGCGTGCGTGCGTGTGTGTGCAGTGAGTTCACAGGTTCGCGACGCACCGTCTTTGCTTCTGTAATCGGCCATAGATGTCAGTTGTGTTTCGTGCTCCCTGGCGCCTCCCCTTTTTTCTATTCATTATTTTTCATTATTTTTGTTGGTTGCTATTTTTAAAGCATTCTGTGTGCCAAGTCTCATGCTATAAAAACAAGCGCCCATGCACTCTATGGTCGCTCGTGGAAAAGATCCGTCCTCCGATTGAAACGTCGAGAAAAATAAAAATGTTTCTTAAACGACGCGTATACTTCGATATATATATATATCACATATATTAAGGAGCCTAAATTAAATTTTAAAGTAAAAAGTTGTGAAGAAGACGACGCGAATTAACCGAAGAATAAAGAAGAGGAAGAAGTATTCGGTGAGGTGGAGGGAGATGATTGGTGGAGAAGAGAAGACGACGACAAGGCATACGTGGACTAACACCGAGGATATAAAAGGGCGAGTGAGAACGAGGCCCTGGGGGAACCGAAGAGAAGCGGAGGCTCCGGCGGGTCAGGAACATATCGGTTGGAAGAGAGCGACGCCGGCTGCTGCTCCGGTGAGCTCGCGTTCTACAGGAACGCATCGAGGACTGCCTGCCGTGCCTGAGCCCGTTCCTGGGAGTCAACAGAGGACGCTACCACCTGCTACGGCCAGAGGTGTCTCCAGCGCTGTTGCCACCCATCCGGGTGGTGCCCCCACGCCAACGACACCGGCATCACCTCCACGGGCGCTTGGACCTGGAGCTTGTACAACGCAGCCAGCGACGCCAGCCCAAGCACGTCGAACGCCGCCAGCAACGCCAGCCCAAGCACGCCGAACGCCGCCTCGACGCCCGGGATCCATACAACGCCCCAGCCGCACCGAACCAACCATGAGCACGAACGCCGACACGAATAGAAGAACGCTAGTAGTAGACGCTGGTAGTAGTGTGCCCGGGTCGTCTGTATTTATAGCTTTTGTGTGTTGTGTTGGTTTTGTTAGTTTTGTGTTCTGGTGTGTCTGTCATGGAGGGTGTATTAAATGTGCGTTTGTGTGGGTACACCCGTCGCCTAGTCCATTCTTTGAGTCCGAGTGTTCGGAGAGATCCGTGACAAAGATAATTTAAGAGCCGGTTCCAGGTCTCATTTCCTTTTTTTCTGTTTTGCTTTGTCTCAGATTTTTCCGATCTCTCGATGGCAGAAAGTATGGACTTGGCAAAAACAGAGCTGGCGCTCTAGTTAGGGTTAAGCAAGGAAGAGGCGATGCGTCTCTGTGACGAGGAGAAAGAGGCAAAAAGGCAGAGAGAGGAAAGGGCGCAAGCACGTGCAGACGCTCGTGAAACAGAAGAATGCGAGGCGAAAAGAGCTCGCGAGGCAGAAGAGCGAGAAGAGAAAAGAGCTCGTGAAGCAGAAGAGCGCGAGGCAAAAAGAGCTCGCGAGGCAGAAAAGCGAGAAGAGAAAAGAGCTCGCGAGGCGGTAGAGCGAGAAGAAAAAAGAGCTCGCGAGGCAGACAAGAGAGCTCGCGAGGCAGAAGAACAGGAGAAAAGAAGGATAGAACGGGAGGAGTTTATTTTGTGGAAACAGGCGCATGCCGCGGGAGGATATGAGGAGATCCCGGACAATGATCAGCGTTCCTTAGCGGGTACAGAATCTCCTAGACCGGCCAGAGTTTGTCCAAGAAAGCTGATGGCTCCTTTAGATGACTAGATGATTTGGATGCATATCTGTAACGATTCGAGCAGATAGCTTCGGGGCAAGGCTGGGAGCGCAGTGAATGGGCCACGGCATTGAGCATGTGTTTAGTCGGAGAGGCCCTGAATGTGTTTGAAAGGATGCCTGCTGCTGATTCCATGGACTACGAGAAAGTCAAAAAGGCACTTCTTCAAAGATTCAGGCTTACGGCAGAGGGTTTTCGTGAGAGATTTCGCACCGCGAAACCTCAGGATTTGGAAACCGCGAAGCAGTTTTCCTTCAGACTGAACAACTATTTTGATAGGTTGCTTGATATGTCAAATACAGAAAAGAGTTTTGAAGGGGTGCTTCACAAGCTGGTCACACAGCAATTTTTAGCGTGTTGTAGCTCAAAGCTAGCGCTATTCCTGAAAGAAAGTCTTGTTCATTGGAAGAGTTTGCCGACACTGCAGACCAATTCCTCGAGGCTCAAGGTTTAAGGAATTTTGAGTAAGGCAAAGGAGGAAACCCAAAAGACCTTAGAGACAGATGCGGCAAAACCAAGATCATATGGCGGTGCATCTAAGGCGCCAGTAAGGTGTTTTGTCTGCGGTAAGGCGGGACACCGTGCAGCTGACTGTCGGACTAGTAGTGCGGCCCAAAAAACACAGGTTGTGTGTCAAGGTTGTAAGAGGAGGGGTCATACTCTGGATGAGTGCCGATACAGAATGCAGGACCGAGCTGCATGCGTTGTCGACTCTAGGGCAGAACTTGTCACGCCATCCGAAGTTCCACAGCTGAAAGGAAAGCAAACGCCACTGGAAAATGAGGCAGTGAGTGGAACACGCACGTCGAAAGCAGCAATGCCGGTGGTGGTTGGGCAAATAGGGGACCGTCCTGTATTGGTGCTTAGAGACAGCGGAGCTAATGCAGTCTTGGTTCGTAGAAGCCTGATGAAGGACGAGGATCTTACAGGGGAAGCGTCGGTCGTCACTCTGGTAGACAGCACAGTAAGGTACCTTCCTGAAGCCAGGATTCTAGTGTCCACGCCATATTATACGGGGCAGGTAGTGGCAAATTGCGTAGACCAACCCATCTACGATCTCATCATGGGGAACATTACGTTTGCAAGACGTGTCGATGACCCCGATCCCGAGTTGAGGTTGCCCGACGTGGAAGAGCATCCAAAGGAGGAAAGGCCGGCGACAGCTCAGACGGGTGCAGTCAGCTTCTCGTCGGCAGTGGAGAGAAGAGCTCAAGCGACAGCCCGAGCAACGCAGCGTCCGCTCTCCACTCCTGTTATGTTGAGCGTGGGCGTAACACCGGGCGATATTACAATTAGGCAAAAAGAAGACCCGAACCTGAAGACCTGCTTTCAAAGAGTCGGGGAAAAGGTGAAAAGAAAGAAGAGTCGGACGTCATTCGAGTATCAATTGGTAAATGGTCTTTTGCACCGGGAATGCATATTTAGTTCAGGAAGGCGGTTCCTACAGCTTGTGTTACCAAGGGATCTGCGAGAGACCGTGGTACGCCTAGGACATGACGCCATTATGGCCGGACACCAGGGTGCTCAAAACACGGTGTCTAGGATCACCGAGGAGTTCTTTTGGCCGGGTGTTCAGAGTGATGTTAAACGCTTTGTTCGCTCATGTGATGTGTGCCAGCGCACAGTTCAGAAGGGAAAAGTTGGTCCTGACCTCTGGGCAAGATGCCAGCCATCGACCTACCGTTTCAGCGAGCGGCGATTGACATTTGGGGGCCAGTCTCTCCAGTATCCCCCAAAGGCAATAGATATGTGCTTACTCTGGTTGACGTGGCCACTCGTTATCATGACGCTATTCCACTGAGAACTATTGACAGTATTCAAGTGGCGGAGGGTCACGTGGAAATGTTTTCGCGTTATGGGTTCCCGAGGGAAATTTTTAGTGACCGGTGCTCGAACTTCACATCGCAGCTAATGAAGGAGGTTAACCGCCTTTTGTCAGTAAGCAGTTACTGACGACGCCTTACCATCCCGTGTGTAATGGGCTTGTAGAGAGGTTTAACGGCACCCTCAAAAACATGATCAAGAAAATGTGCCAGGAGAGACCTACTGATTTGGATAGATATCTCCCAGCTCTTTTGTTCGCTTACCGCGAAGTACCGTAAAAGAGTCTTGGTTTCTCGCCGTTCGAGATGTTATATAGGAGAACCGTTAGAAGTCCACTTGCAATAGTCAAGGAGCTGTGGGCTAATAAAGAGATTGCATCTGATCTCATGACCACATACACATGAGTGTTTGAGTTGAGGGATAGGTTGAAGGAAACATGCAGGCTTGCATATCAAAACCTGGAAAAGGCGCGTGAACGCTACAAAGGATGTTTTGAAAAGAAAGCCATTAACAGAAATCTGAATCCGGGCGACAGGATTCTTGTGTTGCTGCCTATGGATCATGATAAGTTAATGATGCAATGGAAGGACCCGTACCTTGTGACGCGGAAGAAAAAGGATATGGATTATGAATTATTGATTGATAACACTAAGGAGGTTTTCCATGTAAATATGTTGAAGAAGTAGGAAGAAAAGGGTCCCGTACGGTACGCCCCCAAGGTAGCATATGCGGTAGTGGCCCAGGAGACAGGTGATGTTGCTGAAATGCCCACGTTCACTGAGAACAAAAACGCAGGAGGGGATGACGTGCTGAAGAAACCCAATTTGAATGCAGACAGAGGTTTAAAGCTCTACTCCAAATCAAGGGAGAGACGTTTTCAGATAGGCCAGGCAAAACGGAGGTCATATGTTGCAAATTAGACTTGTATACAGATAGAGCTAACTGAACAGCTCTAGGTATCTCTGGCATGTATCTTGTTGTTGTTGTTGTGTTAATGTATCTCTGGGATTTATCTTGTTGTTGCTCCTGTTGTTGGTGCTATGTGATCATACATGGGAGTGTGTTGTGGACACGAACATGTTTATTAAGCACTCTGTGCGGACAGCGGCAGTGGTGTGTTAGTGTTCTGAAAACGCAGTTTGGTGTGCTGTGTTAGTGGTGTGCGTTTGGTGTGTGCTGGACATCTACGGTGTGGTGTGTGCTGTGTCCACAATCGCCACAGAAGATAGTCGGCTGGCTGCATGGCTTGAAGATGAGGATGGCGTGAGCAGTTTTTCATGGAAAAACTCTTGAGAGAGGGGGCCCTTGTCACATATATTAAGTAGCCAAAATAAATTTTAAAGAAAAAAGGTGTGAAGAAGATGACGCGAATTAACCGAAGAATAAAGAAGAGGAAGAAGAAACATTAGATTAGGTGGAGGGAGATGATTGGTGGAGAAGCATTCGGTGAAGTGGAAAGAAATGATTGGTGGAGAAGAGAAGAAGACGACGACAAGGCACACGTGGACAAACACCGAGGCTATAAAAGCGCGAGTGAGAACGCGGCTCGGTGGGGAACAGAAGAGAAGTGGAGGCTCCGGCGGGTCAGGGACACATCGGCTGGAAGAGAGCGACGCCGGCTACTGCTCTGGTGAGCTCGCGTTCTACGGTAACGCATCGTGGACTTCCTGCCATGCCTGAGCTCGTTCCGGGGAGTCAGCGGAGGACGCTACCACCTGCTACAGCCAGGGGTGTCTCCAGCGGTGTTGCCACCCATCCGGGTGGTGCCCCCACGCCAACGACACCGGCATCACCTCCACGGGCGCTTGTACCGCAGCCGGCGACGCCAGCCCAAGCACGTCGAACGCCGCCAGCAACGCCAGGCCAAGCACACCGAACGCCGCCAGCAAAGCCAGCCCAAGCACGCCGAACGCCGCCTCAACGCCGGCTGCGGGATCCATACAACGCCGCAGCCGCACCGAAGCAATCGTGAGCACGAACGCCGACCACGAAGAGTAGAACGGTAGTAGTAGACGCTGGAAGTAGTGTGCTCGGGTCGTCTGTATTTATAGCCTTTGTGTGTTGTGTTATTTTTGTTAGTTTTGTGTTCTAGTGTGTGTGTCACGTAGGGTGTAATAAATGTATGTTTGTGTGGGTTCACCCGTCGTCGAGTCCATTCTTTAAGTCCGAGTGTTCTCCGGAGAGATCCGTGACTATATATATATATAATGCGGCGAGTTGGGCGTGTTGGTACATAGTTTTCTGGAAAAGCAGCGCTGAACAGACGAGGACAGAGACGAGGCGACAAGGACGGGCGTCTCTGTCCTCGTCTCAGTCCTCGTCTGTTCAGCGCTGCTTTTCCAGAATATATATATATATATATATATATATATATATATATATATATATATATATATATATATATATATATATATATATATATATATATATATATATACCCATTTTAGCTGTAAGAGCATGCCGTCGAAACCTATAGCGAAAAGAACAGACAACTTATTTTGCTTTGTCTCCTTAATAAAAAAGAGCCACGAAACATGCGGACGAGAAATGCTCGAACGAGAACTATGAGAACGGGCCATTTTTAGGCAGATTGATAAATCTGCAATATATAAAAGCTATCGAGCGAAATATGGTTCGCGCACGGGAAACGATTATTGAAAATCTTTCTTTAGCTGCGACGGTTTTTTCAGCAAGCAGTGCACTGAACCGAATGCTATTGAGCAGACAAGGGAAGAGAGAACAGGGGCTCGTTCTGACATACGTATAATAAGGAAGCCAACAGCTACCAAAGTCAAATTGCATACAAGAATATATCATTTTTTTTTAATTTGTGGTGTTGATGAATGGAAGAATAACTGTGTAATTATATTATCTTTTATAGGCGAATCATTAAAAAACAAAAACAACCGCATGCCGCCGGTGGGATCAGAAAGCCGCGACCTCAGAATTTCGCGTCCTGTGCTTTACATTCGGTTCGGATCCAATTATTGCATGCTTGTCGCCTTCAGTGGCGGTTGGCTTCCTTGATTTGAACTGAATCGTTGTTTGGGAGTCGGGGGTTTTCGCTCGCACACATTGCAGGTGGTGGTAATTTATTCCCATTCCCAACTTCTATTTATTTATTTATTTATTTTATTCACATACCTACAATGCCCTTGCTGGCATTATTGAAGGGGGAAAAGAAAAAACAATATGAGTGCACAGATGATATATAATACAAATTCAGCTGCAAATTGAAAGGCAGCAAACAAGCAGGGAAAAATAAAACGATACGTATACACGAAGTTGTCTTGATATTTGCGTCACTTAATCACACTGTATCAAGGTAAGTGGAAAAACAGGCATCAGAAGGTAAAAGCAATGCTAAAAGTCATTAAAAAAAAGATTATTTTTCAGATCCCGGATAAAAGAAGAAGGGGTCCCGGAAACAATTTCTCTAGGCAAACCATTCCACTCATGTGTTGTCTTAGAGAAGAAGAGGTTCTTAAATAAGTTTATCCGGCACGCATATTCACGCACTTTTCGGGAATGGTCCGTTCATGCAGGTACATACTCTGATACATACTATGTATGTATCCGATACAGATACATACTAGCCAACTCTGAGGCTGGCGTTGAGCTGTGATGGAAGTTCAGGTGCTTTTAATGCACGTGCTTTGGCCACCCTGTATTCATTTCGAAGATCCCTTCTGAACCTCTGCTTAATTTATGTATTCAGTTTCCGGTGCAGGAATGGCAGGCACAAATCTTTGTATTTATTGCGATGTTGTGCCGGCTCATTTTCATTAGGTGGCTCATGATAAAACGCTTTCGCAATAGCTCTACAGAGCAGAGAGGTCACATTTCGCGCGTTAATGATAAAAAAAGAGGTTGCGTTCTTCCTCAAGCTTACGCTTTTACCCACCACAAAATTTAATATATGGCTAAGTTCTTTTACATTACATTTTTAGATCTTTTCTAATTTTGTGGGAGGCTGCGCTCCTCAGCTCGGACATGGCTATCCATCACCGGGCCCTCGAGCGGGCCACCGGGGTCATCACAAAGCACCCTCTTCTGATCGCCTAACATCGACCTCAAGCTCGGCTTTTGCTTTTTTAGACTGAAAAATTTCACAGTTTTGATATTTCGTTATAGATCTCTAGGTGTGTTCTACGCAAAAGCAGACGAGGCAACTTTTTAACATTTTAGCTTTTGATTAAAAATAATATGTGTAGGATGAAAACAAATTGATTCATATGGTCCTTCTTGCGAACAAATTTTATTTCTGCAGAAATCATGGTCCAAGATAACAAGATAATGAGCGTAAGGTATTGCTTTAATTGGGGGATTTAGAAAATAATTGACAAAGAAATGTTCCTTACCACTGGTGTTTATCTCTGCATGTCGACACGTATAGAAAAGCCTTGTCGCACCTCAAATTATACACGGTAGATGACGCCATACATTTTTTTAATTTGAAGCGCCTGTAAGAAGAAAATTTTCTAGATTTACTTATTTATTTTTTGAGACGAGAACGCCGGTGGGAACAGATTTATTGCCGATAGCTTGTCGGTACACACACTGAACAAGAACAGGCCACCATGCCAGAGCAGGCTGTTTATTCTATTGTTCTGGTGCTGAGGAACAGAGAACGTGGCTCCCTGCTGGTTATAATATGCAACTCTTCCCCTTCCTTATTTTGGATCGGTACAAAGCGATCATTCGTACCCATATCTTTCGGGCACTCGCCCGGTCCTAGTGGATCGCCGCAGAGGCATCGGTACTACTGGCTGTTGTATGGAAGTCTGCTTGCTTACTGACCCCTCTCTCAAGGGCCCTGACGCCTGCACGGACGTTCTGACGTGTAGTGTACCTTTACTGGGTAAAATTTCGGGTACCGCCTCGTTTTGAGGATCTGTATTCTCCAACAGCGGCATCTCGGACCAGGGAATCCTTGACGATTCCACTTTACATCTTATGTGATCTGCATGACAAAACCCAACAACCCCGCCTACACGTACCAGGAACGTCACTTTTGACACCTTCTTAACAATTTTTCCAAGCCACTATTTCACCCTGTCGTTGCGAACGGTGCGGACGTGTACCTCTTCGACTGGTGTAAACTCGCGGCTGTTTCCCCTTCTCGCATCTGCCGTGAGCTTATTTTTCTCACTTCTGTTTTCCACACCCTCATTCTGCATGGTTTCAGCTTGGAAAGTCTGGTCAGAATTTTTCGTCCGAGAAACAGTTCGCAGGGTGCTGATTCTGTGAATGAATGAACCGTCGTCCTGTATGAAAACAGAAAATTATGGATGGGGTGTTGTAAGGACCGCCTTCGACCGGCTCTTTCATCTTCGAGGTGCATTTTCAAGATATCTCCCTTCGTGGTCTGCACAAGTCTTTCTGCTGCCTTGTTGGACTGTGGGTGATATGGTGGCGTGAAAATGACTTAACACCATTTTTCTCCAAGAAGTGTAGAAATTCACTGGATCTGAATTGTGGGCTGTTGTCTGTCACCAAAACATTGGGTAGGCCATTCGCCGCAAAACTGCAACTTACCACCTCCATCGTGGTGAAGGCTGATGTGCCATGCATTACTTTTATCTCGATCCATTTTGAGTAGGCGTCTACCAGAAACAGCAATGATTTTCCTTCCACTTCCGCAAAATCCAAATGAACCCTTTTCCACGGGTTTTCTGCTATTGGTCAAAGTTGAATCGGTATTGACTGAGCAGAATTTCGCTCACCTTGACAGACCTCACATCTTTGTACTATTTTCTCTGGATCTGTGTCCAGATTTGTCCACAAAATTCATCTTCGGGCTAGCATTTTGATTTTTATCATTTCTGGTTGGTTCTTATGCATTAAGGACAGTACACTTGGCCTAAATGCTGTCGGAATAACAACCCGATTGTTCCGCAACAAACAACTCTGCTCTATAGAAAGCTCATGACGACGATTAAAATATGGGCGGTATTGCTCTTCTGTTTCTTGTGGCCAACCTCGCCACATCATGTCGACTACTGCTCAAAAAACAACATCTGTGCTTGTTTCTTCAACTATCTTCATTAATAATAAACACCGCAGAGCCTGAGTTTATTTCCATAGCAATCCTTCGCCCGTTTACGTTCATGTCAATTTTATACGGACGATTTCTTTCTCCTTGCACGTACAATTCCAAACTAGACACTTCTAGTGAATTTGGTTTGCCTTGTGGCACACATGCTAGTTAAATCTCCCATCCGAGAACAACTGTATCACCTTGCCTTGATGTGCACACAGTTTTGCTGGTGATGGTGACCCCCACAACGAAAGCGCAACGGCATCCTGTCCTTGTCAGCGGACAGTTTCCTTGCGCCCGCCTTCCACCATCGCCGATTGTGGGTGGTAAACCGCCTTGTCCCTGCACTCTCATCACGTTGCCACCTGCCGTCCTCCTCCGGTTTTTGTGTCACGCTAGGTCGTGGTAGCATTTCTCTCGCGTGGCTCTCAGCGGCTTCCATGGACGTGGCGATAACGCACGCTGGGCCGTTGTCTTCAGCGGCCAGAAGCTTGCACCGAATAGCCTCGCGCGCACGCCCACGACAAGCTTGTCTCTGAGTGCCTCAGACAAAAACGCTCCAAACAAGCATTTCGTCGCCAATCGCTTCAAGTCTACGATGAAGTCGTCGACTGTCTCCCCGGGTCCCTGTGTGCGTTTATGAAAGTTATAACGCTCTGTGACTACGGACAGCTTCGGCGCGTAATCGTTCAGAAGCGCCGGTCTTATCTCGTGATAAGTCTTCTTCTCGGGAACCTGTGCGAACATCAAGTTCCAAAAAGTGGTATATGCGCCGTCCCCCCGTATAGTGATAAACACGTCCGTTTTGCTTTGCTAGTCCAGCTTCTTCACTCCCGCGAAAGCCTCGAACCGCTCAAGGTAGGTAGCCATGTTACCTGTCGTGGTACAGAATTCCGACAGACGCCTGATGAGCGGCTGGTGGCCTGTGGACGGTGCTGACTCTTGGGCGTCGTTCATGACGGCTGCTGCGATTTCACGCTTGAGTCAGCGCCGGCAAGTTCGTGGATTCCTCGTCGCCATTGTTAGAGTCGAGACGACCGGTGGGAACAGGTTTATTGCCGAAGGCTTGTCGGTACACACAGAACATGAAGAACACGCCCTCCTGCAAGGGCAGGCAATTTATGCCATAGTGGTGGCGCTGAGGTACAGGTGACCGTCGCCCCCTGCTGGTTATATTATGCACATTTATAAATGTTAATTGATAGGTACATTTTGGAGCCGAACATTGTTCCACTGTTGTCTAAAATCTTGTGCAAGTATCGTTAGCTTTCAAGTTGATAAGAGCGCTGGCGCTGTTTCTTAATTTCAATGCAAATATCTTGACTTCTGAAAAATACAAAAATAACCACATTGAGGAAACAATTCTATTTCTAAAGCTGCATCCCAACTTCACATTTAAAAAGTCTTTAATGAAAAAATTTTCTCGAATAAGGCGCTTTTATTTTATAACAAAATATCGTAGTTTACCGTCTGCTTTCTGAGGCGCGACAGAGAAAGTCAATATATTTTTAAGGGCAGAGATCATTACTGCTGTGAGCAAAAATTATTTTACAATAAAGCTCTAAAAATGCCAAGATTAAGAAAACTGCTTACACTTACGAGCATGGTATTTCCAGAAAAAAAGCATCCTCATAAGGACGCCCTTATAGTTGATTTTGGGTTTTTACAAGCTAGTATGATTTTGTTTCAATCAAATCAAAAATGTCAAGAAACTGGCGCCCCACCTTCAGGCCCATATGACCCATACGTCATTGCCAATGCTCCTGTCAGTGCCCTTTTCGTAACCATGAGCATGCGTTTTCGTAGTAATCGCGGAAGCTTTGTCGTTTTCCCCGCTGTGCGAATTTGTGGCTTAGTATGTCTAATTTGGAATTTTGCGCTTTTTCCTTATTTTTGTCAAATTTAGGAATACTGATAATAAATGATTTTGTGCTACCCCCAATGCACCCTCGGCTGCTTTTATGCAGACGTCTCACATGATGTGTTAAGCACTACCATGTTCACTACGAATGAGTAAATGAACAGTATTATGAGAAACCACATCCGGTTCGAGATGAATCAATTACGTATATTGGCGCCGCAGAGGCCTCGGTGGCGGCTGTGCCTAAGCTTTAATGTTCTAACACGAGGCCAGGCCAGGAATAGGGGTTAATATCCAAAGGGACAGCGGCCCAGCTGTCTTATCAACGAAGCAGGTTATTGGGCCAACACGTGCGGGGACCGTTTAGGTGTGGCTGCCAGTCGAGTACGGATGTATAGTATAGATGTAGCAATCAAATTTTGATAGCAACGAATGACAGGTTGCTTAAATTACGCTGAGTTTAGATCACAAGCCCGCGAAAGTTACTAGGAGAAACGTTACTGCTGTTGCTACCACCAGTATTACCAATATTAATTGCAGAACCACCTTCAACTCATAGGAAATATCTAGTCGTTAGCCACTGAGAGTAACATTATTATTTTTGGTGTATTGAATATAAAACATTAACGATAAGGAAGGATGGTGTCAGGACCTTAAACAAGATTTTTTCTTCGCCTGTAAACCGTGCACCTGCCCTCAAGTGATCTTATTGTAAAGAAGCCCACTGTTGCGTGCTTGAAACTTGGAAAAGACCTTGGCGAAAATAAAATACATACACAAAAGAGAGGATGACAGAACGAACAGGAAGATTTGCGCCAAGGTCTTTTTTTTCATGTTTCAAGATGCTAAGCCAACTAGCCAGGCAACGAGCCTTACTGCGCTGCGTACTGATCCACAAAACAGCGCTTGGTGGAGGTCGAGGAACAACATTGCAACCGTGGGTATGCAAAAGTACTCTGGCAGACTATAAAATGATGCAAAAAAATGGTACAAAAAGCGGGTTTGTCAAAAGAGAAGAGACGAAAGACAGGAACCACTGAACTCTGCATTAGACAATAATCGGCCGATTGCCACGGACATCTGCGCATGGTATTCGTTCCTAAGCGGGGTAGTTCTGAAGACAATTAAATTAACAGGATATAAATATTATGAAGGCCACTAAGCAAAACTCACCAAGTTCGCGTTATCATACCGGATACAGCGGCGTGTTAAAAAAGAGGGGGAGGGGGAGACAGGAAGAGGATCGACAGTGCTAACCTCACCCACTCGTTTCCGGTTGTTCTGTCCATTTTGAGCTGCTAATGCAGTAGAATTATAAAGGCAGCAGCATACTCGCATGCTGCAAAGTGTACGTTGATCTTGCTGAGATTTTTTAAGCGCCATGCTATGCTAGTGCTTGTCACCAGACTACGCCTGGAGTTTGATGAACATCACGCGAAATGGGCTAAGAACATGAAGTGATGTCAGCACTGGCATCGCCGGAAGTGCATCAACCTAAAAGGAACTTTAAAACCTTGGAATTCTCAAGAAAACTGTGACAGGCCTTATTGTATGTCTTCCTGCATGCTGGAAACCAATTTCAAGCTTGAGTCATCCGCAACATATTCCTTACCAATGGTTTGCAATTCCTCGGTTTTCCTTGGATCCAGAGTGCTTCAGTGCAGATAGCAAGACCCCAGCTGTAGTTGCATTCGAAACTGTGTAGACATCCCGCGAGACACGCAAATCTTGCCAAACCTATGTCCCCATTGTGCAAATTCGAACGATTTGTCTACGTTGGTTAGGAAAGGCGACTGCGATTTTGATCCAACTGATAAACACTGTACATTTTGGTTCCGCTTGAGGCGTAGGAAGCCCTCAACATGCGCCCATTTTCTATAAATAAATATATATGGAAATATATGCACAACGAGTTACGCACGAAGTCACCGGACCACCGGCGTGCACGCGCGGAATATAGTCCAACTACGGGATGACTTATTTACCTTAAGCCCCTCAGACTGAAAGCAAGCCAAACTAATATGCTACGATATTCTTGTATAAGCGAATAATCACATAGTTGTCAGTTGGTGCTCTTCATATTTTTCTCCGAGATAATTTTCAAATCCTCCTTTCTCCTTGTTCTTAGACGGCATGATGTTGGGGATCCACTTGCTCTTTAGCAATTCTTGTTACGCCATCTTTCGCACACTAGTTGCGCAACTTTTGCGACATTATTGATAATTTTTAATAGAGTCAAAGAGATTTTGACATCCGTTTTAGGGGAAGGCGTAGCTATGTTTCTCAAATATAGTCAATTCACAGCGAGATCTATAAGAAAATAAATGAAAAAAATTCACATTGATACCTAATTACGTTATGTCATGGCAATGCAATTGTATTAAAAGCGTATGCTGCTTTTGTGAAAATTTGAAAAAAGTAATCGCGTGTTGAATTTCTCTTTTGCCTTGAGGCTTTTTTTTCTTTTCACAATTCGTCGAGATAACCACCTGTCGAACTCCTGATGCACATTTTTGTCATCTCCAAAAGAGCACCACACAACAGTTCTGAGTTCTGAAAACTGGTATACACAGCAAATGCGGGAAATATTCAACACCGAGATCGGTGATTCTACTTTGTCTTCTTCACGTTACCAATTATTTTATGTGCCTAGGCACCCACTGCATGCCAAAAGTTTATTTTTCTTTGGCTGGGTGACGCCTTCCATGATGATGGAAAATCACAGGCTGAAGTAAGCCGTTTCATGACCCTACAGGAGCTCTGCTAAATATATCTAACAAAAACACAACCTGTAAGCAATTTCCGCCGTTCCAGGTCGCTGTGAACAGCTGTAATTGATTCGTGAGTTCTATTAAACTAGGGGCTATAAAAAAATTTTCTGCGCCAATCGTCAGAGATTCCTCTGTCCTCGGAAAATATAAAAATAAACATAATGTGCATGACCGAGCGCTTAAATTGTGGTAAGAAAATGCAGTCACAATTTAAAGTATCTTCACATAATTCTGCCTATTTTTCGTCATCGTCAACCCAATTTAATTAGCTTGCCCATAAATCACGGCTCCCCTTCGAGTTCATTGTCATTTGAATTATCGGTTCTTGGCTTCTGATTCCCAGATTCCAAAGGCTGTCTCTGCAGAAGGACGATCTGCGGGCAGAATAAACACTCAGAAAAAAAAGCTTTTGGTAATATTAATGTACATTATTTTACTGAACCGTTTGCATGCACAGAAAAGGAAGCATTTTTCGCAAAATATAATAAGGAGCGTGCCTGGGCAAATACCTAGCGCGAACACTGAGCACCTTGACCGGCCTCTAAAGTCAGATTTCTTTGGGTACCTCCCTAAACGTTAGCTTCATACACAGCTTGAAAGTGTTCTTTTTTAAGCTGAAAGTAACTCAGAAGACAACTTTATCTAAATTCTTTTCTATGCCAAAATCTATTTTTTGGCTCTTACTGGCTACATTGGAGTGTGGCCGGATGAAAGAGACGCAGATCTTTCCGTGAAAATAAATTTAAGCATTTTGCTAAAACACCAATAAGAGCACTTTTAACACTGTTCGAAAGTGAGCAGTTGTTTCGGCTAGCCTCAATGAACAGCGCTAAAAATATATATCGATGCATAGCTGCTTCGTCTTCAAAAATGGCCGGTGGTGGCGACACCTGCATTTTATTTTTTTTTTTCTGTTTTCAGATAAAGCCCTGTCATTGTTTTTAGATCATCGCAATCTTACCATACAGGTTAACCTCCATCTTTCCTCAGTTTTCCTTCAAATCTCAACGAAAGGCACTGTTCCTGCTCTTTTTAAGTACAAACTTAGCCGAAATGAGTTATAGGGGCGCAAGCTGTTCCTTAGCGCACTACATTTTATAAATGTGATATTCTTGAGAAAACTTACGGTTTCTTTGTGCTTATTGGTGTTTAAAGTTTGTTAATGTGGTTGGGCAAGCAGTTGAACAAGTCGAAAGTGAGCGTTTGTCTCTGCAGAGTCAATTCAGTTAATAGAGCTAAGCAACTTTCCTGTAGCAGTGAAGGAATGCCGTATACACGGCTAGTGTTTGTATACTGCCCTCCAAACACATCGGGCTCTCAGAAGACTCATTTTAACTCGACAGCGAACTGGTGTGGCTCGCGCTGCAATCCTGACGTCTCTACGCACAGAGCTGCACAAGGCGCTGATTTTGGCGCTGTCAGCGTGGTTCCTCAGTCCGATTAGGCAAAATTGGTTGGGCGCTATAATCCGCTAGCCGTCGGCAAAGAGAAAAGATTCCATAGCACAACATAAAAATCGAACCACAGCATCAAGCGAAAATGCCACCGAGGACCCAGATACAACGGCCATGTTTTAAGAGCGTTAGCTCTTACTACTTAGCTTTTCAAGGACGCGACTGTCTGCAATCCAGGTCAAATTGATAAAAACAGTTGCCACGCGATCACACTATATCACGTAGCAACAGGTGGCTCGTAGCACCTCATTTAATACCAGTTGTATCAATCCGTTATATATGTGCCAGTATAGCAGCCATGGCAACCCCCCCCCCTTCCACGTGACCACGATTTGCACAAAACTTGCCGGCCACCATTTTGACGCAGGATGCTCGAAGTGATGCCAAATGACTTGTCACGTTATAGAGGATAAAATCACTACTTTAGATGAATCCCAAATTATGTGCAGGCTTCGCATCGACGACCTTTTCGCCCTCAAACCGTGCATTGCATGGACCTTAAGACGGCCATTACAACCGCATCGCTTGTCGCAAGGCGTCCGTGTGGTAACAAACGATTCGTTGTGTTGTGATGCAATAGTTTATGAAACTTATTAGCTGAAATTACAAAGAAATACACCTGATATAGCGAAGGTGGCTGTAAATTGCAATAGTAGTGCAAAATCCGTAAGTTTGATGGCGCTGCTTGTGTCTTAGAAGGGATGTTTCCGGAAAGGAAACATCCGTGGATGTTTGGATTTGGCCTTCTTCAGGTTTCCTGAGCACACCGATGTAACCACTTGAATATCCGGAAGCTAGCGCCCTTAAGTCGAACACTGCGGAAGTGTTCGCGCAGAGTATTAAGTTCTGGGTGTTGCCAGACATGTAACGCTTTCTGGAGTTGCGAATTAGAATCAAAGGTCATCTTCTACCGCTCTACTATATCAGGTGACCTGTTGTTCTGTTCGTGATGTAAAGCTTCGCACAGTTGAACACGCCAAGCCATTACTGAAATGCCTGAGACACTTTGCACGCAATCTATAGTAAGATGCTGTTTTTCCTCTATTACCGGCAACGTCTCCTTCCTAACTGGTGCAAAAGACAGTGATGAAGCTTCTGTCCTTTCGAGTGTGACCTTTATGCTTCAAAATTTTCGAATATTAAGAAACTGTTAGTTGCTGGTATATAAAGTTTGAAGGTAAATTTACCTTCCTGCAATGAAATTCAAAATATTTCTGTTAAAGTTTTTCCATCCCTTGCATTAAGCAGTTAAGACTGCCATGGAAAACCAATGGGTGACGACAGCAAAAACATTAATAGCCAGAAAAGCAAGTCTACCCAGAGGCGATATGTGGATGTATTGAATGTTATAGTGAAGTTTTAAACTATATGAAAAAATTAAGTTCAGTGCCTATTTCTCGTTCAGAAATGTTTTTGAGTAAAATTGTCGGGTATGATAAGTCATTTTCTTCATAGTGAAAGTTTTTAAGGTAAATAGTAGGGCTTACGTGTCACTAACAACAACTCACCTCAGGGGCCTTAACTGAGCATAAAATTTCCAAAGCACCCAATGCCAATGTGGACAAGACATTTTGCGTCGCTTGTAATGCCATCATGTATGCCAGCTTCAATGCCCTTTGACTTTGTCTCCCGTCTATAATGTTTTTTTTTCACATTGTCTTAACTTTGCTGCCCAAGACCTCTGCTTTTCAGTAAAAGCTCGTTCTTATATAACGTTCCACACGTTACTTAGAACGTGCGATTATGTTACTGCTTATGAAAGACTATATTCTCTGAGTCACCGCGGTTGGAACAGAAACTATAATGCCACTTGAACCTGGAAGACACAAAACATATGAAGCACCTAAATTAGCATTTCTCGTTTGTGTGGTCGGCCCTATTAGTGATTACACATAATCCATGTTATGACGGGTCAAATCACGCCCTGGTATATTCACCTTTTAATGTAGATGAGCAACGCACTCTAAAAATTTGAACCGCTGAAGTTTTCGACAAATTCAATGCTGACTGGAAGTCACCAGCAAAGCCGCTTTAGTTAGTACTTATGCAATCATATAAAAAATTACATACCCACAAACCTAGGGCAGGAACGCACGGTTTTCTTTGCGATAAAAAGCGCCAAGTACAAGAGCGCGGACTTATAATCGCACCGCAGATCCACCAAAACATTCTTCGAAGATTAATCACGTATTATAGTTTCTGTTCCCACCGCGGTGACTCAGCGAATATAGTCTTTCATAAGCAGTAACCTGATCGCACGTTCTATGTAACGTCTGGAACGTTATATAAGAACGAGCTTTTACTGAAAAGCATGCTCTTGGCCAGCAAAGTTAAGACAATGTCAAAAAAACAACATTATAGACGGGAGACAAAGTCAAAGGGCATTGAAGCTGGCATACATGACGGCATTGCAAGCGACATAAAATGTCTTGTCCACATTGGCATTGGGTGCTTTGGAAATTTTATGCTCAGTTAAGGCCCCTGAGGTGAGTTGTTGTTAGTGACACGTAAGCCCTACTCTTTACCTTAAAAACTTTCACTATGAAGAAAATCACTTATCATACACGACAATTTTACTCAAAAACATTTCTGAACGAGAAATAGGCACTGAACTTAATTTTTTCATATATTTTAAAACTTCACTATAACAATCAATACATCCACATATCTCCTCTGGGTAGACTTGCTTTTCTGGCTATTAATGTTTTTGCTGTCGTCACCCATTGGTTTTCCATGGCAGTCTTAATTGCTAAATGCAAGGGATGGAAAAACTTTAACAGAAATATTTTGAATTTCATTGCAGGAAGGTAAATTTACCTTCAAACTTTCTATACCAGCAACTAACAGTTTCTTAATATTCGAAAATTTTGAAGCATAACGGTCACACTCGAAAGAAGGGAAGCTTCATCACTATCTTTTGCACCAGTTAGGAAGGAGACGTTGCCGGTAATAGAGGAAAAACAGCATCTTACTCTAGATTGCGTGCAAAGTGTCTCAGGCATTTCAGTAATGGCTTGGCGTGTTCAAGTGTGCGCAGGCTTTACATCACGAACAGAACAACATGTCACCTGATATAGTAGAGCGGTAGAAGATGACCTTTGATTCTAATTTGCAACTCCAGAAAGCGTTACATGTCTGGCAACACCCAGAACTTAATATCCTGCGCGAACACTTCCGCAGTGTTCGACTTAAAGGCGTTAGCTTCCGGATATTCAAGTGGTTACATCGGTGTGCTCAGGAAACCTGAAGAAGACCAAATCCAAACATCCACAGATGTTTCCTTTTCGGAAACATCCCTTCTAAGACACAAGCAGCGCCATCAACCTTACGGATTTTGCACTACTATTGCAATTTACAGCCACCTTCGCTATATCAGGTGTACTTCTTTGTAATTTCAGCTAATAAGTTTCATAAACTATTGCATCATAACACAACGAATCGTTTGACACCACACGGACGGCTTGCGACAAGCGGTGCGGTTGTAATGGCCGTCTTAAGGTCCATGCAAGGCACGGTTTGGGGGTGAAAAGGTCGTCGGTGCGAAGCCTACACATAATTTGGGATTCATCTAAAGTAGTGATTTTATCCTCTGTAACATGACAAGTCATTTGGAATCACTTCGAGCATCCTGCGTGAAAAGGGTGGCCGGCAAGTTTTGTGCAAATCGTGGTCACGTGGAAGGGAGGGGGTTGCCATGGCTGCTATACTGGCACATATATAACGGATTGATACTACTGGTATTACATGAGGTGCTACGAGCCACCTGTTGCTACGTGATATAGTGTGATCGCGTGGCAACTGTTTTTATCAATTTGACCTTGATTGCAGACAGGCGCGTCCTTGAAAAGCTAAGTTGTAAGAGCTAACGCTCTCAAAGCATGGCCGTCGTATCTGGGTCCTCGGTGGCATTTTCGCTTGATGCTGTGGTTCGATTTTTAGGTTGTGCTATGGAATCTTTTCTCTTTGCCGACGGCTAGCGGATTATAGCGCCCAACCAATTTTGCCTAATCGGACTGAGGAACCACGCTGACAGCGCCAAAATCAGCGCCTTGTGCAGCTCTGTGCGTAGAGACGTCAGGATTGCAGCGTGTGCCACACCAGTTCGCTGTCGAGTTAAAATGAGTCTTCTGAGAGACCGATGTGTTTGGAGGGCAGTATACAAACACTAGCCGTGTATGCGGCATTCCTTCACTGCTACAGGAAAGTTGCTTAGCTCTATTAACTGAATTGACTCTGCAGAGACAAACGCTCACTTTCGACTTGTTCAACTGCTTGCCCAACCATATTAACAAACTTTAAACACCAATAAGCACAAAGAAACAGTAATTTTTCTCTAGAATATCGCATTTATAAAATGTAGTGCGCTAAGGAACAACTTGCACCCTATAACTCATTTCGGCTAAGTTTGTACTCAAAAAGAGCAGGAACAGTGCCTTTCGTTGAGATTTGAAGGAAGACTGAGGAAAGATGGAGGTTAACCTGTATGGTAAGACTGCGATGATCTAAGAACAATGACAGGGCTTTATCTGAAAACAGAAAAAAAACATTAAAATGCAGGTGTCGCCACCACCGGCCATTTTTGAAGATGGAGCAGCTATGCATCGATATATATTTTTAGCGCTGTTCATTGAGGCTAGCCAAAATAACTGCTCACTTTCGAACAGTGTTAAAAGTGCTCTTAATGGTGTTCTAGCAAAATGCTTAAATTTATTTTCACGGAAATATCTGCGTCTCTTTCATCTGGCCACACTCCAATGTAGCCAGTAAGAGCCAAAAAATAGATTTTCGCATAGAAAAGAATTTAAATAAAGTTGTCTACTGAGTTACTTTCAGCTTAAAAAAGAACACTTTCAAGCTGTGTATGAAGCTAATGTTTTGGGAGGTACCCAAAGAAATCTGACTTTAGAGGCCGGTCAAGGTGCTCAGTGTTCACGCTAGGTATTTGCACAGGCACGCTCCTTATTATATTTTGCGAAAAATGCTTCCTTTTCTGTGCATGCAAACGGTTCAGTAAAATAATGTACATTAATATTACCAAAAGCTTTTTTTTCTGAGTGTTTATTCTGCCCGCAGATCGTCCTTCTGCAGAGACAGCCTTTGGAATCTGGGAATCAGAAGCCAAGAACCGATAATTCAAATGACAATTTACTCGAAGGGGAGCCGTGATTTAAGGGCAAGCTTATTAAATTGGGTTGACGATGACGAAAAATAGGCAGAATTATGTGAAGATACATTAAATTGTGACTGCATTTTCTTACCGCAATTTAAGCGCTCGGTCATGCACATTATGTTTATTTTTATATTTTCCGAGGACAGAGGAATGTCTGACGATTGGCGCAGAAAAATTTTTAATAGCCCCTAGTTTAATAGAACTCACGAATCAATTACAGCTGTTCACAGCGAACTGGAACGGAGGAAATTGCTCACAGGTTGTGGTTTGGTTAGATATATTTTGCAGAGCTCCTGTAGGGTCATGAAACGGCTTACTTCAGCCTGTGTTTTTCCATCATCATGGAAGGCGTCACCCAGCCAAAGAAAAATAAACTTTTGGCATGCAGTGGGCGCCAAGGCACATAAAATAATTGGTAACGTGAAGAAGAGAAAGTAGAATCACCGATCTCGGTGTTGAATATTTCCCGCATTTGCTGTGTATACCAGTTTTCAGAACTCAGAACTGTTGTGTGGTGCTCTTTTGGAGATGACAAAAATGTGCATCAGGAGTTCGACAGGTGGTTATCTCGACGAATTGTGAAAAGAAAAAAAAGCCTCAAGGCAAAAGAGAAATTCAACACGCGATTACTTTTTTCAAATTTTCACAAAAGCAGCATACGCTTTATATACAATTGCATTGCATAACATAACGGAATTAGGCATCAATGTGAATTTTTTTATTTATTTCCTTATAGATCTCGCTGTGAATTGATTATATTTGAGAAACATAGCTACGCCTTCCCCTAAAACGGATGTCAAAATCTCTTTGACTCTATTAAAAATTATCAATAATGTCGCAAAAGTTGCGCAACTAGTGTGCGAAAGTTGGCGTAACAAGAATTGCTAAAGAGCAAGTGGATCCCCAACATCATGCCGTCTAAGAACAAGGAGAAAGGAGGATTTGAAAATTATCTCGGAGAAAAATATGAAGAGCACCAACTGACAACTATGTGATTATTCGCTTATACAAAAATATCGTAGCATATTAGTTTGGCTTGCTTTCAGTCTGAGGGGCTTAAGGTAAATAAGTCATCCCGTAGTTGGACTATATTCCGCGCGTGCACGCCGGTGGTCCGGTGACTTCGCGCGTAACTCGTTGTGCATATATTTCCATATATATTTATTTATAGAAAATGGGCGCATGTTGAGGGCTTCCTACGCCTCAAGCGGAACCAAAATGTACGCTGTTTATCAGTTGCATCAAAATCGCAATCGCCTTTTCTAACCAACGTAGACAAATCGTTCGAATTTGCACAATGGGGACATAGGTGTGGCAAGATTTGCGTGCCTCGCGGGATGTCTACATAGTTTCGAAAGCAACTACAGCCGGGGTCTGCCTATCTGCAATGAAGCACTCTGGATCCAAGGAAAACTGAGGAATTGCGAACCATTGGTAAAGAATATTTTGCGGATGACTCAAGCTTGAAATTGGTTTCCAGCATGCAGGAAGACATGCAATAAGGCCTGTCACAGTTTTTTTGAAGATTTCAAGGTTTTAAAGTTCCTTTTAAGTTGATGCACTTCCAGCGATGCCAGTGCTGACACCACTTCATGTTCTTAGCCCATTTGGCGTGATGTTCATCAAACTCCAGTCATAGTATGGTGGCAAGCACTAGCATAGCATGGCGCTTAAAAAATCTCAGCTAGTTCAACGTACACTTTGCAGCATGCGAGCATGCTGCTGCCTTTATAATTCTACTGCATTAGCAGCTCAAAATGGACAGAACAACCGGAAACGAGTGGGTGAGGTTAGCACTGTCGATCCTCTTCCTGTCTCCCCCTCCCCCTCTTTTTTAACACGCCGCTGTATCCGGTATGATACCGCGAACTTGGTGAGATTTGCTTAGTGGCCTTCATAATATTTATATCCTGTTAATTTAATTGTCTTCAGAACTACCCCGCTTAGGAACGAATACCATGCGCAGATGTCCGTGGCAATCGGCCGATTATTGTCTAATGCAGAGTTCAGTGGTTCCTGTCTTTCGTCTCTTCTCTTTTGACAAACCCGCTTTTTGTACCATTTTTTTGCATCATTTTATAGTCTGCCAGAGTACTTTTGCATACCCACGGTTGCAATGTTGTTCCTCGGCCTCCACCAAGCGCTGTTTTGTGGATCAGTACGCAGCGCAGTAAGGCTCGTTGCCTGGCTATTTGGCTTAGCATCTTGAAACATGAAAAAAAAAACCTTGGCGCAAATCTGCCTGTTCGTTCTGTCATCCTCTCTTTTGTGTATGTATTTTATTTTCGCCAAGGTCTTTTCCAAGTTTCAAGCATGCAACAGTGGGCTTCTTTACAATAAGATCACATGAGGGGAGGTGCACGGTTTACAGGCGAAGAAAAAATCTTGTTTAAGGTCCTGACACCATCCTTCCTTATCGTTAATGTTTTATATTCAATAAACTAAAAATAATAATGTTACTCCCAGTGGCTAACGACTAGTTATTTCCTGTGAGTTGAAGGTGGTTCTGCAATTAATATTGGTAATACTGGTGGTAGCAACAGCAGTAACGTTTCTCCTAGTAACTTTCGCGGCCTTGTGATCTAAACTCAGCGTAATTTAAGCGACCTGTCATTCGTTGCTATCAGAATTTGATTGCACATCTATACTATATATCCGTACTCGACTGGCAGCCACACCTAAACGGTCCCCGCACGTGTTGGCCCAATAACCTGCTTCGTTCATAAGACAGCTGGGCCGCTGTCCCTTTGGATATTAACCCCGATTCCTGGCCTGGCCTCGTGTTAGAACCTTAAAGCTTAGGCACAGCCGCAACCGAGGCCTCTGCGGCGCCAATATACGTAATTGATTCATCTCGAATCGGATGTGGTTTCTCATAATACTGTTCATTTACTCATTCGTAGTGAACATGGTAGTGCTTAACACATCATGTGAGACGTCTGCATAAAAGCAGCCGAGAGTGCATTGGGGGTAGCACAAAATCATTTATTATCAGTATTCCTAAATTTGACAAAAATAAGGAAAAAGCGCATAATTCCAAATTAGACATACTAAGCCACAATTTCGGACAGCAGTGAAAACGACAAAGCTTCGGCGATTACTACGAAAACGCATGCTCATGGTTACGAAAAGGGCACTGACAGGAGCATTGGCAATGACTAATGGGTCATTTGGGCCCGAAGGTGGGGCGCCAGTTTCTTGACATTTTTGATTTGATTGAAACAGAATCATACTAGCTTGTAAGAACCCAAAATCAACTATAAGGGCGTCCTTATGAGGACGCTTTTTTTTCTGGAAATACCATGCTCCTAAGTGTAAGCAATTTTCTTAATCTTGGCATTTTTAGAGCTTTATTGTTATATAATTTTTGCTTACAGCAGTAATGATCTCTGCGCTTAAACATGTATTGACTTGCTCTGTCGCGCCTCAAAAAGCAGACGGTAATCTACGATATTTTGTTATAAAGTAAAAGCGCCTTATTCGAGAAAATTTTTTCATTAAAGACTTTTTAAATGTGAAGTTGGGATGCAGCTTTTGAAATAGAATTGTTTCCTCAATGCGGTTATTTTTGTATTTTTCAGAAGTCAAGATATTTGCATTGAAATTAAGAAACAGTGCCAGCGCTCTTATCAACTTGAAAGCTAACGATACTTGCACAAGATTTTAGACAACAGTGGAACAATGTTCGGCTCCAAAATGTACCTATCAGTTAACATTTATAAATGTGCATAATATAAGCAGCAGGGGGCGACGGTCACCTGTACCACAGCGCCACCACAATGGCATAAATTGCCTGCCCTTGCAGGAGGGCGTGTTCTTCATGTTCTGTGTGTACCGTCAAGCCTTCGGCAATAAACCTGTTCCCACCGGTCGTCTCGACTCTAACAATGACGACGAGGAATCCACGAACTTCCCGGCGCTGACTCAAGCGTGAAATCGCAGCAGCCGTCATGAACGACTCCCAAGAGTCAGCACCGTCCACTGGCCACCAGCCGCTCATCGGGCGCCTGTCGGAATTCTGTACCACGACAGGTAACATGGCTACCCACCTTGAGCGGTTCACCCACAGTCCAACAAGGCAGTAGAAAGACTTGTGCAGACCACGAAGGGAGGTATCTTGAAAATGCACCTCGAAGATGAAAGAGCCGGTCGAAGGCGGTCCTTACAGCACCCCAACCATAATTTTCTGTTTTCATACAGGACGACGGTTCATTCATTCACAGAATCAGCACCCTGCGAACTGTTTCTCGGACGAAAAATTCTGACCAGACTTTTCAAGCTGAAACCATGCAGAATGAGGGTGTGGAAAACAGAAGTGAGAAAAATAAGCTCACGGCAGATGCGAGAAGGGGAAACAGCCGCGAGTTTACACCAGCCGAAGAGGTATGCGTCCGCACCGTTCGCAACGAAAGGGTGAAATAGTGGCTTGGAAAAATTGTTAAGAAGGTGTCAAAAGTGACGTTCCTGGTACGTGTAGGCGGGGTTCTTGGGTTTTGTCGTGCAGATCACATAAGATGTAAAGTGGAATCGTCAAGGATTCCCTGGTCCGAGATGCCGCTGTTGGAGAATACAGATCCTCAAAACGAGGCGGTACCCGAAATTTTACCGAGTAAAGGTACACTACACGTCAGAACGTCCGTGCAGGCGTCAGGGCCCTTGGGAGAGGGGTCAGTAAGCAAGCAGACTTCCACACAACAGCCAGTAGTACCGATGCCTCTGCGGCGATCCACTAGGACCGGGCGAGTGCCCGAAAGATATGGGTACGAATGATCGCTTGGTACCGATCTAAATTAAGGGAGGGGAAAAGTTGCATATTATAACCAGCAGGGAGCCATGTTCTCTGTTCCTCAGCACCAGAACAATAGAATAAACAGCCTGCTCTGGCATGGTGGCCTGTTCTTGTTCAGTGTGTGTACCGACAAGCTATCGGCAATAAATCTGTTCCCACCGGCGTTCTCGTGTCAAAAAATAAATAAGTAAATCTAGAAAATTTTCTTCTTACAGGCGCTTCAAATTAAAAAAATGTGTGGCGTCATCTACCGTGTATATTCTGAGGTGCGACAAGGCTTTTCTATACGTGTCGGCATGCAGAAATAAATACCAGTGGTAAGGAACATTTATTTGTCAATTATTTTCTAAATCCCACAATTAAAGCAATACCTTACGCTCATTATCTTGGACCATGATTTCTGCAGAAATAAAATTTGTTTGTTCGCAAGAAGGACCATATGGTTCAATTTGTTTTCATCCTACACATATTTTTAATCAAAAGCTAAAATGTTAAAACGTTGCCTCGTCTACTTTTGCGTAGAACACACCCAGAGATCTATAACGAAATGTCAAAATTGTCAAAACTTTCATTCTAAAAAAGCAAAAGCCGAACTTGAGGTCTACGATAGGCGATCGGAAGAGGGTGCTTTGTGATGACCCCGGTGGCCCGCTCGAGGGCCCCGTGATAGATAGCCATGTCCGAGCTGACGAGCGCATCCTCCCACAAAATTAGAAAAGATCTAAAAATGTAATGTAAAAGAACTTAGCCATATATTAAATTTTGTGGTGGGTAAAAGCGTAAGCTTGAGGAAGAACGCAACCTCTTTTTTATCATTAACACGCGAAATGTGACCTCTCTGCTCTGTAGAGCTATTGCGAAAAGCGTTTTATCATGAGCCCCCTAATGAAAATGAGCCGGCACAACATCGCAATAAATACAAAGAAGATTTGTGCCTGCCATTCCTGCACCGGAAACTGAATACATAAATTAAGCAGAGATTCAGAAGAGATCTTCGAAATGAATACACAGTGGCCAAAGCACGTGCATTAAAAGCACGTGAACTTCCATCAATGCTCAACGCCAGCCTCAGAGTTGGCTAGTATGTATCTGTATCGGATACATACATAGTATGTATCAGAGTATGTATCTGCATGAACGGACCATTCCCGAAAAGTGCGTGAATATGCGTGCCGGATAAACTTATTTAAGAACCGCTTCTTCTCTAAGACAATACATGAGTGGAATAGTTTGCCTAGAGAAATTGTTTCCGGGACCCCTTCTTCTTTTATCCGGGATCTGAAAAATAATCTTTTTTAATGACTATTAGCATTGCGTTTACCTTCTGATGCCTGTTTTTCCACTTACCTTGATACAGTGTGATTAAGCGACGCAAATATCAAGACAACTTCGTGTATACGTATCGTTTTATTTTCACTGCTTGTTTGCTGCCTTTCAATTTGCAGCTGAATTTGTATTATATATCATCTGTGCACTGATATTGTTTTTCTTTTCCCCCTTCACTAATGCCAGCAAGGGCATTGTAGGTATGTGAATAAAATAAATAAATAAATAAACAAATAAATAAATAAATAAAAGTTGGGAATGGGAATAATTACCACCACCTGCAATGTGTGCGAGCGAAAACCCCCGACTCCCAAACAACGATTCAGTTGAAATCAAGGAAGCCAACCGCCACTGAAGGCGACAAGCATGCAATAATTGGACCCGAACCGAATGTAAAGCACAGGACGCGAAATTCTGAGGTCGCGGCTTTCTGATCCCACCGGAGGCATGCGGTTGTTTTTGTTTTCTAATCATTCGCCTTTAAAAGATAAAATAATTTTACTATTATTCTTTCATTCATCAACACCACAAATGAAAAAAATTGATATATTCTAGTATGCATTTTGACTTTTGGTAGCTGTTGGCTTCCTTCATATCATACGTATGTCACAACGAGCCCCTGTTCTGCCTTCCCTTGTCTGCTCAATAGCATTCGGTTCAGAGCACTGCTTGGTGAAAAAACCATCGCAGCTAAAGAAAGATTTCCAGTAATCGTTTCCCGTGCCCGAACTATATTTCGCTCGATAGCTTTTATATATTGCAGATTTATCAATCTGCATAAAAATGGCCCGTTCTCATTGTTCTCGTTCGAGCATTTCTCGTCCGCATGTTCCGTGACTCTTTTTTATTCAGGAGACAAAGCAAAATAAGTTGTCTGTTCTTTTCGCTATAGGTTGCGACGGCATGCTCTTACAGCTAGAATGGCTATATATATATATAAGGTGTACCCACACAAACGCACATTTAATACACCCTACGTGACACACACACTAGAACACAAAACTAACAAAACTAACACAACACACAAAGGCTATAAATAGAGACGACCCGGGCACACTACTACCAGCCTCTACTGCTAGCGTTCTACTATTCGTGGTCGGCGTTCGTGCTCACGGTTGGTTCGGTGCGGCTGCGGCGTTGTATGGATCCCGCAGCCGGCGTCGAGGCGGCGTTCGGCGTACTTGGGCTGGCGTTGCTGGCGGCGTTCGGCGTGCTTGGGCTGGCGTTGCTGGCGGCGTTCGGCGTGCTTGGGCTGGCGTCGCCGGCTGCGTCGTACAAGCTCTAGGTCCAAGCGCCCGTGGAGGTGATGCCGGTGTCGTTGGCGTGAGGGCACCACCCGGATCGGTGGCAACAGCGCTGGAGACACCCCTGGCCGTAGCAGGTGGTAGCGTCCTCCGTTGACTCCCCGGAACGAGCTCAGGCATGGCAAGAAGTCCACGATGGGTTACCGTAGAACGCGAGCTCACCAGAGCAGTAGCTGGCGTCGCTCTCTTCCAGACGATGTGTAACTGACCCTCCGGAGCCTCCACTTCTCTTCTGTTCCCCACCGAGCCTCGTTCTCACTCGCCCTTTTATAGCCTCGGTGTTAGTCCACGTATATCTTGTCTTCTTCTCTTCTCCACCAATAATTTCTTTCCACCTCACCGAATGCTTCTCCACCAATCATCTCCCTCCACCTCATCTAATGCTTCTTCTTCCTCTTCTTTATTCTTCGGTTAATTCGCGTCATCTTCATACCACCTTTTTTCTTTAAAATTTATTTTGGCTCCTTAATATATGTGACAAGGGCCCCCTCTCTCAAGAGTTTTTTCATGAAAAACTGCTCACGCCATCCTCATCTTCAAGCCATTCAGCCAGCCGACTATCTTCTGTGGCGATTCTGGACTCAGCACACACCACACCGTAGATGTCCAGCACACCCCAAACGCACACCACTAACACAGCACACCAAACTTCGTTTTCAAAACACTAACACACCACTGCCGCTATCCGCACAGTGTGCTTAATAAACATGTTCGTGTCCACAACACACTCCTTTGTATGATCACATAACACCAACAACAGGAGCAACAAGATAAATCCCAGAGATACATTACATTAACACAACAACAACAATAAGATACATGCCAGAGATAACTAGAGCTGTTCAGTTTGCTCTATCTGTATACAAGTCTAATTTGCAACATAGGACCTCCGTTTTGCCTGGCCTATCTGAAAACGTCTCTCCCTTCATTTAGAGTAGAGCTTTAATCCTCTGTCTGCATTCAAATTGGGTTTCTTCAGCACCTCATCCCCTCCTGCTTTATTGTTCCCAGTGAACGTGGGCATCTCAGCAACATCACCTGTCTCCTGGGAGACTACCACACATGCTACCTTGGGGGCGTACCGTACGGGACCCCTTTCTTCGTGCTTCTTCAACATATTTACATGGAAAATCTCCTTAGTGTTATCAATCTATAATTCATAATCCATATCGTTTTTCTTCCGCGTCACAAGGTACGGGTGCCTCCATTGCATCATTTACTTATCATGATCCATAGGTAGCAACACAAGAACCCTGTCGTACGGATTCAGATTTATGTTAATGGCTTTCTTTTCATAACATCATTTGTAACGTACATGCGCCTTTTCCAGGCTTTGATGTGCAAGCCTGCATGTTTCCTTCAACCTATCCCTCAACTCAAACACGCATGTGTATGTGGTCATGAGATCAGATGCAATCTCTTTATTAGCCCGCAGCTCCCTGACTATTGCAAGTGGACTTCTAACGGTTCTCCTATATAACATCTCGAAGGGCGAGAATCCAAGACTCTTTTACGGTACTTCGCGGTAAGCGAACAAAAGAGCTGGGAGATATCTATCCAAATCAGTAGGTCTCTCCTGGCACATTTTCTTGATCATATTTTTGAGGGTGCCGTTAAACCGCTCTACAAGCCCATTACACATGGGATGGTAAGGCGTCGTCAGTAACTGCTTACTGACAAAAGGCGGTTAACCTCCTTCATTAGCTCCAGTGTGAACTTCGAGCCCCGGTCACTAAATATTTCCCTCGGGAACCCATAACGCGAAAACATTTCCACGAGACCCTCCGCCACTTGAATACTGTCAATAGTTCTCTGTGGAATAGCGTCATGATAACGAGTGGCCACGTCAACCAGAGTAAGCACATATTTATTGCCTTTGGCGGATAATGGAGAGACTGGCCCCAGAATGTCAATCGCCACTCGCTGAAACGGTAGGTCGATGGCTGGGATCTTGCCCAGAGGTACAGGACCAACTCTTCCCTTCGGAACTGTGCGCTGGCACACATCACATGAGCGAACAAAGCGTTTAACATAACTCTGAGCACCCGGCCAAAAGAACTCCTCGGTGATCCTAGACAACGTGTTTTGAGCACCCTGGTGTCCGGCCATAATGGCGTCATGCATTAGGCGTACCACGGTCTCTCGCAGATCTCTTGGTAACACAAGCTGTTGGACCCGCCTTCCTGAACTAAATATGCATTCCCTGTGCAAAAGACCTTTTACCAATTGATACTCGAATGACGTCCGACTCTTCTTTCTTTTCACCTTTTCCCCGACTCTTTGGAAGCAGGTCTTCAGGTTCGGGTCTTCTTTTTGCCTAATTGCAATATCGCCCGGTGTTACGCTCACGCACAACGTAACAGGAGTGGAGAGCGGACGCTGCGTTGCTCGGGCTGTCGCTTGAGCTCTTCTCTCCACTGCCGACGAGAAGCTGACTGCACCCGTCTGAGTTGTCGCGGGCCTTTCCTCCTTTGGATGTTCTTCCACGTCGGGCATCCTCCACTCGGGATCAGGATCTTCGACACCTCTTGCACCCGTAATGTTCCCCAAGATGAGATCGTAGATGGGTTGGTCTACGCAATTTGCCACTACCTGCCCCGTATAATATGGCGTGGACACTAGAATCCTGGCTTCAGGAAGGTACCTTACTGTGCTGTCTACCAGAGTGACGACCGACGCTTCCCCTGTAAGATCCTCGTCCTTCAGCAGGCTTCTACGAACCAAGACTGCATTAGCCCCGCTGTCTCTAAGCGCCAATATAGGACGGTCCCCTATTTGCCCAACTACCACCGGCATTGCTGCTTTCGACGTTCGTGTTCCACTCACTGCCTCATTTTCCAGTGGCGTTTGCTCTCCTTTCAGCTGTGGAACGTCGGATGGCGTGACAAGTTCTGCCCTAGTGTCGACAACGCATGCAGCTCGTTCCTGCATTCTGTATCGGCACTCATCCAGAGTATGACCCCTCCTCTTACAACCTTGACACACAACCTGTGTTTTTTGGGCAGCACTACTAGTCCGACAGTCAGCTGCACGCTGTCCCGCCTTACCGCAGAGAAAACACCTTACTGGTGCCTTACATGCACCGCCATATGATCTTGGTTTTTCCGCATCTGTCTCTAAGGTCTTTTGGGTTTCCTCCTTTGCCTTACTCAAAATTCCTTAAACCTTGAGCCTCGAGGAATTGGTCTGCAGTGTCGGCAAACTCTTCCAATGAACAAAACTTTCTTTCAGGAATAGCGCCAGCTTTGAGCTGCAGCACGCTAAAAATTGCTGTGTGACCAGCTTGTCAAGAACCTCTTCAAAACTCTTTTCTGTATTTGACATATCAAGCAACCTATCAAAATATTTGTTCAGCCTGCAGGAAAACTGCTTCGCGGTTTCCGAATCCTCAGGTTTCGAAGTGCGAAATCTCTCACGAAAACCCTCTGCCGTAAGCCTGAATCTTTGATGAAGTGCCTTTTTGACTTTCTCGTAGTCCATGGAATCAGCAGCAGGCATCCTTCCAAACACATTCAGGGCCTCTCCGACTAAACACATGCTCAATGCCGTGGCCCATTCACTGCGCTCCCAGCCTTGCCCCGAAGCTATCCGCTCGAATCGTTGCAGATATGCATCCAAATCATCTCTCTTGTCATCTAAAGGAGGCATCAGCTTTCTTGGACAAACTCTGGCCGGTCTAGGAGATTCTGTACCCGCTAAGGAACGCTGATCATTGTCCGGGATCTCCTCATATCCTCCCGCGGCATGCGCCTGTTTTCACAAAATAAACTCCTCCCGTTCTATCCTTCTTTTCTCCTGTTCTTCTGCCTCACGAGCTCTTCTGTCTGCCTCGCGAGCTCTTTATTCTTCTCGCTCTACCGCCTCGCGAGCTCTTTTCTCTTCTCGCTCTTCTGCCTCGCGAGATCTTTTCGCCTCGCGTTCTTCTGTTTCACGAGCATCTGCGTGTGCTTGCGCCCTTGCCTCTCTCTGCCTTTTTGCCTCTTTCTCCTCGTCACAAAGACGCATCGCCTCTTCCTTGCTTAACCGTAGATACAGCGCCAGCTCTGTTTTTGCCAAGTCCATACTTTCTGCCGTCGAGAGATCGGAAAAAGCTGACACAAAGCAAAACAGAAAAAAGGAATAGAGACCTGAACCGGCTCGCCACTTATCTTTGTCACGGATCTCTCCGGAGAGCACTCGGACTGAAAGAATGGACTAGGCGGCGGGTGTACCACACACAAACGCGCATTTAATACACCCTCCGTGACAGACACACTAGAACACAAAACTAACAAAACTAACACAACACACAAAGGCTATAAATAGAGACGACCCGGGCACACTACTACCAGCGTCTACTACTAGCGTTCTTCTATTCGTGGTCGGCGTTTGTGCTCACGGTTGGTTCGGTGCAGCTGCGGCGTTGTATCGATCCCGTAGCCGGCGTCGAGGCGGCGTTCGGCGTGCTTGGGCTGGCGTTGCTGGCGGCGTTCGACGTGCTTGGCCTGGCGTCGCTGGCTGCGTCGTACAAGCTCCAGGTCCAAGCGCCCGTGGAGGTGATGCCGGTGTCGTTGGCGTGGGGGCACCACCCGGATGGGAGGCAACAGCGCTGGAGACACCCTTGGCCGTAGCAGGTGGTAGCATCCTCTGTTGACTCCCAGGAACATGCTCAGGCACGGCAGG
Source organism: Amblyomma americanum (assembly GCF_052857255.1). NCBI lineage: Eukaryota > Metazoa > Arthropoda > Arachnida > Ixodida > Ixodidae > Amblyomma > Amblyomma americanum. The sequence continues at coordinate 54,006,434 of NC_135500.1, forward strand.
AAGTCCACGATGCGTTGCCTTAGAACGCGAGCTCACCGGAGCAGTAGCCGGCGTCGCTCTCTTCCAACCGATATGTTGTTTTCCAATGGTCCCCCAGGTAACATAAAGAATGCCAAAAAGTTTACAAACCACCTTGTGCCGGTGGGTAGCACAGCGTGCGGAAAGAACAGATGCCAAGTTTGCAAACACATGCAAAACATAGCACTGGCTTGAAGTACCCATCCAGATTTCAAACATATTATCCGAGAGAACTTAAACTGCGATTCCAGTAATGTTGATTACATGCTCGAGTTTGGCGAATGTCAAATGCAGTGCACTGGTCAAACAGACAATTCTATCCGATTAAGATTTAATAGCCACCGCTCACATACTCAATCTCTCCCTGGCCTTCCACTTTCGAGACACCTCCGCGAAAGAGGGCATGAGTCTGATAAACTTAAATTAACGATATTGCAGAGTAGCTTTTAAAACACTAGGGAGCGCGAGCAACGCGAATCATACTTTCTTTTCAAATTTAACACAGTTGAAAAGGCATCAACGAAAACCATGGCACCCTATCGTCTCTTTCGATGGCAGAAATAAAAGAAAATTTGAACACTAATGAGAGAAAGTACCACCACTGACTGAGACGTCTGAGGTCATACCCCTGTTGCATGTCAATTTCGGCTAGTTGTTTTCATCTGCCGTTCAACTTATTCTTTTGTCCCACGAGGGCCACAAGTCCCCTTCTCTTTCTTCTTTTTATGTCATTATATTTCTTTTTATTTTTTGAAATTTTCTGTGCTATATTTCTTCTTTTTTGCATTCCTGTCAACAAACCTTTCCATCTGGTCCTCCTATGGGAACCTCATCTGGCTTTAGCGGCTCGCGTGTCACCATGTGGGGCAAATTTGGGCGGTCAAAACCTGCTCGGCCTCGTCCGGGCCATCTTTAGGAGTCGCACGTGGCCACACATACGCGGCCAGAGGATTACAGACACCCACAATTGGCGGACACATCCTTTGTTTTGTTAAGCCCCACCGCGTTTTTTTCTTCTTCTTTGCTTTTCTTTTTTTCTCTGCTTTTGTTTCTCTCTGTGATTTTCTTTTTCCCTTTCTTGTCGCAGTAGCCGCGTGTGCACAGAGCCCGGCCGCGTGTTTTCGTTTGCTAGCCGCTGCAGACAAGCCCAATGTTGCCCATGGCCACTCCCGACAATTGCAATGTTGCCAAAAAAGACGCTGCAGCCAAGTTCAGTGTTGCCCACTCTCGTTCCCAACAAATGCAATGTTATCCAGCTGTTACCTAGTGTTGGAAACATGCGCTGAAGACGCCCCGAGTCTGGCAGGCCAAAGATTTATTGTAGTGAGGCTAGCCTGGCCTGCATTTCTGCGAATAGGTGAGTCTCATGGGTAGTGTGTAAAATTTCTGCCCTTTCATAATAAGCAAGCCGACATTCCTGCTGGCACTTTGTTTCATTGTCGGCGATTTTTCTGCGCAATCGTCGCTTTGTTGAGTCTTTTCTCATAGCAAGGCTGCTGTAATGTCTCTGCCGGAATGGTTTTGTATTGTGTAGGTTTTCAGCGTGTTTTTTCGTGGTTTACTGCAAAAATTGTCACGACAGTCGATACTCATTTTGCCCATTCTTCGTCGTGGGTTGTGGCTCATTTTTTTCCAAATTGCTGAAACGTCAAACTTTCATATCTATTTCTATCCATCTCACACCTCTCATGAAAGCTGCACGCGGTTACGGGTGACGTTGTCGCATGATTGATTTGGCGAAACTGAAATAAAGGAACTGAAGTGACGAAGTGTAAGGTAACCTAGAAGGCTGAAGTGAACATTGTGTCAGGTAACCTGGAACAGTGCATTGGGGATTTCCTTTACACACTGTTGCAACAGTTTACATGATGGCATATACTTGCTGCCTTATATTAACATTGGACACAGGAATTAAAAATCCCACTAAGCACAACCTCCCCTAACAAAACTGTTCGGAGTGCAAACAGTAGTCATTATCAATATTGCCTGCAGTGCTCTGTGTCTAATCTGAGCTCGATGTGCTTCTGCAATCAGTGATCTGGTAGATCCTAAACATAGGTGATAGTGCTTCTAAAAGTGCAAGCTTCTATCACTTAGAGACCTGCTTTCCATGCTTGGTTTATGTGCTTGCTCCTTTTCTCCAATGCATAATGACTCTTTTGATGTTGTGTGGTGAGCCCCCTTTGATGGCTTGGAGCTTATCTAGTGCCCTCAGAATAAAAAAGGTGGCTACTTCTCTGAACATCAATTTATTTTTTTAAGAGTTACTTGCACCACGCCATTGGACATTACAGGAAGGAGTCAAAAATGTTAAAAAAGGAAGCAGTCTACTCATTGAAATCATACAAGAAAGCACCATTGGATAATGTATGAACAGTACTTGACACTAAGCTGTTCTATTCTAGGATAGGCAAAAAACAGAAGAATAGAAATCATTACCCATTAAGTAGAACTCTTTTACCTTGAAATGTTTCAATATGTAATTAAGTTGTTGGTTGAGTGTATTTCTCACAGTTTACAGCAGTTTCTGCAATTAAATATTGTAGAAAGATTTTAATCCAAGATTTTTCCTGTTGTCGTTCTGCTGCTGTTTTTATTTCAGTTTGCATTTGCTCTGTCAATATGAGTTACTGTCTTTACTTTCCCGGTGGAAATCAAGCAGCACTGTTGTGAATTTTTCCAATTCACTTATAAGTGGCCATGTATGCAAGCCGCAAATAACACATCCATATTCAATTATTGGTCAGACTTGACTGTAAGCTGTATCATGAAATCACTTTGCAAATGACCGAATCTCTACTGTAATTAACCCGGAACTGATGGCTGCCTCGTTCCCAATGTAATGCACATGCTCAATCCAAGGCCTGAAAAAAAAGCACTCCTAAACATAAATTTCTTGCTTGTTCTTAAAGTAATATGATTAACTCAGTACCTATCGAAGTGATTACAACACTTTCTTGTAAAGGTGATGTGAAGAGTTTGCAAAGCTTTTAGCAAAGTAGGTGAATCATACACAATTTGTAAATTACACTGGAGCAATATCATCAGCACCAAATACCTTGGCCTAATTAACATATTGGAATAATAATACCAATCCCGTTAACTCAAAATCTGACCTCCAGCATGCGGTCTAGCTTAGTAGGCGGTGTGAATCGAACAGTATGTGAGCAAGACGGCATGCAGATGACGAATAACCACGGCAAAATTTTGTTTGACATACATTATACTTTCTTCAAAAACTAGTGCAGATATGAGGTCAATAAATTAGCTGAGGACGAGGCCCCGAGTAGAAACTCTCTGGGCATCTCCTGTTATTAATTGTATATATGACGCATATTAAACATATGGTAGATAGCAACTACATATCGAAAAACCGGTGCAGCAGGAATTAACAATCACAACAAAAAATTTGATTAAGCATGCTCAATTTTACAAACTCATTAAGGAACATGGCAAAAAGAGAACACAATACTATACAAAAGCACTCAAGCAATAAAAGCCGTACACAATAAATACAGGGTTCTTTGGCATGGCAAATGAAAATTATTAAAAAGTAATACTTTCAACTTTTTATGGAATGATGCTTCTGTACTAGATGATGTGATGATTGTCAGTAGAGAATGGCAGACAGTGATTGCTGAGAATAATGAATAAAAACGAAACTCTAGAATATCATCACTTTTAAAGCCAGGTATAGAGCTGTTGTCCGCACCAAAAAAAAAGAAATTCCGGGCGTAGTATACAGTAAACCGTGCAGAGACTGAAAGTGGAAACTTCGTTGAAAGATTGAAACAACACCAGTATGACGTTGCAAACAAGAAAGCTTCTTCAAATGCACTGGCCGCAAATCCTGAAAGCAAAGAGCTTCATATAGATTGAGCAACGCATGCATTTTGAAAACAGAAAAGAATCTCCAGAGTCGTCTATATCTAGAATCATTAATGATTCAGACAACCAAACACACTCTTAATCGCATTGACGGGGCACTTCGTAGTGCATACGCCCGCTGCCTAGGGCACATTTTCAAGCTTAAATAGACAGCCTTGCACGTCTGTACCTGTCTGTGAACAAGGCTCCCGTGTGGGAGCCGAAACGTCATTTAAGAGTTCATTTTATTTTGCCCGGCGTTCTGCCTTCTCCACGTACAGCCCCGACCAGACAGATTTCCGTCCAACCCTCGACTTCATGCAGCAAGCATATACTTTCTAGAAAGCCGAATAGGGAACCTACACTCAAACGTCAGCATATGTTAGTTCATGGTCTAGGTCATCCTGCTTGGATTGCAGCCACAGCAAAAAAAAAAGTGAAGTGTCTTCCATGCATATTGCACAAAGCATTATCTAGCATTGTCTCTAATCCCAAGTTTCAGTGTACTCCAAAAAAGCAGAAAGATGACCCTAAGAAACTGCCAGAAAGCACATGTTAGGACCAACAGGTTTGCAGCATAAGAATCCAGTTATCTAAAACCTTCCTACTACACTTTATCCTGTTGCAAGGAAAGTAACTTCAAACACTCTTTGGACTGCAGCTACAAGCCTGCTAAATATATCTTTTAACTGGAACAGGTGCAATTAGACTCCACAGCCATTGCAAAAGAACAGGAAATTGGAAAGGGGTAGGTAATGCAGGCAGCACTGCAGCAAAAACCCTCTTATAACCAAAAAGTAGACATGAAGGTTCATCGTGAGGGGCGCTGAATGGAACTGTAAAGTGAGAGTGCGATTTATTTGTGTCCTAAGTATGTGTACAGAATGCTGCGTCAAAAATATCGTTACAATAGGCTGCATATATTCTAAAGACTGTATAGAAAATTTCTGTTCACAGTGTGAGCATGGAGCCTCTTGTTTTGTTTTGAGTTTCAGGTTGCTGTTTTAGGGCAACGATAATATTGGGGAATGGAAGTTGCTCTTGAAATGCACATTCACAATGTAGTCCAAAGCGTTTCAGACGCGAAGTGCATTTCATTTAGGCAGCAATTACTCATGAGTTTATACTTGAGCGCAGTTATATGGTTTCAGAGCAAAGCTAGACAGCTTTCTCCGAAGCTTTGCAGCTGAAGAAAAATTCGTCTTCGTCAGGGGATAATACTAAGGACTACTGCTTTCTTGGGCAGTCATTCTACATTTAATCTAACCAGGATGCCTAGCAGATGTCATGGTGAGGTTGAATTCATCAACAACCTGAAGAAAGAACGGCGTTAGTCTCGCTCTGAGCTGTTAATCCATTAGCTCTCCTTACCTAAATGGTTTGAAGCTTCTGACACCATGAGACACTACGCAGGAAATAGTTCAGGATAGCCCTAGGCATTTTGCTTCTGACAGCCTATGCAAAAGTTCATGAGGCAGCATGGTCACATTGCATTAAGTATATGTCTCTTCAGTCTTCTTTACCTGCTCGAAATTAATCCGGAGCCCTCCTCTAAGGCGACCTTTGTAGCCGGCGGGTTGTTTTTGGATGTTAAACTCTGCAATTTACAAATTTTCCACTGCGGTACGCTGGTGCCGTAGATGGGGCAGAGAGAAAGACAAGAAGAGAGGCAATCCAGCGATCTTTACAGTGCTGCTCAGAGGTCATGTCGCAGGTGTTGAGCGAAGGCGCAGCGCATTCGAGGGCAGAGAGGCTGGCAAACTCGGCCAGTAGTGGGGAGCGGGACAAGGCATCAGTATCATGGTGCTTCCAGCCCGACCGATATACGGTATGTATGTTATAATCTTGTAGATGGAGAGCCCATCGAGCCATGGCCGGCGACCGGACGGATCTTTTAGCGAAGAAAGCCACTATAGGGCATGGTGGTTGGTGACCACGTCAAAAGGACGACCATTATGATAAAGTCGAAACTTGCCAAGGGGCCTAGAAGATGGCCAAGCTAGGCCACCTTAGCCAAGCACTCTTTAGTATACTTCATACACTGTCTGGCGACTGACTAGCGAGGGGGAGATGCAATAAACGTTTTTCCAAGAACTCTCGTCCCGCAAACTTTTGTGCCCGATAGTACATATGTGCATAGCGGCATGTCGCGTCCGCGAAATATGCGTTGCGGCACTGCTGTATTCTTGTAAACGCGGCTTATTTCAGCTTACAATCTTTACCCCCGCCCCCTCCCCCCCCCCCCCCCCCAATTGTGAAACAAGATATGACGCCTCGAGAAAAGGGGTTGAGACTGCACAATTATAATAGCTTCACCATATCTTCCATGTACCTCCATGAATGCTAGCACCTCCGTTCAGCCGCTGAAGTGGTTATTGTGCTCGGCTCCTGAACCGAAAGACGCGGGTTCGATCCCGCGGCGGCTGTCGCATTTCGATGGAGGCGTTAATGCTAGAGGCCCGTGTACTGCCTGATGGCAGTGCACGCTATGGAACCGAAACCAATCTTGTTTCGGTTAAGAGAAAGCATTTGGTTCGAGAAAGAGTATCTAGACCTACGGTGTACATATGCAGCTTGTAAATTTCTGCTTGAAATATTTTTCATGCCTGGCAGATCTGCCGTTAAGGTGACGCAGGCGCTGTCGCGACTCGGAAAGGAAAAAAATGGTGCCGGTTTTAGGAATAACATTTTCACGCTTCAAAATTGGAACTCAAGTTGATGCACCTTTAGGTAAACGCGCTTCGATAACGAAAAAAAAAAGTTGGTGAGGTTTCCTTCCGAGTGCATTCTTTGCAGAGTTTCGGTTTTGATTTTATGGTTGGCAGTTTTGTCTAAAATCTGTACTTTCGTAATTTTTGCTGTCAGTTTTCCTTGTTTTTATGGTGCTATTGTGGTGTCATTTCTTAATAGTTGTAAGCCATGTTTTTCCAGCGCATATCGTATCAGTTGCAGAAAAAGTTCTTTTCGTCGGTAGCGTTGCAGCGCCATCTGCCTAGGACGGCCTGCCCATCGACATCCGCATCATCCTGTGTACCGTGGGTCGTTTGTATCTGTGGCTGGATGGGTGCTGTTTTTGCGTTTGTTGTAACTCTAAGTGCATTTTTAAGCGCAAGCAAAAAGTTATGCTGCAGTGTTCAAGTATGACACGTTGTAGCCAGTTCAGGTGAGCTTTACGTGCTGCGCGGCTACCTATACGGCCTTCGTTAGTACTGTACTATTTTTTCGAAAAACAGCAGTTGAGGTACCTTATGGTCAGTTCTCATTTCGGAGGCTTTTACTGCGGCGTAATCCTATCGGACATGGTCAAGTTCATGCCGCGTAAATGTATGTACCACCAGCAGCAAAAGTTATTGCTGTGCGTGTTCTTGGGGAAGAAGTGTTATAGTGGGGCTTCCTCGCGACCTAGTGCTTTAAGAATGTTACCAGCGTGTGGCGAATGCAAGTCCCCTCGTACTGACACTTCGAGCGATTGGCTTACGTGGCGCTTAGATACTGATTAGGAGTTCCCGGGTTCGAACCGGACTGCGGCGGCCGCGTTATCGATGGAGGCCAAACGCAAAGGCGCTCGAGTGCTGTGCGACGTGAGTGCACGTTAAACATCCCTAGGTGGTCGAAATTATTCCGGAGCCATACACTACGGCACATCTTTCTTCCTTTCTTCTCTCAGTTCCTCCTTTACCCCTTCCCTCACGGCACGGTTCAGTTGTCCGCCAAGATGCGAGACACTGTGACCCTGTATAGTAAACGGGTTCCGCACAAGGGGGGAAAAATGGTAGCGTTTTAACGTAATTAAACCGAGTATATGTGTGAAAGCATGTGTTTAGCCTGGTTGTCTCATGGTTTTGCTTTGCTAGGTCGTCGGAACTTCTGGCGACGAGATAAGTTCTAGAGTAGTTTGTTGATGGAAGACGACGACATGCTATGCACAGCACGAGCGTGTGTTGCAGTGTAACGCGAACCGGGGTCGTCTGCGTCAGCAGCGTAGTGCTCTCGTGCACAGGCCAGCGAAATTGGGCTGCTTGCGCCGCCGCGGGTTCGAATCCCAGTCCCAGCATTATTTATTTTATTATGTTTGCCAAGGTCATCCTCAAGGTCAAGCTTCACACTAACTCTGTGACCCAGTTAGACCTCGTGAAGTAGTACTTTCACACTCAAATATTAGCCCTCCTGAGCCAAAATGACAGTGACGTTTACAATTGCTGTAAAGTTGATGCCTTCAAACTGTATAAAGACACTCCATAAGCACGTTTCTGACCAGTCCAGCTCGACTCAGCGCCTCAAGTGAGTGTGAACGTGGCTACCAGTTCAGTTTGACATAACTAGTGTTAACAGAGATCGTGAACATGCTTCAGCAAAGCATCTGTATTTGATAGCATCTTCTCTCTCTCTCTCTCTTTACTCTAAGTGTTTTTCACCACCACTGCCTGCTCATAATGACAAATGCTACAACTGGTTAACATGTCTTGTATTTGGCAACAGCATGGCAAGACACCCTAATACTTTTGTAGCGAAGTCTGCCAAACAAGTGCTACTATGTATTGCTGAACTTGGCATCACCGTATGCTCATATTGTGAAATAACGTTGAGTGGCACTTAAGTCTTGGAGCGTTTTTCTCATATCTATCTGATGTAGGCCAAAGTTTGGGCACATGAGTGAAAAACAGATTTGTTGAAAATACTGTTAATGAAAACAGTTACTTATGGTACTGAGTACTGTGTAACAAGAAAGTATCTGCTGAGACTATGTTCAACTGTAAGAAATGTCTGAAGAGTGAAAAGTAAATCATTCATAGTGTCGTGGCGCAGGGGTTCACTCGAACCCGGGCTCCGTTGGGTAGCGTTTCCGAGCCTTCGTGTTGAAGAAATATGGAACTTCAAGCTTGGGAAAACGAAAAACAAAAGGGTTTACTGGCACTTTTCAAGAAACTTGATTACAAAAATTAGAAGGAAACAGAAAGAGCAAACAGTCAAGATTTAAAACTTCATAGCGTCGAGCAACTGGAAGAGCCTTGTCGTCAGGGCCCAGAGCGATCCTTCGTACTCGGGACACCCGCTAAATACACTGAGGCTCCGCCGCTTTCACCACACGATTCACAGATCGGAAGAGTCGCCGTACATAGCACGCTGAGCCCTGTGGGATTGGGTGAGGAGGATACGGAGGTTCGCTGCTAGTTCGTCCTCGGGAATGCGCTTCTGCCCGCTTCCTTTCGTCGTCTTGTCCATCGTGGGTCACGTCTCACGGCCCGACACAAGGGGAGCGTGCGTGGAAGATTCCACGGGTAGTTTCCCCGAGACATCTTTTTTTTTCTTTTTCGTAAGGTCAACGAGGGGTCAAACAACGTGCCCCCAGCAGGGTTGTAACAATAGTTAACAGAAAATTGAGAATAAGTTAAGGAGAATTACAAAAACCTGTGTTTACTTATAAGAACAGATAACACAGTGTACCCGAAAATATCTTGGAAGAATGTACTCAAAAGGACGTAGCAAACATGTTTGAAGTTTTCTGCCAGCATCTCGCCTTCCCCCCCTCTTCCCAGAAAAAAAACATGAAGCCTATTCTAAGTAATTCAAGAATGGGTGCAAGTGTTTAACTTCACTCTAAATATAGATTTTTAAAGTATTTGCAAGCTACAAATTTATCATGGGAAGTACTCATTGGTATAGAATATTCAATCTGTGGTAGACGAAGCACCAAAAGATATTGACAGAAAAACTAGGGGGCTGTGCTGATCCTGTGCCATTTTCTTGCGGTGCTGCTGTAGCCATGCTATACCAACAACTCACCAATGTACGGTTCTCCTCTGTTGTATGTTAGCTATGTGCATGTTTGACACAGAGTTTTCCATGGCCACTTTTTATCCTACCATCCAGAAATCTTTAGTCACAGTCTTGACTTTGTGCTGCACTGCTATCTTCTGTTTTGTCAGCCTCAAAGGTTTGCAGAATTTGGCTGTGTAGGAAAAACTTCATCGGTGTGCTGGTGCCTTGTTTACCAGTTGCCTTGCATATGCCAGTGAATGGGGCGTGCATGTTCCCTCATGACTGCGTTGGAAATGTTGCTATGGGTTATGGCGCATGTATAGGAATTTTTCTGCGCACCCAAATTTCATTGAGTTTTGTCAGGATCACACATGTCAGAAGGGCTGGTAGTTATTATATAACAGCAGTGTGAATGTTAAAAAACATACTGCAGTGGGTAAATGAAAACTAAAAAGACTGGTGCGATGTAAAGCTGCTGAAACCGCTCACCAGTTCTTGAAACAAAGTGAACATATCACCACTAAATTAAAGCTTCTGTTTGGGTCAGTTGGTAATGATTCATTTGCTTCAGTGGTAGTGTTGCTTGTCTTCCTTTCATGTGTCCCGTCTTCCCGCACTCTTTAACAATGACATCACTACTACCCTTCACAATTTGTTACCTAATGTGTTTGTCTTGAGTGGCTTGCAAAAATGGCTCAAGCTTGCAGATCTGCGATGACAACAGGCCGGCATATCAAGGTCCACAGAATGTTAAATTATGAAATAACTTTGATGGTGATCTGCGTGCATTGCTAAAGAATCAATTTCAAAAAGAAGTGCCTAAAAATGTTATTGACATTGTTGTAATCAAATGTTGTGTAGCCCACCCCTGTTATGCCTCTAAGAGAAGAGACACCAGTATGTGTAAATAAATAAAAATACTCGAATGCTTCTTTCCCAAAAAATTATTGCCATGCAAGGACACCATTTTTTTACATCAACTGATAATCCTTATTGCATGCTTTGTAGCATTTCCAGCCTTTGTAGCGTTTCCAGCCTTCAGCCTGTCTGTAAAGGTGTTTTTTGTTATTGTTTCGGCGGTGTAGGTGCCGATTAAACCAAGGCACAGTGTTAGTGCATGAATCTGTCAATAAGAACAGCATGTTTATTACTGTTTATCAACGTGTACTGTACGCTTTAAGTGGCATATCAACCAAGTGACTCACACATGGATAATCTAGTCCGCACAAAATGTTGCTTATTTCGCACGAAACGCGACCATAGAATGGAACAAGCTAGTTCAGCAGCGAGAAGACGTAATCGATGTGTTGCGGGTGTGAAAAATGAGATCCATGCAGGGGGGCAGAATTCCGAAAAAAACTCCGGACCATAATCAGCTCGGAATTCTTTTCGGCTTTCCGCAGCAGCGCCTCGCGGAAAGTCAACTTCACGCGACCGCATGTTTCCTTTAACAGTGTACCATACTGTACAGAAAACTAACATCTATATCTGTGTGACGCTGCATGTGACCGAGGGTGTGGTTTGACTGGCAATTTATGAGGACTGGAAGGAATACATCACTCGTCTGACATACGCACTGTGCAGAAAGTTGTGTGGAATCTGTTGTGCAGTTCCTTAACTTATGTTTCCAACAGAAAACTCGCAGTGCCTTGGTGCGAAGTACATTGTAGGAAATGGCTTGTTTGATGAGAAGAGGCCTGGTCTTGCAACGTCAGTAATCGTAATTTTTTTTATTGGTTATGTACACAGACAATGAATAAAGGGGAAAGGATGATGCACTGCTGCTGCTGCTTTCCGTTGATTTTCACACTCTTGCGCAGGTTTATTCAGTAAAGAACGCTTGCACTGTGAACGAATAAGAATCATCATCATGACGGCAGGATTCTGCAGTAAAATGTCGGCCGGAGTAGATATGCAGTTTTCTCTTTTCAGACCATGTATTATTTCTGTTCAGACAATTTCTCGGGTTATCAGATATGCTTCTTCCCGTTACAATATGTCAAAGATATGTTGGCATCTGCATACTCTGCAATAAAAGCTGAGGAAAGCACCATTCTCTAACTTTTACATTTTTGCAATTGCCCCGCCGCGGTGGCTCAGTAGTTAGGGCGCTCGACTACTGATCCGGAGTTCCCGGGTTCGAACCCGACCTCGGCGGCTGCGTTTTTATGGAGGAAAAACGCTAAGTCGCCCGTGTGCTGTGCGATGTCAGTGCACGTTAAAGATCCCCAGGTGGTCGAAATTATTCCGGAGCCCTCCACTACGGCAATTCTTTCTTCCTTTCTTCTTTCACTCCCTCCTTTACCCTTCCCTTACGGCGCGGTTCAGGTGCACAACGATATATGAGACAGATACTGCGCCATTTCTTTTCCCTCCAAAACCAATTAAAAAATTTTTTTGTAATGCTGGTGAAAACAATCATTTAATTGTATCCCTGTCTGCCGTTAAAGAAACCGTACCTTAGATAGCGGGATCCAATGTACAGTGAATCCTGTGCACTGAAAAAATCTGATGTTATGTTTTGTTTTTCGCATTCTATTCTTGCAAGAAATGGTTAGCCTAGTCATCTGGCACAACGATTGCAGCTCGTTTGGCACAGAAAACAACCACTTTGACATTGAATCGCGGTCCGATTTTCTCTTGGCTATATATATATATATATATATATATGGGAGGAGACAGTGCCTTTATTAAAGGACTGCTTCCATACAATTCATTCCACCGTAAACTTCTCGAGACAGCTATCGTGAAGACATCTCTTCAATGTCATGTTTACAGCATGTTGGCATCAAGTCCTCAAAGAATGCACGCTTAGTAGAAGCACAGTACCGTAACTACGTTTTGGCCAATGTTGCTTAAGGGTTATGGGGGCTTAACGTCCCAAAGCGACTCAGGCTATGGGGACGCCGTAGTGAAGGGCTCCGGCAATTTCGATCACCTAGGGTTCTTTAGCTTGCACTGACATCACGCAATACACGGGCCTCTAGAATTTCGCCTCAATCGAAATTCAGCCGCCACGGCCGGGATTGAGCCCGCGTCTTCTGGGTCAGCAGCCGAGCGCCATAACCACTGAGCCACCGCGGCAGGTGTTGCTGAAGGCTTCATGGATATAGTATCCAGAGCATTTCAGCTGTTGCATATCTTGAAAATCAGGCAACAAACCAATGTCAGTGTCTTTTTTTCTGCACAGCACTAGCTGCTTTACTTTGTAGGATGACGAGGGCAACCACTTCTGGGGAAAAATGTGTACAAAGAAATATGTAAGGAAAAAATTCTACTGCACAGTATTCAGTTTACTAGACAAAAATTAGACAAAAAAAGGCGTTTGTTCTGCTCATTTCTTGCGATCGTTTCGTGGACGGCACCCGGGCAATCAACCGTACCGCATCAGCACCGCTTGTTCCGCAATGTACCGAGTGCTGCAAAGCCCCGCTGAACGAGCTGGGTCCCGGCGCATTTCTTGGACGGCTGGATCAACTAGTCTACGCCCCCCTCGGAGGCACAGCGGCTTCCACAGCGCCGTCGTGATCACGTGCCTATAAAGGGCGCGATGCGACCGACGGCGGCATTGGGCATGGTGGCACCGCAGTGAACATGTCGAGTAATCCATTCATCTTCTTGCTCCAGGTGAGAAAACGGTTTGGCAAATGTTACAGAAGTAGCGACATTTTTCATGTGGTGCTGCCTTGCCCAGGCGAAGTGTATACAATTATTTGTGATAGCATAGTCTCTTTGAGGTACTTGCTGCTGCTTGCTGGGGATGTGGAAAGTAACCCCGGACCTAACATGCAGGAAGTCCTGACTGAAATCCGGAAATTGGCTGGTGAGATAGCTGAAATAAAAAATGACAACAAGGCTATAAACGAATCTCTGGAAGGCATTCATGCGAAACTGGACACGTTGGCTCATCTCGTAGGCAGAATCGCAGGTGTTGAGGAGAAAATGGAGACATTTGAAAACATCATTAGTAGGCTAGCTCTTCAGGTTAAGGACCTTGAGAACAGAAGTAGAAGATCAAACTTAATTTTTTACGGAATTACGGAAGAAGAGGACGAGAAAACAGATGACCTGAATTCAAAAATCACAGAAAAAATTAACGGTACCCTTGGTGTCACAATCTCGGGAATCGAGAGAATGCACCGCCTAGGCACCAAAGCTGAAAACAAAACCCGACCAGTTATTCTGAAGTTGCAAAGCTTCAGAGACAAGGCAAACATAATGAAGAATTGTTACAAACTAAAGAATTCCGGTGTTTCGGTTGGCGAAGATTTTTCTTTACGTGTACGTGGCATTCGAAAAAAACTTTGGGATAGCAGCAAAGACAACCGAGATAGGGGTGAAAAAGTATCACTTATGTACGACAAGATTAAAATCAATGAGCAGGTTTATGTCTGGGACGACGATAAAGAAGCCAGAGTACCCGTGGCAAAAAACCAGCCATTCAAAGGGGGAAAAAACCGATCAAGCACGTAATACCACCCACCTTAATCATAGTGAACATAAACGCCAGAAATGTCGTCAACAAAACTACAGAACTTGAAGCATTCATTCTCGAACACTCTCCTGATATTGTCGCAATCACAGAAACATGGCTTTCTCCTGATATTTCAAGTAGTGATGTCTTCCCTCCTGGTTACACTGTCATGAGCAAAGATAGGTGCTCTCGCGGCGGTGGTGTGGCAATCTTGATCAGGTAATACATTTACGTCACACCCATGCCAGAAATCATAGGCGCTGAAGCACTTTGGTGCAAAATCATGGTAGACACATCCGTCTTTTTTTTTAGGCACTATGTATCGGCCCCCTAATGCTACCCTAGATATCTTACACGTGCTAGCAAATTATATGGAAAGTCATTTCACCCACAATACTAAGATAATCCTTACGGGAGATTTTAACCTGGCTGGCATAACGTGGGACACGCTTGATAAAAAAAAATGCCGATACAGCTCATACAGATGCACTGCTTGATGTAAGCTTTAACTTCGGCCTTAGACAGCTTATCCAGGAACCTACACGTGTTACCGCAGTAAGCAGAAATGTACTCGACTTGATTTTTGTGAGTGATAGCATTGCAAATGACAGATTGAGAACATAGCGCTTGCAGACAAAGGACCAGAACAAGAAGGACACACACCGCAGGTGTGTGTCCTTCTTGTTCTGGTCCTTTGTCTGCAAGCGCTGTGTTCTCAAGATGTACCCCAACCAACTCGCCCAGCAACAAACCTTGCTCAAATGACAGAGTTTCATGGGAAGTTTTGGATGGCGTATCAGACCATAGAGCAGCTAAATGCTTCTTGCTGCTGGGCGTGCCATCGCCTACGGTAAAGATGAGTGCACGAATTTTCGACTGGACAAACGCCGACGACGTTAGTGTACTGGATTATCTAGAAGAATCGTATTCCATCTTTAGTTCTCTCGCCATGAATAGTTCAGCTTCAGTAGACACATTATGGTCAGCGTTTGAAATAATTATTCAGCACTGCTTATCAGCATATATTCCCACAAAGGTCAAGCCGGTGCATAAGAAAAACCCTTGGATAACAAGAAAAATTATACTATTAAAGCGCCAGACTGCAAGACATAGAAAACTGAGGAATAAACTGCCGCTACCCGTCTACACTGATAAATTACGCGAAAAGTCTCATGCACTAAAGGCAGCTATAAAAAAAGGCTAAAGATGAGTACATGAATGTCACCCTAAGTAATTTTATCAAAGTATCTCCTTCCAAGTTTTGGCGGTACCTCAATTCGAATTTCCGTCAGGACAGTAATCCACCACCCGCCGAGGCTATCGCGAAGGCTACAGACTTTAATGATTACTTTATATCAGTGTATACGCACGACAATGGAAAAAAACCTGACCTAGAATATCCTCCGAGTAACACAGCAAAAATAGATGATTTGATCATAAATGAATCGGGCATTCTTTCCCTCTTACTTGAAATAGTCCCTAAAAAATCCGGTGGTCCCGACAACATACCAAATGCATTTCTTAAGCGTTACGCGAATGGATGTCAAAGTTCTTGCTGATATTTTTTGAAAAATCACTGCAAACAGGCGAAATCCCGGAGAAATGGAAAATTGCCAAGGTCATTCCTATACATAAATCGGGCAACATTACCAACGCATCCAATTATCGACCAATCTCGCTTACTTGTACAACATGCAAAATCCTCGAACATTTAATTCTTAAACATATCCTAACATTTCTAGAAAAAAATAACATAATTGTGCCTAACCAGCATGGCTTTAGAAAAGGTTTGTCTACGACTACTCAATTAATAGAGACAATTCACGACCTAGCGTTTACAATAGACAAATGTGGCCAAACAGACATGATATTCTTAGACTTTTCGAAAGCGTTCGATCGGGTCTCCCACCCTAAGCTCCTCCAAAAACTTTTCCATTATCTCGGTGACAATAATATTACCAAATGGCTGAAAGGCTACCTTACAGGCCGGCGCCAATATGTACACTTTAAAGGGCACTCTTCAGATTGCGGCGATGTGATGTCTGGCGTGCCACAAGGCTCCGTTCTGGCCCCTGTCCTCTTTCTTCTTTTTATCAACGACCTGCATAATAGTACTAACATAACAGTAAGAATGTTTGCAGACGACTGCATCATTTACAAAGAAATAACCTGCCATGCAGACCAAGCAATTCTAAATAGTGCCCTTGAAAGCATAGCACAATGGTGTGAAACATGGCAGATGACGATTAATGTAGAAAAAACGGTTTGCATGACAGTAACAAATAAGAGAGCGGCAATAAATCTCCCTTATTATCTACAAGGACAGATGTTAAGGAAAGTAGAAGAATAGAAATATTTAGGAGTAATAATTTCCTCGGATCTTAAATGGAACAAGCAGGTAGCCTATATTACTAATAAAGCACTGGCAGCTCTCTACTCGATTAAACGATCGCTTAAATCCGCATCAGTCGACACTAAGCTCTTAGCATACACTTCACTTGTTCGCTCCATAATGGACTATGGAATAATATGTTGGCTCCCCTTCCGCAAACAATACATAGAAAGATTAGAGGGCGTACAACGAAAAGCGGTCAGATTTATTTTTAACAAATATCGCCGTCATGACTCCCCTACACAGCTCTTAAGACAAGCCGACCTTCCCACTATACATAACCGAGCCAGACTACTGCGCCTCAAGTTTCTTTTCCTTCTGCTTAATGGCGGTATGAAAATCGATACGAGTAAGTACTTAATAAAGTCAAACACGCGCACTACCAGAACAAAACACCAACAGCACTTAACCAAGTACAGATTTCACAACGATATATTCAGGTACTCTTTCTTCCCACAAGCAATCCGTGAGTGGAATAGTCTGCCTTGCGATGCTGTCAACTGCGCATCACTCAAAGATTTCATCGCCAACATATCACGCTTTATTTTGCAATAACGACTACGATGCTGGTGCGCTAACTCTTGCACTCTTTTTTCCTTGCTGACGATGACATCCCGACATTCTTATCTGACTCTCGCTTATTATATTTTTTAACCATGTTGCTCGTTTCTCATGACAGTATCATTCTTCAGCAGCTATTGTTTCATTTCTTGCTCCTTAAAAACTTGTCTGCATTTTTTTTTACCGTGCCCAAGTCCTCAAATATGCTACTTGCTCCTGTTTTGCTATTTTGTTTTACCTTTTGTATAATGCATATTGCCTTGTTGGACTACGATCGCCTTTGTGTTGGCACTTACTTGACCTGTGTTATTTTAGTGTATGTGATGTCCCACTCCTGCGACGGCCTCAAATGTGAGGCCAGCAGTATGTTCAAATAAATAAATAAATAAATAAATGTGAAAATAAATTTAAAAATGACCACCTCCATAAGCATTTCAACATTGTAAGAAAAGAATAGAAGCTTCGTCAACCTTTGTTCCCAACATGCGCCTGCAAAGAGAACAAAGCCAATAAAAAGATAATGAAATCAAAACTGTTCACTTTCAGTGTGATGACCACTCGGGAAAAAAGCACACATGAAAAACAGTGGCG
Organism: Amblyomma americanum; assembly: GCF_052857255.1. NCBI lineage: Eukaryota > Metazoa > Arthropoda > Arachnida > Ixodida > Ixodidae > Amblyomma > Amblyomma americanum. Next base: position 54,024,097 of record NC_135500.1, read on the forward strand.
GTGAAAATTAGGCAGTATTTGGTCTTGAGATATGACTGCCGTTGAGCGCAGAGGTACTGAGCTTAACAGCAGTTCAAAGCTCTAAATTTACAAGTATGAGCAGCAAGAACAGTTTAATTTAGCCCAACCAGTGAGGAATGAAGCCGAAATTAAACTTTGGGAGTTAGACAGGTGCAACACTTGACCTCAGCTTTGACGCACAGACTGTAGCATCGATAATTCCAGATTCAGAAACGGCTCAACTCAGCAGTGCAGTGTCTGTCATTGTGCAGACATCCTGCACAAGAATTGGAATTTCGTTAGGGAACATGCAAATGGTGCTAACATTAACACAGAAACATATGCAAACAGATTGGTGAACCAGGGAACCTATAACTCCTGTACAAAAGGTGCAAACGCACACAGAAAGCTGGAAAATTCTGCATAGCCAACAAAGCCCACATATACATTGGCTCACCATCGTTGTCACAGAGCAGCCAAGAAATCGCATTCCTCACAGGGAGCTCACAGGCAAATGAATGTGCACATCAATGACATCCTCCTCGTGAATCTTCAGGAATGCCTGCAGCTGATGCAGTAGACCAGGAAGTGATGAACAACTGGTGAACAAGAAAGTCGTCTACAGGGCCACTGTGGATACAACAGCAAACAAAGAATTGGACACAGAATCGGACACCCAGTGCGAATCCTGCCATCATGTCTCTCACGGCCTCTGAGGCACTTCGCACCGCAGTACAACTTTTGCAACCGGGAAAATGTTCAAGTTTCTAAGATTATTATTATTTGCAGTTCACTGCTTGTTTTTATGCAGAAAAGCATACTGTAATCCAGTGTATATATCTGAATAAATGTCTTTCTTTAATCTTCTTCCCAATTTGTTATGGACAGTTTGGACGGGGGACGAAAGTACCATATTAACGAGGCATGCCTCTATAACCATGCAGTATTCGAAAAACACCACCTGGTTTCGCATGATATGCATGGCCTTCCTAAGGAACGTCCCTCATCCCTGCTATGACAAAAAAAGTACCGAAATGGTAGGGCAGTAAGTTGAGCACACAGAAAAGGTATTATGCAAAACTTTCTGAAGTAAACAGCAGTCAGCCAAACAAGCTTCAGTGTTCATTATGAGAGTCCTTTCAATGTTCCTGTTATGAGGAAGCCCACTAACTTTGCATGCATCTTCTAATGTTGTGGCTATATCAAAGGACGAACAGCATGATAAACACTGCCACTATAGTGGGAGCGATGCATAGGGAGACTCTGGATACCAATGATGGCAAGGGGGTCACCTTTATCTCGGCTATGGAAGAACAGATGTGATAGCTTGCAGACAGGGGCTACATACAGAGTGCTACAACGTGGCGTTTCTGGAGTGCACCCGTGGCAATAAGCAGTCACAGTAAAGTATTCCTGCATCATGGCCCGCTGCGGAAGTGTCAAACAACAGTGATTTCTGCATATTTCCAACCAGTCTGCTGGCACTTAGTGATTGCCAAATGACCACTACTTCAAACAACATTTCTGGTCATGCGCCACTCTGTTTCAAAAAGAGGTGAATCCTTGCCCATTTTCAAAGTTCACTCACACTTGACAAGGAAATTCGAGAACCAGTCAGAAAGGCAATGCAGCAAGCAATAGGGCACTTGATGTAAACAATAGGATTTCAAGTCAGCATGATATGTCTGGCAGTCTGTCCCACATCTTCATTTAAGAAGGAACGCAACTCCAACAAAAATTAGTTTATTTCTAGCAGTATTCACATGAAATTTTCTGAGCAATTTAAAAATAATTTTATGACTGCTCTCATTAAATGTCGCTGTTTTATGTGCAGAACATTATTTTCCGATATATATTTCCGATATAAGAAAATATGGCAGAAGGCTAGTTCAACATTCATTTTTCTTGCAAGGTGAAGTCATTCTTGTAATTCGTTTTGTTTTGCAAAGCTCAAATTTTTGTTTTCTGAATTTTTGATATTCAGTGTTTGTTGATATATTAAAGTGAGAAGACAATTTCATAACAGAAGTTTAAAATTCATAAACTTGAAAAAACGGTTTTCTAGACCTGCCCTGCGGTCTTAGGAGTGCAACGAAACAAGTGGTCCAGAAAACATAAAACTTTTTGGGACAAGTATGCTCCGTAAGGCATGTATCTAGGCAGAAAATCTGAACAGAGAAAATTGCCCGTTCCTTGAATGTTTCGTCCCTATTCACTGCCGCCGAGGTTCAGGAAACAATTTTTTTACAATACTTCCCAGTCGATTTCAAGAATTAAATTTGGGGACAGCAGGGTCATTCCACGCGAAAGGAGATGCTCCAAATTCTTGGTATCTAAGATTTCACTGAGAAAATGTATGAAAGACCAGTCCCAAAAGAAGTGTACAGACCTTCTTTCAAAGAAACATTTTTCTTCATATATCATGCTCCAAAGTGTAAGACATCACCTTCATCCGGGCATTTTGCAAGAATTATTGTTCAGGAACCGGTCCTTGTCGGCACAGTTTATCTCCGCATGTAGTCTGGTATTGAGATGCCCTGTCACGCCTAAAAAAATAAACTGTGGATGATGCCATTTTGGTTTAAAATGGAAGTGCTTAACAGGAGAAAAATTTTAACATTTCCACAATTTTTAAACTAAAATTGGAGTCTTAATTTAAGCAAACCTTTTTAGCGTTTTGCCTGAAACCTTGATCTAGCACTGTTTTAATTAAACTTGAACCTTGCGTTGTTCTGTAATTTAATAAAAAGTACATAGGTTTTTGCGGAAACGGTCGCATTGAGGACCACAAAACGCTATGTGGGCAACGGTGCTAGACAGAAATATTAGCCAAATGGTCAAACCATTTAGTTTCGCACAATAAAAAACCAGTAAAATATTTTTTGTTGGCGAGAAATAAATTTTTATAAAGGAGTTCCAGCGATGTGGTGCCAGCACCTGTTACGGTCCGGTAAAACGCTGCTTTTATTTCTGGCCTTGCTAAACAATAGCAATTGCCAATAGCATTGGACATATTGTGAGAAGATGGCACAATGGAGCCAAATCAGAGTTTTCATTTATTCTTAAAGAATATGCTTGGGCGGAATACTCATGGTATACAGTGTGTGCCATGTTATTCACTATAGATATGACCTAAACCCAGGATTTAAAAGCCAATCTGAAAGTGTTAGATGGATAAGCATTTATTATTTACATTGCACTTGACTGACGCATCAGCCTCACCGATTATTCAACTTCCAAAGCTGTGGTGTATAGCAAATGCAATGTTTAATAAACCATCTGTATTGAATTAAATCGGACACCTTGTATATGCATAAAATATGAATGTAAGACAGCATACTACCGCAAAAAAAGGCTATAACATCATGTGGCCTGAATTGGGAACAGCTGGGGATAAGAGTTATTGAAGAATAACTAAATAATTTGTGATTTGCTGATGACATTGCCGTGCTGAGTCACTCACGAGATGAATTGCAAAGCATATAAAATGATTTAGACAGGCAGAGCAAAACGGTGGGTCTAAAAATTAACATGCAGAAAACCAAAGTAATGTTCACTAGTCTAGCAAGAGAGCAGCAGTTCACAATTGGAAGCGAGATGCTGGAAGTGGTAAGGGAATATGTCTACTTAGGGCAGGCAGAGACTTGATCCGGATCATGTGAGGGATATAACTAGAAGAATAAGAAGGGTGGAGCGTATATGGCCGGCTTTCTCGGATCATGAATAGCAGTTTACCAATATCCCTCAACAGAACTGTGTACAACAGCTGTATCTTGCCGGTACTCGCCTAGGGGCAGAAATGTAGAGGCTAACGAAAAGAGTTCAGCTTAAGTTAAGGACAACACAGCGAGCTATGGAAAGAAAAATGTTAGGTGTAACGTTATGAGACTGCAAGCGGCCAGAGTTGGGGAGGGAACAAACACGGGTTAATGGCATCCCAGTCGAAATTAAGAGGAAGAAATGGGTTTGGGCAGGGCATGTAATGCGAAGGCAAGGCAACCAATGGTCCTTAAGGGTAACGGAGTGGATTCCAAGAGAAGGCAACAGTAGAAGGGAATGGCAGAAAGTTTGGTGGGCGGATGAGGTTCGGAAGTTTACGGGGATATGGTGGTTGCAGCTGGCAAAGGACAGGTTTAATGGGAGAGACATGAGAGAGGCCTTTGCCCGGCAGCCGGCGCAGTCATGCTGATGATGATAATGATGAAGATAGATGGCGTGCTCATATATTTTTGTCGGCATTCTTGGCGATATGAAAGCCTCTGTTACCTTCCTTTCTGTTTTACCTCTTACCTTTGCAATGAACACTGTGTTTTCAAGGGCAGGGCAGCATCCATGTTTCTTGCATTTACTACAGTGCATTGCCAAATGGGCGTACTCCCGCACGGTAGGCGAATCTCGGCCTGTATTCCAATTTGTGTCCCTTTTGAAAACGTCCCTTTCAGCGACACCTAATTGGCCAACATGCCAGAAGCAGATGTGCATCTACTTCCCCCTTTGGGGCAGTCAGGTGTCACCGAGTGGAATTTTGAAAAAAGAATGCGCAAAAAAAAAACAACACAAGAGAAAGACAGACGAAACAAGTGCATCACTTGAAAAGCGAGTGAATAGATCAGCAAAAAGGCAAGACCAGGCTTCAACAAGCTGGCTACCTTGCTCTGCTCAGTTGCCAAAATGTTACTGAAAAAGGTTAAAAAAAGAAAAATGTAATACCAGTGCAAAAAATGATGTTGCCACACAGAAAACTAAACCCGTGGTAATTCCTTATATTCATAAGGTGGCACACAATCTGAAACATGTCGAGGCAAAGCGTCTTTTTATACATGTGCCGAGACATTTTTTCTATAGCCATTTGTTACCTTTTTGTTTTTACTTGTGCGCATGTTTGGGTCCCTGTCTGCTCTTGCCATTTTGTCTATATATTCACACGCTTCCTAGATGAATAAACAGTTGCACTTGTTTCGTCTGTCTTCCCCCTGCGTGGTCTGTTTGGCGCGTCTGTTTTCAAAACGATTACCTAATGGGATGTTTTTGAATGAGCCGCAAGTTAAAATAAAGGGCCTTGTTGATGGCAGTGATGCACATTGTGTTTGCTTATGTCTTTTTTTAACTGTTTCAGCTCTTCATTATTTGGTCAATCTTGAGTACATCCCGGCAAGCTTACGAGATGAGGTCTAAAATTTCTGGCGGTTAGCTTATGCAACGAAAGACAAGAGTTGTACGAAAGGGGTTTATTCATTCAAACATCTCTCAACATATCTGCCACTGATGTCTGTGCGTTTCTTGTTGTGACAGATTTATTTTTCCTAATGAGCTTTGAAATTATTCCTTTGTAGCTTTTGCAATTCTCTGTTCCCAGTGGCAGTGATCTCATTTCTGGAAATAAACAGTGGTCCTAGATGAATCTTCATTCACAAGATGCTGTTGGAGTTCGACAAGTCAATAGATGGGCCTGAGACCATAGTGAAAATGGTAGAGTATCGTTAATTTTTGTTCTTTCAAGAATGTTGCCGTTGTCCTTGCACCATCTCCACTTTTTTCTGATATTTATAGTCAGTATGTGCAGTTGGAAAAGCACCATGAAGCAGTTATGCCTCTTAAACGACATAAAAACATCACTCTAAGCTTGACAAGACAGAAAATTCATGCAGCATAATGTATTGCCAAAGTCCACAAAAATTTGTCGCTCCTCGCACAAATGGCATCAAAAACATAGGCTCACTCGTTACCTGCCTGCAACTCTCTTGATGCTGTGAGAAACATAACGCAGGTAAGGCATGGAACACACTCGCTTCCTCGCTTCATTGCTCTTCAAATGCTGTTTGTGTGTAGTTCTCATTTCTCCTCCTTCTTTCCTTGCTTTTTCACGGTTTTTTTAAAGGGCTATACTCAACAAATTTTTGCTTTCGTGTTTTCTTGTTTGAAACGATGCGTTGAACATTAGTATATATGGATCACTCCGTGCACATCAGAGCCGCTAAATAATTTACAATCGAATTTTCTCTTGATGCTGTTTTGGTTCCAGCGGCTAGGAGATGGTCGTGATATCAATGGTCGGTGCACGCCACATGCGGCATAAAAAAATCTGCAATATAACTGCTCTTTCTTTGTTTTCATTAACTGCAATGCTAAAACCAGCTTATCTTGAGAGCGAGAATGACTACAAATGAAGAAGCAGTGACCTATACGGACCTTTGATGTCATAGCCATTGTCCGGCTGTGTAAACCGAAACAGAATGAGAAAATAAATTGAATTTTAAATCACATAGCCGGCCTGCCTATATACCATGTGGTCATCCATGTATTCTAGTATCTTATGCTTCACTACAGAGAAGACAAGATGTAACTAAAATTAGGTGTCATTTTCAGAAGTGAGTGACAGTATGACATTTACTGTGGCCTCCCTTTATTCTTGTTTTACCATGTTCACAATACATCAACCTTTTCATGCTGTTCAGATTATAGTAACTGCATGATGCTTATCTATGTAATAAAGTACACTACTTGTGCAATTTATGAAAGAACTCTGACTGGCACCTACAAAATGTGCTAACTTTCTTCTTCTGTCATGAGCATGTTTGCAATTCGTAACCGTTGGAGAAAGCTTAGTTAGCAGCAAAAGCGGCCATCTCAGCAAGAATGATACAATTAATGACCTCCCTGACACCATGCCTGGCTTCATCTTTTTTTAAATGCATATAATTTTATACATGTAGAATTGAAAGGGAAATTAGCACTGCCAAAACGGGACTAAGCCTTTGCAAGTTTGTTCAGCGTTACACTATATGTATGACCCTTTCAATTGTTGAGAACTGGAAGTGATTTCCTCACTAAATTCCCTTCAGATATAGTTTCATGCACCTACATTTCGAGCAATCTATCTCGAGTCAACATACACTGAAGCTGGGTGCAACACTAATGAGGTGTACATTTCAGTGTTTGCCGTTCAGAAACTTTATACGCGACAGCTTTCTGGAATATGAAATTGCACATATGAAAGAACTGTTTTTAGATGGACCAGCTAATAATTAGTCATTATACAACCTCACTTACACAGCTTTAGACGATATCTAAAAGCAATCTTTGTACAACATACAGTTATGATCAGGTTTTATTGCTCTCTCAATGCACAGCAATCATGAACCTTATGTTAACTGAAATTTTTAAAGAGATACTGCACTTTTGAGAGTAATTTTAAAGTGCTCTGAAAAATTTCAGCCCCCAAATGAATGCTGCGTAACTACACACAATATAAGCTTCAGTTATGACGGAGCACAAATCAAACAAAACTTAAAAGAACATTGAGGATAAATTAAAGTTGACCTGCTACGCGACAGACTATTATATTCTAATGTCAAAAGAACTGCTGTCACCGAAAACCGAGCTTTAATAAGAAGGAAAACACCAAAAGGTGAACTACAGATGTTGTCATCACCAGCTGATTTTGCAAATAAACTGCGTGCGTAGGCACCAAATTTTGGGCATGAATTGCAAGGACATGCTACACTGCCATCCACTTCAAAACGTTGGTAACCCGACCTTCTCGGTTCGGATATCATGAGTGACCCATGGTTCAGGGAAATTTTTAAATTCAAATTTCTCAGCCATAATTAGCATTTGCCGGACAAACTTCAGCATATCCAAAAAAAGCCAGAAAATACCAGGAGGTTCTAAAACATTTGCATGATTGAACAAGATCAAAATAGGCTAAGTTATGGCAAATTTCTAACAAAAAAATGCATTACCTAGAATATTTACCTGTACCATTCACGGTACCTTGTTCTTCACAACTTCTTTCTGTTCTGCTCTAAGAAGAAAGTCCGCAGGGTAAACTGTTCTGTTGTCGTGGAACGCAGCCATTGAAATACCCAACTTCTGGCAAGGATTTCTGGACAGCTTCAAAAAATTAAAAACACATTTCAGACGAGAGAGAATCAAATGGGCATTACTTTGAAGGATATTAAATATGGGGCACCGAAAAATAATTACACAATTTTTTGATACAGAATCTCTCCTCATAAAGCAAGATGTTTGGCTAATTTCAGCCATACATTTGTTCACAGCATGAATGACGATTTTGAGCATAGGTGAAAAAATGTAAAACAAAGGACGCACTAAAAAACATATCTCCACATGATGTGGCCCACAAGATCGTAATTTGCACATACATTGAATTAAGCTTGCCCAAACGGCACTCTTTTAAGCCATGTATTCATGCAGTCTCTTACGCACTAAAAAAAGTATACATCCACTTATTTACACATTCCTTGAATTAAGCTTGTCCAAACGACTCTTTTACGCCATGTATTCTTGCAGTCTCCGTGGTGCAAAATGCTGTCCATTCAGGTGTGAGTTCCTCAACTATAACAACTGCTACACAAGGTTGAGCAAGTGGAAAAATAAATGCGAGGGTAAACTGTTACGCTCCAAATATAAAACGAATGTGGTCTTATTTTCCTGCATTTCAGAACCATTTCAGAACAACTGCGATGTTCCAGTGAACAGCACAGTTTACCTTCATTAAACTTATCCCATACCACCCCTGCGGGCAGACATCGTTGCTTCACCGCCTCACCGACGTTCAAATAAATTACCTGCGTTATCGATGCAAAGAATGAAAGCGAACAAAATAGCCACCTTGAATTAAGCTTGTCCAAACGGCACTCTCATAGTCTTATAGTCGCCGCAAGCGGCAGACATCGTTGCTGTCATCGAAAACCGGGAACACCCAAAGGCGGCAGGGCGTCGCCATTTGCAATTACTGGCGTCGTGTGTGTTTTCCACACTTGCCTTGGGAACAGTTGCTCCGCGTGCGCGTTGGCGTAGGCAACAATGGCATGTACATAGTTGTCATGGCAATAGCTGCACCGCGCGCGCGTTGGCGTGGGCAACATTGAGCTTCTCTGCAGCGGCTAGGAAACAGAAATACGCAGCCTGGCCTCCCTCTTTCACCTCGCGCGCGCGCGTGTGTGTGTGTGTGCGTGTGCGTGTGCTTATGCGTGTGCGTGTGTGCGTGCGTGCGTGTGCGTGTGCGTGTGTGCGTGCGTGTGTGTGTGTGTGTGTGTGTGCGTGCGTGCGTGCGTGCGTGTGTGTGTGTGTGTGTGTGTGTGTGTGTGTGTGTGTGTGTGTGTGTGTGTGTGTGTGTGTGTGTGTGTGTGTGTGTGTGTGTGTGTGTGTGTGTGTGTGTGTGTGTGTGTGTGTGTGTGTGTGTGTGTGTGTGTGTGTGTGTGTGTGTGTGTGTGTGTGTGTGTGTGTGTGTGTGTGTGTGTGTGCAGCGAGTTCACGGGTACGCGACTCGCCGTCTTTGCTTCCCTAATAGGCTATAGGTGTCTGTTGTGTTCCGTTCTCTCGGCCGCCCCCCTTTCTTCTATTCCTTATTTTTCATTGTTCTTCTTTATTTCTTTTCTTTTTAAGCCTTCTGTGTGCCAAGTCCCATGCTCTAAAAACACGCGCCCATATACTGTATGGTCACTCTTGAAAAAGATCGGTCCTCCTAGAGAAACGTGGAGTAAAATAAAAGTTTCCTTAAACGACGCGTATACTTCGATGTATATTATTTTAAGCAGTCAAATACCTCATATTTATATATATACCTCAAATACCTCATATATACCTCACATATATATATATATATATATATATATATATATATATATATATATATATATATATACTATATGTATATATATATATACATATAGTAGCATGCGTTGGTGATTGCACCGAGATGGCATATTGAAAACATGCATTCTTCCGACCCTGCTTTCACGGTGATAAAATCGCAAAAGCCGCAACTTTCGTGCCTTAGCTTGTGCGCAGAGGAACTATAGCTTATGGACGACGATACAGTGGAGAGGATATAGTAAATACATCGCAACTAGAACAATACCTCAAAATTTGTACAATCTTTGTAACAAGGTAGAATTATATTATGTGGTTAAATTTCAGAGCTATGGATGACAAAATAATAATACTTCAAGGAGGGGGTTTCAGCGACAAATGAAAAAGTGAATGCTCCAAATACATGAGATTAAGGCAAACTTATATATTTAAAGCAATATGCCATACATCTTAGGCGCTACAAAAAACGTGCTATTATAGATAAATGTTTAATCGGCGGTGTACTTTCTTTATTTAGCTTCGGTCATGAAAAGAATTTTGAATATTTTATGCTCATCGCTTTATTTAGTCTCTGTTCACGGACGTGACACTGTACCCGCGAAAGCCGCTAAATGCGGAGTGCAATTAAAGACCGAGCCCTGCTTTCATTTTTTAATCGGGCGTCACCTGCAATAACCTCTCCTCTATCTTCGCCCATTAAAGGCCCTGCGAGTTACCTTTAAGTGCAAATAATGAGAGCCTCGAAAAGCAAACAGAAAAAAAGATAATATAAACCAGTGCTAAATCCCTTCAGCATAGGTCTCCTTACATAAGGCAGCCCGCGAAACGTGAGAGCTGAAGCACGAACGAGATAACCACTGAACACGTTTCTTTTTTACCTTACTAGCCGCAGAGAAGGAGGGTTTCAGGTGACACTCCTGAGCGACACATTGCTTTTCTCACAAATTCGCATTGATTAGTGCACTACGGTATTAAGAAAAAATTGATGTTAAGCCGTTCGAAACAAAAGTTGCTTGCATTATTCAAGTCGAAGTATCGCATTTAGGAGGAAGATTTTGGCCCAAGAGAAAAGAGCCATCATCGAAGCCATGACGATTAGATTTACCGAAGTCGAGAAGTACGTAAACGCTGTGTCAATATAACGACCAGATAACGATCTGGAAATGCTGAAGCTGCCGCAGATATTCTTGTGTGGGACCTATTTTATCGTTCAATATGTTTGTATTATCATCATTTCGGTTTCTATGGGTTTGGTTTGGTTTCATTTTTTTATATTTCTTTCGAATATTTCAATTTTTATATTACATTTTTGAATTCATACATTTGCTCCTATCCCCTTGGCACGTGTCTTTCTCTGTGTAAAGATGAAAAACCTTCATGATTTACAAACACCTGTTAATTTCCACTCTGCGTTAGTATCGTTTCATAGTCGCTTCATGCAACCAAGTTGCCTCTTTTCTTCCACTTTTGTTTTACCTTAGACATTATAAAATCTCAGTTGCTCTATTTCGAGATGATTTTATGCAGAAAAGAAGAAAAATAACCGTAAATGCATTCGAGTGTTCCATTATTGCAGTAATCTTAAATGATCTTGGGCTCATCATCCTTGATACTGAGGTTATTCTTGAGCCACTACATCAGGTCGTTGGTGGTATACTGACGTATCAAGAACAGGCACATTAGCATATCTTATGCAGCCTGAATTCTTTATGATCGCCCACTATTGCCTTTTATACTGCAGAGAACCGACAGGTTTATTAATTTCTGGTTCGTGTTTTCACCGACAAGTACATGACAGGCCTCTCCTCAAATCTAAAGTAATCCTATTCTGCGCAGGTTGTATTATACAGAGGTGTCCTTGTCATGAGCCATTGTTTTCAATAAAAGGGCCCATTCGCTACCCGCCCTCTCGAACTTCATAATTATTTCATGAGGATACGCCCAGTGACCTCAAGTCCGCGTTTAACATATACATTTTTGTCTGCCACAAAACGTCATCTTTAGCCTAAAACGCTCTTGTCCTTGTCGAGCGGGGTCCAACTCCACCGATAAAAAATAGGGAGCACCATTTCAATTTCTCCTTACGTTATTTATGTGTTGACCTCTTTTGTTCTCACGCACTTCTGTCTTGTTGTGAGTCCCTGCACAAGTGGTTGCAGCATTCACATAATATTGTAAACAAAAGGCGAATGTTCTATAGCCCACTGATCGAGAGGCGTTCATAAATGTTTCAAAAATTCAAAGCATTTGGAGGTCCGCGAATGTTTGTGCAGTTCAAGTACAGAAATATCGAAGGGAAGAAAAGAAGAACGACACGAAGGCTGTATTTCGAAGCATATGTGAAAGTGAGATGCATTACCTCTGTGGAGGACGTTTTCATCTAGTGAACTCCTTTGCAAATTATTTTGCAAGGACAAAAATATGGACTTTCCTCTGGCAGATGTGCGTTGATGCTTGGTTTGAAGTATGAATAAATGCTGATGAGCTGCATCTAATGGCTATAATTTCACTTACCTTCTCCATGCATTCAACCTACTCGATATTCAATTCGTCAGTGTGGTTTTCTTAGGTTCCGCTTTGATTGCATTGTTTACTGACTCATTACGCTACCCACGCTCGCCATTGCCCTGAGTGAAGGTGTCATTTGCAACATTATTGTGATCTCGACGTATTCATCTGAAAACCGCAATACCACGCATACCTGATTGAAATGACACGTTGAATCGTTGACACGTGGGATTCCGAAAAGGCGTGCAGCAGCGACACGTCACAGCGGAAGCATTTAGTGTTTTGAGCATGCGCTTCATAGGCTGCATGTTTGGGGTTCAATTCTGATAGCTGCTGAGTAATAAATGGTTTTTCCCACTGGGTACCCTCTTTACCCTAGCTTAACACCGGGGAAAATTAGTATCTCAGCCCACCTTGCACATTTCAGAAATACGTTAGCCATTGCGCTGTTTGGCGAAGTTTTCTGAAGCCCCTCAAATAACATTACCATAATCAGCACAGAAGACACGTATAGCCTGGTCTACATTCGGCCAGCCTCTCCACGGTGGTTCATTGGCAATCCTACTCGGCTGCTAATGCAGAAGACACGGTGTATGTCGCGACCACGGCGGCTACACAGTGCGCTTGCACCCGAGCACTCGAATTTCGCTGCAGGTGAGGGACCGCTCTAGGTGAAATTATTCCGATGCCCTCACCACTAAACAAGGATGTTTTGCTAAACAGAAAGGCAAAAGATCATTACTACTGCGCTCAAGTTGTGTGGCAGAAAGTTTGAACGAAAAGATGTGACGCGTTTATAGCCCGCAAGACGAGTAACAAATATTTTTTTTTTATTTTCAACTGTGTTACATTTCCTTCCAGTTATTTTGAAAGGATCCGAGGGAATCTACAAATCCTAGCGCTGCGCCACGTCTCGTTCGGCGATCGCGAAATTCTGATCGTCAAATTAAAACTCAAGAAGTTTTATAATTCGACGAGCTTAAAGGGAATGATTTTTCGAATCCTGGAGCTGTAGGATGCGAAGTATGTTTGTGCTAGCTTTTGAAATGGCGACGTAATCACCAAATAAAGTTGCGACGGTTACAGGACTTCTCCTCAGCGTACAACGCCGTGTAGCGGGCGCGAAGATGACGTTATGTACAGCGCCGCTACGTTTACAATGAGGAGCCGTTTGCTTAAGGGAAGAAAATTAATGGCAGTGAACGTAAAGGCGTTGTCTTTCGGCATGGTGTGGGTGAAGACAGTGGAAGCCTCAAATCTCAGGTACAATGACGTCATCATTGAGTTCCTGCGCTCTTTCCGTTCGCTGTGAGGACAGGCTTGAAGATCGCGACTTCAATTGGCATTTCGTCGCCACTCGAGATGCCTGGACGAAAATATTAGGTATGCTTTACCTGGAAGGTTCTTGCATTCGAATAGCTGAATCGTGTCGAATTCTTAAAGATAATTTCAAATTCCATTTATTGTCTCATCGCAGAAGCAAAAATTTACTTTTCCGTCACAATCTCAATGGTGTATTATTTTCATATATACTATAAAAACGAGCTTAAAAGCGATTCAAAATCCTAATACGGTCAGATCAAGGGAGAAAAATAAAAGTAGAAAAAAATGAGTCAGTTTTGCATGAAGGTGTTTCCGTGTAATTTCCTTTACCCTAGAAACGCATTAGTGAATACATTGAATAATTCTAGTTATTCTAGCCACACCGTAACTACGAACCGCATGGTGGAAAGGTAAACCGTCATTTCTTTTTTTTTTCTCGACAAATTTCCGTTTCCTTACAGATAGAGATAGATGAGAGCATTTGTTGCTCGTTATCGCTCGCCTGATATTTTCCTCTTTAGAAAAAACAGCTGCACAGAGTAAACCCGTGGAAACGTGCATGCTAATCATATTTTACGGTAATGGGTTGATATTTTATTTTAAAGATAAATTTTTTATATATTTTTAAGTGCATCAAAAATTTATATTTCGTAGATTGGGAAGCACACATATTTGAAGAAGCCTTTCTGCAAAACTCAAGAACTGCGCGCATCCGTGATTGTATAAATGCTGTTGTTTACAGTCCAGTTATATATCGTGCCTACAAGGTGAAAATATACAACAGGTATTGCACCACATATTTGGGAACATCTATTTAACCAAAGCACTGACTCCACTATCGAATCGATGTTGTCAGCCAAGTGTTAGCCAAGTCAAAGCTTGAAGTTCGTACACACTATAGCTTACCGTGCATCATACACGGTGCCGTTGGCAAGCTCGCAGGATGAGTGGTGTTCCCGTTTTCATCTCTCTGTCTTGACTTACTTTACGCTTTAAGCATGCGCTTTTCTGCAGCATTTCTTCGCCTTGAAATAGCAAATCGAGACCGTAAAATTAATCATAAAACCTCAAGCTCCTTTTCTAAACCCCATTAAACAACTGAATACCTCAGTTTAGTCATCTAACAAAGGAATAAATCTATTGCATATTTAAACCCATTCGAGTTAATAGGCACGCAGAAATGATCTAGACAATAGTTTTATCTCAAAGAATTTGTGATGAATGAAGAAACGTGCCTGAGAGCTCTGCGCAAGCGTTAAAACACGGTGCTTTTATAAGAATAACTCACGCTTCAGTTCATTATTATTCTGTGGCAATGGAAACATGAAAAATGCTTTATTTTCAGGAGTGCGCTTGGCATGGAAAAAATTTTTTCGAGATATATATTTCAATCCCCACGTGGCAACGTGCTTCCGAGGAAGTTTTGTTTTTCGAGCAACCAGGACCGTGCGATAAAACTCCAAGCCTGCCTCTTTATTCCGCGAAAGTTTGCGTAGACGAAAGTAGAGCAATAATTATGGCACCGGGGTGTTCTCAAACCCCATTCCTTAAAACACTTCGCTCAAATTCAGGAGATGTTATTATGCCTACTCTATTCTCAAAATGGGAATACCGAGACTGCAAGAGTCCTCACGCGGCCGTAATCTATATTTTGTTTTTTCCTTCTTGCCACATTCATTTCCGCTCAAATATTCTGTCTATGCTTTTCTTTCGTTTTTTCACTCGCCTCACCATAATGTATTTCGCTCTGTGGCCAACATTTTCATCGGGATGCTCAATTTATACGTGTCTGCAATAGCAACAAATATCATCAAGCCGCGTGCTGCACGAATCTCAAGTAGCAACAACAACTACAACTAGGAGGCGTGCTAGTGTAGCAAGTATGCATATCTTTTCATCTCATTCTTCTTTTGAGGTACTAGGAAATTTTGATTACAGAAAATTACTCGTCTCTTACCCTTGCGGCAATCAGAATTTCAGCAACAGTAAGGTGGTGCCAAATATGGATGAAAATCGGTGTGTTCAGTGACTATGAGTAGTGGTATAGTGTATTGGAGCATTGGAGCATCCGCGGCTAGATAGCAATAGTTACAGAAAAAAAAAAAGACATTCCGAAGAAAACATACAGAAGAAGAGGCATGCATTTACTGCGCAGGTCTTTCAAAACAAAACCAAGGCTGAAAACAGGCACATAAATGCGAAAGGAGAGCGCTTCCACCAAAGTAGACACGCCGCTTCCTGCCCGGCCAGGCCGCAACACGAACAGCTCTCTCGGCCAACCCCCCCTCCCCCCTCCTCCACGTGCATAGGCGAACGCGTGTATAAGCTGGGCTGTGCTACGTTATTGGCTAGAATAGTTGCATCGCCTTCATATATTTCTAACACCTTTTCTTGGTTGCCTTCAGTAATATTTCCTTTTCAATGATTAGACGGAGTCTGTTCAGCGTATGTGGATTATGGCCGGGTCCGTTTAGCGAAGGGAGCCAGCACATAAAAGAGCTGGGGCCATTTGCTCGGCTCGATGTTAAATGTCCTCAGGCATCGCAGGTGTCGGGGGAGAGCGGCTGCGGAGTTCCAGTTCTATTACCCGGCACGTCCACTAAATGTAAGACGGGGGTTTATTGAAAGAAACTGGGACTACGGGAGCAGCGGCGAAAACAGTCCGAGGTTAGCCAGGTCGACACCCGCCGCGGTGGTCAGTGGTTAAGGCGCTAGGCTGCTGATCCGGAATATCCTAGTCCGAACCCGACCGAGGCGACCGTGTTTCGATGGAGGCGAAACTCAAAAGGCACCCGTGTGCTGTGCGATGTCAGTGCACAACAAATATCCCCAGGTGGTCGAAATTATCCCCAGACCTCCACTACGGCGCCTCTTTCTTTCTTTCTTCTATCACTCGCTCCTTTATTCCTTCCCTTGCAGCGCGGTTCGGGTATCCGCCGAGATATCTGAGACAGTTGATGCGTCATTTCTTTTCGTCGAGACTAATTTTCATTTTTTTTTTACACCCCGGTCGGGCACAGACACGCGCGCTGATAGCAATGCTGCTGTAACGCACAGTCATCTTCGTCTTTCCCATGAATGTGCCTTTTCTTCTTTACATTGCTTATTTATTTTTCTATTGCCTTATTCTGGTTCGGAAAAGAAAATATTGGGAGACCGCAAGGCAGTAAGACGATTTTTTTTTTTGCAGTAATTTTAACGCCTCATCATAGCCTCCTCATTCCGGACCGCTGAAGCCAAGTTCCGCTGACTAAAGCAGTCTTTCTACGCCTACTTTCTCTGGTTATTGATACAATTAGTTTAAAAAAAATTAAACGCATCTTATATGAAACGCGATGACATCTTAGAATCTCTCATATAATGTATCGTCGGAGACACCAAGCCCCCCCCCCCCCCCCTCTCCCCCTCGACATGTTTAACTATAATTGTGGGACGTACACAGACACGTTATTCTGTGGCCGGGTACAACTTTAGAACGCAGCGGCTATTCCCCGTCAAAAGGCCCCGTTCCAGCCAATGGCGTCAGCTGATTCTGATGACCCTGCTATTGTGACAAATCAGGGAGTGGTAGATGAAAGGGGATACTCCCTTCCCTATGTGTTCGGGGATAGAGTCCTCTCTCCATTGTGGCGCCGCTCCTTGCATTGTCACGCTATCAGAATCATGGGAATATGCCGACGCAATTGGCTGGAGGGGGGTCCTTTGAGGGGGACAAGCCGATGAGTTCTTAACTCTTTTCTGCGTATAGCTTATTCACACCGGAGGCTGAGAATATACTGCCCAACTTGCTTCAAAATTATTCATGATGCCCCACCAGCGGTGTCAGCTATTTGCATGCGAAAATGTCGATGAGTCATTCATGGAGCTTCTAAAGAAGTGCGCTGTTAAAATGGTTCAAATTAGTTCGCAGATGTGTCCTACAGACTAGATGTACGCAGCGTGAGAGCTGTAAAATATTATATTGCTGTAAAGGGCAGAGATTTCCGCAAAGCACAGGAATGCCTCCAACCTCCTCAAAAACACGGCTGTTTGTGTGTTTTCATACTGGCAAGTTGTCTTTCAAAAATTTTAAAAAGGGCCTCTAGCTAGGCGACAAAAATATTTATGCGCGTAGCGTGCTACGTATGGAAGCTATCGACCTCGATGCATTGCGTGCAGTTTTGCGAAGCCTGTTCGTGTCGGAGGTTTTATTAACACTCAGAAAGGCGGCCGAAGATCCTGCTCGTTATGTTCCTCTTCCATCGTCATTCCTCTGGCGCTGTAGGCACAGTGACATGCGCGTAATGCTCCGCCCACACACTGTGCCTGGTATTTTTTTATATGTTCTTCAGCGTAATCCAACCGCGCTCAATTCAGGCACCTACCTCCCCGCGTTGCATCGGCCTGTTAAAAAGCAGTGGCGCAGCGCCGCTTGCTCTGGCACCTGCTGTTAGTGACGATGAACGAATGCCGCAGGCTTTTGCCTGAACTTGTTTCAGAAGTAAAAATTCTCACGAATAGAGTTTAGAAATTTGAGCAAACAGGAAATCTATGAACATTTTTCGAAAGATTTTCGCTTATGTTTCGAGATTGAAGCGCTTATTAACAGCGATATCATGATATGTTATAATTATGCTTGAGTTATTATTTAGATCAAGCTTTTGGATGTAGTAAAAAAGTTGGAATGTTGCACAGCAGAGAGCGAGTGTCACCAGGAAAGAGTGCTTTCCCGACGATGATTTTTGTGTAATTTTTAATTGTGAAAATATTAACCTTAGAAAACGTATTTCCTTTTAGTAAGAGAGGCAAGGCTCGGTCACCGAAGGTGAAATCACTTTATTTTTTTTAGAACATATGTGAAGACAGTCATCATCATTATCAACCTGACTACACCCACTGCAGGGCAAAGGCCTCTCTCATGTCTTTTCAATTAACCCTGTCCTTTGCCAGCTGCGGCTACCGCATCCCCGCAAACTTCTTGATCTCATCCGCTCACTTAACTTTCTGTCGCCCCTTGCTAGGCTTGCCTCATCTTAGATTCCACTCCGTTACCCTAAAGGACCAGCGGTTATCGTACATTCGCATTACATGCCTTGCCCAAACCAATTTCTTCTTCTTGATATCGACTAGGATGTCATTAACTCGCGTTTGTTCCCTCACCCACTCAGCCCGCTTCGGGTCTCTTAACGTTACACATATCATTTTTATTTCTTTAGCTTCGTGTGCTATCCTTAACTTGAATTGAACCCTTTTCGTTAGCCTGCATGCTTCCGCCCCGTCCATGAAGTTATTTTGGAGGGCGTGAGAATATGCACTGAAGGTACGACAAAAGAGCGCAGGCGCGTGTTTCAATGATGGATATGAGGGCTAAACAGCTGATGTACTGCGAAGCACAACCTCAAGCATCCATCTTCATGACATCTAACTCAAGTCAACTGAACAAACCTTCTCGGGCTTCGCGTCGGCATAATATTGATACACCTGGAAGGATCAGCTCTGTATAAGGACAAGAGACTCGCAAGCGACGAGGCTTTCGTCGACATCCTATCATTCTACTGCATCTTATCATTCATCTGTAGGCCATGCAAATACGAGACTGTAGGGACGACGACTTAGATATGGACTGCATGTACACGCGTTTGACAGATACATCAAACGATCTGGGATGTGCAAGGATGGACAATGTAGTTCGTGGATGGCGTGCTTTGTTAAGTGAGGAATCTGGAAGAACATGGCAATATTTCGCCACGCCTACAGAGCCCTCTCGGTCTATTTTGAAAAACGTTTGCCCATCGGGTGTGCCGCTTTGGGACAAACGCTCCACTTAACCTAACAGCATTCTACCATTTCTCTGCCAGCACGTCGTGGACGGAGTGGATAAGAAGAGTGATAAGGGGTTGCACGCTCTCGAACGTTGCGCTATAGATTAGAGTTAGGCTTCGTCAACGAGGTGTAAGGCGTTGCATATTAGTCATCTTATATGCAAGCAGCGGTAGAGCTAGAACATAAATGCGGCCAAATACTGCAGAAGTTGCAGGTACTACAGAAGCGCTGAGGTGATCAAGGAAGCGAATGTTTTTTACCGGTTATTGAAAGCAGTTGAAAGGAACTATGTGGTCAAATCAATTTACTAATATGTTTCCGTCGAGATAAGCAATAATAAGAATCGGTCAGCCAATCGGAATTGGTCATTCTCTACTTAACATTGATAGGTCTCCGGGAGTCCTCATAGCGCTCCTGGCGCAGCGGTGAAGCGGTTAAGCGATGCGACACTGCTCTGCGATGGCCGGCGCTGCCTCCAGTAGGGCTTTCACGACCCAGTTTGCCATTCACGAGCAACCTCTCGCGAAGCATAATTAAATGAACTGCCTCAGAACCCGGTGGGCAGGCTGTGATGACGTCACATGGTCACGAGAACTAGGTGGCTTTGGCACACCGTAGGTTGCTTCTCTAGGCATTTTTCGCAGATTTTTTGCTGGAGGTCGGCAAAGGCGAAGGCAACGCTGACCCCGGAAAAAAAAGCCGACACGGGCTCCTTAAAAATGTCGCGTTAATAGATATTTACCAAGGATAGCTGGTTCGCGAATTGATGGGAACTGAGCCAAGCGTTACAGTTTGGTGGAGTAAGGTATTGATGATGGATGGATTAAATGCGCGAAGGAGAGAAAATGAATGCATACTTTTTCAATCCGTCACGGCGCCTTCCCTGGAGTTAAACAACCCGAAGCTCATGTTTGCTTCCTTGAGAAGCTAGGTTCCATGCCCTGCTCGGTAAGCAAGATACGGGCTCCTCGCACCTAACTAGAACACGCGATGTTTTCAAGAATCTTCCTTAAAGTTTCACTTTACTATACATAGACTGAACCCACTATAAATATCTCGATGTAGGCCTTTTACGGCAATTCAACTGTTTTCAGAAAAAAGACTTTGGAAAATAACTGATGCTTTCGTTACCAGAGTTCGTATTTACACTAGTTCAGCGCCGTCGTCACCGCATATTTTGTATCGAAGCGCCTTCCCTATACTCCTTCTTAGCGGAGCTTACCAGGTTTCCCTCGTCGCAACAGCAGTTCAACGTGCTTTCCACTCCAGACATACAGCGATGTCGATAAACAACGCTATGCGCATGCATGGTAGCGACCCAGTTTGAACAAACATTTTCATTTCCGTTCCTCCACGCAGACACGTGTAATATAGGATGGGGTGCCCGAGCAGATACGGCCTGCTTGTGCGGGTTGTATGCCTTGCAATTGGAGCAAGGAGCGTGGAGTGTACAGGCCTCTAATCTATATTCGGAACCACGCAAGAGCCGTTTGTTATGCAGGAGCGGAGCGTCAGTTCGGGATGAGGATCGTGACAATGCAGTTACAGCGTGTCCGTTTGCCGCGTTCTGTTCGACCCTTCCGAGCCAAATTTCGCGTGTTTATCTTCGGTGGCTGTGTTATCAATGCCGGTGTCCTTGTTTCACAATTCTCTGCGCTTTGCCTGCCATTAAAATTGTTTTTACTCGCAACATTACTCAATTATATTTATATTGTTTTATTCTAGATAGTGTAAAAAAAGAGCGATAACCACCACAATATTTCTTCAGCGTGCCTAGAAACAGATGAGACAGACAAAGCGCAACGCCGGTCTCTTAATTAAAATGACATTAAATTAAAATTACATGATTCCTTTCAAGTCTGCCTAAGAGCAAAAATGCGAAAGCCCTTCCGTGTTTTCTCTTTCTCCTGCCATTTTTCATTAGTTATTTTGTTTTTAATTATTTTTTATTTCTTATTTTTGTTTTATTGCCATCTTTTCATTTTTGTTTTTTTTTTCGCTTTTTTCTTTCTTACCTTTTATTTCATTTCAAATATGTTGCTTAATAAAATTTTACATTTTATTTCATTTACCATGGAACTTAAGATCGAAAGTTTGTGCGGACAACTTCCGTCCACAGACTTCCGTCTACACCCCTCATGAGCCAAGAAAGACTTGCTCCTTAAAACTATGACCCCTTGATAACTATACTAACTGTCCGCTCTGCTACAGCTTAGTTTTTCTTGAACTGCACCTATTCGGAATATTCCGGCGTTTACTGTATCTTGCTTTCTACTTGTGTTCTTTCTTGCTGCGTTGCAGGAAAACTATGACACCTTACCAATGATTCTTGCACTTCGCTAGCGCACTACAGTAACTTGGCCACAGCAGGGGGTTATCCTTACCTGATGGTTAAGTGTTTCTCAAGGTCACCCTCTAATTTGTACTTCGTCACTTTGCAACGCCGAAAACTCTGCATTGTTTTGCTTACAGAGTTATCGAATTAAAAAAACATAGCAGTCGTTTAACTGTTCTGAACCTGGTTAAACAAAGCGAAAGCTCCGTTGCACTTGGCTACTCTAGGTTAGACGCTCGAAGCACCTCGCAGGCGTCTCAGGCGCACTGTCAGCCGCGCTCTCATCCATGGCGAAACTGCATGCAAGAGCGGTGTCTCTTCCTTAAGTGAACGCCGAGTCACGTGCATAATCACATGGCCACATCTGGAGAAGCGGAGGTCAGCGCACCGCTGTTGGAGGAAGGGCGGCAGCTGTGGTGAGTCACGTGGTCTGACGTCACAGCCACACCTTCCACGCTCCTCCTGCTCAAGGTCAAAGTGCAACACCCAATGACCTTGACGAAACATGGAGTGGTGGAGCTCGCGCCCTGATAGACACAAAACCTGGTTGTAGATCTGGCATTGGAAAAAGGAAGGTCACTTTAGTTTACAACAGAAACTCGCAAGTGGGAAATAAAAAAAAACACCGTTTTTCTTATGCTTTATGGCCTAGGAACGCGCAACCAACACATTGTTTTGCGCTTCCACACTTATTAAGAACCTATAACGCGACCTTGTCGGCATATTTCGCAACAAGCAACATGGAGACATACATTGATGCATGTGCACAAACGGCAGTACTTTCTTTAGACGAACCCGCGACGTTTCCATCCTCGGTGATTTGTGTGGTGGGAGTTACAGCCTACTTCTGGCGTTGGTCGATTTCTGCTTCAAGCAGAAACGAACAAAACCAATGGCGTGCTACCGCGCCATTTTGGTCAACACAAGACGGAATGGCGGTCAAGCGGGAGGAAGGCCAGGAGAGCGGAAAACTTGTTCCTTCCTGAATTGCTGCCGTTACCACATTCCAGTATCCGCAGAAGAGTCGCAGTTCGACGCAGTAGTAATCATTTCTCCACCTCACGCCCCCCCGCCCCCCACCCCCCCACCCCGCACACACACACCCCGCCACCACCCTTCCCTCTTCTCCTCGCCATCAATCGCACATCCTGCTTCACAAGTCTCCAGGCAGGCTTGTTGCTTGTCTGGTACACTGCCTTGGGAGGCGGTAAAATTTTAGATCTTATTCAGTCACAATCATTTGTCAAGTTGGGCACACTGCATGACAATGCTAGGAACCGTTTATATACCCCCAGCTTTATCAGCGGCCATCTTATCAACGAAATTTTTTTTTTGTCTCTTTAGTTCATGCCACTTGATATTGCCTTCTAATACAATTTTTGTTCCCTCAGAGTTCTCTCCGTGAGTTTAAAGAGCGTCGGTTGCTAGTTCTCCGTACTGTATGTCTTGTCAGTGTCAAGATTCTTTTCAAATGTCAAGTTGTTAATTAACTCGCTTTAGTTCTTAAATGAGGACAATTTTCTTCTGTTTTTTTTATTTTGCGCGAGGTTAGGAAGGCTTCTAACTTAATTTCCCAAGTTTGAAAAGGAATTTTTGGCGCTGAAAGTTTTTTGCTCCAAAAACTTCTCTATGTTTTGTTGGGTCCACTGTGCAGCAAAGGGTCCAGCATCTAATTTTTTAGATATTAGCTCGAGCGGTATTTACGTAAGCCACAGTCTTATTATAATTACGCTTTCCTAACTTTAGCTCGAGGCACCTATTTCTGGTGCTGCTGTAAAATTTTCGGGTGTGCCACGCACATCTACAGGTCACATAGAGAATTCGGAAAATTAATTTTCATTTCTCCATATTACTTGCAGGGACCTCTTTTACAGACGGTAAAGTTGTCAAGCGACATGTTAGAGGGATTAGCTTCCTTGAGATAACGTAGACACTCTGTGCCAAATTTCTAACCAGGCACCACAGCAGGAGCAGTCATATGGTGTCTGGAATTATTTCTTTTCGTTTTTTTTTTGTCTACAGCCTCTAAAATCTCGTAGCCACGGTGGTATACTGAACCCGACACGTCGCTTTCTAAAATCCCACAGCATAGACACAGAGATGCTTCTAGAGGAAACAAAGCGGTGAAAGAATCGAATGCCGAAATTTGCTTTTTCCGGTGTGTTACACGACAGAACATCAGGGGATTAATTTTTGAGTCTGTACTTTCCTTATTTTTTTCTCTGACTCCTTTGCTATGGACCCTCACCGCACTTTACATCATCTGACACATTTGGTATGGACTATTCTACAGGGGCGCGTTGGCGAAAAAGAAAACTTGCAAGGTGTTTTTTAGCGCGCTAAGTTGAGTGTAGAGAGACGCACTCGTAGAAATACGAGTTTACCTATATTGCGCCATGAACGCGTTCAGTGAGCATCGAGCTCATGAGCTGAGTGAAACTACCAGAATGCACGGCAGAAACCCAAGGAGCCTAACGTGTGTTTCGTTGCTTTCGGCGCTAATTAGCACACAGTGAGAGATTTGGAGCGATGCATTAGAGCGAGGTTTCAACCTTGCTAAGCAGGGTTGCGTGTTCCAAGAGGGACTCACTCGTTGGATGACGCAACGAGATATGCGCAGGGACGCCTCTTTGAATTACCGAAAAATAAACTTTGTCTCTCTGGAAATTTAGTTGTTCAGAGTAAAATAAAACTGATTATAATGCTTAGGCTTACACAATTTGTTTTTATTTTTTATCATCAATATTCCTGTTTGAGTGAAATGGCGTTCGTCACTGAAGGGAAACTGCCTGGCTCGTAATCGGAGACACAGAGCTTTCTTATTGAAGCTGCCATAGCTATCTTTATCGTTTACGCACCAGCGACGCCAAGAATGTCACTGAGAGACGTGATCTGATCACGGCAGAGGGGACAATGGTGGCTGTGTATTGTAGCAAGATAAAAAAAGCTGCACGCTTTGTTTCCTGTTACTCATTTCATTGTCAGGATTGTGCCTTAGACACGCAATCTTTTCATGCTGGAACTCTGTTTTTAACCTTGGCGAAGGTTTACAGGTGAGCAGAAAGAGATATGTATACGCGGTGCCCCAAAGGGTGGATGATACTTGCTGTGCTGTGGCACTGCAGAAAGGAATAACACAGCTTTCACCACTGCCACCGCCGGCTACTTCACCACTGCTGGGGGGAACATTATTCTCCAGAATAACCGTGCGAGAAATCTAACTCAGGAAAGCATTCTGACTTCTATGTGGAATGTAGGAAGTGACATGTCTAGGTTTTAATTATATTTAGTAACTGTTATGCCATTTATAGCAAATAGTGGGTTAGAAATAAATTATTTATTTTCATTTAGTGCACATTTGCTTGTTTACTTGTGACTTGACTTGTGATGAGTGTGTTCGATCGAAACAAGTAAATTTTTGCTATCGCATATCAACTGGTATGTTTCATATTCGCTCCCAATGTTTCCCTTCAAACCCTCGTGCGCTGGTGACACAACTTTACTCCTGTGATAAAGTACGCCCAAACTCGGTAGTAAAATTTTTCATTCTTCGCGGCTGCTCTGCCATGGGCTGCGCTTAGAAGCAATGTTTAGAGATGCAAAGCGCGAGCGCCAAGCAGTGACCGTCGCACTTCTGAGTCGCATTAAGTTATTCGAAGGCGGCTATGTTGCGGTTGCGTGCATTGCCGTCTCTTGCATGTTTAGGCTGGGAAGACATTTTTAATTGTACCTTTGCGACAGAAGCTTAACACCTGCACCTTTTCTCTTAAGTGCACAATATCTGCGCTTTTTTTTGTTCAAGGGTTGTTGTTCACTTCAAAAGAACTTTTCTATTTCCGAAGCTAGCATTTCCGGCCGGCGCCACAACGACGTCAGTGGTGTCAGTGGGCTGAGACCTTTGTCCCACGCTTCGTTATGGCGAAAATGTGTGATAATTGTATAATTCGTATTTCCCTGCACTGCGCTGCCCATCACTGCGCTCAGAAGAGATACTGTGAAAGGGCACGTACTTGCGTGAATAAGACGGGACACAACAAAGAAACACACACGACATGTACAGAGCGCTTGCGCACCATTGTGCTCTGTACATGTGTGTATTCCTTTGTTGTGTCCCGTCTTATTCGCGCAACTGCGTACCCTTTCATAGATAAACCAACTCGTCCAAGCAAGTGTATCACCAGAAAAGATACTCTCGCCTCCGGTTTGACTTGAAACGTACCTGTGGATGCTTTCGTGGGATTTGCGTTCTGTAGTAAGGGCGTGAAGGGAAAGGTGTGCCTCCAGATGCCAATCCGCAACTGATCTACGACAGCGGCTGTCCGATATTCCACTTTGGAATGGTATCGGAGGGGGGCGTTTAAGTCACGCTATGGGCGAGAGTGGAGCTGGCGAGCACTCTCAAGTTTCCGTTACACGTGACATTAATACCACCGAAAGTAGAAGACTGGAGAGTCGCCTACGTAGCTCAGTACGTAGAGCACCGGCCACGAAATTCGGAGGACATGGGTTCAGATCCCATAGGTGATGTGTGGTTGTTTTGTTCTTCTACTTTATAAAGAATTATCTTTGAGCGATACAATAATTACGCTAATAATTTTCTCTTTGCCAATAGCACAAATAAAAAAAAAAGATGTTACGGACTAGAAGAAGACAAAGCAGGCTGTAGCGCTCGAGCTAGGCCGCAGCCATTAAACTCATGCCCTCACCATCCGTCATGTCGTCTCTCTTAATCGGATTGCCGCCAATACCATAAATATCCCCCTATGCTTTTTTTAATTTGTCGGTGATTTTTGTCGGTGATACACCATACCATACCACACCATGCCTTACCATACCATACCATACCATACCATACCATACCATACCATACCATACTATACAATATCATACTACAACGCGGCCTTTCAGCCTTTTCAGTACAAATATCTGCAATACGGGCACAAATGAGAACACAGCGATTTGACTTGCCCTGAAGGACTAGACCCTTAAATCTTTAATTTTTAAATATCGATTTCGTGGAGAATGCTTTTATGAAATGGTTTTACAAGGAACCACGAGTTAATGTTCGGTGTTTTGGGGACTGAGGCTACGCTTCAGGATATGGGAAAGGCCCTGTTGGAGGGCTCTGGATATCTTTTTGCTATAGATTGGGGCGCCGCAATCTCAGTGCATGGCTCTTTTTTCATTTTATTTTAAATTCAGTGTGGCTCAAGAAATTAGTGACCAAATGTGCAGAGTGGTGTTGAACACTTGAACAGCATGAGCAGTTGTCGACCGCACGGGATCAGATTTCTTAAATCTGCATTGGCATAAATATGAAAGGGTTATGATATCTGTCAGGCAATTTGCGATGGTCTACATAGCTCATACTCTCTGAATATCACACCGGTTGCTCTTACGTGTTGTGTTTCTTAGCGCACTCATTATAGGCAACTAGGTGTTCAGAACACCGTCAGGAAGCGGTGGGAGATCTTTTATTTTTTTTTAGCCATCCTCTGTTCTTTATAAATTTACCACAAAGTTAGTGAAAATGTTAAGAATTAACAGCTGAAGATATAAATGGTTTACAGAAAGCGCCCATGCTAGCTGCCCAATATAGCGGGCACGACGAAACCGCTTATCCAATCTTACTCTTGCGGATGTCAGCATTCGGTGGATTTTATTATTCTTTCTCACAGTTGAAGTTTTAGTAAATCTCGGCCTGGAACCCACAATCACTAAGCATCTTTGACTCCGCCACGGCTCCCAAGTACTATTCAATAAAGAAATCGAAAGCGAAATCTGAACATTCGGTGGGAAAAGTTGAAAGGCAAGATTTATTGCGGCGTAATATATTTTGCAAAAAAAGAGGGGAAAAAACATCTGATGTGTTGCCGAAGCCGGCTTACCTTGTTTACCTGAATCTTAAATTTTGTTTACAATAAGCGAGTTCTTTATAATGCATTGTGATCACTTTTTATACAACACACCGACGCTATATCAGCATATGTAAACAGTTAAACAGAAACTTTATTTCCTCGCGAATCTACTGCTTGGATAACTTGCTCAAAAACTTGACTTTGCACCACTTTTATCCTTTTCATACAGGCTTTAGAGTAAGCGAAGTACTTCGCTCAAGTTTCTCGCTGGGCAAGGCTGTACAGGAGACGGCAAACGCTCTTGCTCTGGCAAAACAGAGCGCGAAAGTCACAGCGAGGAGCACGATTTAAACCCTTACCTCAATTTCACTCATGAGAGCAGCAGACTCTGACAAGTTAAATAGTCGCGCGGGATTGCCGCATTTTTGCATTCTTTACTACGTGGATAACATATGAAGTTCGCTTCGCGGCATTACACTTGAGCGCGATGGGGAACTGAGTAAACGCAGGCGGCGGAAAAAGTTCTTTCAGCCTCAGATGTGAAGCAAGCTTACACTACACTGAAGTGAAGAGCTTGCGCTTACGAGTGTAGGGCGTCATTTCATTTCGCGCAGATAAAAGACATGAACCCGTGCGTTAGCTCGCCGTGAGGAGTTATCAATTCCGTTTTTCGTATGTTTCGAGCCATGGTGCCAGTTGACGTGGAGGATTTCTTCGTAAGTTTTCTTTCGTTAAAATGGCTATATTATGTTTTTTCTTCTATCATATCACGAATCTGAAGCGAGACACGGGAGAGTTGGCAAGGAGATTTCTGGTTTGCCGCTGCTTTCCTTGCGGGTTATCACGCTTCGACAGTGGCTGTTAGCCTGCCCTGTCACATAGCTATACACAGATCTACCATATTTTTCTTCTTCCTTGATGGTAACTTACGGTGCAAGCTATTTACTGCTCTGTGGGTTACAGTGGCTACCAATGAAGTTTCAGTTGGGAACTCCAGATTACCACCTGGGTTTCTTGATTGCCTACTCACATTCACAACAAGTCACCCTTGAATATTTCGATGAACACCATGCAATCCGGGTGCACGTCTGCACCGACGGCTCAGTGAAACCTACCAGTTCTTCGGGCTCCGTGGTAATCCCGGTAAGTACTACAGAAATTAGAGTTAGGATAGCTCGCCAGACTTATTCGACAAGTGCAGAACTCACTGCTCTTCGTGTCGCCATTGAACACATCGATCAGCAGCGCCCTGAGCAGTCGTCTGTTTTCATCTACTCAGAAGCTGTGCTCAAAGGCTTACAAGCTTCTCTTTGCCTTGGAATCCATGAACAACTCGTAGCGGAAGTCCCGCAACTACATCACTGTGCCATAAATAAAGGGCATGACATTATCTACCTATGGCTACCGGAGCACAGCGGCATAGCAGGCAATCACCGCGCGAGCGAGGCCCTGACGGCGATTTCGTGTCGATCCCCATTTCGAGATCAGACGCAGCGGGCAGGCTTCGCGCTCTTGCGCGAGACATAAGGCTGGCCGCGCGGAATTCTGGCCAATTTTCCAGTTCACGTTTAAAAGCCTTCGACCCAAATCTGAAGCTTCGGCTCCCATCCGGCCTACCACCACGTGAAGAAACTTTGCTGTGTCGCCTGTGGTTTGGTGTTGCTTTCACCAGCCATTACTCGTTCTTAAACATGGCTGATAGCCCTGCATGTGCCATCTAACGGGATGACGAAACTATATCCCACATTCTTTGTTACTGCCCTGCCTGGAGCGCCGGAAGGCAATCGCTTTGCCGTGCACTAGAGCGTCTAGATTCACGCACACTGACAGAAATGAAGATGCTCAGCCACTGGCCGCGGCGATCGTCGGCGGTAAAAATCCCCAAGGCACTGCTCCACTTCTTGCGAACTTCTGGCCTGAACGATAGGCTTTGAATTTTACGAACGCTGACTTTTCATAGTGATTCTGCTTTATCTTTCAGTTTTTATCCCCTCACCCCTTTCCTGCCGTATAGGGTAGCAAACCGATTATTCTGTCGGTTAAACTCCCTGCATTTCGTCTTCTTCTTCCTCCTCCTCCTCCTACTGACATTCACAACATCATGTAGATTTATCATTGATTGTCTGAAAATATAGGGCGATATTTTACAGAGATCATTTATAGATTCATCATTTCATTCGTTTATAACAAATTGGACTTCTCACGCTTTCGCGGTGGTTAATTCATTAGGGCGCTAAGCCACTGATCTTCAGGACACGTGGGCGATCCCGGCCGCGTTTCGAGAGAGGCGGAACGCAAATGGCGTTTGTGTGCTGCAACATGCCTGCGCAATTAAAAAAAAACAGGTGGTCGAAATTAAATAGGAGCTCTCCGCTGCAGCGTCCCTCATAGATGATATGTGAAACACCATAATTTATAATCTGTATTTTTGTGTGTGAAAGCGTTGCGAACGCCAATAAACGAATAACAACGATCGGAGACACGCCGACCATGCCGCATTATAAACACCTACTCAGCGTCAGTGTTTATCCCTTCACTTTCCATTACAAGAAATATCATAAATAGATTGTGGCGTGAATCGGGAATCCTCGTAAACTTGGAGTAAGTGCTAAAAGCACGCTAGAGTTTACTGCTCGCGTCCTTGCTTCAAGAAATAACCAAAGACAGGGAATCTAGAATTTTGGCAGCAATATTTCTTCCATGTACTCAGAAACACTGCTGTTTTAAACGGCAATAAATCTGTTTTAATTACGACGGAATTTGAGTGTCGATAAGCGCGCTGTACTCGCTTCGCTGTACTCGCCTCGGTTAATGGCTAATACGACCAAGCAAAGAAATCCATTCAACGCATGGAGCAGTCTCACCCATTACGCATTAAAAAAAGGACGAAACAGGTCCTGCTTAAGCGAATCGATTCGACTCTAAGAATGAAGGATATCATTGCAAGAGCGTCGCCGCGGTTACTTGTGTTCAGGCCTTCACTATTCCAGCATGTGCATTCCGCTATGCAAATGCGCTAAAGGCGCTCACCGCCGACGCCGAGCAAGAAAGATCGGTAACTGGAGAATAGATTGATAACTTCACTAGGTGGAAACGGTATGCCAATGGTCCGATTTCTTTTACTTCCTTCCTAAGTTAGACGTTAGGACTCGAGCATAGCAGGACATCTGCATACTCGAATGAGGAGAAACACCCTTGTATGCAAATAGGCAGCCCAACATGCCGGTGTGAGCAAATGCGACCAGAGGATAGAGCAAATTCTGCCCTGCTTTACGAAATAACATTCGCTATGAACGTTCCCCCAACTCTTTACAGGAAAGCGCAGGTAAATTCCTGCAGAAATTATGCTTCGCCGTCTCGTGTCAACCTTAGAGCAGGGGCGGGGAGCAACGCGTTAACTGTACCCAATCAGTTATTTCGTTACAAAAAAAAAAATCTCACTTCTTGTTTCCAGTCTTGATAGGGGCGTGAGCATTGGTGTTACGAATGTGTCATAATGCGGCTGCAACATGCTAATGCAATTGTTATAGAAAAGAGTCGAAAAAAAATCTGCTACTGAAGCGAAATAAACACAGCAGAAATGAACGCTTGTTTCGGCCGTCCGTAGTTCTGGCCATGTTTTCATACGCGCTGTATATTCCGCTGCAAACTTTATAGAAAATCACACCTTGCTGAGTTATAATATGGCAGAAAAAAATCAGGAAAGCTGACATACGTGACATATTTGTGGACACGACATGCTGCAGTCAACTAACGAAATCAAATACATCTACTCAACTACGTGCTTGTTCACTCTCTTCTATATCAGTGTGCCTCTAAAGAGCCTTATTTCGTTGCATTTCTATAGGCGCGCCTGTCGAGGAACTTTAATGGTGCTGAATGCGAGTGCTGAGTGAAATCCTTATTTTATCTTATTGTACAAAACCCTAGCTTTACATGATAAAATACGAATCGAAGCCTGGTGTGGGACGCCGATTTTTTACAGCGGCTCAAAAAAAGAAAGTAATGCACAAGTTGAGGCCAGAACTGTTCACGTTTAGACACGAAACGCTTAGCCTCTTACTCAGGCTGCCCCTCGAAACGGGAACAGGAAACCAGCGTGAACTTGCGACGAGGCAGCGCAGTCGGGAAACCTCATAGTGCATAGCAATGAGCGGCCCGCGTTGCATGCTGATCAGGCCGGAAGAGTTGTGAGCCAGCTGTTCAAGTTGATACGGATCCAACTGTTGCGTGAGAAGCACACACTGACTAGGTCTCTATTGTCGACTCGTGGATAATGTCGAAGAAGAAAAACAACAATGACCCAACATTGATATTTCAGTGCGGTTGCCCCGAGCTGAAGTTTTTGTGGCTCCCTGTTGAGGAACAGAAATGGGAAGTCTTCTTGGTTCTTTGCGTGGTGTTGGAGGTGTCGCATCCACCCACCGACGCACACAGGCACACGCGAGCGCAAGAGTGCTACAGTGACTACGGTTTATTCGCCGAAGAGGACGAACCTTGAACTGCTATCTCGGACGAGGTTCGTGCTAGGAAGACCCCGCAGCACTAAGATTGTTGAAAGCGCCAGCAATAAGCATCGGCAACCTCCATGCGAAATTGGCAACCAATGACGGTTCTCGCCGAACCTTTCAACTAAGCCGAAGCCTGCTTTAGCCGATAAGTTCTTTTATTGGTTTCTGTACGTACTGTCGCTCGTCACAACCGCAGATCCTTCTCAGAGAAAACGATTTCAGCGGATGTTGACTAGTTTCTCCATTACTTCAATACTTAAGCCTGTTTCAATCCCGCATATAAAAAAAAGAAATTACTGAATTCAATGATAAGCTTCTTGCAGCTTGAAGCTCAAAACGCAGCCTTGATGAAAAACGTACAGCTACATTAGTGCAACAGACGCGCTTGAGCCAACCTGTGAGTTATCGACTACGGTCGTAAAGGTCGGCTTCACATACTCCAGCGACTACGAGTGCTGATGTCACACAATCTTAACGCAATGAGGGACATTCATGATCTGAAAGTGCAGTAGGCCCGTGACGGTGCTTACACAGGCATAAGCAGGGAGGCGAGAAGGAATGCAAAACAAAGCTATTGGTTGCCTGGTTTCTCTTTAGCGCAGCGGCGATAGCGACACACACGGATGTACTAAGTGCAGGATTCACGGCGTCTTTCTGTTCGCATCGTGCTTTGTAAGAAAGACATGTAGCATTCAAAATGATTTCTGCTCTCCTTCGGTACGAGCCTCGAGACTATTGTTAATATGCACGTGAGAAGGTAAACTAGCTTGCGAATATCTGAAAGAAGCATTGCTGCACGTGCACTACACAAACAAACAGAAAAGTGAGAACGTTGCTTATCTTCAGTTTGTAAACAGCGCTAAAATACAAAGGCAAAAAGCAGCTACGAAAGTACATTCGTGCCACTGTGGTTAAATTTCAGCTCTCTCCACACTTTTGTATGATTCGTTGTTTCTGTTTCTTTCAGTATCGTAAATGTTTATTGACCTCAACTTATGCTTTATAAATAAAGCAACTAATCACCAACTCCTATAGCTTCGTATACTAGAGTGCTTTTACTATAAAGAAAAGAAAAACTAAATTCATGTGGAGTATATAGAAATTATTACGTATCCGGCTCGCTACAGAGAAGTGACATTTGGAGTGTCTTGATACTGCCACTAGACTAGCGAGATAAGTGACTTATTGCGTCGAGATGGTCAAAAATCTAATAAACTATGACTCCTTGCTTCTTAGCTTCTTCGACAAGAAAAGAAAGGACTACGACGAAGGCGAAGGACGCACGACTGACAATCTATGTGCCCAGATAATAATCCCACATAACCAGTTTTCCGAGAGAGCATGGATATCGGGCACAAATGAGGCGAAACCACCAACTCATTGAAGAACAGTGGTCCACAGAGTCGAGACCACTAGATCGATGACGTCGTCGGCTCTCGGGTTCCTACGTGGCAGACTTAAATAATTGCTGCATGGCTATCTGCAATCTAGCTCTTTGCAGAAAGGGCCTCTTTCCCAACATTGTGTCTAACTACAGGACAAAAATGTGCAAAATACAAACCGAAAGCACGCCGAAGTTTTTTTTCTTACGTTCGTTTTTATTCTTGAGATTTAATGAGTTGCAGTCTTATATTGGTGCTAGCGGTATCACTGCTTCGGTGTATATACACTATGTAACTGTAGTGGTATTTCTCACGATTTCATGGTAGTGATGCTGGGCTTCAGTACCTGCCGGCATCTGGTAAAGCTCTGCATTCATCAATATATTTTATTGATCGCTCGGGTCCTCTTCCACATCGGTTCTATTTTTCAATATTAAGCGTAAAACTCTTGCAGCACAGTGGGTTTTCAGGGCACCGAAGGGGATGACTTTTGGTTGAATTTTTACCATTTGTAGTTCTGTAAGATGCCCTCATATCGCTGAGCACGTAGGTTGTTGTGCGCTTTGTTTTCTTGCAAGTGTGGCAAATGTGGCAGGAAACAAACCCATGAACTTGTGTTTATCAGCTGTGACCTTGGGACGACTCAACGACAAAAGCGCGTCGTAGTAAAGCTTGTTCAGAGCAGAAAACGCGTAAGTGGACACAAATGCAAAGACACAATTATAAGCCGCACAGACATGCGCAGGAACAACGAATCTTCACCACATTACACCAACTTCGCTCCTTTTCCAATCAGCGCATCCATCAGCAGAACTACCAAGACCATATAGCCGTCCATGGAGCTACGTCGTCCTCTGTCCGGTCCACCTCAACAAGATTTTTTTCTTAATCGCATTGACCATCTGAGACAGCAGTGTCTTTGAGCAGCAGCTGAATGCCAAAGGCGTTGCTGCAGCTTGTCAAAGATTATCGAAGAAATTCTTTCCCCCTATACCAAACATAACTCAGAGAAAAGAATGAGAGTTATTTATGAATAACAGGTAGGTCGGCGTGAATGACAATTCTCTGTGCTACTTTTATTCCAGGAATGCACTTAAAGGCGACACTTCCTTCTTTTATTTGCTTGTAGATTTTTGTCTGTTCGTCCACACCACTAAGAAACACATGTGGAAAAGGTTAGTTTGAGTGGGATTTGAACCAACGCTTTTCATGTGCCAGTATGGGTAGTGGTAACATGGCACGCTGATGCTATTTTCGCCGGCACGAGCCGACGGCGCTGGTGCTCCTTTCAGATGGGATGCAGGTCGTACAAGCTTATGCAAAGGCCATTTGCTCATGTAATAGCTACCCTGCAATTAGTGCGAGACTAACAAGGGCGCTGCTAAACCTGGCACTCATTTTACGCAGCGAAGCACAAAGAGGAATGAAAAGATTAATCTAAAAGGCACCGTACGGTAGATACATTTTTTTCGCATATGAATGCACATTATCCTCATTAGATTACCACAGGAAGGCTGCATGAAAACGCGACAGCTTTTTGTCCTTTCCGAACGCCCAGAGTGCCTTTCTTTGTAATGCGTTCTCTGTTGCGCTCGAAGAGGCGATCGTAGTCTCCCTGGCACGTGCTTGTAGTGGCCACGTCTGTTGACTTTGTGCGCCTGGTTGTGCACCTGGTTGGCTTATCGCGTGCACAAAATGTCTATAAGCCTGTTTTCGTCATCCATAGCGTCCTTGTTTTTGCATCCGCCTGGCCGACCTTACATGGGATGCGTGGTACTATTAGAAAGCGGCTGAATTAAAAGAAAAAAAAAACGCCTACGCCGAGAAGTCGGTACAAGGCGGTGATTCTGAGTAGACATGAAGTGCACTCTACGTCTTTGCTGCTGCCATGAGAGTGCTTACAAGTGATGTAAAGAAAAGAGGGCGTAAAGCTTTCTTTAGTCACAACCTTCATTGCGTTGCTTGTTTGTGCATGCATATGGTGAAAACATTGAATAGCACGCATGCATTCGTGAAGTGGGTCAATCTAGGCGTAGCACAGAACGGACCCCGAATCTTCTATACACATGAAGGGGAAGTTGGGATGAAAGGATAGGTTTAGGTTTACGGGGGCTTAATGTCTCAAAGCGACTCAGGCTCTGAGGGACCACGTAGTGAAGGGCTCCGGATGTTTTGACCACCTGGAGTTTTGACCACCTGACCACATGCACTAACATCGCACAGTACACAGACCTCTAAAATATCGCCTCCATCGAAATTCGACCCTCCCCGGCCGGGGTCGTACCCGCGTCTTTCGGGTAAGCAGTCGAGCGCCATTATCACTGTGCCACCGCGGCGCTCCTGGGGAAGAAAGTCATGATGGGTGACGATGGAGACCGAAGTGAAATACGAGTACGTTACAAAAGAAAACATCACCAATTTGTGATATAAGAGCAGTAGTGCAAACCCGTGTTTGTTAAGGAGCTATATAATGTCTTTATTGCCATGTAGGGTTTCCAAGCGTCCGGCCATGTTCTCAGAAGCAACATGGGATTGCTGGTTTTTCATCCTCGAATTAGCAGCGCAGAACATAGGTGAAGATATGAGACGAAGAAACAACGAGTGCAAGTGTTATGCCCGTTGAGAAATGCGTAGTGTCAAAACTCAGCACCTAATTGGTCACCATTGGCCTTCTTGCACACATAACTTGGAGCTGGTGTCTATATCATGTCATATATATTCTATTGATATATATTACTAAACTCCCCTTCGAAACCTGGCAAACCTCTTTTTTGACCCTTCGCGGAGGTTTGGTGATGGATGCGCCGGGTGGGAGTTGCATATTTTGGGATTGTGATTGTGATTGTTTATTGGTTTCTTTCCAATACAAGGAAAAAGCGAAGGGAAAGCTAGAGGCTATTGGCCTGACGAGGCTCTCCCTCCGCATGCAGTTTCGACAGCATTACAAAAAACACATTTGTTGTTCCACTTTACACATTTCTAGGTCTTGCAGGATGCAGCCCATATGACTATACAAAAATATAAACAACAAAGAGAATAAAATATTAACAAAGGTGCAAAGCTCAGTCATCGCGGAGAACATATGTGCATATAAAAAAGAAAAAAAGGAATAAAAAGAAAGGCGACATCCTAAACACAGAGGAAAAAAAACAGTACTGGTTTACAGACGCTACACATGATTTTAGGAGAAGTCACTGGTAACGAATTTGTTTCTCAATAACCAATGCTTTCACCGTTTTTTTCGTCATTGGTTTCTTTAGGTTAACATCATCAGGCAATTTCTTTAGAAGCACCGGAATTTGGTAATTTAAATGCTGTTTGCCATAATTCGTGCGCGTTCGAGGCTTTCTGCGCTCTTGCCTCCTAAGGGCGAGCGTATGTGTTTCGACAGGGCTACTACTTACGTGAAGTTTATGTTTTTGTAAATATTGCAATAACTTGAAACGATAAACTTCATCAGCTCTTTGCAGAGAATACTTTACAAACAGTGGACCTGTTGGTAAGTCTTGTGGGTGTCCTGTATACCTTTCAAGCAACCGAAGTACGCGCTTCTGTAACTTGAGTATTCGCAGGTAATTTTTACTAGAGGTTGTACCCCAAACCAAAACACAGTAGGAAAGTCTGGAATAAAAGAGAGTATAGTAAAGAGGAAGTTTAAGCCACAAAGGTATAAGTGAACTTATTCTATATAGGCAGCCGAGCGATCTACTCAGCTCCAGAGCAAGGTTATCAATGTGGGTGTTCCAAGACAAGTTTTCTTGAAACCACACTCCCAGAAATGTTTGCTTCACCTCTTGTTTTAACATGGTGCCCCGAAAGGTAATATGAATATTATTGTTCATTGGCTTATTAATTGGAGCGAATATAATATATTTGGTTTTATTAGTATTCAACTGTAACCTGTTACAGTTACCTTGTGGAGCACTGCTTTTTATCGCGCCGTTTAGGTTTTAATTTATTGCCACATTAATATGTCGTTGCATGTTTATTGCTACATCTGCTTTACTGATTTTGCTGCTGGGCGCCGCTGTGGCTGCCGGATGTCTCCTTGCCTGTAAATCTTTCACAGTTTTTTCTTACCGCGTACATTCGCTGCGACATCCAGGTAGTCTGTGTGTTTTGGCCCAGTCAGACCACTAGATTTTCACACTCGGATTCGCAGGGAGTTTTTGCGACCCGCATGATTTAAAAGCTCTGCACAAAGCTGGGTAAATGGTAAATGTAATGAGCATGATGCTCATGTGGACTACAACATAATACAATTGACCCAAGGGGCTGTGATGCCGCCAGTCTTTGCCCGGAGAATGTCTCCTGCAGAGCTGTGACCGCAAAATTACAGATAAGAAACAATCTAAAAACAAGACATATCTGCAGCATGCAGCCCAGCCAAGATGCGAGGGAAACAAGACGGATTTACTCGACATGTGACTTAATTATGTAAGGAAGCGAAAGTATGCCACCCCCTTCATTAAGATCTTGACCTTGGTTCGTCTACGTTAGTACCACTAGGATTAATAAACGGCAATGAATCATCTTAAGCCTTCACAATTTAAAGTATGAGAGTTACTAACTAGGCTGTAGCTCTAAGCTCCTATTTATAGTACTATGCAAAATGCACGCTCTATGCAAGTACGCAATTAGGCAATAAGAGTGTTGCAACGTGGAAGTTGTGCGATTAAAATGCTCATAGCACAAAGAATCGCTTCACCGTGTTTGCAATAATGCGCTAAATTCTACAGCTTATGTAGTACGCTTTTGAACAGTTGTTTTGGTAAAGACATACGGGCTGGAAATTCTAAGTATTAGCATTTTCAGCTCTTTAATAATCGTCAGAGGCAGGTTCAAGAAAACGCTTCTCTTTCTTGGAACGCTCTTATAGTGCCACTGACTGGCGTTATTGTTAGTCCTGAGCAGTGCATGTTTAACATCTCGTGACCATAACAAAAGACAGATGATTCCAAATGTACTGCGAAATTATGCGCTTCCAAGAGAAAGCTCACGTCAGCTCAAAATTGCAAAGGAAATCGCAAGATCAACTTTGGCTAAAAAGTTCCGCTTTTAAGAAAGAAAATATTTACCCAGGCGCCCCATGAAAATGAAAAAAATTGTTCTTGGTTCTGAATTTTCAAGTATTTTCTGATTAAACTGCTTCTCAAGACAATCTGCTCTTTGGCTCTTTGTTCTTTCTCTTTTTATTTTATTGTATTCATTCCCTCACATGTGTCTTGAGCCTTTTGTTGTTTATTATTTATTTTGAAGAGCTGGAAGAAGCTAAGTACATGTGCTGTGTAACACATCTTTGGAGCTTATTCAGTTCCACGCTGTAGTGAGCCGGGGGTTCTATGCTCTGCTTTTAGGGTCGTCCTGATTTCTCGCCCTCTTGAACAGTGGTTTATAAGCACCTTATATAAAGTTCAAGGGTCCCTCAAAAGGGTGTACGAGGCTAGATATAAAATGCTTGCATCAATTAGAGTAGGGACTATCGACTACTAATGCCGCGTGAGAGACCTCAAAAGCGAGCGCAAAATTTGCAATACATTAAAAAAAATGGCTGTAGTTTAGTTCTGGTTAAACCTGGAGTGACGCGATAGCCACAGCTAACCGAGTGGAAATCGCACAGTCGAATTGAAAAGTCGGTCTTTCGCCGCTCCGGTTCGGTGGGCGCTCCTTCGTCATCTTTGTCCCTGAACGTGGATTCACTATCTCTCCCCCCTATGTTTTAGGGAAAGAAAATGGTGCAGTATCTATCTCATATGGGGAACCTGCTCTGCCAAGGTGGCACTGCAATTGTTCCATTCGGTGACTCAAAACTGCTTTTGTCGGCCGCTTGGGCCGCTGCAAAGGCGAGAACACATTCTGCGCGATTAGATACCCGCGTTTGACAGACAGCATTCATTGCCTAACTTCTCGCGGTGTAGCCCAGATAGCTGACGCACGGCACGTGCGCCTTCGACAGAGCGCGGAGGCTCACGCCAATAGGCGCCTGAAGGTGGCGCGGAAAAGTTCTCATAGTACTACCCAAAACTGCTTGCTCTTCTCGCTAGGCAGTGTGTTATGGCGCCGCAATGGGCACCGCAAACTTCAGCGCAGGTTCCCCATATCGTTGGAAACCTGAACCGCGCCGTGAGGGAAGGGATAAAGGAGGAAATGAAAGAAGAAAGGTAGGGAGTGGTGCCGTTGTGGAGGGCTCCGGAATAATTTCGACCACCTGGGGATCTTTAACGTGCACTGACATCGCACAGCACACGGTCGCCTTAGCGTTTTGCCGGATTCTGAATTCGTTTTCAGGACAGCAGCAGGAAGGGGCTTGAGGCTTTCGCCTACGTGAAAAGTAAAATCAAGTGTGCCAGCAACATCACCTAGTTGCAAGGATTATACAAGTATACTCTCGTATTCAGTGTTAATAATTCTCGTCCTGTTGTGTGGTAGAATGCCACGGCTCGGGAAACATGCGAAGCACTTTCCTGAACTAAGGCAAAAGGGAATAGAGCTTGACAGTTAGTGCCATCCGGCTTATTTTAAGCGTTGTGAATGAGAAGGCTCCACAAATACAGGTTAGCAAAAAAAATTTTTCAGGGAAGTACACAGAGAGGCAAATCCAACGCCCGTTACATTAATCAAGGAGTATAAAGTGATAGGTTCTAACAGAGCTACACATCAAGTATTTACACTCTGCCTTGGAGTACATGCATGTTACACACATACAAGTGATTACAATAAAAGATGGCATATCCACAGTAACCTGAAGT
This sequence comes from Amblyomma americanum, assembly GCF_052857255.1. Lineage (NCBI taxonomy): Eukaryota > Metazoa > Arthropoda > Arachnida > Ixodida > Ixodidae > Amblyomma > Amblyomma americanum. The sequence goes on from NC_135500.1 coordinate 54,064,183, forward strand.
GAAAAGTTCAAATTGGAGGCAAGTCTAAAATAAGCATGTAGTGACCGGAGGGGAAGCGACAGTCCATTCATCTCTGCACGAAGCGGTTCACGAAGACGATGGTAATTTCGGCATAGCTAGATGGTTGTCGAGCGAGATGCGGTGCAACGTTCTTGAGACCCGGGATTGCTTGGCGGTGGTTCTACACCCCTAGAAGCGGACTGTAGCTGGTTAAGGACGGGCCACTTTTTACAGGCTTTACAGCGGACGACCGAAACCAGTAAGCTTACCCCTCAAACCTCGCTCACGTTCACACACTACTTTGCTACTACTTGCCTTTCCTGCCACTTTGGTTGGGGATGCTGGTTGCGTCACTGATCGCCACCAAAAAAAATGAGTACATAACAAACAAAAGCGTGACACGTACGCCCTTGCTTCCACACTGCTAAACGTTAGCTTGAAGACCAGAAAAGAAAAATACAAACGGAAAAACTTCGCGTACACCTTCCCATGTTTCCGATGGTTGACTAGAGAATCCCTGTACGGCTAATCCGGCATGTCCGTACACGTACGCGGCGTACAGAACTACGTCCCAAAGCTGAGGGCACAAAATACTTGCCCGTAGTATGTGTATATTTTAACCTAAATGCTTCTATGGTGCCCTGTTTGTGACAAATAAAAACACAACTCCTACGATGTCCACGCCCAGAACATGAGAAATTCTTGCATTTGTGGCGTCACCTCCTCTTGCCTTATCGCATGAGATAACCGGTACATCAAGGAGTAACGAAGTACTTAAAAGTGCGCTTGGAATCTAGTGGAGTTGGCGAAGGCCTAAGCTCATTCGCTTAATCCGAGCAGAATGCCCAGGCATGCGGAGCTTCTGCGATGCGCACTCGCCGCGTTCATTTAAGCTGCGCGGTGCTCTAAGCTACCCGGATTTTCGAGGTGGTCGCTTTGTTGGGTTAGAATTTATAGGGACGTTGGCTCGTCAAGAGGGAGTTAAACTTAAAGGCGAGTACGGGCCACCTAAGTTAAGGTAGTGAGGAGTGCCTTACAGTAATTTCCTTGAGCTCCTAAAACTGTCGCTTAATCCCCCAAGAAAGGATTTAGGTCGTCATCGCGCTGTAAAGAATGACCGAATTCCGGCACCTCGTGTAACAGAGGGCCGCTGTGCAGCACACATTAGACCTCGAAAATCGGCGCTTCAGGCTTTACCTGAAGCACATGCGCAAACGTATCACGGAAGCTCAGACGCCCTAATCTGCCCCCTTTTCTCCGTCAAAACAAATGCCGAAGTGCGTTTCTTAAGTGTATGTAATTCCACCAGCAATGTTATTAAACTAACCACTCCTTAACGGCACCCGGGACCCAGCCGCACTCAGTTTTATACCGTTGTTTCAAGGAAGAACGGGAGCTTGGTGCCCTGCAGGCGATGCTGGCATTCCTTTTTGTGGATGATTTTTTTCATATATGAAATTTCAAGGAAGTTTTCATGATACGTGTACACCAGTGAAACAACGAGGATCCTGAGTGACATGCTCGAGATGTTGGACGTGAGTGACGTGACCGATTCAGTCATTGCTGCCAATGGACGTACTCTGGTCCACGCAGCGGAAGAACTTGTTCACCTCTTCAGTGAACACCGTCACGCTCTCTTTCGGAAGCTGTATTCGGTATGGTCATCTGGTGAAACTAGTCTGTGCAGTCCGTGACCTTCTCCCAGAGCAGGCCATAGAAATCTGTTGGACCCCGCTGGTTGGGTAGCAGTACTGGCGTGGGTATTGCCGGAGGACCGACTGCGACCGTGACTATCCCGTTGTGCAAATCGGCGGCGCAGGCTGAGAACTTTTATTGTTATTTCGTTTTTCTTGCCCATAATAACATATGCGACGAAGCCTACTCTTCCTGTTGAACCGCTATTCTCCAGCAGTTGAATGAGCTGTACATGAGGCTTGCACGAGTAGCTCGACACTTGGTATGTAGATGCCGTAATTTTACCGCAGTTCGAAGAAAAATGGAAACTGGTTTGTGTCTCCAACAAGTACCATTTGCCTAGTGCATGTTCTTGTTTGCACGCGTGACGCAGCTTTGTCGTGCTGTGGAACATAAACCATGCTACATTTTTTGAAATACACGGGCCTGATACAAACCCTCTGAAACCCTTGCGTCCGTTTGTAAGAGCGCCATAGTTTGTGCGCGTGTGTTAGGATTCATGATTTTCCACCCTCATTAGGAGTATCCTGGCAGGTTGACTACCAGGCACATATCTACAGCAGTCAAAAAAGTTCACACTACCGATGTTTGTGTTTGCTACTTTTCTATGACGAATTCCAACTCGCGAAAATTGACAAGGAAGGGGGCGCTGCGGTCGTTTACTTGGGGACAGCTGTAGGTTGTGGGCTCAGCCAAAGACACAAATAAGTTTGTCGTCAATGAAGCTGGAGGTGGAGTTGGTTTTTGGTTTCAGAAGCACTTAACACCTGAGTCTAAGATTTGGTCAACCAGTTTGCAGGCTGTGGTTAATTTTAATTGACATCCCAAAACGCTGCATCAGGTGTCACAGCTTTCGTGTACTATAGCAGAAGCTAGAACTGCCGAGACAATTAGGCGGCCCTTATGTCTAGGCCCGACATGCCTATGAGGCTCGTTCCTGAAAACCCCATAATTTTCGAGCAATAAAACCAATCAGAGTTTTCAATATTTTCTGGTAAGCCAGTCATGTTTAGATGATTGGCGGGCAATCAAAACTGAAGGATAAAAGTACGCTAGTGATAAAAAGGTTATGATATTTAAGTTTCTTTTATGTAACTTCTTTACTGCGCTACAATATATCCTAGCTGTTAGTGGGATGACAATATCAGACATTTTTGCACAGCAGCAACTCATTTTTATGATAGTTTAAATCGAGAGTTTGTTCCTACAGCAAATTTATTGAAGATCTACTTTGTGCGTTGCATGAAGGTATCGGTGTCTATATGCTCTTTAGTTACAAATTCAGGAAACTATTTAAATAATGCCTTTTCAAAATAACCTAATCGTCAATACTTCACACACAAGCCTTTTCTAGCGATCAGTGGTTGAATCCGCCGAAGCATAGTGTCCAGGAAAGTGTTGGTGATCGTCTAGTCCATAATTCTGTAATTTTGCGTTAGGTTCTCAATTTCTGCCCTGCGTTGGCGGCTTTTTTGTCAATCCAAAAATATGCGATGGTTATCCAAATGTATTCAATAGAAATAATCTCAGTAGCCCGGCTAGGACACTCTACAATGTCCACCGTCCTCTACTTCATTATTTTTTTCAAAACCGTACAAGAGTGCTTCCGGTCGTAATTCTGCTGAAACAAATATCCATATTCCAGATTCTTGCGTATGTAAGGAAGCATAACGTTTTCAAGAATGCTTTTGAACGGTACCTTGAATTCAGTCACGCAGACAAACATCACAAGTGGAGAGTCAGCTCCATGCAATTACGTTCCCGCCTGAGTGGTTTGACGTGAGAGGTTTATAACTTGGTCCGTATAAGTTGCATTTTGGGCAACATATACCACAAATTTCATCATTCCTGCACGAAAAAAAATTGGAAAGCCGCCGCGGTGGCTCAGTGGTTATGGCGTACGCCTGCTGACCCGAAAGACGCGGGTTCGATCCCGGCCGCGGCGGTCGCATTTCGATGGAGGCGAAATTCTAGAGGCCCGTGTGCTGTGCGATGTCAGTGCACGTTAAGGAACCCCAGGTGGTAGAAATTTCCGGATACCTTCACTAAGGCGTCCCTCATAGGCTGAGTCGCGTTGGGATGTTAAACCCCATAAACCAACAAAAATTTCGATTCGTCTAATGAAATCACTCTTTTATATTTTTGACGTATCCACACCAGGTGTTCATTTCTCTATTTCATCAACATCCCGTACAGTTTTAAATACATGATGCAAAGATTTCAGAAACTACTTTCTTTGCTTTGTCTGCTAACTTGTTTATTAAGGCCCCAAGTTATTAGGAAAGAGCAAGAAAGAAAGTAACGTCTGTATTCGCAGTAGGAACTGTGTTTGTTGACCAACCATGCTCATTTCATCTTTCCGAACAACCGACGCGACGTTGAATTTACGCCTCTTCACAAAGCATACAAACGCACCTTGACATAAACAGTACGCTTGACGCCACATATTGACGTCAAAGCTCACGTTATGGCAGCAGTCCGTTGAAGAAGAAAGCCATTGCTCTCCTCTTCCACACCCCAAACTGTGTGCGGAACCCGGCCACATAGTCTTTGGCGGCACTGAGTCTGCATCCTCCTTCCTCACCTCCTCCTGTACGGCGCATGTCACACCGGACGCCTACCATAAATGTGTGCACGAGCGACCACAGCGGACCGTATACATACTTGATACACGGTCTCATGCGTGGCGTACATCATGCGCGACGCAAAACTACACACACCTCGACTGCCCAGAATCCTTGCCTAGGGTTACTAAACACTCCGACTGTCATTCCAGTTTCGCACCACCTTAGCTATGACTTAAAATCGGATTACGAAAAGGATAAACAATTTGTGAATCTTTTTGGGTTCTGGCCCAGTAGCGGTTGATTCTGCTCGATGCGTCCTCCGAAAACTCAATAATGCGCTTTGTTGCCCATCAATCTTACGCTTGCATTTCTACCTGTGTAACCGACCTACTTAACCGTTGTTGTTTGCTTGCGCTTTTACAGCAGCATCGCCATGCAATTACATGTCCAGGCCTTTTGTACTGCCATAGCCTGCATTTTGCAAAGAAGCTCCCCCTACTATTTCGGTAGTCCTGACACGGCTGAACGGTCACCTGGTTTTACCAGGATATCAGCATGTGAAAGGTCAGAAAGCAGAAATAAAATAAGAACAAACCTGCCAAATAGTGCTGGTCCCTACGAGAGAAGAGCATTGCTAATCGAACTGAAGAAACGCAAGATAGAAAACGAGAGTCGGTCCTATTCAATCAATCAATCAATATCAATCAATCAATAATTTAATTTCTTCCTCACAAAAGATTAGCGGAGGACGAGGAGGGCTCGAAGAAAAAGTGGAAGTTTCCACTTGACTATCTTCGAGCCCCCTATTTACAAGGCATATACAGTGGAAGATTAAGAAACATACATCTTTATACATTAGAAAGTTTAAAAGTCAGTACGTATAATATGCAATACAAAAATATTATACTCATTTTTGAGCCACAAATAAAGGTCAGTATGTACAAGGAAGGCAGCCACGGTAGCACACCAATTCTACAAGAGAATTTCTAAAATACATAAAACAATTTCATACACGCTCACTGTCGCGTTACAAAGGACTTAAGCATACTGTTGGTAATGGTGCTTATGTTAATTCCTTGACAATGTAGGTAGTTTAGTAGGGTCGGTAGGGCATGACGGAGCATTTGTTCAGATAGTCTTAAGCGTTAGTAAGGAATTTTCCCATTAGATTAGTGCGTGTATTGTAGTGTCGTGTTTGAGGGGTCAAGTTAGCAAGTGTACGGAGAATTTCAAGCGAGTCATGCTTATATCGCTTTGCAAGGTAGAATGAGTACATATGATGGATGGAAAGAATGTCAAATTTAGTGAAAAGTTCGGATGTATGTTCACGATAATGAACATTTGCTATGCTGCGGATCGCTCTTTTCTGTAGGACATGTATGCGATTTAAATTACCAAGTGCTGTTTTACCCCACACTAAGAGACAGTAGTTAACATGTGAAAGGAAAAGTGAATTGTAAATGTGTAATTTAACGGCCGTCGGTAAGTACGATTGATATTTAGTTATGACCCCAGCAGCTTTTGCTATCTGTGTGGTAACGTGGTCAACGTGCGTGTCCCAGGACATATTTTTGTGAAAGTGGACACCAAGACATTTGACAGAATCTACGATTTCTACATCTGCGTCGCCTAAAGTGAACGTCATCTCTGGAGCGCTGGCTGCTTGTCTGGTAGTGAGAATAATTGCCTTTGTTTTATTAGCATTAATCTGTAAAGAGTTTATTTCGCTCCAGGTGGTCAGTTTTTCCAGTGTTGTTTATTTCGGATTGAAGAGAATGATAGGAACGACTGCGAAAAAATATTGTCGTGTCGTCTGCATATGTTACGTATTCTGCGTTGCTAGCTAAAGCTAAAGAACAAAGGAACAGCAGAGAGGCAGCGACACCCAGCTTCTGGTATCGATACGCAGAAAGCTCTGCCGATGGCTCGCGGCGAAATACAAAGCAAAGGCTGAGAACCTAACAAAAATTCTGATTGCTGCACAAACAGCAGGAAGCCGTTAAGAACAATCGACCTCTCGAAAACTTTGCAGGGTAAAAAAAAAAGGCTCAGCGTCTGTGACCGGAGGTGTTGTAGTTGAGTCAAAGATGCCCTCAATAACGGTGGTCGTTTCGTTAGCCCAAAATGTATTGGTGGGGGAGTTTTTCTCAGAGCGATGTAGCAATCAGTGCAGCTGGAACTGCAACCGATACAGTAAGAAAAATAACAAAAGATTGAATAGGGTTATAATGGGCTGAGCTAGCCAACGCCTTTAATAGCTTTTTTCTTTCTCTTGGCAACGTTAGCGAACACACCCCTGATTTAACAGTTATGAATGAAGCAAATGAGAAAACGACAATTTTAGAACCAGTCTCGGAAAGTGAAATTTTAACCACATTATTTGCGATTAATAACAACAAAGCAACTGATACCGGGGACATTCAGATAGAGCTTATAAAGTACGTAATAATTGCAATAGCCCCTTACCTTACCCAAATTTTTAATATGTGCTCGCAAACTGGAATTTTCCCGCGCGCCATGCAAACAGCAAAGGTAGGTGTTATATTCAAGAAAGGTGATGGGAACGTGATGTCAAATTATCGCCCTACAACAGTTTTACCCGTTTTTTCTAAAGGCCTGGAGAAAATAGTTTGGAAGCGCCTATCCTGATTTACTGACGCTCTTAACCTTATATGTTCCGCCCAATAAGGGTTTCGAAAAACAAGTTGACAGAGCTAGCACGTTTGGCTCAAAAAGAATTTATTCTAGAAAATTTTGAGCACAATACTTGGTTCTTGGACTGTTTCTTGACTTTTCAAAACCGCTTCATCTTATTAACCACAGAATCTTAAAAAACTTCAACAATACGGCATTAGAGGGAAAGCCCAAGAATAAATAACATTCAATCTTCAACATAGATCACAGTTTGTATAATTGGGTTGACAATAGTCTGCAGTGCAATCAGTAAAAACGAGTGTCCCGCAGGATAGTATTCTGGTCCCCGTGTCTGTTTATACTGTATATAAATGAAATAGTGCGCCTGGATGAAACTGCTCATTATATAATCTATGCAGATGACACTAGTTTATTTTTTTTCAGATAACTCATGCGAGTATTTAGCTAATCAAGCCAATAGCACGCTATCTAAAATAAATACTTGGGCTCAAATTAATTGCTTGGCACTCAACCATCAGAAAACAAAAGGTGTTTTATGTTACCCCCGTTACACGCAGATCTAATTGCCGCACATTGTCTTAAACAATATCAACATTGAAATAGTAAAAGCTTTTAAATCCCTAGGTGTTTATTTTTCAGAAAATATGAAGGGATGAACACATGAGGTGTATCGTTAATAAGTTGTCTAGAATTATTTGCATCATGCGCCGCCACTGTTATTTCCCTAGTTCAGTTAATGTACTTTTATAAGTGTTTATTTTCCTCTAAATTACACTATGCCTCTTAAAATATGGTCCACAACAACAGCAACAAACATTAGCAAACTGTAAATATTGCAGAAACGGGTCTCAAGCGTGGTCTGTAATGCTCCGTATCGCTCCCATACTGTACACCTAGTTAAAAAGCGGAATATCGTTCTTATTACACCATTATGTAACTAAAAACTATGCCGCCTTTATCACCTTGATATGTTAAAAAATACTGATGCATTAACTAAACTTGCAGGTTTACAGATAAATTCCACCATCTATAACGCACATTATTTGGAACCCTGGAATGTCACTAAATGCCGAACAAACTACGGGACACAGATGTTAAAATATTCATCGCCGACGGTTTTAAATCATCCTTTTATAGAAAGAAATGTTGACATAGTCGCAATTTCAATAAACAAATTGCGTGTCATCTGTGCATAATATTGTTAGCTGTTGTTTTCTTTTTCTTCTCATGTTTTTTGCTTGTGTTTTTTAATTGTTTTCGATGCAATCTGACCAATGCGTGTATAAATATTTCTATCGTATTTTCCGCACGCTGCTGCGCTGCCCTGCACGCTGGGAGGTCAGGACTCCTCCAGCTTTTTTCACGGCTTTTCATCTGCTCGCCTTGCAACATTCCTATTTTGTTGCGGAATAAATTACAATTGCAATTACTATTACAAAAAGTATTTGGCTAAACTTCACGCAGAAATCCTTTCATATCCTTGCTCTAATCAGGGAAATGATAGTTGCTATACCGGACGTTTAGTAACAAAACGCGCTAGATATTACGGGTTGCTTGGTTTTTAACTGAATCAAAAAATGATTCCAGCGAATTTAGAGGCAAAAATTACCCTATGCGGATTTTGGTCCGAAAGTGTGCACTCAAGGTGCAGAGTGTAGGCACATGGCTCAGTCGAGGCACCGCGGAGTGTGCGCCGTTTGCGATCTCGGGGTTTAGCTTGGCCTCCTAGTAGGTGTCCTCAAGCGGCTTGGCGTAAGTACGTCCAAGCTTTCGCAGGTACCCAAAATTTTAGAATCAAATGTTTCACCGATCTCATCACACCGGCACAGATGGCATACAATGGAATAATTATTGAACAAATAATTGAAGAAATAAATAATCGATACATCAATTGATCGCTCAATTGACTGATGGATTAGGTTCTTGATTTAATCTTTGAAGCTGCCTTTTTGAAAGGGACACTCAGGTAAAATTGAAGTCTGCCTCTATCGATAAGTTACCACCTTAAAAATTAAAAAGGCGCTACATTTCACGAAAACGGAGGTCTTTATAGAAGCGGAAAACAACGAAAATACTAGTGGTGCCACCACTGGTTGTTTCGAGTAACCCGCGGTGTGTCGAGACCGTTTCTGCTTTCGGATCCCGCATGCTGGACTGCCCCGCCATTCATTTCCAATCGGTGAACAATGAGAGGTTGACAGGTTGATGTTGTTACTAGCTACTGGTGAATCAAACCTTGCGGATTTTGCCGGCAATTGCTCCACCGTAGTAGCATCTAATGCTAAACAAGGTCCACAAATCAGGCATGTACCTGAGACGCGACTTATCTACATAGCTCTAGGCACAGTCGCCAAAAAGTCAACAGTCAGCTCCTGCTCTCATCATGTGGCTTTTAGACCCGAGTCCCGGAGGAACTTTAAGGGAAGACGTGACGCCTCTTTTATAAACTCCACTCGGGTAGTGAAAGTCCTAAAGGGAACTGTGAAGGGCTCCTGTACTCTTGAGGGAAGCGATCGACACATACTTTTCCGCGTTGCACACTGGACGGCACGTTAGAAAATGTTCTAGTTGTCGAAGTTGAAGTCAACAGTATAAATACAGTTGCGGGAACTTTTAATCTAGAATTACTGAACTATATGCAATAGATGTGATCTTGCTGCCGTACAAGCATAAACGTAGGCAGAAGAGTTTATTTCATTATTTATTTTATTATTTTATTTATTTTTTGTTTTTTGATCAATTTAATTAATTGAATAATTTTAATATTTTAATACAAGAATATTTTTATGACGAAGACTAATTCCATGATGTTCTCAGTGTAGATTTAAAAAAAATAAGCTCTTATTGCATAAAGAAAAAAATAATGCAAACAGCACTTGTCATCATATTACGCTTAAGACGGATGTTGAAAACTGAAGAAACGCACATTACGATACCTTTACGCAAAAGTCGTGACAGCAGAAAAAAAAAAGAATGAGATTGATCGTATTTTTTTATTTTGTTTTCTTGCGTGACAACTGCAAGGTTATTACACACCTACAGTCCAATTTAGCGCTCGGCCTGTAAAGAACGATAAATTCGGTCGGCAGAGATTACTAGAGGTGCAGCGAATCGCAGAGTTAGGAGTTAGTTGCAACCTAATGAAAGCATCGACCCCCTAAACACAGTTCATAGCTTGATCTCGCAGAGATTGCTTTTGACAATGCCTTTAGAGTGAATCAGGCGAAATTAGACAGCGGATGTCACGAGCGAAGAAGATAGAGGGTGGGGGCATTCCCTTCCTGGTTTCCCAGAGGAATTATTACTGCAAAGGAAATTTTATGCTCTGCTGAGCTACCAGAGTGTGTGATACTCGGTAGCCAGGCTTGTGTAGAGCGCCGTCACTCACTTGTCGAACAGCGGCGGCAACTCGGGGGCGCATCAGTAGCCTTCCGTACTTGCAGTCGGGGCGGCGCGCCAGATTGGAACCAGACGCAGATGCTAAATCAATGCGCTATGGCCATGCGGGTTAGGTTATAACGGCGCAAATGTGATGTCGTGAAGTGCTGAGTTAATCAGACGAAAATTAAGAGTAGTCATCGGACAGATGATTGAGATAATTGGCTTCATTATTCTGTTCATGAATAACATCTTGTGACGAAGGCTGTGACGTGATTGCCTGACTATGAACGAAATATTAACTAGAATAGAAACCTCACATGGGGACCATTTGTTTCCTATACAGGGTGTTTCACCCAAGGATTTCCACAGTATTTAAATAGTCTTTTTGAGTTTTAAAAGTGCTTTCTTCGGCATTCGGGGTTTAAGGTACGAGGGACGCCGTAGTGAAGGGCTCCGGAAATTTCGACCACCTGGGGTTCTTTAGCGTGCAGCGACATATTACAGTACATGGGCGTCTAGAATTTCGCCTCCATCGAAATTCGGCCGCCCGGACAGGGATCGAACTCGCGTCCTTTGGGTCAGCTGCCGAGCAAAATAACCACTTAGCCACCGCGCGGCTCCTTCGGCATACCATTGGGTGCGGAGTAGTACATCAGAATACTGCGAACATCTGCTTACTGCAGCTGGCTGTCTAACTAATATTGAATAGCTAACTTTCTAACTAATAATGTTAGGCTCCTTAATTCTTTTGAGGCATTTAGCTCACCGGAAGCAATATCCATGTCAGTTTACAGAAGTTCGAAAACGAGGTTAGGGGCGATAGCACTCGATGGCTTGAGATATCCCTTCCGCGCAAGTACTTCCCTATCACCTACGTTCTGCCTACATGTCCATATATGTGGAATTGGTAATTTTCTACTTTAGACTCCACGGGGAGTCCTCATAGCACTCCTGGTGTAGTGGTGCAGCTGTTAAACAATGCGTCGCTGCCCCGGCAGGTGGCTCTTACAACCCGGCAGGTGGCTCATACAACCCACACAGAGTGTGGGTTGTATGACCCTGGTTGCTCTCCCCTTGCAGCCTCTCGCGACCAGTCAGTGCTTTAGCTGCCAGCTGTCACGTGCACGGTTTGCTCACAATACAATGTGCAGGTTGCTACCTTTCATACTGGGCAGGTTGTGAAGATGTCGCGAGGTCACGTGACCCACAGTACACCTAATTTTTCGCTCACAATGCCGTCGACGACGCCGCATTATCTGCGTAACGGGAGGCTTCACGCTGTTATAATTGCGTTTCTCGTGCACTTACTGCGTGAAATAAGACATTCCGCGGCAGTTAGCGAGCGCAACAAATGTGCAGACACAATAAGTATGTTTCATAACGCCCCTTCGCTGCAGCAGACGTGCCTGCCGACTAACCTGAGGAAATAGTAGTGCTCAGATATCCAAAGCTTTGTGCTACCAGATTCAATAAAAAAGAGTGCAAAACTTTGGCGCGCTCACTACCCAGTGTTTCGTAGGACAGCTTTGCGCGCGTTCCGCATTGTAAAATAGAAAGAAATCCAATTTGACGAGAATTTGAGGAAAAAAGCACAGAACAAATAGATTTCGATTCCTGGTGAAAAGGAAGGTGTAAAATAAATAACAATTAAACAAGGCATAATTTCTGTTCTTTCCCTTTCACAGATCATTTCGACTACATTTAGACAAACGAGATCGTTATCGCCAGGCGGTCGTTTTTCACCGTTCAGTCCTTTGATGCCTCCGCAGCCGAAAATAGCAATGCCAATGCCCTTCATGCTTTCTGGCTGGCTAAATGTGCGCAGCATTGCTGAGGCTACAGGCAACAGCACGATAAACGTAATACAGATGCCCCACTTGAGAACTATTAAGGGCTTGTGGGGCTGTCAATACAGAGGCCCCTCTAATAGACGAACATGACACGGGTAATTCATGTGTTTTTCTTACGAGTGTTAGTACACTTTAAATTCGACTCCATAGTGACTGGCAGAATGGAAAACACTTCATAGGCCTGCATGGTGTGAAAACAATACGGGAACTGCTTTAACACAATCAAACGCAACAGTTAGAATATATAAGAAAAACAAAGCTTGAGGGCAGCATCTTCAGAACCATCCTAGAGGAAAGGTGAGCTTCCATTTTTCTTTGTTTTTCCCGTCTTGAGACTCGGCCCATTCAAGAAACGCGTTTTACTCCTCTGTTGACGGCAGGTTTCAGCCCTCTAGAAGAGCTCCTGTTTGGTAGCGTTGAACTGTCCCTAAGTGACATCTCGATAGCAGCAAGTTGGGTGCTGCAACGATTAAATGAACGAAAAAGTGAAAGAAACAAAGGCATGAAACTTGGACATTCTCTTCTCTCGCTTTATCGAAACAAAATTTACTTGAGGGGTGCTTTAGGGTATGCTATCAAGGGAAGCTTGGCCCAAACTCCGCACAGCACCATCTATATCAGTCAGCCTGGTGAAGTCAGCCCGTACTACTTGCCCTCTCTGGCTGAGGGATATCAGAAGTTGAGAGTGGAGTGTGTTTACATAAATTACTTGCCTGTTCATACCGAACTTTTCCTTTTGGTGGGTTTTCGTTTGGCGCTTATAACTTTCTCAAATATTCGCGCATTCTGATTAGCAAAATCAATTGATTATAAGCGCTATGGTGTGTTGCCTTTTGTTCTTTGTGCTTCTTTGGCGCAGTTGCAACGATGTCAAGTTCCAATGAACTCGCCAACTTTCCGTGCTTAAGAAATACTTGCAGTCCCTTTGTCTCACAATAAAAGGCTTGCAAGGTTCGTTGGCGGTTGCTTGCAAACACCTTCCTTAACTTTAAAATATACGATAAATTTTTAAGGAAAGCAACTGTTCTACTGGGGTGTGGCGAATGCAGTAAGGTTATCCACAGGAAAGTGAAATTAATCTTAACATTGTGGGTATCAACGAGTGTCAACTGCCACCACTGAACTCTGGAACAGCAAGTTAGACTCATCACTAAGCTAACATCTCCACCAACATTAAAGAACGTCTTTCTCAAATATCCTTTAAAAATAGTTTTGCGTTCAGTTGTTGATAACATATGCTGCTCAACTGTGGGTTATAGCATATGTGAACAACGCTTCCTACTAGTTTGGTACATACGCTGTCTTCAGCTCGTGCTTACAAATAGATACTTTTCTTTGCTTCTCAGAAACTACTGCCCGCATTTCATTGGGTCGACGAAATGCTTCTGCGAATCGAAACTCTTGGCTCTAAAGTGCATTCTACCTGAGACACGTAAACACGCTAGACCAACCATAGGTGGTATAGCGGAAGGCGAGAACCTTTAGACGAATGTCCGGACCCCGTAGAGTATCTGTTACGGGTCCAATTGGACTTATTTTTGGACATGTGGCGGAGAGTTTTAAGGATGCTTTACTCCCGCCATCGGTTGGCCCAATATTGCACTGCCTCCGGGATCGGCCTTGTCTTTAGCGCGTCTTTACTATCCTGTCTTTCTATCCCATCTTTCAACTCTCCTACTATCTGCACGTGGTAGCGATTGTGGCTCGTCTTGAGCCAGTGAGCAGGCCTGTGCACATTCCTTTTCTTTCTTTCTGGCAACAACAGGCAGACAGACAGAACCTTTAAAAACGTCCTGCGTGCCACGTGACGCTAAGATGCTGTAAGAAGCGTTCGGCGTTCAAATATAAGACACTATCAGGAACCCGTTTTGAAAGACTATAGTCTTATACTCTTTCTTGTAACCTGATGGCATGCAAAATAATTTTTTTTTATTTCTCAAGGCTCTTACAACAGACACTTGCACTTTGGAATTGCTCGCGATAAGCGGTAACTTCATATGGTAAGCTGTCGCCATTTAAAATGTCGCAGATGTGAACTAGTATAAAACCTTTCTAAACAACAATGCGCTCTAAGATTTTTGCCCTCATTTTTGTGACAAAATTTATGGCGCTTATTTCAGTATCAACGGTGCGGTTCGGTGTGAACACAGTTCCTCCACAGCCCCCCTTCAAGACCGTGAAGTCTAACGAAGTGGCATTCAAAATGTTATTTTAAGCAAAAATATTTGGGCTTATAGGGTATTTTTTTTTCTTTTCACCAGTTTATTTTTGATAAAAATTAAGAGTTTATTTTATATATGTTCTACTACAACGCGCAACCATGGTTGGGTTAGTGGAGGCGAAACAACATAGCTACTCTTTTAACTCTATCAAAAGTTTTTGCGAAGAAAAAACTAACGTATCGAACAGGAAAAGCAAACTCACAGGCCAACGCATTTTTCGGAGTGATTGCTCGCTGCCACTTGAAGCGTGGGAAATTTTCCGAGCGTGCAAAAAGCTGATGCATGTGGTGGTTTGTTCAAGCCAGCAGGAGATCGTACATACGCGGTGCTCTTTGCAATTATTTTAATTTTTAATGTCACTCTGAGTTTGAGGTGTTACGGCGCACTTTTTTCAATATTTGCAGCCCTTTAATATCTCGCAGACCCAGTTAAAGCTACTAGGACGAGCCTGAAAATTACAAATTCTCTATATAGTTCGGCGTCTGAAGTGCAAAATGATTGCTCCTACGAAGCGGTTTATACTGCGGCCTCTTTCTATCTCCCTGTATCAACGTATATTACGCTTGTCGCAGCGATAAGCTGCCGCATTGAAGCAATTGGCGATGGGCTTTACTGGTTTTTCTAGGTTAAAGTGTTGTGTAATACGGTACTGTGCTTCACACAATTTTCTCGCAGTCAGCGTGAATTTTCTTTCTCAGTGGCGTTAGCTTATTGCCAACCTAGCAGCTAAAAATTAACTCAAGAAATTCAAATTACAAAAAATTCCTCAACCAGTTTTTTAATTAACAACTACAGTATTATAATTGTGCAGCAAGAGGAGCGAGAACGACCAAAAAAGCAAAACAAGAAAAAGAGGATGAGGGTTCGCGTTCAGGGCTTTTCAGTAAATGGAAGCACACTATGTTTGATTCTTTACACAAAAAGAGAGAAGGTTTGTTGAAGAAGAAACATGAGAAATTAGCAATTTGTCCCCGCCAATACACAACTGTTTCTTGCTTGCAGCACGACCAGCGGAGGATCGTTTTTGCTAGCCCGGTCATTGTGAACACACAGGGACAGGTTTTAGATTATCAAGCATAAAAACAGTGAGAAATAATAATGCCCTGATTCAAGACGCACTTCAGAAAAGAGAAAAATAAAACCGTATTGCAAACAGAGAGCGATCATTACTTTCATTGTGTCTCTATTATATCCACAAATATTGTAAATATATTATAACCACTAAACAGATGGGACAACACTCTGTATCGGAAAAATTGTAGTGCATCACAGGAGCTTCGGCACTGCTTACATAACGAACAAGAGTGCTGAAACTTCTCTTAACTCACATTCATCGCGCAGCCATTAGACTGTGAAGTTTGTTTTCTTTAAAGTTTCATTCCTGCTGGCGAGCAGGAATACACCTGTAGGTTCCTGACCGATTCTCTCCTACCGGACAAGCGCGGTTATACGTCTTGACACCAAGAACAACAAGACAAACGACAAATATACTGTCGATGCCTCTACAGGCTCACCGGTCTCTACCAGCAGTTATTTTTTGGGATTGAGAGAAATCTTTTTCAGTAAAAAACATGTCTGGTTCGCACAGCTAGGCCCGGAATTCATCTAGGGGGTCGAAATTTCCGACACATATTTTCAAAATTAGAAAATTGTAAGATACTTCTTGCAATTTCATTCTGTTCTTCTGATATGCAGTAAAACTTTCTTTTAAAGTGTTTCCATCGGTCGCTGAGCAGTTAAGGCTCCCATGGAAAACCAATGGGGAACGCTTTGACAATAGCAAAAACTTTAAAAGAAACAAAATTCCACTGCCGTTGGGCTGATCTGCAGACATGTTGACTGTTATAGTGAAGTCTTACATTATATGAACAAATTTCGTTCATAAATGGTTTTCCCGTTCAAACATGCGCACGTCCAGAGTTGCCGGGTAGGGTAAAGTTGCAAGAGGATTTATCGCCAGTGAGTATGCTTCAGGAAGCAGCACAATGATAGACATGCAACGCAACTATGTGTAGACTAAAAGCGGGCCAGAACTAAAATCATTCCCGCAGAGCAGAGCTGGTCCAGCGAGCGAGCGCATGTTCACAGAGCAGGCCCGCCTCCAAACGAGCGTGCTGAAATAAGTATTTTCAATCAAGCCCGCAACCCGGTGGCGGCGGACTCGGCGTAAGCTGCTCAAGTTCACTCAAAGTAGTGAAGTTTGCGTCACATGGTACCTGATCCTCTCAGACCATTCGCCATCTGATATGCCCCACTGAACACAACTAAAATCTCATCAAGGAGCAGCTCTCTGCTGGTGAGATGAGGAGCTCATGATGGCAGCAAAATTTAGACATCGTCAGCGAACTGCTTGAAGGAATTGAGTGCTCAGGCACCGGTGAAGCTTAAGAATAGAAAGAAATATTTGCCGAAGAATGAAGGAAGTTCCGTGTGAAAGCAATGGCATGTAGATCACCATTTTTGGAGGACTTAGTACATGTTATTTTTGATGCGCTGAGACTGTCAGCGGAAATCTGCGATCGCCCGTTTATACGCAAACACAAGAACATTAAAGAAAGGAAAATCAGCTCTTTAGGCGCTGGTCAGGAGCGAAACTTTCTGTATCACGTGAACGTGTCTGCACGTTAAGCAGCCGCGTACAATTTATTTTGAGGTGGGCTTACTTTACGCCCACATTATCTCTAGCCACGTATAGTAACTACACAGAGTACCGCACACAGTAAATTTTCCTCTGCGTTTTTATGCATGTACTCCGGTCATGTACAAATGCCGTTAGGTGTTGAGTACAGGTGCTTTTTCCTCTATATTACTTTGCGGTGAGCACTAGGACGGGGCTATTGTTTCATACCTATGAATACGAGACGTCGCTCAACGAATTACCTCAATGCTTACCTCTAGATGTGTTCTGCCGGAAAAGTCCCCCAATATTTTGGCGCTTTCCGCGCATGGTTTGTTACTTTTGTGTTGCTACACCATCCAAAAACGCTTCAGCGGTTATCCCTGGCCGCCGGCAGAGCGAGCGCGTCTCGGTCGCGCTGTCGTGGGAATCTTCCCGCGGGGAACTTCTACGGTCCTTTAACTTGTCCATGCCAAACAAAGGAATGCCAGCGCCGGCTATTCGCCAGGGGCATTTCGATCTGCTTAGTTGCGTCACACCCGCTCGTTTCCAGACGG
The DNA here is from genome assembly GCF_052857255.1 of Amblyomma americanum. NCBI lineage: Eukaryota > Metazoa > Arthropoda > Arachnida > Ixodida > Ixodidae > Amblyomma > Amblyomma americanum. The sequence goes on from NC_135500.1 coordinate 54,081,727, forward strand.
TGGCGAAGGAGCACGCGTCCACGCTCTGGAGTTTAGAGCAATATCATTTGCTTAAATTCGAGGAACTTTAGAGCCCCACGAAACGTAAAAGAATATTTTTAAGACATTTAAACCATCTGACTGAAAGACCCCGCCGAATGTTGCCAGTTGAGACCTGTAGCTGTATGAGTGAGCTTGTGCATTTGTTTCTATACAGTTATGCCAGTGAGCCAGCTAGTTTTCCTTGCATGTAGAAGGCGGACAAGGGAGCAACGAAATCTGAACTGACTTTTTTGAGGCGCTTAGCACAAATATAACGCTACTTTGCGAAAGCGTTGGGCGCAATTCACCGCCTTGAATTCTGTGACGTTTGCTCTGACTAGCATCAGTGATCCTAGACAAAGGCCCTTGGGCCCAGGCTTTGCCCGAGGGATCAGCGTGAACAAAATTATGCATATGACTCCACAGTTTTGCGTGCTAAAATGGCCGGTAGTGGCAATATCAGTACTTCCTTTGTTGAGTGCTCAAACACTATTTCTATGGCCAAATACCGAGCAAGATCTTGCGATGTTTGTATGCTTGCTGTATTTGAGGTTTTGCGCAAAGTCAAATAAATAAATGTAAATAAAACAGATTCGAACCCGCGGCGGGGCGAACATGTGAGCTTCGCCGGCCACTGCGTGAGAGCGCTAGGCTATTGCCGCAGTTTTTTTTTCTTTATTGCATCGAAATAGGGCCGAAAAACAAAGTCTAAGAACGATTGCGCCACAAAACACCAGCCCACCTTACCCCTGCATGACCCCTCCTTCCAAAACATCAAAAGTGCGGGAGGCACACACATGCATCCAGATAGAGGAGACAGCCAGGCGGCTCTTGCAGGGCAGCATATAAACTCGCACCAAAGCGCATTTGTCACGAAACAAAGATTTCGACGACCATAGTAATTCGGTTTGGCGGTCCATCATGCGGCTCTCCAGAGACTAAATAGTCCCACCAACATAAAGAGATTATATGGCACAGCACTGTTTTTCTGCACAGGCAAAAAACGGATACTGTAGGGTGTGACATCAATGTTCTTCTTAATTGTTCGTTGTAAAATGCCCCATAAGAATATAGCATCAATGCGCAGAATAAAACAATAGTCAATTGTCTCTGGTGTATTGCCCAGGCGGCGATTCACCGTCCATAGGGAAAGCATCTCCTTAGCATGAAGCCATGCCTTCAAAGGCAGCGTTGACGTGTGCAGCTTAAAAAAGAATGTTTACGTGGCAGAAGAAAATGCACATTCGCCTTACGCGTTTTAAAACACTGGCGTCAAGGAACTCCAGAAAAGGTTGCCGATACAACGGTACAGGGAACAAATGCTCTGTAAGTGCCCGAGTCATCGCCGAAACCGAACACGTCTCGCGTTAAACTGCAGCACACTCTCGCGCTGTGCTTAGCACACCGTCTGCTTCATCAACTAATGCAGCTATCAAAAACATTTTCGTGCTTTGAGCTGTGTGACGGTAGTGAGAGAGAGATGTGCGCTGCATGCGTTGGCGTTGACAGCATTGTGGCAGAAACGCGGGACTAGAGCTTAGGCCGATGGTGTACACTGAGAAACTTGGCATTGATGATGAAAATGTCGAAGACTGTCATAACTGGCTCCCTTTGTCAATGGAGACCTAAATCGCGCTTTCAGGTACGTGGCGGTGGTGCCCACTTGCAGATAACTCTGGTTTTGCACAATATTGCGTGTTAAGCAACGTGTTCGTGTTCAGCAAAACTGTCTTCCATGTCATTAATACATGGGAATCGATAAATGAATGCCAACTTCAGCTCGCGCTTCGCATCTTTATAACATACTTCGTACAAGACGCTTGCTAGAAAAAGAGTCACTGTGAAACAGAGCTGCGGAAGCCTCAGCGCACCGAGAATCCAGAATCGAAGAGAAAAACTGCGTTGTTTAATAATAGATCACACTACAGGTGTAGCCGCGTAATTAATGATCTCAACTTAAGTGCACTTGAGGTCCAAAAGAACGCACCACGCGATTTCAGTGTCATGCGTTGCATGATAGCATGTGTGTCCTGTGTTTTTCGATTTTTATTCAGATCATTATACTAGCTGATGGCACCTGCATAGTCCTTCTCTTCGTTGCTGGAACATTATTTTAATTACACGAACCGTATACAAAAGAAATGAGGTAGGGAATGAAAAATAACGGGATATGCATGAGATGCTATTGTTACAAATAGGGCCTAAATATGCGTCTCTGCATCAAGCGGGTTAAAGGCTTAACGCTACAGCTTTGAATAAATGATTTTTGTCCGGAGACGGGTTTCTGCGCTGTGAATAGCCGGAATTAAGGGGGTCCGTGCGTGGTTCTCTATGCTCAATAATGGTCCTGCCTGTTATCCTTAAGAATTATTTCCGCTCGCTGATCTCTGCCTTTCCTTCTCTCTTTCTCTCAGCTGGCGGAATTGCTCCTCATCTGAAAGCCAAAGCTGCAACGTTGTCCGAAGGTTTAGTGAAGCTTCTTCGGCCGTTGTGCCCGACAGCCGAGATTTGTGAAGAGGACTAGAAGAAATTTAACTATGGCGTGCTGTAGCTAGTTAATAACACATAAATGACTTGTACTCATGCTCATATTCAACATCCATCTCACTAATATTTGTTATTATATATGATAATTTCCTTAAAATAAAGGACTATGCTACTTCATTCACCTCGAGTGGACGGTAATAGGCGTTCATATTGTTTGTTTAGCCTGTAATTGTATTGTTTTTTACTCCTTATTGTCTCATCCGTTAGGCTTGAATTTTTTATGGTTATTCACTATTGTGGTTTTGTAGCGATGAGACTTTGGTCTCTCAGCAGTGGGCAGTTCTCACCAGGTGGTAGAAATTTCCGGAGCCCTTCAATACGGCGTCTCTCATAGCCTGAGTCGCTTGGGGACGTTCAACCCCATAAACAAAACCAAAGTAAACTTCGTAAAAAACAATGGCCGTAATGCAGTTTGCTAGTATATACAAATTTCTATCTTACATTAGGACTGTGGTCAGCCGCTCCCGTTATCGCTTCCCGTCCTGACCCTGCAAGATCCCCAGACAGCGCTTTACCTCCAAGACATGTATATATTTCCGGGACATAAAAAAAGAAAGGAAAACATAGCTAATTTAATGCTTTTCGAATAGCGCCAGAAGCGGAAGAACTCTAATAAAGAGAATAATTAGTTAACCTTCCCTAAATCTCTCTCATCAGAAATCACTTGGTTTTGTCTGTTTTGCTGAACTTTTACTATTTTTATTTTTAACCTATTTTACTCGAACTTCTGTATTTGACCCCCTTTAAACAATGGCTCTTTTGAGGCCTGTAAGGTATGTGGAAATAAATAAATAAATGAATAAATAAATACCTAAATATAGGTAATAGATAAATAAATAAATAAATAAATATAAGTAATAGATAAATAAACAAATAAATAAATAAAGAGCGTCACACAGAATCAGCGACAGAAAGAAAATAAAGCAGAAGTAAATACGCCTACGCGCATTTCACGGAAACGCGCCCAAACATGCATACGTGCTCACAAACGCTCACAGTACCTGAAGCCCCTGGGAATGGCTGATCAAATAGTCATCGAACATCGCACAGATCGATAAGTTGAATGCGGAGCACTGACTCAAACGACTTTCAAAATGTCTCAATACCCGTGGAAGATTGCACTTGCTAGTCCTGCTTCACAATTCAGGTGGCAGATACCAACAGCATTATTGAACTGATAGGCTATTATTTTAAGCACTATGCATCTCTCCGATCTCGCGACGAGGTTCCAATGTGGTTCCAATGTGGAAACTTTTTGCAGCCTCTTTATTGGCTGCTATTCCAGGCTGGAACAACCATGCGCGGAGTCCTACCGTGTCGCTGCAGCCGCTCCTGTTCAGTACTGAGCGCCGTTGTTGCGGACGAGACAGTGCTCGTTACCTGCTTGCAGCCCAATACTCGACAACCTCAGTCCCTGTGAAGGATGGCCTGGAAGGTTCCTTTTGTCAGCGGCAGAAGTTAGTACAGGCATTGTACGTGGACTGCATCTTCATATATGGCTATTTAACATCATCTCTCGTATCTGTCTTGGCTGAGAACGCCCCATTTCTGCGAGTGGTATAAGAGCTCACTTCGTTGGATCTCAGTTTTATATTGTGGTTTTGTAGCGACAGCTACATTGCGGTAGCACTTCGAGACTTCAGCGTGGCGGCGCGCCACCCTGCGCCGCCACGCTGTCACATGGTTGGTCACGTGGTGCGAAGCAGCTGCCGGCGGCGCGGCGCCGTGGCTGATCACGTGGTTCGTCACGTGGTTGGTCACGTGAGCAAGTTCCACTCGGCCAGCTGTAGCTATCGCGTCACTCCAGGTGTAACAAGAGCTAAACCAGCGCCAATTTATTACTTTTAATTTTGTTTGAGCCCCGTCACTACCAAGACCACGTAGTTGTTACTGGGCGGGTGTTACACAATAATATTAATATTATCTACCGCTGAGTGTCTCCGAGCTCCAATGGACAAAATCAGGCTGCATACTGAATGAGAAATAGGCGCAGTGTATGTAACAAATTATCACATGAGACCTACCCACAGGTCAAAGTTGTCATTTATCAGAAACAGTGGCCGTCCGTATGATTTACAAATGTGGTATTCAAAACAAGCGCAAAACTAAAAGGAGTTCTATTAGCTCCTTTTTATTCGAAGCTTCAGAAGCGCATAATCAAAAGGTTGACATTTAGGGCTGTGTATTAAAGACACGCATTAAATGTTCCTTATTTTCTCTGTGATAAGCGGTTTCTACAAGCAATAAGAAATTAATCATCCAACCTACGCTTAATACGGTGTTTCAGCCGTTCAGTCGGTATCGTACCCTGATCAATGAAAGTATTACCGTAAAATAAGCAGCCATTCACAAGCCTCCAGCCATATTGCTAGACTCATGAAAAAATAGAGCGCAAGACAATATTTTTCATCCAAAGCACACCTTGCAGGGCTATCGGCGTAACTAAAGATCAGGAATTCAATGTAAAGCAGCCGCACCTGCAGAATTCATATCCCGCATGGAAGACAAAATTTATCAAAACTAAAATGATGGTCCTTTGAAGGAGTGAATGGATTACTGCGAATCTAGAAATTTTTTTTTCATGAAGGTGACTAAAAAGAGTTCTCAGTGAAGAGAAGCAGTACTTTACGGTATGACACGGCGCTTAGAGCGGATGCAATCCCCTGGAGCAAGACTGCTCCTTACTACGCACACAAAAGAAAACTTTCATGCCGTGAGAACAACGTTGATATTGCCGCGAATATTTGCAGTGTTTGTTCGTTTTTCAAATCTGCCGCGACACCACCTTATCGCTTTGTTTGCGACGCAAGACGCGACTAGATTTATCTCGATTGATCGCAGCCAGGCAAAGCTGATTCTACGTTGTTCCGGAATGTTCTAGTAACTTTGCGCCCTTTATCTCGAATGTTCGCTATCAGCTTTAAATTGAGCACGGCCGCCAGCGGCGGGCATTCTGTTCGACGACCGCCGAGCACGCTTGTCGCTTCGCCGCCGCCGAGTGATTCAATCCATTTTGGGTGCAAGTCAGCCCAATAAACAGTTCTTTTAGAAGACCCTTTCGTCCGTCTTCATCGCTGCTTCGACTGCCGTCACCACTACGTGACATCTGGTGGAGGTGCTGGGTAACTTCCATGTTCCGGACGCCCCCTTAAAGTCGTGAACCCAGCCCTGAGCGCTTCACACCCGAGGACGAACCAGCAGCTCAGCGAGCCAGCCGACGTCTCCAGGGAGAGGAGCCTGAGTTCGGGAAACTGCCGGACCGCACCAGACAGCGAAAAGACGCTGCTACCAGCACTGCAACCTCGCCAAAGATGTCGACACCGATCATACTGCAGCAGCCGCGGGTGCCGCCAACTTTCAATGGATCCCTAGGCGAAGACCCTGAAGAATGGTTGGACCAATTTGAGCGCGTGGCGTCATTCAACAAGTGGGATGATGCGGCAAAGATTGGACACGTTTTTTTCTCATTGGATGGCTCCGCACGCACGTGGTACGAGAACTACGAGTCGTCCCTTACGACATGGGAGATATTCAAGAGAGAACTATTGAAGGTATTCACCAGTGTCGTGAGGAAAGAAAGAGCCGAACGACTCCTCGAGTCCAGGATCCAGCTTCCGAATGAGCCCGTCCGCAGTTACGTCGAGGAGATGAAGCGCCTATTTCGTCGCGCCGATCCCGGGATGACCGAGGAAAAGAAAGTTCAGTTTTTAATGCGCGGCGTAAAAGAACAACTCTTTGCAAGCCTCGTCCGCCAGCCGCCAAAAACAGTCGAGGAGTTTATGCAAGAAGCACGCACGATTGAGAATACCCTCGACGTTCGAGCTCGGCAGTACAATCGTCCTTCCTCTGCCTGTGCAATCCGTTCGGACACGCCGGCCACCACCAGCGACAGCTTGCGGGAAGTTATCCGCGAAATCTTCCGAGAGGAGCTACGCCGATTACTGCCATCTTCCCCACAGCCACAAGCAGCGACTCTGATGGATGTGGTACGGGAAGAAGTGCAACAGGCACTTGGCACCCCGACGGCCACAGAACCACAGGCCATGACCTACGCCGCTGCAGTAAGTACTGCTCAGCCCCAGCGACAACCCCCACGTCCTCCCCGAGATGAGCCAATCGTTCCACAACGCCGCCTCCCAGCGCCCGCCCGCCCAGCCTATTACCGACGCTCAAGCCCCAGGAAATGCGACGCCTGGAGGACTTCCGACAACCGGCCGTTGTGCTTCCATTGCGGTGAGGTCGGCCATATTCTTCGTCACTGCCCGTACCGACGTATCGGTCTTCGAGGATTTGCCGTTAACGCCCCACGACCACGCTTCGGACAACGTCCGCACGAAATCGACGAGTACCTGCGTCGAGAAGAGTACACGCCGAACCGCTTTTCGCGCTCACCATCGCCGTCAACCTCGCGCTTTGCGTCGCCACGCCGCAGCTACGCAGCCGCGGTACGAGGAAGGTCGCCCAGCCCCCGTAGGGGAAACTAAAGGCCGCAACCTCTGGAGGTGAGGTTGCTCACGAGCTAAACGCCGAAGATCCTCCACCGACCACACCCCATGAAGACGCTGCACCCGCGACGCCGCATGAAGAACCGACACTCGCTGCACCGACGCCGCACACAATGAGAACCTCGACCACGACGCAAGCTACCTTGAAATCGACGCCGCCACACAGAGGAGCTTCGACCACACGCCCAACCCGTGACTCGCATACGCGACGAAGCCGTGACCCGACGCCGAGAGCGACATGCAATGCAAGAGCCAGGACCTCCGACCTAGAAGTGACTATCGACGGCCGGAAAGTTACCGCTGTAGTCGACACAGGAGCCGATTACTCGGTGATGAATGGAACATTCGCTGCGCAGCTCAGAAAAGTCACAACGGCTTGGGACGGCCCACAAATTCGCACAGCTGGGGGCCACCTCATTACGCCATCAGGACGATGCACAGCGCGAGTGACTGTCAAAGGACATACCTATCCTGCGATCTTTGTTGTGCTACCGCAATGCTCCCGCGAAGTAATCTTGGGTATGGATTTCCTTAATGAGCATCAGGCAATCATCGACCTGCGATCCAAGCTGATCACGCTTTCGACGGACGAAACCATCGCTTCGATGAAAACTCGGGAAAATCACGTTGCCCTAAGTGTCCTGGAGGAAGAAGTGAGCGTCCCACCCCGTTCAAGCGTTATCGTGACCGTAGGCGCCACGAAAGCCATAAACACTGAAGCCATCATCGAGGGGAACATGCAGTTGCTACTAGACCGAGGAATCAGCATCGCAAGAGGCATCGCACATTTCCGCAATGGCCTGGCCGAAGTACTGCTGACTAACTTCAGCGAAGAATACCGGCATATTAACAGAGGAACGACGATTGATTTCTACGACGAAATATCTGACGTACGAGATTCCTTCACCCTCTCCGACCCCTCCGCAGAAGATCCGCCTGACCAAGAGAACTCGCCCACTTTCGACATCAACCCAGCCCTGCACCAGAACAGACAAGACCAGATCCGCAATCTGCTTCAAAACTACAGTGAGTGTTTTTCGACATCGCCGAAGGTGCGACAGACGCCAATTGCCGAGCATCGCATTATAGCGGATCAACACGTCCGAGCTCTCCGTCAAAGCCCCTACCGTGTGTCTCCGCGAGAACGACAAGCCATCCGGGACCAAGTCGAAGAAATGCTTCGCGACGACGTCATCCAGCCTTCAAACAGCCCATGGGCGGCACCGGTTGTTCTAGTGAGAAAGAAAGACGGCGCACTTCGATTCTGCGTGGATTACCGCCGCTTGAACAACATAACAAAGAAGGACGTCTACCCCCTCCCCCGCATCGACGACACACTGGACCGCCTCTGCAACGCCAAATATTTCTCATCGATGGACCTCAAGAGCGGCTACTGGCAAATTGAGGTCGACGAAAGAGCTCGCGAGAAGACAGCATTCATCACTCCGGATGGGCTGTTTGAGTTCAATGTGATGCCATTTGGTCTCTGTTCCGCACCAGCGACGTTTCAGCGAGTAATGGATACAGTGCTGGCAGGCCTGAAGTGGAAAATTTGTCTGGTATATTTAGATGACGTCGTTGTCTTCGCCTCGAACTTTCAAGAGCACCTCAAAAGACTTCGAACAGTACTAGACGCAATCAAGTCGTCTGGCCTAACCTTGAAAGCAGAGAAATGCCACTTTGCCTACGAAGAGCTGCTGTTTCTAGGCCACATCGTTAGCAAGAAAGGAGTACGCCCAGACCCGCAGAAAACAGCTGCTATTGAACAGCTTCAACCGCCCGCCGATAAAAAAGCAGTGCGCAGATTTCTCGGACTATGCGCATATTACCGACGATTTGTGAAAAACCTTTCGCGCATCGCCGAGCCCCTGACCCAACTGACGAAGGCAGACGTGCCGTTTAAATGGGAAGCGCCGCAAGCAGAAGCCTTCAAGGAACTTCAGCGTCGTTTACAGTCTCCACCGATCCTTGCGCATTTTGATGAAAACGCCGATACTGAAGTTCATACCGACGCAAGCAGCGTGGGACTAGGCACCGTTCTCGTTCAAAAAAGTGACGGGCTGGAGAAGGTCATCGCGTACGCTAGCCGTTCCCTTTCAAAGGCCGAGGCTAACTATTCGACCACTGAGAAGGAGTGCCTTGCCATCATCTAGGCTACGTTGAAATTCCGCCCCTACCTCTACGGACGGCCGTTCAAGGTGGTCAGCGACCACCACGCGCTCTGCTGGCTTGCCAATTTGACGGATCCCTCTGGCCGACTCGCTCGATGGAGTCTGCGTCTCCAGGAGTTTGACGTCACCGTCGTTTACAAGTCCGGACGCAAGCACACTGACGCCGATTGCCTCTCACGAGCCCCTGTAGATGCACCGCCGCTGGACGACGATGAGGACGCCTTCCTGGGACCCATCAGCGCAAGCTCTTTTGCTCAGCAGCAACGCTCGGACCCCAACCTAAAAGGCCTCATCGAGTACCTGGAAGGCAAGGTTTCTTCACCCCCCGCTTCATTCAAGCGAGTACTGTCTTCTTTCTGTGTGCAGAATGAGGTCCTTGTGAAGAAGAACTTTACAGCGAACAAAACAGCCTACCTCCTTGTTGTACCTACTTGTCTCCGCGAAGAAGTTCTACAGGCTTCACACGACGAGCCGACAGCTGGACATCTCGGGTTTACTCGCACCCTCCGCCGCATTCAAGACAAGTATTACTGGCCCCGACTGTCTGCCGATGTCGCACACTATGTGAAAACATGTCGAGATTGTCAGCGACGAAAGACTCCTCCCACACGACCAGCAGGATTTCTGAACCCCATTGAACCTCCCTCAAGACCCTTTCAGCAGATTGGCATGGACATGCTTGGCCCTTTTCCAACGTCAACATCTGGAAATAAGTGAATCATCATAGCGACCGACTACCTGACCCGCTACGCCGAGGCGAAAGCCCTACCGAACGGAACAGCAGCAGAGTGGCCAAATTTTTCGTGGAGTGCATTCTTCTTCGACACGGCGCCCCCGATGTGCTCATCACGGACAGAGGAACAGCATTTACGGCGGAACTTACGCAAGCCATCCTGCGCTACAGCCAAACCAGCCACCGGAGGACAACTGCATACCATCCGCAGACTAACGGACTGACCGAGCGCCTGAACAAAACCATCGCCGATATGCTCGCTATGTATGTCGATGCCGAACATAAAACCTGGGATGTCATCCTGCCTTACGTCGTCTTCGCCTACAACACCGCAGTGCAGGAGACCACCCAGATGACGCCTTTTAGGCTCGTCCATGGCAGGGATGCCACGACCACGCTAGACGCCATGCTGCCCAACGTTACAGAAGAAGAGAACGTCGACGTTGCCGCCTACCTTCAACGCGCAGAAGAAGCTCGAAGGCTTGCCCGATTACGGATCAAAGATCAGCAGCGGTCCGACGCCAGACGCTACAACCTACGAAGACGCAACGCGGAATACAAGCCAGGAGACCGAGTCTGGGTGTGGACGCCCATTCGCCGCCGTAGATTGAGTGAAAAGCTTTTGCGCCGCTATTTCGGCCCGTACAAGGTTCTTCGTCGGCTGGGTGAACTGGATTATGAAGTCATCCCTGACGCAATGACTGCATCCCAGCGACGCCGCGTACGACCAGAAGTTGTCCATGTAGCCCGTCTGAAGCCGTATTATGCGCGCTAAAGGCCGCTGCATTTCCATGCTATATGTTCGCAAGATCCGTTTTTTTCCCTTACTAGTCGCATTATTTGTTTTAATGCATCGGATCAATGCTTCTTTGAGAGGGGAGTAATGCCGCGAATATTTGCAGTGTTTGTTCGTTTTTCAAATCTGCCGCGACACCACCTTATCGCTTTGTTTGCGACGCAAGACGCGACTAGACTTATCTCGATTGATCGCAGCCAGGCAAAGCTGATTCTACGTTGTTCCGGAATGTTCTAGTAACTTTGCGCCCTTTATCTCGAATGTTCGCTATCAGCTTTAAATTGAGCACGGCCGCCAGCGGCGGGCATTCTGTTCGACGACCGCCGAGCACGCTTGTCGCTTCCCCGCCGCCGAGTGATTCAGTCCATTTTGGGTGTAAGTCAGCCCAATAAACAGTTTTTTTAGAAGACCCTTTCGTCCTTCTTCATCGCTGCTTCGACTGCCGTCACCACTACGTGACAATATATACCGGCTGTTTCACATAAGATGCTCTGCAATTTTTGCAGCAAGGCTTTTGCAACTAGCACGGTGCTTTTTCCGGCATAGCCACAGGTGTAGCGCGCCAGTGGTTTTGCCCATAAGAATAGAGCTAGGATGTGCTAACAAGAAATCTGGTTAATTAATATTGTGTAGTTATTTTGTAACTATATAATGTTAATATTCTTATTTATTGAGAGACGTGTCGCCCGCTGTAATTGCTATGAATGTCAGTTCTTGAATTTTCGAAAACGCAGTTACCCTCCGCGCTGTGGCGCAACAAATTTTGGCTATGTCAACGAGTTACGGGAACTGCAGGGGTTGCTTGATTGCAAGCTTATCGAAAGTGCTTGCATTTGGGCGCGATGTAGACAGAAGTTGTTGGGCTATAGTGCCGAGGGTTACTGCGTTTTCGAAATTCCAGAACCTTATATGAATGCTACGTACGGTGGGCTGCACGACTCTCAATAATTAAGGAAAATAACAGTAATAGTGAAAAAGTAACTGCTCAGCATTAGTCAACCATTTTGCTGGTTAGGTGTCTTAGCTGTATTCTAATACGCTACAAAGCTTAAAATGCTATGAGGAAAAAAATGCTGTTATAACTCAAAAACCCGTATTTAAAAATTCCAGAATACTTAAGTATAGGCCAGACTGCAATGTTTTATAGCCTGGTTTCAGGCTATGCAGGTTGGGCATTAAGGTAAAAAAATTTTTTTCCTCGGTGCAGATTCACGATAGGTGTCGATAGGCATGAAAAGTTTTAATTTATCTTATTACAATTTGAAATAACGGCAATAAACTTTACACCCACCCCTAGTTTTTGCTAGAGCATATTGGAACCCAAAAGCCAGGTAATGAAAACTGATGAGTTTCGCCTAAGCGTGGTTTTTGTACATTCACATTTGCCGTCTTATGGTGCAGTTACGTGCTCATTTATTTTTGCCATTGAAAATCGTTTTTGCTTAGTACACTCTTGGTGCAATTTTTTTGTTTAGATTTTACTTCTATTCTCGCCTGTGAAATCATTTCGATTTCCTAACTTCACTCAAATTCTTGCTGAGGCAAGCATAATACGAACGGCAGCATTTTTAAACTGGACAATAACGATTTTCAGGTAGAGAAAAGGCAATATTATTGAGGTCGTAATGTAATTTTAATAACCTTTCCAGAACGAGACGATACCACTATTTTTCTATGCACATACACATTATAAAAGCTTGTTAAATATGGTGGACAGAAACCAAAAATCAGTCATCGTTTTTATTTTGTCATCAATGACCAACTATCCCGCACTCTTACGCTAGTAGCGAATATTTAAGGCGACTGTAATGGTTGGCGAAAGTCGCCTCACCGTGCTAAACATCTGTTAGTGGAACTAGACTTGACCATTTTTCTACCTTGTGAGAGCGCCGGTATTCTCTTTATCCACAGATTCCGTTAGTTCGCTCGTCTTGCGGGTGATCGACTATTCAAGCGAGTGTTCAGCGTGTGGTGAGTAATCAGCGAATGCGCCTTTTAGTTTATGGGTTTATGGTGTTTAACGTCCCAAAACGACTCGGACTATGAGGGACGCAGTAGTGAAGGGCTCCGGAAATTTCGACCATCTGCGGTTCCTTAACGTGCACTGGCATCACACAGTGTACGGGGCTCTAGAATATCACCTCCATCGAAATTCAACCGCTGCGGCCGGGATCGAACCCGCATCTTTCGGGCCGGCAGACGACCGCCATAACCACTCAGCCAGCGCGGCGGCTCCCGCGTCTTTTAGTGTCTCGTTTCTTTCGTCTTTTTCTTCATACCACAGGCACCGTCTTATGAATTTTTTTTTCGCATTTATTTATCATTCTACTAAGTGTCTCGGTTTACACCGGGCTGCTGTGCTGCCCATTAGCCTGCGCCGCTGCCTTCCTTTTAGCGCTCGCTCAAGTGCGCTTCTTGGCAAGCCGACTTAGGATACGGCGGAGCACGCTTTACAAAGCGGTTCGCAGAATGTTTCTTGAGCGAACCTCCTAGAAACTACGAGAAGTAAGTGTCAGCAGTTGTAATAGAGCAACTGTCACGGTAGCAGTCGCACTAGGCCGAGTAGTGGCAGAAGTACGTGCAGCACTAGTAGTAGTTTCAGTAGTAGTATTGGCAGTAGTTGTGGCAGTAACTGTTTCATTCGCGGCCAACGATGCCGAAGCCGGCTGTTGTTTTACAAGAGGCCCATAACGCTATCGCATTAACACTGTGTGCGCAAATTGTCGCACATACTGCTGAAAGGCATTTGCATAGGCATGTGAACTTTTAACATACGCGTGGGCGCACAGAAATGTTAGAACGTCAATGTACTCAGGTGGGCTGACTTGGCTAGGTCATCCGAGTGATGCTGTGCGGAAAAAATAAGGTATTTTAAAGCAGGTGGTGACTTTCACTGATTATACACTTGGTCTCGACCGCAGATTAACAGACACGCTGAAAAAGTGTGCAGCCCAACAATCAGAAGCGCCTTGCTCTACAAGAGCACCTGCTTTAAGATTTCAAGTCATTCGTTCTGCAGGACACCGCTCGAACGCCATAGACAAGCGCGCACTCCAGTCCGCAGCACGAGAGGCGTTCAAGCCTCGGGTATTTGTGCAGCCGCACTCCCAAGTACTGGCTCAGTTGGGAAACGGCAATGAAAATCAAAGCGATGTGACATGCACACACTAAGCCAAGTGGACCAACGTTGGTGTTTTGCTAAAAAAGCTTGGAATAATATTTTACCAAAATTGCATCATTCATTGCATATTAACACCCACTTCTCGTGACATCGCGCACAGAAACTGTCTTATGAAGTCATTTCTTGGTTTTGGTGAACTTATTACAAATTTAAAATTTTCTTCACTCTCCTGCTACTCATGCTGATGCGCTGCAGGCAAGCAGGACAAGGTTAGTAGCGGGCAGTCGGAAACGTTCGCAATACTCCGGCAATCGAGCTCGCTTCGTGTTCACTTTATTTACTTATTCAGCTAATCCGATTAGTGCTGGTTCAGGCACATGTCTGGCGGCGTTTGTGCTAGCTACTTTCTCTGCACTAGAGTACCCTACGGCACCTGCCGCCCTGGGCGCTGAACTCTGCTGGAAAAAGCGCTTATTGCAGAAGTAAAACTTTTACATTAAGGGGTACGAAGAAACTTTATGTACAAGGACTTGTAAAAAGCAAGTTTTGAAGCCCTGTTATTTCTCTTTTTTTTTGTCCGTAGGGCGTTTTGAAATTTATCTTTGCTCCTCATCGTAACAATGGAGGTGGATACTACCCTAATCAGCAAGAGTTTGATCATGATTGGCAATAGCGAAACACTAAGAAGCATATGAGGTTCTTAAAATTGAACAAACTGTCCACTAAGAAAGAGTTCTTTTATTTATTTTCTCAGCGAAGGAATGCCACTTTAAAGATAGAGAGGCCAGGATGCGAAAGCAAGCTTGAAAGAGGTCTTATTTTGGGAAAATATGTGAAGGCGATTGAAAACATTTCTTAATTGTTAGACAGACGTGTGACAGTCACTGCACATAACTTTTCCTTAATAGCTTAGTAGGACAAATATTAAGAAAATGGTTATAGTGCGAGATATCCTGGTGCACACAAAACTAAACAGTCATAGTTTCATCTTTGTTGAAAGCTCCAGCACGGGACGAAGTACTACGATAGTTGAAGGAAATATGTGCATAGTCCGATTGTCTTACTTCGTGCTTTTGCCCGCATTTAGGCTTTATCAAAGAACTCTAATAAATAGGCCTAACGGAGATTTCTCTCCCGACTCGCTGCCCGTGAAGAGATGGGAAGCGCCTACTTCAGTGATCAACAGGTGGCCTCAGCAAATTCAGTACTACAGTTAAACCTACTCTTTGTCAACAGTATTCACAATGCGAAGACATCTGAAAAAAAAAGTTTTTATAGCTTTTGCCTTCGCTTGGGTTTATTAATGAAGCAGCTGGAAGAATGAGCATGCCAAGGATACATAATGCCACGTGCGCGCCGGGCAATTATGGAGGTCAGACGACTCATTTACACGTTTATATTCTCGTTCTCATCGCTCATCCCGAACGCGTCAGAATGTACGCCATGGCGGCATCAGTCGCGGCTTGGTGTTAGGCTAGCAAAGCGGAAAAGGGAATAAGCTTGGCTAAACATACGTAGGCAATATATAGTGTCTAACATGAGTGGAATAAAAACTGTAATCAAATAGTTTTTAAGGGAGCCAAGGAAAAACATGTACTATTCTTACCAGAAGGTGAGCACTTGCTGAGAGCAAGAGTTGATTGGGATGAGTTTCTTAAAAGCAGTAGCTGTTCGGTGCATTATACCCTGGTGACGGCAAATATTGTTAGTTATGTCGGAATGAAATTGGTCTCTCTCGGCAATGTGCTCTTTCCGCTGGTGGAAATATTAAATCCACACTCGCTAAGATATGAAGAAAAAAAGTAAAGAGCCATGTTTTGGGACCCGTGCGGCTTATTTGTTCAGAGCGAGCGATGCATCGATTGAGCTCTTGAGGAATTGGAATGGCCTAGTTCGATTCTTGCGACGTAATAATTTCTGTGGTGTCTGCCCAAATCTTGGGCAACAAGCTGTAGTAAAAAGGAACGTTATGTCGGTTCCGGGCGGCTGCATACGCTTTTTGAGAGAGGATCACACAAAGGAATATTTCTCAACTTCTCTTGCGTTTGCATTACCTTTCTGATCTCACGGATTGTCTTCTTTCACCAGCGCACCAGTGGGCAGCTAGCCGAAGGATTTAGAATATATTCTAAGTTCCATGTAGTTTGCGCTTGAGTGACAGAGCAAATTACCATTTATATTGAGTCTAATGTAAATTTTACACACTCATTTGAGCCTCTACTGCCCCACAGTAGTTGCAGAATAAGTTTCCCTCCGACCGGAATTTTTCTTAACTGCGTGTACGGCGGCGATGACTGCCGCCGTTCTTTGCATGCTCGTTTGCCCTCTGGTGCTTGTTTGCATGCGGTGTTAATTTGTTCAAATTAAAACTTGCATAATGTCATGTTTATGCGCTGAAATTCAGCATAGCACCACCTCACACGTGCCGTCAAGAAACCATGCCAATTTCTGATGAAGTGTACTTGGCACCCACCTAGCTGTTACTTTTCTGTAGTATAAGCCGCCAGAACTTGTGCCTAGTTAATCAGCACTTCCTGTGCCATCTCGTCGGTAGGAATCAGAAGATTGCGATGAACAATTGCTTCCACAGAAACAATGACATCTTGCTTGGACGCAGTGAGGTGGCTTGCGGAGCTGGTTTCATCATCCGTTGTGTCCACGCTCGTTCCCTTTATGTGGCACTTGCATCCCCATTAAACGCCATAAAAGTGCCTCCTTAATGTGAAATAATTTCTAGGTCATCAGCGACGTTTTTCACGACCACTTAAAGAAAACAATCATCACACGCTGCTTTTCTTCCTTGTCCGCTTCTCGTGGGCGGTAATTTGCAATATCCTATAGTGACGACATTCCCCCCCCCCCCCACACACACACACACCAATAATACTCATGAGACGCACCATACTGCTCCATACAGCAGCAGAAAATAAGGGCTCAAAACAGAATCGTATATACTTTTTTATTGCCATTTAAAATCAATGTTTGACACCCATATCGTTCTCCGTAGTCGTGTAAATATAGCGGGCATAGCCAATGATTGAATTTAAGCGAGAAATCTCACCGCAAGGCAGGGATGAAGTTGAAAAAGAGAGGCTGCTTACATTACTGCGCATGTGCTACTTTTATATATACTGTAAGTTTGGACCTTGTCGTTGGAATTCGCGTTATATTCGCCAAGCACTATAACTTATAATATACAGTGTAAATACACCATTTGTGGAGCTCCGTATGCTCCAGAGAGTAACTGTGAAGACAATGTAAGTTCACTTCTGAAAGAAAGAAATTTTCGAAGGATAGGGGATAGAAGTGCCCTCTCAACGTCGTCGTCCTTTTTCTGGTTTACTTTGTTGCTTCTTGCATGTGCGCCAAGGCAGCATGGTTTTTTTTTTTTGACTCAGTCGACGTGAAGTTGTATTTGAGCATGCTAATATCTGCACACAATAAATCGTATTTCTTAGTTCAAAAGCGCGGCTTTATGTGAAATGTTACAGCATGATATCGCAGCTTGCTACAGCCCTTCGTCGTAAACTGGTAAACTGTTGGGTGTACATGAATCTTGTTCTAGGCTTTGCTGTTAAAAAGGAATCCATCAAGTTCACGCTTAAAATCAGTTGCTGGGCGAGTTGGTACTTCATGCTAACATTCACAGCGCAAGACGAACACGGACACGAGGGGAGACACCACAAAGCGCCACTTCAACAAAAGTTTATTGCTGTGCGAGCGACTATATATGGTGTACAGCGGACATGCGCAGCAACGAAAAGGTACAATCATTCATGAGCATCTGGTAGCGGCGCCACATCGCAAGCGAACACATCATTTTCTGCACACGACAAAAAAAAGAAAAAACAAAAAGCTAAAAAACCTAAAAAGCAGTACGCGCACAAGAACGTCGAAGCCATAATACTCATTCCGGAATTCGCAAGATATGCCGCTCCTTATCACTTAACAGCAATGATGGAGTGCTGACACAGTGATCCCTTTTTTTTGCAATCTCTGCAGCCTCAGCAATCTCCCTGGCTGTTTTGCTTATGCACTTGTGAAGGATGGTGGTTCCTCCCAAAGAAGGACCACGTTCCTTGCACTGTTGGCAATCACGGCAGTGTATGCCGAGATGACGAGATGCCCCGATGAAGCTGTTATGTTCCATGAGCCTCTCGTTGAGGCACCTGCCTGTTTGGCCAATGTAGGCTCGTCCGCAGGGCAATGGAATCGAGTACACCACGTTTCTCGCGCACTTCACAAATGGCTGCCTGTGCCTAACAGCGCAGGAGTTGCTGACAGAGACGGCGGAATTCACCTTTTTGCATAGTTTAGAGAGTTTCTCAGGTGCGGAAAAGACCTCATGAACTCCTGCTCTTTTTCCTATTTTTTTGAGCTGGTGGGCGATGGTGTGCATGTACGGCAATACCGTCATATTCTTTCTCCAATCTCTGTCAGCTCCGTCCTGGTTACGAACCACTTCCCTGCTCTCTTTGAGCAAGCTCTCTGCAACCGCTAACAAGAGTGTGCTTGGATAGCTAGAGCTGTTCAACCTGGTCACCTGGTTAAGGAACGCAGACTCCAGTCTATGCTCGCACGATTTCTCGAGAGCACTGCAAAAGCATGACTTAACAATCGCACGTTTCACTAGTTTTGAGTGAGCTGAACCAAAAGGAAGAACAGGTTTGTTTCCTCGCGGTTCATAAGCCCAGCACACATGGTTAGCAGAAAAATAAATACCCAAGTCAAGAAATCTGATGAATCTGTTCACAGCCAGTTCATGCGTCAAGATTAGTGGTTGAAGGCATTCAGAAAACAAAGACAGAACACTAGACAAGTTTGCCTGATTGGACATATCTTCTGTGCCGGTGAAAACGAGAAAATCATCCACATATCTGAAGATGCCAACAACACTGGACCCTTCACTTCTACGCTTCAATTCTCGGTCCCGCTCCGCTAGAAAAATGTCGCTCGAAACCGGAGCAACGCAGGAGCCAATGCATATTCCGTTTTTTTGAGTGACGATGGTGCCTTCCCAAACTGCGAATGTTGACTTAAGGTAAGTTGAAAGCAATTCAAGGAAATTATCGACAGATAAACCACTACTGTTTTGAAACGGAATCACCCCATGTCTGTCTATGCAGTTCCTTACACTGGTCAGTAGGCTGTCCTGCGGGATCGAATAATAAAGGTCTTTAATGTCGACTGAGAAAGCCGACAGGTTCGCCTTGGGCATGTCCTTAAGAAATCGGATCACCTCGTCAGAGTTCTTCACCTTGAAAGGGTCGTCAACGGTAAGAGAATTTAAATTTTGCTGCAGAAACCTTGCAAGCGACTTCTGCCAAGTTCCATTTTCAGAGATAATTACCCGCAGAGGGCAGTCCACTTTATGAGTTTTTGCAGCAAAGAAAAGGTCCAAGCTTACCTTTTCCGCCTTGTCTATGGATTTAACAAGCTTATTCAAATTCATGGAGCTGCATAATCTTTTTGCCGCACTCTTTACACGCTCTAGACGTACGTCATTTCTTGTATCGAACACCGAGTACACAGCTTCCTCTGCTTTCGCTTTATACATGACCTCCGAAAGCACCACAAAGCCCCCTTCCTTGTCGGCGGTAAGGAGTGCCAAGGAATTATCCCGCAAATAAGAAACAGTTCTCTGGATGGGCAATCTATGAGGCTGGATTTTACACCGAGATATAACATCTACACCCTCCGAGAGGCATCTCCCATTCTCCGACCCAGAGGCAAGACTTGACACCTGCCTCACCATGGCCAAACGTTCCGCGGTTGTCTTCCTTGGCTCCACAGCGAACTTGGGTCCGCAGCTGAGCACTTGTCGCACATAAGACGGTAGCTGGATATCACCGACGATGTGGACAGTATTCCCGTGAACCGGCACCCTTGGTGGAAGCATCCTGCGAAGCGAAGGAAGCGCTTGTTGCCATAGAAATTCCGTTGTCCTGTCAACTTCGAGGGAGAGTCTCCGCCAACGGAAAGCAGCGCTCGCAGGGCTCACGCCTGAGGCAGACCACAACCGAAGATGGTCTTTGAGGAGACGGGCTTGTCGTTGCCATTCTGAGCGCAAGAGTTTGCACATCCTTGTGCTGTGGTTACTTGGCGGTGCCAAGACGCCGAACTGTGCCACAAGATCGGGAGGGGTTACCTTGTGGCGGATGCAGAAACCGAGTGACCTGGCCTTGCATGAGGCCACCGCTACCAAAGATACAATGCGACATTGGTCGCTGAGAGTGACAGAGCCCTGAGAAAAAATGAACTTGCTTAAAATCAGTTGCTGGGCGAGTTGGTACTTCATGCTAACATTCACAGCGCAAGACGAACACGGACACGAGGGGAGACACCACAAAGCGCCGACTTCAACAAAAGTTTATTGCTGTGCGAGCGACTATATATGGTGTACAGCGGACATGCGCAGCAACGAAAAGGTACAATCATTCATGAGCATCTGGTAGCGGCGCCACATCGCAAGCGAACACATCATTTTCTGCACACGACAAAAAAAAAGAAAAAACAAAAAGCTAAAAAACCTAAAAAGCAGTACGCGCACAAGAACGTCGAAGCCATAATACTCATTCCGGAATTCGCAAGATATGCCGCTCCTTATCACTTAACAGCAATGATGGAGTGCTGACACAGTGATCCCTTTTTTTGCAATCTCTGCAGCCTCAGCAATCTCCCTGGCTGTTTTGCTTATGCACTTGTGAAGGATGGTGGTTCCTCCCAAAGAAGGACCACGTTCCTTGCACTGTTGGCAATCACGGCAGTGTATGCCGAGATGACGAGATGCCCCGATGAAGCTGTTGTTATGTTCCATGAGGAAGGGGGCTTTGTGGTGCTTTCGGAGGTCATGTATAAAGCGAAAGCAGAGGAAGCTGTGTACTCGGTGTTCGATACAAGAAATGACGTACGTCTAGAGCGTTTAAAGAGTGCGGCAAAAAGATTATGCAGCTCCATGAATTTGGATAAGCTTGTTAAATCCATAGACAAGGCGGAAAAGGTAAGCTTGGACCTTTTCTTTGCTGCAAAAACTCATAAAGTGGACTGCCCTCTGCGGGTAATTATCTCTGAAAATGGAACTTGGCAGAAGTCGCTTGCAAGGTTTCTGCAGCAAAATTTAAATTCTCTTACCGTTGACGACCCTTTCAAGGTGAAGAACTCTGACGAGGTGATCCGATTTCTTAAGGACATGCCCAAGGCGAACCTGTCGGCTTTCTCAGTCGACATTAAAGACCTTTATTATTCGATCCCGCAGGACAGCCTACTGACCAGTGTAAGGAACTGCATAGACAGACATGGGGTGATTCCGTTTCAAAACAGTAGTGGTTTATCTGTCGATAATTTCCTTGAATTGCTTTCAACTTACCTTAAGTCAACATTCGCAGTTTGGGAAGGCACCATCGTCACTCAAAAAAACGGAATATGCATTGGCTCCTGCGTTGCTCCGGTTTTGAGCGACATTTTTCTAGCGGAGCGGGACCGAGAATTGAAGCGTAGAAGTGAAGGGTCCAGTGTTGTTGGCATCTTCAGATATGTGGATGATTTTCTCGTTTTCACCGGCACAGAAGATATGTCCAATCAGGCAAACTTGTCTAGTGTTCTGTCTTTGTTTTCTGAATGCCTTCAACCACTAATCTTGACGCATGAACTGGCTGTGAACAGATTCATCAGATTTCTTGACTTGGGTATTTATTTTTCTGCTAACCATGTGTGCTGGGCTTATGAACCGCGAGGAAACAAACCTGTTCTTCCTTTTGGTTCAGCCCACTCAAAACTAGTGAAACGTGCGATTGTTAAGTCATGCTTTTGCAGTGCTCTCGAGAAATCGTGCGAGCATAGACTGGAGTCTGCGTTCCTTAACCAGGTGACCAGGTTGAACAGCTCTGGCTATCCAAGCACACTCTTGTTAGCGGTTGCAGAGAGCTTGCTCAAAGAGTGCAGGGAAGTGGTTCGTAACCAGGACGGAGCTGACAGAGATTGGAGAAAGAATATGACGGTATTGCCGTACATGCACACCATCGCCCACCAGCTCAAAAAAATAGGAAAAAGGGCAGGAGTTCATGTGGTCTTTTCCGCACCTGAGAAACTCTCTAAACTATGCAAAAAGGTGAATTCCGCCGTCTCTGTCAGCAACTCCTGCGCTGTTAGGCACAGGCAGCCATTTGTGAAGTGCGCGAGAAACGTGGTGTACTCGATTCCATTGCCCTGCGGACGAGCCTACATTGGCCAAACAGGCAGGTGCCTCAACGAGAGGCTCATGGAACATAACAACAGCTTCATCGGGGCATCTCGTCATCTGGGCATTCACTGCCGTGATTGCCAACAGTGCAAGGAACGTGGTCCTTCTTTGGGAGGAACCACCATCCTTCACAAGTGCATAAGCAAAACAGCCAGGGAGATTGCTGAGGCTGCAGAGATTGCAAAAAAAAAAGGGATCACTGTGTCAGCACTCCATCATTGCTGTTAAGTGATAAGGAGCGGCATATCTTGCGAATTCCGGAATAAGTATTATGGCTTCGACGTTCTTGTGCGCGTACTGCTTTTTAGGTTTTTTAGCTTTTTTTTTTGTCGTGTGCAGAAAATGATGTGTTCGCTTGCGATGTGGCGCCGCTACCAGATGCTCATGAATGATTGTACCTTTTCGTTGCTGCGCATGTCCGCTGTACACCATATATAGTCGCTCGCACAGCAATAAACTTTTGTTGAAGTCGGCGCTTTGTGGTGTCTCCCCTCGTGTCCGTGTTCGTCTTGCGCTGTGAATGTTAGCATGAAGTACCAACTCGCCCAGCAACTGATTTTAAGCAAGTTCATTTTTTCTCAGGGCTCTGTCACTCTCAGCGACCAATGTCGCATTGTATCTTTGGTAGCGGTGGCCTCATGCAAGGCCAGGTCACTCGGTTTCTGCATCCGCCACAAGGTAACCCCTCCCGATCTTGTGGCACAGTTCGGCGTCTTGGCACCGCCAAGTAACCACAGCACAAGGATGTGCAAACTCTTGCGCTCAGAATGGCAACGACAAGCCCGTCTCCTCAAAGACCATCTTCGGTTGTGGTCTGCCTCAGGCGTGAGCCCTGCGAGCGCTGCTTTCCGTTGGCGGAGACTCTCCCTCGAAGTTGACAGGACAACGGAATTTCTATGGCAACAAGCGCTTCCTTCGCTTCGCAGGATGCTTCCACCAAGGGTGCCGGTTCACGGGAATACTGTCCACATCGTCGGTGATATCCAGCTACCGTCTTATGTGCGACAAGTGCTCAGCTGCGGACCCAAGTTCGCTGTGGAGCCAAGGAAGACAACCGCGGAACGTTTGGCCATGGTGAGGCAGGTGTCAAGTCTTGCCTCTGGGTCGGAGAATGGGAGATGCCTCTCGGAGGGTGTAGATGTTATATCTCGGTGTAAAATCCAGCCTCATAGATTGCCCATCCAGAGAACTGTTTCTTATTTGCGGGATAATTCCTTGGCACTCCTTACCGCCGACAAGGAAGGGGGCTTTGTGGTGCTTTCGGAGGTCATGTATAAAGCGAAAGCAGAGGAAGCTGTGTACTCGGTGTTCGATACAAGAAATGACGTACGTCTAGAGCGTGTAAAGAGTGCGGCAAAAAGATTATGCAGCTCCATGAATTTGAATAAGCTTGTTAAATCCATAGACAAGGCGGAAAAGGTAAGCTTGGACCTTTTCTTTGCTGCAAAAACTCATAAAGTGGACTGCCCTCTGCGGGTAATTATCTCTGAAAATGGAACTTGGCAGAAGTCGCTTGCAAGGTTTCTGCAGCAAAATTTAAATTCTCTTACCGTTGACGACCCTTTCAAGGTGAAGAACTCTGACGAGGTGATCCGATTTCTTAAGGACATGCCCAAGGCGAACCTGTCGGCTTTCTCAGTCGACATTAAAGACCTTTATTATTCGATCCCGCAGGACAGCCTACTGACCAGTGTAAGGAACTGCATAGACAGACATGGGGTGATTCCGTTTCAAAACAGTAGTGGTTTATCTGTCGATAATTTCCTTGAATTGCTTTCAACTTACCTTAAGTCAACATTCGCAGTTTGGGAAGGCACCATCGTCACTCAAAAAAACGGAATATGCATTGGCTCCTGCGTTGCTCCGGTTTTGAGCGACATTTTTCTAGCGGAGCGGGACCGAGAATTGAAGCGTAGAAGTGAAGGGTCCAGTGTTGTTGGCATCTTCAGATATGTGGATGATTTTCTCGTTTTCACCGGCACAGAAGATATGTCCAATCAGGCAAACTTGTCTAGTGTTCTGTCTTTGTTTTCTGAATGCCTTCAACCACTAATCTTGACGCATGAACTGGCTGTGAACAGATTCATCAGATTTCTTGACTTGGGTATTTATTTTTCTGCTAACCATGTGTGCTGGGCTTATGAACCGCGAGGAAAGAAACCTGTTCTTCCTTTTGGTTCAGCCCACTCAAAACTAGTGAAACGTGCGATTGTTAAGTCATGCTTTTGCAGTGCTCTCGAGAAATCGTGCGAGCATAGACTGGAGTCTGCGTTCCTTAACCAGGTGACCAGGTTGAACAGCTCTGGCTATCCAAGCACACTCTTGTTAGCGGTTGCAGAGAGCTTGCTCAAAGAGAGCAGGGAAGTGGTTCGTAACAAGGACGGAGCTGACAGAGATTGGAGAAAGAATATGACGGTATTGCCGCACATGCACACCATCGCCCACCAGCTCAAAAAAATAGGAAAAAGAGCAGGAGTTCATGTGGTCTTTTCCGCACCTGAGAAACTCTCTAAACTATGCAAAAAGGTGAATTCCGCCGTCTCTGTCAGCAACTCCTGCGCTGTTAGGCACAGGCAGCCATTTGTGAAGTGCGCGAGAAACGTGGTGTACTCGATTCCATTGCCCTGCGGACGAGCCTACATTGGCCAAACAGGCAGGTGCCTCAACGAGAGGCTCATGGAACATAACAACAGCTTCATCGGGGCATCTCGTCATCTCGGCATACACTGCCGTGATTGCCAACAGTGCAAGGAACGTGGTCCTTCTTTGGGAGGAACCACCATCCTTCACAAGTGCATAAGCAAAACAGCCAGGGAGATTGCTGAGGCTGCAGAGATTGCAAAAAAAAAGGGATCACTGTGTCAGCACTCCATCATTGCTGTTAAGTGATAAGGAGCGGCATATCTTGCGAATTCCGGAATGAGTATTATGGCTTCGACGTTCTTGTGCACGTACTGCTTTTTAGGTTTTTTAGCTTTTTGTTTTTTCTTTTTTTTGTCGTGTGCAGAAAATGATGTGTTCGCTAGCGATGTGGCGCCGCTACCAGA
This sequence comes from Amblyomma americanum, assembly GCF_052857255.1. Lineage (NCBI taxonomy): Eukaryota > Metazoa > Arthropoda > Arachnida > Ixodida > Ixodidae > Amblyomma > Amblyomma americanum. Next base: position 54,106,907 of record NC_135500.1, read on the forward strand.
TGCTCATGAATGATTGTACCTTTTCGTTGCTGCGCATGTCCGCTGTACACCATATATAGTCGCTCGCACAGCAATAAACTTTTGTTGAAGTCGGCGCTTTGTGGTGTCTCCCCTCGTGTCCGTGTTCGTCTTGCGCTGTGAATGTTAGCATCAAGTTCTCACCGGTTCTCGTGCCAGGTACTCGCTAGACACAAGGAGAAAAGATCGGAAGTGTCCTAGCAGCTTGGCCAATCCCCCGCAGTGGGTACGCGTCATTATCTCTTTGAGGACAACAACAACTGTTTTATCCGTCCTTCCTGAAGTGGGTAAAGACAAGTAGAAAATTACGGTCAAGGTTTCAAGCCATACCTCCAGCCACGGTTCAAAGAAGGCTTCCCCTAAGTCTCCGTCTAAGGCTCCAAGCAAGGCCATGAGCAAGGCTTCAAGCATTGCTTCGATCAAGATCCTGAGCAAGGCTGCGTGCAATACCCCAATGAAGGTTTCGTGAAAGTCCCCGAGCAATGCTTCGTGCAAGGCTTTCAGAAATGCACCGAGCAAGGCTTCACACAGTGTTCCGTGAAGAGTCCGAGCAAGGCTGCCAGCAAGGCTACTAGCAAGATGTCAAGCCGGGCACCGAGCAAGATATTTAAGATGACGCAGCGGTAAGGCATTATTACCTTCCTAGCACAAACGCGTTTGTCATGGGAGGCACGGCGCGGCCGAATCTGCTGTGCAGATAAAATTAAGCGTGTGCTCTGGGAAATGTGGACCGCAATAGCTCAGCAGCTAGATGACTTCTTTAAGAATAAACGGCTTCGGGTTAGCATTCTATGAAGAAAACCTCCCTCGTTCACTTACTGCGGTCGATAATGTCATTCAAGTGGGACCTAACACGGATGCTGTAAAACTTGTTTTAGCTTGGCTATGGATAGTTTATCAGAACGGAAGCCACCTTTAGGTGTTCTATACAGGTATAAATTTATGAAATAAATGACGGTGAAAAGGTCGGGACGTCGATTGCTGAAATGCTACTGCTGCACTTTTATGCACCAAAAATAAGAAACCCCGCAAGATGTGTTTCCGCCCAAGTGGGCCTCAAGTGTTAAAGTTGCCTCGCTGTGTTCATCAAAATTAAATGGCTCTTGGCTTAGATGTAGAGAAAACGCATATTCGGAAGAGACGCGTGCATTAGCTTGTTATTAGAGAAACGATTCGATGCATATTTGCACAGCACACTGGACGCTAAATACGAAAGGGTTCGAAAAGAATGCACATAAATGCTCACTGTTACACCGTTCCTGAAGGGTGCTAATACCATGCATTCATTCATGAGCTATTCACTGCCCATGAGGTCAAGGCGCAATCTCCTCCAGAGGTTTTAATCATTGGAGTTATTGTGAACTGATTCTGCCTTCCAGAATCTGCGAGCATCTTTTCAGTGTTTGGATAATTGCCCTCTACTCGCGAACTTAGCAAATGCAGCCTACGCTGCACTGCAATATTTATTTCTTCACTACATCTATGTTTTTATTGGTTTTAGGAGTTCATTTACACGCCACATGTAGTGTGCAAAACACGTAAATAATGAAGAAAAAGAACAGGCTTCGCTAGCTAGCTATTGCAGGACAATTCGTCCAGTTGGTCAACAACGTGAATCTAAGGGTGGTACGTGACCATTTAGCTGCTTTACGACTTGCACAAGTAACGGTTTTGTGTCTTAGTTTTGCAAGTGGTGGCGAAGAACTCGACAAGCAGAAAGGTTTCAAAACTGGGCTCGTATACCGGGCCGTTCTCTTCTGCTTGCACTATTATACTTTCTCAGTTATGTGAACTGTGGGTCGTAGTTTGGTATCACTGAACCTGCCATGTTGTTTATCTTTCGTAGAGTAGTTCTTATAGACATAGCGCTAATAAAACCTGCAATTACAGCATTTCTTTTCATTAACAACCTACTTGAAGCCTTTTTCCTTCCTTGATTTTCTATATTTCGTTACTTCTTTCCATTTCTTCTGATATATTGCAGTTCCACCGTGCTGAAATTCTTTTTGTGGATAAAAGTATCCGTAAATAAATAAAATATTTTCCTTGTTTCCTTCTTTTCTTCCTTTATTTTATTTCTTGCTCTTTACTTCATTTCCTGTTTTCCATTAGATATTTTTTTCCTTTTCATTCCTCCCTTGAGATTCTAGGACGAGATTCTAAGAAGGGAAAAAGCATCTTCAGGAGGAGTGACTGTTTCAAGGAAGCGATTTTTTCAACCGTTAAGGTGCACACCTGGTCAAGCTAACGCCGCAATCTTCTCCTCACGCGTGCAGTAAGTGAGTAATTGCACCTCTGGGCTGAAGTCACTGTGGCCTCTAAACCGAAGTTAACGTCTAAAGCCAGACCCCTCGGGAATACGAGGGAAATTGTTTCCGTCGGCCTGTCTGAAAGTGTGGCTGTCTACTCAGGCGAGGCAGCGCTGAAATACGACGCCAGCAACGCAGGCATCTCTTGGTTCAGTCCTGTCACAGAATACTTGCGTCTGTGCAGATTCCTGTGGGAATGAAAGTTTCGCAAGCAAAGTTCGCTTGTGACGTTAGAGTTGTAGCTGCGGCATGCTGTTACCGCTCACTGGGACTTACTCTTTCGCTTTTCGTGCGTACAGTCAAGATTGGCCAGAGATTGAATTCAGTACCACTGTTATGATAGACCAATCCTCGAGACCGAGGAATTCCAGGTTGTTTTTTCTGCTGTTTAATGTGGTCATAAAACATGGTGGTTCAGTGTGATGGTCCAATGTGATTGTAAATTTCAACTCTGAGGATGTCGCTTAGTACATTTCTATTAAACTTAACGTTTAAATTTGTCTTTTACTCAGCAGTTCTTTTTTTTTCCTTGGTGATTGGGGGGGAGCGAATTTCCTCCTTTCTCAGGCAAAAAGAGACATCACGAGCAAGCACTGTTTTATAGGCAGGAGTTAGTTTGCTATCAGCACTGAAAACGACTCCAGCTCTTCGTACAAAACAATACTGAACTGGAAACTTTATGTATAAGTGGTTACTGACGTTGTGAGAAAATGTGCCTTGATGCACGAGAAGGCTGACAATATAATCGGCAATGTTTGAAGAAAATGCGGAAAACAAGATGTCACTAGTAACTTCTAATCTGTTTACAACTTATCACACAGTAAGACACCCACCAGTCTATCGACGTTTCAAACTCCAGCTAGTTGTTCAAGCAGACTGAATGGAAGCAATCGAGATGAGCAAAATTCACGCAAGCAACACGGCAGGAAGATAGAAGCGCTTTCAATAAAATGCGTCGCCAATAACACTATTCGCCTCCACATGAAAACTTCATCTTAGAAATCAGTGTGCAGTACTTCGAAACCGAATTCTGTAATTCACTGCTTGAATTCTCTTCATGTGTATAGGATAGCTTATCAGTCTATTGCCTCGATTGCCGCTAAGTGTACTCGTGCACACTTTCCGTGGAGGCCATGCGAAGAGGTTAATGTTCTGCCAACTTTTTCAAATAAATTTTAAGGAGATTTTCTTACCTTCCGAAAAAATCTGTACACAATGTGGTCGCTCTTGAGTTTGAGTGAAAATCTGTTGCCCCAAAACCGGTCTCTCCGGTATGTTTCTGGAAGTGTGATTCGTCCTACTAGGCGGCTGCTGTGCCTATGGTCCGACTGCGCGTTTCTCTTGTTCGAACAGCACAATGTACGCAACATTCGAAAGCTTAATGCACACTCTGTGAATTGATGCACACTGTTATAGGGTAGCTCCATTATCAACTGCACAAGAGGTGGCATTGTAAATGACGAATTCTGTAGTTTAGTTGATATGGCCTACTCAGAGAACGTTTAGGAAGAAATTTCTTCACTAATGTCAGTTTCGTCTGATCTACGTATATATTGAGTGTTTGTCTAGTACCAAATGGTTTCAGAATGTTCTTTCGTTGAATTGTATTTGACCGACGGCCTTTTAAAGATAGCAAAATGTGGCTATTTTGGGCAGGAATATCTGCTCTGTATCCAGGTTCACAGCAGCAATATTTTTATCACTTGGGGCGGACAATATACTAATGCAATGTGTGAAGTTTAATAAACCTGCCTTCATAACATCGTTTTGAATTGCCTTTTCAATTTGAACATTTCTGTAGTACTGACTCACAATCAGAATTCTTTGTTTTTGTCGACTAATTAGTTGTAGACAAGTATCAAGATATTCTCATATTCTTATAAATATTTTCGCCAGATAACAATACTGAGAGTAGAACTCTCTCCATTGGCGGGAATTTATATTTTAGGTTAGCTAAGAAAGCTACGCCGGAATCTAATGTTGCGACATTCGGCGCTCCAAGTAGCCAGGCTACCTCGCCTGGAGTTGATATACTAAACTTTATGAAAAACCCTGAGCACGACCATTGCCTTGACGGATAGAAGATAAGTTCCGCCGTCAAGCAACCCTAAATCCGCCTGGTGCGGTGGAAGGCCATCTGTGGTCCTTTTTTCTTATACTCAAGGTGGCGTCAATGACCCATTTCTCAAGCATTTAAACATAAAGAAGCGAGCGCCAGACCAGGAAAAAACTTGTACTTTTTATATCACTGGTTGGTACCCGGCGGCACTGGTGATCGAACCGCGCACCTAGTCGAGCTATTTTTGCAAAGATGTGCGAATATGTGAATGCGATAGATTTTCAGCTCGTTCGCTTGTTTGAACATAAAACTAAGCTGAAGAATAAAAGTCTCAATCATGAGAAGTGCCACTTTGTTGCCTAGCATCGCGTAATGATGCTCGCTAATCGCGTTTCACAACAGTTTAGCCATACTTGAGAATTCATCTTTCATCAGCAGTGCACTCTACTGCGGGTCTTTAAGTGCTTACTTTGTTTTAACAGGAGAATATTGCACTGCGTTTTCTTCTTGCAATGACATTCAAGAATGCCGTTCAGCCATTCATTAGAGGTTATTTACTTAAGCTGCGGAAGTAACAGTTATTCTTTACACAAGAAATAATCACTGGAACTACAAAAAGACTGCACTAAAGGTGCAAACATTACTATAAATAGGACGTAACGACTAAAACTGCAACAGACACAATACGGAGGCAGGCGACAACACAGGGCGGTACGCGAAACTTTGGAGTTACCGGAATTCTAAGTGAAATTCCTTCGCAGACTGTCCACACTTTCCAGAGGGCAGGATGCTCTCTGCAGTCGGTGCCTTGTTAGCCACCCTCTGCACACAAGCTTAGTCGTTAAGCCTCACCAACTGGCCTAGAACTATACTTTTCTTAGTTACTGTAAATGCAATTTTTTAAACCTAGTCAAATGCATGCGTTCATGTGGCCAGCCATGTTACTTTTTATATCAGAGTGCTAAGGTGAATAATTATTTTAAAAAATCAGTTGGGAAGCTTTCTTACGCTCAACCTTTTCCCGTGCACTGAAAGAAAAGGAGTGGTTGCAGTATCTAGGATACGTGAGAAGGTGGGGTGCATATATCTGGTGCGATAAGTAAAATGTGCAAAAATAAGAAAAAATCACAAGTTGCTCAACAATCGCTGGTTGTTTTGGCGAAAAACAAAGAAAATTTCCACAGTAGGCGTGACGAAGTATCTGGAGATAAGATAAAAAGGAACATCTTTTTGAAATAGTCTGGGTGGAAACTTGAACTGCAAGCAAAGACATTAGTTTTTCATGCGTGAACAGAGTTAGTTTTTATGTTGCGACCTTCCTGACATATTCGGACGCGAAAACACGCACACATGCAAGCACAAACGTAAACAGAAGAGCCAGTATATACGCCATCACCCAGGAAGCTTCCCGTCGGAACCCATTTTGGGGCTTGGAGTAATCGACGCTTTCCGGCACTGATCGATTCCTGCCTGCACCACAAAGACGTAAAAACCAGTGGCGTGCTACGGCAACATTTCCGCGGGCAGAAGATGAAAGAGCGGCCCAACGCTTCGAAGGTGACGTTGGTAAGGAAACGTATTTCATTCCTGAGCTACAGACATTGTCGCGTTCCCCTGAAGGAAAACACGCTGCACTTGTCGAGGTGCAGAAGCAATTATTTATCTCATCGATCGCACTGCGTCCTCCCACACGGTGTCAAAAAGTCTTGTACCTTGCTTCGTGAAGTTCATCATCATCATCATGATCACCATTATCATCATTTACCGATCCCCTAAGGACCGTTCACAGGGTATTACATAAGGGGGGAGAGGGGCGACGTACATAGGAGAATGCAAGAACAAAGCCAAATAGAAGGGGATTTACAAACGAGTTGCTCAAGCACATCAAACTAAAGGCGAGAAAAGAAATAAAGCAAAATTTAATGTTGGAAGTTTTTTCGTAAATTGCGATATTTACCTCGAACACTGTTTAAAAGAAACTTATGTAAACAGTGCTTCACCGTAGACAGTGTGCCGGCACTTTGCCGGTTGTTGATTGTCACGAACTGCAGGTGGCGTGACCGTGATGAGGTCAATGGCTATATCGTGACCTTGATGAGATCATGGATGATCACATGACTGCCCCTCCTCTCCTCCGCCTTACGATACTACCGCTCGACATGTGACCATGAGCTTGTTGCGATCGTTCTTGAAGCCCAAGCAGCAGTTCAGCCCGCTTATTGCGGCCGCGGTTATAACGAACGGTCGCTGATTACGAATCACGCTCGTGCTACAGTCAAAGTATGCACTAGGGCAATTTAATTGAGTCTCAGGTACAACGAAAAACTATGGCCCCACAACTCGGTTCGAGCGAATGAGCAGGCCCTGCCAACTCGTTCCTGCAATCGAAAACCCCGCTTCATGCATGATCGGTCTCTAAGCCTTACTAACGACCTTGCCCCCAACCACCCATCCTACGGAAAGAAAGGGGTATTCCAAAAAACCAAAATAAAATTGCGAAGTACAATTAGTAGCAAATTAAGCGCGAACAGCAAAATTACCAAATATTAACCGTCGGAAGCAAAGTATGAGCGCTGGTAAATTGCACTTCAAAGGAGCGAAGACTCTCCTGCAATGTTAATGAATTTTGCTTGTCTGCTTGTATTTTAACGCGACAGCATTAGGATGGCCGTATCGAGAAAAACAAGACATCGGCATCAGCGTACCTGACCGCGAGTGGAAAATCCCCATAGAAGCAACCCAGGACGTAGGTGGGCCAGTCAGATCACGTGACCTTTGGGCGTCATCACAACCTGCCCATCGGATTGTGAGCGAACTGCGCGCCGCGGCAGGTGGCAGTTAAATTAACACATGGTCACGACAGGTTGCTCTGGAACAGCAACATGGATCGTACAAGTGCCAACCGATGGCAGCACCTGCCATCACAGGGCAGCGGTGCGTCGCTTAACGGCGGCACCACTGCGTCAGGAGTGGTACGAAACTCCTAGAGATCCATGAATGTTCATTGAAGAATTAACAATTCTGCATATATGGCGCATTAATTCTTTCGCTATTGCGTCTATCGCTTAAGGTAGGGCTTAAGTGTCCCCGCAAATTTTTTTCTTCCTGGTTCTAATATGCTCTTGTTTTTATGTTAGCATTTCAGTTTACTTGCTCGCGTTTCGTTTTTGCTGATAGTAAGGAATGCGACCAAATATTTACTTGATGCGGGCGTCGAAAACATATGACTTGAAAAGCGACACGTAGCGCTGGAAGGAATGGCACCAAGCTTCACGTGCCCGCCCATCTGTACACGACCCTGATGCCGGTTATCGGTGGCTACCGTTTGTCATATGGAAGACTCGCAGGAAGCTGTGCTTTCGAAGCTTAGTTATCGTACGCTGCAGGCGCGACATAAAGGCCTCGATATTGCACAAGTTTTTACTGCGTACTCTGCATTAGTGTCATAATTCTAAATGACGGCGTCTGTCTGTAGTCTTGGGGAATCGCTCCTCGGTCCTCCAGAAAGAGCAGTCCATCGCACAGCGTACACTCCAAGCTACTGGGCTGTTCACCCACCAATTACCACCTTCTATCCGCCTACCTACCACTCCTGCGCTCCCTTTACTTTCGAGAAGCGCCATCTACCACTCACCCTACTCAAGATGCGTTACCACTAACAGCCATCCTGACTTCACTCTTGAAAAGCCCCTGAAGCAGAGGAACAAAAAAGAAGCGACCAAGAAATCTAATTCGAGGACTCTGTGGAAATGACAGCTGCCCTCCAAAAGCATCACCCACCAGCCACCTCCTAACCCTACCGCCTAGATAAGGTGGCTGCCCACCTATTCAAAGCCACCCTTGAACCATCTCCATCCCCCAGAAGCGCCACTGACCTCCTGCCATCCTTCACCACCCAGAAATATTCTATCACCTGTGTGAAGCCACTGCTCAGAGCAAATGATCAAAGTAATCATCGAGGGTAAATCCTACTACAATAAAACTTCCACCGGGGCTAGTTGGTGGATGATATTCTTAAGGTAAACGATGAGTACAAACACTAGACAATCCACGAACACAGAAACACAAGGACAGGTGCAACACTAACTACCGCCTTATTCTTCTTGAAACCACGCATATGTATACCTTTCGCCACCCTTCCACGATAAAATAAAAAAATAGCAAGTCATATGAGAGAAATTAACATCGGCGTGTACAGGGACAGGGAAGTATCGATAATGAAGTCTTCTGCTTTTTTCTTAATGTGATAAGCTGCTAGGGACAACCGCGCGTGTTCATTTCCTGCTTCTGCCAAGAATCAACGTCTCTTGGAATCGCAGTGTACAATTGCTGCAATCATTGATGCGCGACACAAGATGTGCACCTCTGTCTACTTTACTCTTTACATTTAGCGCATGCTCCTCTAGTTGCTCACTAATACATCGCCCTGTCTGCCCGATGTAAGTCTTTTCACATGAAAGAGGGAAGGCATGCACTACTCCGATGGTGCGTTGGAGGAAAGGCGACCTGTGCCTGATTTGACAGCCATGCCTCCCATCACCGCACATGCGGGATCACAGCGTTTGAAGCTTGCTCGACACAGAAAACACCAGAGGTACACCATGCTGGTTTGCACGTGCGATGATGGATGCGTATGTGTGCAAATTTTGTTTCAATGCCCTTAACTAAATCCAATTCATCAGACACTCACCGTAGGACTCATGATCAGCTTTCTTTCACTCATCTTCGAGTGAACACTGCGTCAACAACTTCGTCCGGACTGCCAGTGCAATGCAGAACCCTAGTTCAATGAAGGTGTCTCCCGTACCTTCATATTTTTTTCAACCCTTATTCTTATAGACTAGGAGGCAGATTATAGAAATTACACACTTGCAGCACACTTGCAGCCCGCATCCTCAGGAACATACATCCAGCACATAGAATCCAAAACCTGGTGTGGGTACGTGGCCATCGCAGGGTGGTCGCAATCGAGTGGGCAAACACAGTGGCCTAAGCGTTTTCCTCCGGGACCCTCCATGGCCCCTGATAAACACTCCCACTCAAACATGTTCAGTGCCTAGCACGTCTTAACTATTCTTTTCCCGCTAAGGACCCAAGACAAAACTAAGGAGGTATACTTCCGACACCTTCAAACACAGAAATTCTCACATTTATTCAAATTACATGCCACAGACTAAGGGACTTCTTTTAACAAGAATACCGCTTGTGTGGCGAGATATCCAATCTATATCATATTCTCAGGGCCTGTCAGGTCAATCCTAAATAAATGGGCATTTGTGAATCAGAGTGGTGGGAAGTGGTTATGACAAGCTCGCAGCTAGCGAATCAAGTGCCGCTCCTCGGCCGACCAAGGTCAACCGCATCAATCAAAGGACTCCCGAACTAGGGTGTCGGGAGGCGTCAATACCCCCTCCTAACGTGTCAATACCACATTTTCGCCACCACCACCTTACTATACCGAGGCTTTTCATTCCACTTTGGGCCCCAAGGGCTCAAGCTAAACGAAGGCTGTCGGCAGAAATGCCACGGAATTGTCTCTGAGACTTTGTTTCATAGTTCGAGAGATGGGATTTGTATTGTACATATAGGAGTTGGCACACATCGCCAGTCTTTGGCCCCATATTACAGTTCGCCCAGGCGAAGAGGGGCCTTGCTCGCTTCAATAAATACATGTTTTAACAATAGGTCTACACACACTTACTGTCGTTTGTTTATTGCTTCCTCGACTGAGCCGACTTTAGCATCGGCCAAGATGCCGTCACTAAGATTGTTTAATGCCGATGCCGCAGTGGTCTGTGGAGGCGAGATGGTCGGCATCTTCGAGAATCCACTACGCTTGGTCTGTTCTTCAGAGAGTGAACACAAAACACGACAGAGAGGAAGAAGACAGTACGGAGAGCAGCCTCGGCCACTTGGTGGTCCCTGACAACGGTAAGAGTCCAGAGGAGGATGGTGGATAAACCCTTTTTATATCAGCCGCATATTTATCGGTCCTGGTAGAGTCTACGCATCCTCTCCGCATTCAGCTCTTTCCAACCGAAGAGAGGCAAAGCTTATGGTCTCGCACTGGCTCCGTCTTCTCGTCTTTGCACGCGGTAACAGTGCCATCGATATTGTCAGGCGGCCGCCGCGGTTTTCTGCGCCGTCTCCTGTGGGCGCATGCGCAGTACACGCTCACGAGAGTCACCAGCGTGGCCCCGAGGCAGCAACCCAAGACGAGCACAGTCATGGTCAGTGTCCAGCGTCCGCGCTGTGTGGTTTTCTTGAGATCTGCGAACAAATGGAGCCACGCGCATAAGAAATACAACCCCAGATGGTTCTGAAGGTTTCTTCAAAACTCGCGTCTCATATTTTGTGGAACTTTGCATCTACAGAACGTGGAAAAAAGAGAATGGTCATGCCTAGTGCAAAGAAACATCTCACAGAGGTTCGAGAACGTTAATAAAATAAAGTCGCTATTAAGCATTTTGCAAGCATATTTAACGCATTATGTCCTTCGTGCAACATCAGATCGATGCAATGCCTTTCTATTAGACATACAGTCAACATGAATGGCGGCCTTTAGGCAAGAAGAGGCAGTGTCAGATAAATCCAAAGAAACTACGAAGACAATGTAATTTCTGGCGAATAAGAGGTTGTTACATAAAAGCTGAGCGGGTAGCGTGGTGTAATGGTGCCTATCTTTTAGTTTATTTGATGCAGTGTTCCAACCTCACGATAATGCCTGTTTCAGGAGTGCTGAGGGCTCACTGAATTTAAAGAGCCATTGTTTAAGCATGTAGAAGCAGCTGAACTACGATTTTGTAGGCAAGATACATTCTTAAGCAATTTCCTGTTTTTTTTTTGTTGCTGAAATGTGTGCTATCGTTCAAGACCCTGTTGTGCCCTTACGATAGAAGGTAGACCGCGTAGGAGACCTGTCAATAGCCAGGTAGCTGTAGCATTTATTGCTGCAGCCTATGTGGCATTAACTGAGTCACAATAGCCAGCGTCTGGGCTTTTAGTATTAGTCAAGCGTTATGCAAAACAAAACAAATTAAAACGAACGCTTAGCCAAAGGCTCACCTCCTCTTTCCGTGAGGGTCTGTGCCGAACTCAGTGTTCTGACGTATGTGCGGTAGCTCGCATCTGGAGGCATCCGAACCACAACCAGGTATTCGGCTGAAGGGCGAAGCCTAGTGACAAACAGGGGACCCATGCCTCGGCTCCAGAAGCTTCGCACAGAGCGGTTGCCTGTCCCTGCGTCGAACACTTCGACTCGTAGCCGCAGTTGATCCCGGAAAGTGGCCGTCTTCGTGTCGTTTACAACAGGTGTCCAGCAGGTCAGGGAGAAGGACGTGTCCGTGTAGTTACGTTGCATGTCAGGCTTGAGAAGCCATCGCCTGCAAGAGAGCCACCATGCGTCACCCTTTTCTTCTGTGCTACTAGCGAGTAATCGATGACGTAACGGTCACAGCTTCACTAAAGCGTGCAATCGAAATATTCGTCTGAAATCTTCCTTTGCACCGAATGCAAACACATCGTCTTTCTTGTGGCATAGCTCTCTTGTTGAAGCAAAAGCTTGAATTAATAGCTACTTGGAGGCGAAATTTTATGGGCCGTGTACTGTGCGATGTTAGTGCACGTTAAAAAAGTCCAGGTGGTTGAAATTTTCGGAAACTTTCATTACGGTGTCTCTCATAGCCTGAGTAGCTTTGGGACGTTAAGCCCCGTAAACCAAACCATTACAATCTTCGCATAGCGCTGCACTAGCCTTTTATTTTTGGGATTCAGTTTCATGAGTATTGCCCTCAATACAGCTTCATTTCCTGCCTCGCAGTCGCCTTCCAATAAAGGAGGATAATCCAAGTACTTAAATTTGAATTTTCTTCTCTAAGCTCATAGATATGATGTAGCTGGATTTGTTTGATGATGATGATGTTGATTATTATTATTATTATTATTATTATTATTATTATTATTATTATTATTATTATTATTAATATTATTATTATTATTATTATTATTATTATTATTATTATTGTGGACTTTTATGGCGCAAGGGCATCTATGCCCAAAGAGCGCCATGGCACTCAGTTGCAATTTGTTTGTTGGGAACCAAGGGGGAAATCAGTGAGCAAGAGCAGGATAATATGAGATAGAAGGGGGCCAATAACAGCTCGTTTACGAGTTATCGGTGATGGCGACATGGAGTCTGTGCGAAAAGCTAAGCAAACGGTTTTATCTCTGTCTCAAAATGGCGTTGTCTTCTTTGGAATATAAACTTATAAAGTGCACCTATACCGACATTTTATGACCGACCAACATTGCCACCCGCATCGCTATGGCCAACTATGCACCAAAAAGGGTAAGCGGCACCCGTTGTTGACGATTTCACTCAATTGCCTTGGGCTCCTGTCTGCACTAATAACACGCCAGCACTGGTCCGGGGAAGCTCCGGATGAATGAAAGCAGTTTGCGGCTAATACAATATGCTGCTTCTTTTTTACATACTTTGTAATAATATGCTCGGTAAAATGCCTGTGATATATAATTTCCAAATATTTTTTCTACATTATATCTAGGCTCCTTTCACTGGCGGAGCACGTTTGACACAAGAGCCGCCGATCGTCATTGGCTGGAAGTGAGACTTTAGAGTTGGCCGCCTTAATTCACATCTGTGCCTGGCAAAAGAATGAATCGGGAAACGACTCGTTGCTAAATACGGCCTCCCTGCCGTCTTTCCTCGCAAGCAAATCCTGATAATATTTCACTTGTAGTTACCAATGTACGGTTTTTCGGCACCCATGTACTCTAGGATCAATGGCGTTTGTTTGAGAAAAGAATGTGTTGGCGTGCACAACGGCTGCTGATGTGATTTCAACGCTTCCTGTGAGATTCATTCATACAACCCCGTCCAACAAAGGCGAAAAAAGCATTTGAATATGTAACCAATAATACCTGCGTCCTATTTTTTTATTTGTTTTTTGTGAAACTATTATCTGTTGTACCATTGAACGCTTTCCTTGATAAGACGTGAAGCATGCGGTGAAGGGCGATGCACAAGGAAAGGAAACTTACTCTTGTGAGCGAACTTGAAACGGCAGCGCTTCGTCTGCATTCCCACAGCGTTCTCAGCCCAGCATGCGAGGGTGGTGTTGAAGAAAGAGGCATTGAAGGTGATCTCCAAGCGGTCAGTATCTGTTACAAGTGGCCTGCGAAACTGGTTTCCCCGCAACAGCTGGCCTTTGTTGCTCGACGCCGTGGAAGTCTCGGAGTCGTTATCTGGCAGCCAGTAGTAGCGCAGGCCATCGCTGGGGTCGGCTCGGACGTTGCAGGCCATGTTGACGGGCTTGCCTTCCTCCACAGTTATCGTGGCCTCCTCTGCCCCTTCACATCGAGGTGAATCTGCGCGTTTTGTAATAAACGTTGAGTGTTGAATGGCATGGCAGGTTGTCTTCTCACAGCTAGACAAGTTCTCGAAATGTAAAGCAAACCATTTTACAAAACGTTTTCACGTCTTGAGTTCAGTCTTACAGAAGGTCTCGACTGCGCGTCAGAATGACGTGAGGATAATAAACTACAAGGAAATAAACATAAACATGAGGGCAATAAATACATTAGTAGATTACACGCATAAATTTCAAAATGGTCACAATGCTGGACAAAGGCAAAGCAGACCTAAATAGAAACATTTAAAGACACTACGCATTCTTTATGCATACAGCTCTTCTCACAATACATACATCGCACGCGGATGTGGAGTAGCTTGCTATCGACCTTCTCTCCGCCATTTCTGGTTACGGTGCACGTGTAATTTCCGCTGTGCCTCGGATCCACTCGGCGGATCACGAGGTAGCGTGACGTCACCACCGTGTCTTCGGCTGGTGCTGTACCGAGCTCGCGGCCGTCTTGACTCCAAGTGACATCGCTGACTCCCGAAGCCGTGACGACTGAGCACTCCATGTACACATCGGCTCCCTCGGTGATGTGATTGGCGTTCAGACCGGTACCTAGTTTGATATTCACTTCAGGCTTATCTGCGTAATGAAGAAATATGTGGAAAGCAAAGCGTTAACAGGACCAATATATTAAATATCGCTCTCGATCACACGAGCCTAGGAGGAAAAGCGACTGAAGTTCTGAAAGGCGCAAAAGACACACACACAGAAAAAAGGTGGATGACACAAAGAGCGCCACAAAGGCGCTCTTTGTGTCATCCCCCTTTTTTCCTGTGTGTGTCTTTTGCGCATTTCAGAACTTCAATCATGAACCAACTAGCCCCAAAGCAAGCTCTTCTGCAGGAAAAGCGAATTTATTGCGTGCAGTCTACTTCGAAGAGCTACTAAATATGGTATTTCTAACCTGATTTATAACTCAGTTTCTTTCGTGGCGGCAGTGAGGAAAAAGGTTTCTTGGTTTCGTGGTGAGGGAGTCGGTGTGCGATTTCTACAATCACATGAAGCTCTTTTCCTCTTCCCTCTTTTCACCGCTTCATCCATCCCTCATAGCGAAGTTCAGCGACCAAAAGTGAGGTGGTTACCACAACTTTCCTTTCACCATAACCTTATATTACTCCACGGGCCTCATTGTTCCTCACAGTCAACACCAACGTTTATAAACGTCGAGACCAGAGGCTGAAAACTTACTTGAGATATTCACAGTGAGGTAGCGACGGATCACACCCCTATTTTCAGGCAGGTATTCATTGGTTGCACGACACTCGAGCAGTTTTCCCGAGTGTTCTAAAGACAGCAGGAGAAGCACGCTAGTGGTAACGTTTCCCTCGGTGCGAGTATGACTCAGGCTTTCGTCCAATAACCGTCCATTTAAGAACCACGTGACGTTGGCTTGCGGCCGACTTCCAATGGCCTGGCATTTGAAGCGGCTGGGAGCGGGAAAACCCGCATCCCAGTCGTCTTTAGAATCTTTGTTAGATGGTCGGGAAGCCGCAGAAAGGTCGTGCGATGAGGCTGTTCCTGAAGCATCCGCTGTCTGTTCGGGTACTAGCATCGAAGACCTTGTCGGAGCCGCAACCCCATTCGGGAAACCGGCCGTTGCAGAAGCAGCCAACATCACCCAACCGGGAGCGTCGTTTCTGACGGGTAGCCAGCTCCAGACCACAACGTCCTTGGGCGCTACTGGGAAGGGCGTGTCAAAAAGAATGAGAAGATGTTGACGCTGAATCGCTTGATCTGAACCATCGAGCCTTTTGTTGCCTTTTAGTTTATGGTAATAACCTAAGCGCGCGAAAATGATGCGTCATTAGATAAGCTAGCGCTCCAACAAGGGTATCTTTTGTATATGATAGACCAAGCTAAATGGTATCAGTAAATGAATGCACAGGGGTAGTAAAGCTCACGCAATGCAACTGCTTGGCAAGCTGAAGAGACACGAAGCTGCGGTATTTCATGAGCATGCACAAATTTATGAGCAAATGATTTCAGCGCTAGGCTTACCTAGGTTCTGAGAGAGAAGCGCACTGAAATGACAGACTTTAACATACTTGAACTCGGGCTATCTTCAAGCATAATATTCCGATACTGTTCAATACATCCGACGCCTGCGTCATTCCTATAGAGTCGTGTGCAGTCTTCATTGGTCGAGGATGTTGAAATGGGGACGCCAGTTGCACGTACTTACGGAACATGTCGAGCAGTACCGAACTCTCGACGGGCCGGGAGGCTTCGCTGGTAGCGACGCAGCTGATGTTAACGAACAAGTGCTCCCTCTGTAGCGGGCCAATCTCGAGGAAGATTTCGAGGCTGCCACCAAACGACGCGACGGTAGCTGGTGGCCGGTTCAGTGTCTTGCCATTGAGCCGCCATTGTAATGCCACCTTGTGATGGGCTGTAGGGGCAAACGTAGAGCAGGTCGCACAGGTTTTCTTTTACAAATATGAGGTGCGGCTAACATGAAATACTTTTCCCTAATGAACTGAATTTGTGACTTTGTGTTTCTGTGGATACCGTCGACTAAATCTTCGCTACATACTAGGTCTTACACTGAGTGGGGGACCTCGAAAACTGGTGATAAAAACAATTTTGGAATGGTCGCAATTCCTAAATAGCTGACTGCATTGCCTAGAATAAATATAGTTTATGTAGCTCGAGATCAGTGGCGTTATGTAGTCTGATAACAGTGGCATAGCGCGGCTGCCCAAACATGCGACCGGCTAAGAACACTGCGATGTGAGAGTAGACTCCTTCCCTTAGCCGCTCTGTGTGTGTGTGGGAGCTTAGGAAATATAATTCGGAAGGTATTATGCTCTAACCGAAATCAGCGTTAATAGCAATAAGGGCATTGTCCAAAGAGATTGTCAAATTTTCTCTATCAACTGATGGGTTTTAAAGATGTCTACAAGATGTTTCTTGTTTCGTTATGTTCTATGCTTTTCCTTTTGAAACAGCGAAGGTACTGTTAAAGCTCAACGCATGCAAAAGTACTCCAAGCAGCACAGGATATCGGCCCAATAATGAAAATGTATTGCCAAAGGCTGATCCTACAACGGACCAGTGTGAAACCGTCCTTTTCCAATACTGGTCTAATTACCTGTACTGCTTATAACATAAACCTAGCCCCATTTTTCGGCCCACTCGACTGAGTCACACCAAGGTCAGGTATGTAAAATGTCGGTAAGTATACGCAAAATGCAATTATTGTTATAGACCTACAATGCTAAGGCGTGTTCGGGGTGCCAAATGCTTTGTCCTTAAGTATATCGACTACTGTACAGGCTTTACTCATTACATGTTCTTCGCGGGCACAAGCTGCGGACTTTCCTTTGAATAAGTCATAAGACAACTCAATATCTAACTACATCGAATATATCGGTTATTATTTGATGAACAAGGTTTATCAAGCTTGCACAATCGATCTGAAGTAAATTAGAGCTATTGTATTCTGAATATAGTTTCATAACGCACTGTGAAGCGAGGAGGTGTTCATAATTGACAAAAGCACTCATAAATGTCCCTCTCACCTGAACGTGCAGCACATTTCAGTTTCAAGGCGTCGCCTTCAGCGCAAGACCCTGCCGTTTGATTTAATACAACACCTTCTTGGTCCATGATGACTGGAGGAGGCAATGGAACTGCAATTGAGAAAAATCAAACTTAAACGCCAAATATCATTTAAGGGCGTCAGCACTAGATGGGTCACAGGAGAAAAAAGACGGGACGTGCGGATGAAGCCTCGCAGTTCCTCGGGTGAGCTCAGCTAAGTTCACAGCAGCGTTGCGTCAGCTGTAGCCGAATGGAGAGAGGGTGTGAAGATGAAGAACGAGAAGCGCGGTTGCGTGCACATGCAGATTCAAGAGTGAAGACGCGAAGGATGAATTAGCCGGAGGTATGCACACTGTAGGTAACTCTAAATCACGGAAGAATCCGGTCGTTCGACATAAACCGAACCGAACGACGTGAACGCTGAGCTGCACAGCAACCCAAAAAAAGAGAGAGCCAACGTGAGTCATCCAAGTCAGCGGATATAGCAAGAAGGCAAGCCAAAGTACAGTGACGAAGACAGTATAACCTAACTAAACAGGGTGGAGAAGCAGATAAATAGCGAGCAGCGCGAAGAAGACCGAGAAAGAAGAGGTGAATTATGAAATCATTGGCGAAACGTGAAGGCGAGAGTAACGTACAAGTGGCTTCAGAGATCGTCGAAAAGAGAGAACAGCGACTCGAATCGCTACAAGCCGCTTAGGGACTTTTTCTCGAGAGGAAAAGCAAGGTATGACTCGAGGAACATTTCAGTGCAACACAAAGTTACAAGCTTATGAAAAGATGAAGATAGGTTAACAAAGATGAAGAATACCAAACGTCCTATCGCTCATAAATAGCATTTAGATTAAGCTCGTAAATTCGGCTCCAATATTCTTCTAACTCGAAGCCAATGTTATCTTGCGGTATCTGTAACACGCCACAAACCCATGAGTATGAAGGATGCAGCCCTGCGCCCACATCTCATTGAAGCCGCTGAGGAAAAAAAACAGAAAAAGCAGGAGGGGAGGGGGTGGGATAGTGGTATGACTTAGAACGTCGTCGACAGCGTCCTTATCTAGTGAAAGTCTTCCATGTGCACAGTGTCGTAAAGTTTAGCGAAGTCTTTACCATTTATGCCTACCTGCACTGCATCCGTCTTCTCCTTCGTGGTGGTCATGCAGTAAGAGAACCACGGCGCACATTTTCTCCTAGCCACGATAACAAAAATTGTTGCTTTTTAAAAACAAAGATCAGCGCGATTCTGAAATCTCCCTGGTGTGAAATCTGCAAAAAAAGCGGGCTACTGCTATTGAAGCATTATGGCTTTTATAAACATTAGAGATCAATCACGCGATTGTTTGGTCTGTTACCAATCAATCATGGGCGTGTTATTATATGCGAATAGAAAGAACAGCGCACAATTCATCAATGCGGGGTTGCTGGGTTGAACCATTTAATAAGCCTCCATCACGCGGCGGGTGTTTGGATTCCATTAGAGAAGCGGTCATGAGAAAATATCAGCGCCGGAAGGAAAATGACGTAGTGTGTCAGCTTCTGTTACCAAAGCAGTTTATTGCGCACGATCAATCAAGGATGACTGTGCTGGTAGCGTATGATTATGTGAAATGACCACAAGCTCTCAGCCTGCACCACAGTAGAGTTTGCATGCTGCCCACGACCGCCAGCAAAGGTACGGAATTTATTCTATTCCGAGAAGACTCGGACATTGCACTTTTTATGCAGCATTCTAGATTGTTGTGAGTTCTTCGTACTGGTTAACCCTGCGCGTGGTACTAAGCCAGCAAAAGGTGCTACTTGCTCATCTCAGCCTCGATGCCAAAAACAGCCGCTAGGGTGTAAAAAACGTCCACGAAGCAGCGCGGATGAAGCAGGAGAGAAATGAACGGACGTCTTTGTTGAGCGCGAACCTTTGTACCCTCTTCTGTACAAGAATGGACGAGAGTAATACCATTACCCCGACAGCGGCACGTTCTACACTGGTGACACCGATATCTAGTGCGCATGAGGTGGAGCTCGTGGCCGTGCATGATAAAGAACAATTCTGGAGAGGAATAGCTACAAAGTGTACCCCTGCACATCTTGCTTTCGAATTTCAATTTAAGTGCTCAGAAAAGCCTGGCGATGTATATTTGCCATGTACTTAAATTCCGTCCGCTTTTGTTCACCTGTTGCCTTTCCTGGGAAAACATCTGAGTCAACTTAACAGAGAACGCGTCTCGTTTAAGGCAAATGCATGCTAATTTCAACGCAGTGGTAGACATGCCACAGTGACTAGCTAGAACAGCGTAACAGTACCCCGAACCTCACTTACCCAGGAGCAATTACTCAAGAGCAACTAGTTAACAGGCTTTTTTGTACTCGCGATAGTCTTTCCTTGCAGGCGGACATACGTAACATGGTAATGGAGGGCTCTGGATGAATCTTATATCAACTAGATTCCTTAATGAGCCCCGGAAGTGCAGTACATAGCCACTTTGGCGGTCCACTACCACATTCGTGCGGCCGCAGCGATTGGAAGCGACACTGGGGACTAGTGCTCGCAACAAGAACGACATACAAATAGCTTGCCTTGGCTGTGCAGATCAGGTATGTGTACACTGACATTTACGAACAATTAAGTTATTGCAGTCACTGATATATTCACACGAATGCTATCTGGCTTGTGTGCTCCGAATACATGCCGCAATTTCTGTAACCTAAAATATTTATGATCTTGCACACCATCATCAGGGTGGACTGGTTAGTGCCGCGAGATACTGGTGTGACTGCTTTTTATTTCTCGCTGTCCCCAGCCACTGTAAAGTGCAATACCAAGAAAATGCGGTCAAATTAATTTTACGTTGCAGTGCTTGTAATATCCTGAGAGCAGAGAGAGAGAGACGGTAGCCAATTTATCACAACTCCATATCGGTACTGTTTGAAGTGTTTAAGTCTTCTCTTAGACAAGACAAGTTTTAATGAAATTTTCTTGGTCGGGCACTCAATAATAATCTTCTATATCTTGATTGTAAAGGTTTTGCGATCCAGCCATTATAAACATTATAGAGCGAGAATAATCTTCCAGGGAAACGTTCAACAGCCAAATCTGCCATAGCCGCATATTTTTTCGCGGACGTTGTGGCAGATCTTCCTTCTTAGTTATATAAATTTTATTTATTTTAAGTACCCTAAGAGCCCGTCTGGGCATTACAAAGGGGCTTGGGGGGAACAGCAAATAACAAGAATATTCAAATGTTCACTTCATACATAATACAGAGAAAAAATGAATGAAAGAAGAAAGTGTAAATATGAAATTGGGTCGGTCTTATTCATCGTGGGCATAGTGCAGCGTACAATAAACAAAAATATCATGTATACGTGCAAGGTAAAGCAAAGGTACAAGGCGTCAAGTTCCAACAGACGACAATGCTGAGCCTGATTCAAGAAATGTTAGTAACAATGAACGGAAAGACGATGATTTGTTAATAGCCACAATGCTAGCAGGTAAAGCATTCCACTCCCTCATGGCCAAGACTAACGGGGAATGCTGATATTTCTTTGTGCAAGCGAAAACTGTTTGAATTTTATGCGCATGGTCGGTACGAGATGATATATGATGTGCTGCTGCAATGCGCTTGCGTGCAAAATATGACTGGTTGTAGTAGAGGGAGTGGAACCATGATAAGTGAAAGAATTTGCGTCGTATGTTGAGGTCCAGAAGATTTAGAAATTGTTTTACTGCAGTAACGCTCTGGTATGGAGAGTACGACGATATTGGTGAAGTCTGCGTACTTTTTCTGTATTAATCCGAACGCCTTTCAGAATACGAAGATGTGTTCTAATATGCACTACGTGCACTTCTCCTGCAACACCGCGACGCCACTCCAGTCATATATTACTCACCTGTATTGCTTCGCAACTCAACTAGTATAAGTACTCGCTGTAATATTTGATGTTGTATCAAACACGGATCGCTTTCTTGGAAGCTGCCAAGTGATCGAAGCGTTTAGTTCGTGTTCTTCGCTCGACGAAGAAGCACGTAGATCCTTAGGCGATTTTACACTGGGAAGAAAAAGAGTTCCAGAGGCAAAAGACGCGAAAGATATATAACCTTGCCTCCGTTTCGCTCGTCGGCGCGGCTGCGCAGCACAGTGTGTAATTTCTGCTTTCATTCTTTTCTTCCCAAGTTTGTAAAAGATAACGTTTTCAAAAGCGACGCTATTCTACAGTGCGGCAAGAAATTCAGTGGACGTAGGTCGCCGGTAAATTGCTGTCAGCCGCACGGGTGGCGCAACGCCTTTTGCGTTCGAGCTAAAAGCTTTTGCTCTCGACTGTACGGCGTCCCTTCCGTGCTCAGGCAGGAACTGCAGAGCCAGAAGACCGCTAAAAGACGAGCTAATCTTTGATATTATCTTCGCTTGGTGTCTAACTGTATGGTCACTTGACACAAAATCTTTATTTTTTGCTTTCTTTTGTCAAATTGTTTATTTTTATTGCTATATTGGTCAATATCGTGGACCTGAGAGGCAAAATTTAGAAATGGTAATGTAGGCTATTACGAGAGGTTGGGGAAAGCCAGCGTTTTTCTTATCTGTTATCACAATTAGCTTGTGGCCCAATTTCTTAACGAAACTCTAAAGTATGAAACTTAGTTTTTTTCTTCCCAAGAAATATATTGATGCTAGAGAGCTTCACGGAATATCATTGCTTATTAAATATCTGGTGTTAATTCATGCCATTACCTTCTTACACGCTGATAGCGCCGCCATTTGCTGCAGTTATTTTTTACACTCCTACATTTAAGGCTGATTCTTACAATACACAGATAAAAAATTACACGGGTCAAGCCCTACTCTTCTCACGTTTGAGAACGCCAGCCTCAGCCTGAAACCAGTATGAAACGGGGGCAACAAAACAGAGTGAGAAAATCCAGTAGTGCCTAACAGTGAGCGGCGCACATTGGATACAAATAAGCTGGGAAGGCTTCGGGCCCATAGATAAAGTTGTGAGGCGTACAAATACGACGTGACAACAAGCGGCGAACAAGGCCACAAATGCCGGACTGGAGGCAGCATTCGGGACGACACACCAGTCGAATCCTCTTGATACACTGCCGACAGTACAATGCTCTGCCCCAGCTGAAATTCCTGTTGCTTGCTGCTCAGTAGTTTATATGAGAACAGTATTTTTTGCTTTGGTTTTAGCACTGAACATGTAATAAAAAAAGATCACCCGCAGAGTTTTTCTTGCGCAGGGGTCAAGCACGTAACAGCAGTGGTTGCAGCAGTATGAAGAGGAAGGAAACGGAAAATGAACACGAACAATGGCGCCGTAGTGAAACAAAATTTCCGCTGATGATAACCATCACTCTAGCTATGCCCCTGCAGAAGCCCTTCCCTCTTGTATGTATGGAAGAACAAGCATGCCACGATTACTAAGGTGAAGAAGATGAAGAAGAAAATGAAGGTGAAGATGAAGAAGAAGATGGTGAAGGTGAAGATGAAGAAGAAGAATGAGAACAAGGTGTTAGTATTCCAATTTTTGTGTCCCAACCACACCTTTTTTTGACTAATCACTGGCCACGTTATCAGTTTCCGCAAGTTAGGTTCACGCAGAATCTGTTAGCTCCGCTTCAGGTTGATCTGATCTCCTTGCAACGAGTTGCTGACACGCAGGCTGATCCCGTCTTCTATTACGACTTTATTTTCCCGTCCCATGAGAAGCATATGCCCGCACATACCCTAAATGCTCTTCTTTCTGAACACCTACAGAATTTTCCACATCATACTGTTCTCTCCACTGATGCCTCCGGCAGCTGTGAGAAGGCGGCGATTGGCATATATTCGCAGGATCTAGATTGGAGCTACTCCGTTCGTATCCCTGATTATACTCCTATATTCTTCGCAGAGTTTTTGGCCATTGGTTTGGCTCTTCTCAAAATTCCCAGACATGTCGCACGGGTTCTTATTCTCACAGACTGCCTTTCAGTTATTGTCTCTCTCCAAAATTCGGAAAAATCTTTCTTGGCTCGTTCACTTAGGTTTTTTTGTTCCGAGCACAGTGCGCGAGATCCGTTTGGTCTGGGTACCTGGGCATTCAGGCGTCTATTTTAACGAGGTGGCTGATTTATTGGCAAGGTCAGCTCTCAGCGCACCTGTAATATATCCCGTCCCTTACCTCATTCTGTTAGCAGCTTCACGTTTCCAGCGGTTCCAACATATTTCAGCCACTTTGAGTGATCCGTTGCTGAGTACCGTGGACTTTCAACACCTAAAGTACACATGGAATATCCGGTGGTGTAAGTCAAGGCTTTGTGAAGTGTCCATGACGCTCCTGCGATGTAGAATCCCTGACTTAAACTTGTACTTATGCAGGTGCGGGTTCGCTGCGACAAACCTTTGTGTATCATGTGGGCAAGTTGAATCAATCGATCATTTTCTCCTCTCTTGCCGGCGGTTCGCGGTTCAGAGAAAGCAATATCTGGAGGTTCCTCTTTCGAGACTAGGACTGCCTCTGTCTCTTACAGTTCTTCTATCGTTCGGTGCGAGTGCCAAGGGATTCCCGTTAAGCAGTGTATGCGGCTACCTTCACGATTACATAAGTGCAACTAATCGATTATCTTGTTAGCTATACACAAAATTCTTTGGCATGTCCAAAAAAGGCTAGATTGATTCTATTCCGGATGACTCATACCTCTTGAATTCATTTTATTTTTCCCAATTTTTTTTATCTTGATTCAGTCTTCTGACGTTTCCTTCCCCGCGCAAATGCTTCATTGGCATTCTACCCTATACCTTGGCCAATCCCCCCCACGTGGGTATGTGCCATATTACTTGAGGAGAAGAAGAAGAAGAAGAAGGTGAAGGTGAAGAAGATGAAGAAGATGAAGAAGATGAACATGAAGAAGATAAAGAAGAAAAAACTGCCGAAGTGTGGAAGCTGCGTGGAAGAAGGGCAAAATGGTGCATGCAGTTATGTGCCGTGCCGCCGCGCCTGTCCAAACTTTAGGATATCACTCATTATTTCGACGGAGACGCACAGGCGGAGAATTCACAGCATTAGCATTTCCCAGTGGTTACCAGACCGTTAAAGGTTTATAAGGAGTACTTTCTTTACTTAACGTTTTTTTTCTATCTAGCGTCAACTGGCGCTAAATTATTATGCTCCTGAGCATTGCTTGAGTTCTTGAGACCGTAACATAAATAGGATGATTCAAACTACACGGCGCAACACGTAGTTCCAGGTACAGGTGCGCACGAACTTAAGAAAAATCGAGAGAATTCTGAACTTTAGTCTGCTTGAAAGGCTGTAATTTTATGAAGGAAATTATAGGCTCTTGCCTTTCAACCAGCGAAAATAATCGTGGTTGCTATTTTTTTCTTCATTTCCTTTGAGTCACGCCATAAGACGGCGGACGAAACAACAATGTTTACTATACTACGGAGCCTGTTTCTTAATAACTTGGTCCTCTTACATATTTCGAGAGTGTTTCGGTATGTTATCATTTCACTCTGTGCGCCGACATAAACAAGTTGACATGCTCAGCCGCCTGCCTTCGATGCGCATTAACGTACGTTTAACGCTACCGTCATGCAGCTTAAGGCTTTTGCTGTCTGCTTACAGGGCCCTTGACAGTGCCTCTCCCTTTGAGTCATGCGCTGCCAAACACACAGTTTAAAATTAATTCCCCTGCAACAAATTCGAACGCAAAGCGTTTTATTTTGTAGAAGTTTCGTACGGACCAATCTTAGTTTACTGCAGGCGTGATAATAATGAGCCTGATTTTATCAAAGGTTTCAAGCGCCAGTCGTTGATTTCAGGGAAGACACTCAGAGAGTGCAGGATTCAGCTCCGCTATATTTTTTGTTTAAACTCACGCAATAAACCTCAGTTAGAGGAGCTCGAAGTGCAAATACTGAGCCAACTTGTCTCGTGCATATTAACTTGTGCAGCCCACATTTGGAGATCAAAGCAAACGGTTAATATGAGACTGTGGAAGGTGTGCCAAAAATAATCAAGGGATAGAAAACAATTATGTCGTTAAGGTGCTGCTGACCACTACCAAAGAGAAAAGCTTTGCCTTCAATCGTTAGCAAAGGTTCTCCAGGCTGCGGCTCCGTAGTTAGTCCTAGCATGGTCAAAAGGACGGCAAAGCCAGATGATTCCCTCCTGGGATACTCTCCAACGTATTGTTTATTCGTCTGGCGATTATGTTCGGTTTGAACCGCGTAGCTTAGAGGCTTTGAGTTCCACCTCACGTAAGCATGGGTTTTGCCGCTGTCGATGTGTCTTCCCTCGCTCATAAGCACACCGCATCTCGGCTGCTTACTGCGGCTGGTCCAGTCGATGCGCACTGCCTTGGCAAAAAGAGCTGCATGCCGCACGCGACCAACGCTCTGAGCAGCAAAACAACGAAGTGGCCACGGACGCCTAAAAAATGCGAGACCTTGTCACGTGGTGTTGCTGCAGCGCCCCCCCCCCCCCCCCCCCGAACCGACGCTTAACCGGTTATGATCCATTAACATCCCAAACCTCCGCCATCTCATCCCTAAGCCACAAAATAGAAGCAGCCACGAGCCGTGATCAATGCTAGTACTGCGTTGTAGCTGTGCTGTGACGGATGGCGTGATGTCCATCGCGGGTGAGTTACTTATAAAAGCTTTTTGTCTTAAAATAAGCATAGAGCAGAGGCGAAGCTAGAGTTACTACTGTGCTCACAGAAATCAAATGGCAAGAACGACCATGGGTGGAACGTAATATCCGCACAAGAGATCGGATCCGCTGTTTAAGTTAAAAAAGAGGATTCCAAAGCAACAAAAACCACGCAAGGCAGCGAATCGCGGATTGACCGGTCCGAATGAAAAAATAGCTCTACAGGATTGATGCGTCTGGAGCAGGTACGAGTTAGTGCGATAACTGCAGTCAGGAAGATCACTGTCTCATTGTGGGCTTGAGCTGGGTGGTTATGATGGCTGAGCTCACAAATTTGAGATCAAGCCAGGATCGCTTACTTTACTTAAAAATAACCAGAATAGCTTTGAACATTTATGATTCGCCGAAATATTCAAATATGCCGTATTCACCGGTTCAACTTCTTTCATTTCAGCCAGATGCGGCCAAAATTTCAGTTAGCAATTGTAACTCTTGCATACACCTTTTCTGAAGACGGTAGTTTTTGTATGAGTAAACTGTTCTTAAACCACAGCTGCCAGTGGAAACCGCGAAAAATTAAAACCTACAACTCCAGTGTTCCTGTTTTCAAAGATCGATGTTGCTGAAATCAAAGGTCATTGATGTCAAAATTATAACCAGGACATATATAGAAAAATTATGAACAGGTAAGAAGTGTTTAAATCTAAAAAAACAATAGAAAGAGGACGAAAGTAAAGTGTAAAACAGCTTTGCGAACACTGTATTGTTCAGTACAAGAAAAGAGTACCACCTAAATGTACATCTAAAGAATAAACAAAGTAAAACGATAATTCCATCATACAGCAGGGTATATCAAGATAGAGGGGGCACAATTCTCTTGCAGTGAAACAAGCTAAGTGCTGCCGCTGATCCCTCAAGCAGTTACCAGAAAGATCTAAACTCGGCTCGAGTCACGATGACCGCGAAATTTCGCGAACAGCTTTTTTCGTTACGCTTTGAAATTTAGGTAGACGTCGGCTGTCCCCAAAGCCAGCTACCATGCCTGTACTGGGGCCTTGTCAAAATGTCAATTAGACCGGCTTTTAAGCTGCGGTGCTGAAAGAAGTCGGGATGCGTCGCGCATAAGTTCACTTCAAGAATAAGGTCGCTAATGCGACCCGGCGTCAAAGATATATAATTGCTGCGGGGATTTTACCCGAGCTGTGACGCTAGGTGGATATGGAGACGGATATTCAGATCGTCTGTTACGTTTTTTTTCGATGTATCAGTTATTTGTTTTAACTTGAGCAAATAAAGGGTTTGGCAGGCAGAAGTCTTTTTTGTTTTGGGGGAAAAGAAATGGCGCAGTACCTACCTCACATATCGGTGGACACCTGAACCACGCCGTAAGGTACGGGATAAAGGAGGGAATGAAAGAGGACGGGAAGAAAGAGATGCCGTAGTGCAGGACTCCGGAATAATTTCGACCACCTGAGGATCCTTAGCGTGCAGTGACATCGCACCGCACATGGGCGCCTTTGCGTTTCGCCTCCATATTCTAAATTACTTTTCAGGGTAGGGAGCGGAAGCTAGGTGGAAGAGGCTGCACACCTTTTTTTCCCTGCATATAAAGTAAAGGTACGTGACAGGCAATACAGCGTAACATCAAAGAATAAATATAAGCAGATTTAGTGACAAAAGCGTGTTTCTTATTCGTTAATTTATAAGACAACTTCACTGTACACCGCCAGTGAATGACATGTAATTCGCGGCAAGGTAAGCTCACAAAACCGAGGCCAGCTGTACATCATCAATGGAAAAACAAGGTTAAGTGGATTGTATGAGACAGGGCTCGCGACAGAAACGGCACGGACTCATCGTGCTCCTTTAATCCCAGGAAAGTCTCTGCCCGTGAGACCTTCATGTGACGCCACCTAGGCGCGCTGTCTTTTTTGGAACGCTAAGCTCACCACACCTGCGACGGAAAAGCGTTCCTGAAATAATTCCGGGTGAAGGTTCATTTTCGCAAATGTGTCGACCCTGTGGATTGGCCCTAAGCGGCCTTGGCAACTGAAGTTCCGCGCAGCGAACTTGGCACTTAACATGAGATGTGAGTTATACAATCTCTCTGCGTGTCGAAGCCGGACCTAAAGCCACTAAGAAAATTTTACCACTTCCCAAAGAGAATAAATTTGAAGGGAATATAACACCGAGAAAATTTCTATTGGCCAATATATCATCAAGCTAAACAGCAATGCAACTCTGTCACAATACGAACAGACTAAAAACAAAGTGAAAAAAGTGAAATACTTGCTTATTTTAAATTTATTGAATCTGTAGAAATGCTCTAATCAAAACGCTGTGCTGATTAAAAAAATTATTGTATTTATGGATATAAAATTGACATAACAGGCTTGTTTTCTTGCCGTCCATTTATTTCTGTTGTAAAAATAGGCGCGTGCTAAAGTGAAGCAGCGGGTGACAGAATGATTGTAAGTCAGAGAATAACTAATTTTAGCGCTGTTCGAAATTCAAGCCAATCCCAGGAACTCATTCAGCGAGGAAGCACTTTATTCGCGAGCAACTGTGAGAATTTTTGCTCATTAACACTTCGGCTTGAGTCCAGCGTCGGCTAGTGCAGCATAGTTATATTAAAAATCGTGCACAGCGTAGCAACCTGTACAAGTCGCGCTCAGAAGAAAGTCCAAGAAAAAGAAAGGCGCCATGAATAAAGAAAAGCGATGATAGACTTAGCCGGAAAGAACTAATCTCGCTGACAGGTTCCCAACACGCTAAGTCCACCTTTATTGCTCCGATGAGAGGAGACGACAATCTTCTTGTTCGGAACATGTTTGTTTTTTTTTCTTTTAACTATGCGAGCTTTCAAAAACTGACATCGAAAAGAAGGTCTCAGAAAAGAAGGGAGACTTTTGCCAGGAAAATGTCGTCTATTTGTGAAACCTCCTGTTGAACAAGAGCTTTTGTATTCTTCTGAGCCGGTGTGCCAGTGTACACACATTTTCTTAAGAAAAAGTACGCGCTTTTTGTAGAGGTAAAGAGCCTTGTATGTTTCTTCCGCACCAAACAAGAAATTCACAGTGAAGTCAAGGGGAGGTTTCAAGGCTATCTGCTAATCGATTCTGTTGTTCTTATGTAATGAAATCAACTTTTTTTTTCCACAAAACTACTAGACGGGAAAGAGGAATTAAGGGCGCCGTTGTATCTGTTATTGTTGAACTACCAGAAGGCAACTCTGTCATTTGATTTATAGATCATGCGCGGGTGGGTAGATTGACCCGATCCAGACGGTTGTGAGTTCTTCGAGCTGCTTAGAATGGCAGGGACCTCTTTTGAGCAACGGAATCGTAGCCCAGAAGTTGCGAGTTTACCATTGTCACATGACGCTACCAGCCCTATGGCAACCACGTAACTTGCTGCCTTACACGACATTCGTGTTTAGATTTCTGATGATAACTCGGTATGGTACGTATCTAGGGATTAAAAACATCCGAAAGCTGCATAACAATATATCTGATATGAGAGACGCCGTAGTGTAGGCATTTGCATTAATTTAGACCGCCTGCGGTACGTCATCACTGACAGCGCACAGCAAACGGGCATTTTTGCAGTTCATCTCCTGCTTCATCATAAACTAATAACCCGCGCAACCTGTACATTTTTCTTATTGAGTAAATATTTTTGAGTACATTACCTCTTCCCCTTATCTTTTCCTGTCCCCTCACCTCTTTCATTTCATTTCTCCATCCTGCCTGCTATCCTTCAATTCCGCTGCCCGAGCTCAGGTGATTCAGTATCAATTCCAAATGCCGGGGCTATCAAAGACCTTTTCCTTCCTTTTTATTATTATTTTAATAAAGCACTACTAGTTCTACTTCACGTATATCAAAATGAAGAGTCACCACGCTCAGGATTCAATCCCGCGCACTTAGGCTCCGCAGGTGAACACCATATCTTCTAAGCCACAGAGCCTAAAAGCTTATAAAGACAAAGCTTAAGCTATATAGCGCCAGTACCATGATATTCAAGGCAGATATCTGTACCCAGGATTATTTTTAATTGGTGGTCACCTGTATATTTTTTGGTACACGACCTCTAGAAGAGCGCAACCCTTCTTCCGGCTAAGCAGGACGACGGATGTCATCGTATTAAGTTTTGTATTGACTGGTTAGGCCGGCGCTTTTAAAACAAGGAGAAGTCAACTAGAACGTAAAGTATTTCCTTAAAATCATTAAACCACGTTTAGTAGATCTACTTATAGCTGGCTGCGTTGGTTCCTATGATTGAGCAAAGGCCACTCACCTGTGACGAAAAGCTCCACGCAAACTTTGGTGAGGGTTACTCCAGAAGTTGCATTGTTGTCGTCATCGCGGTAGGTGACGTTGCAGACGTAACTTCCGGTGTCACTGCGATCCAGCCGGTTCAGAAGCAGCGCTGGTGGGTCGCTGAGCAGCGAAAAGAACGCCCGGCCTGACCACTGCGGCTGCTTCCAGTGGGTGCCGTCTACTAGTCCTGCACTTCCGGCTAGCACCGGGGTGGCGGGCATAGCTGGTGCCTCGAGTGAGTAGACTTGCTTCGCTTGCCGGTGAATATTTGAGTTGACAGACGAGTAATCGCTGCGGTTATTCTCATCCGTGGCTGCAAACTGATACCAAACAGCTGAGACAGCTCGTCGTGAGGCAACGTCGACGCGGCAGGGCAGAGACGTCTGTTCGCCCTCCAGGACATCGAGTCGCAGCCGCCCAGAGGAAGACATGCCTGCAAAATGAAACACCAAACAATTAAATCTCACTAAACATCGTGTCTAGGGCGAGCTGGATAATAACGCATATTGCACGGCAATCAAAGCGAAGGTAAAATTATTACCGCTTCCTCAGCAGAAGTGTCATGACGCTGGCTGCAGAGCTGCAATGTCGCAACCGGACGCAGTTTTGATATTCCGGGCCATGTCCAGCTTTCTCGAGCAAAATATTTGAAAATTAGAAAATTGTAACACACTGTTGTGGAAATATTGAAAAAAATGTCCCATTACTCTAATATATACCAAATCGTTCTTTTAAAGTGTTTCCATCGAACGCGACGAATAGTTAAGACTGCCTTAGAAAACCAATAGGGAACGCTTTTGACGATTGCAAAAACGTGCATGAAAAAAAAAGACTGCCGTCGGGTGACCTGTGGATATGTCACTTGTTACTGTAAAATCTTATATTATACGAAAAAATTGCGTTCATAAATGGTTTCCCGCTAAAAAATGCTTTTATCCAGAATTGCTGGGTATGTTCTTAAGGAAGGCTAACTTAGTCCTTTATTTCGTGGGATCGTATCTTTGGGTGAACAAAGTAGGAGAAACTCGCGCCATAATGCACCAAACACATGATGACATGAACTAGTAATAGTGAATTATATTAGCATCTAAAACGTGATAATCAAGATACACCTTTTAATATGTCGTAGGAAAAAAACATTCCTGCCCACCCGCTGGATTGTAACGATTACCTGTAGACCTGTGGGCACAATTGATCTTTACTGTTCTTGGGGAGAATTAAGGGAGCTTGGTTCAGATGTTACAGTCTTGAAATTTACAGTTTTTTGACACAGGCTGTGTGACCCAAGTGTCGCAATGCGATTGCTCTAGTGGGGCACGCAGTGAGACGTCACCTTCACTGTTTCGGTCTGCCCCGTATCATACCGTCATGAAGGTTTTTTTTTTCTTTGATGAAGTTGTTAAAGTTTTTAGACTTAAACTAGAGCTAGTACTGAGAATAATTAGCGATGAAGGTAGAGATTCTTTTATTTTGAACGACTCAAGAACGGTCTGGCCTGAGATTGCCTTGACGAATTTGTTTTGTCTACACAAGGATAGCTTAGGGACACTTTTCCCCATGCATTTATAACCGCACAAAGCGGGAAACAGGACAGCGGGAACCTTCTTCCCGCTGTGAACTTGGCGGTGCCCAGAGACAACGCAGATCAAGCCCACCTCCTCCGACATATGAGGCGGATGCTGAAACACCTAGTTCATCGTAGCGGCAACTTGACGGCATTATAGGGGCGTAGCGTTTAGCCATTCTGTATCAAGAAATCGCAGTAATAGATTCTCGGATTGTTTTAATGAGGCGGATGCGCTGCACCGTGCCACTTCCGCGTATTTATCCCCACAGCGTTCATTGCAAATTGCACCGTCAGACACTTAAGCTGCACCGTTCAAGCGAAAATAGGAAGCCCTGCGTTCCTGTTCCTCGGCGAAACCCCATTCAGTGAGACATTCCCAGGCAAGCCGTTATCATTTATTAAACATGGTGCAGAGCTTACGTAATTTCCTGCGGAGGAAGTAATTACAACTTTTAGGATTTAAACTAAGCATAGCGTTCACAAAGCGTTGTTGTTGAGTGCTGCATTTTTCATTAAAAACATCGTAGTTCGGACGCTCATAGAATAAAACAAAATTTCGAGTGCCCAAGACCGATGTATTTCATTCTGCGATATCATATCTCACTGGCATCGGAAGACCATGTAGCATTGTCTGCGTCGGTTTCAGTTTAAATGCCGCTAAACGATTGAGTGTGATGTTTTCTTTCGCTTTAATTTTTTTTCTTTACGGTATCTTTTTAGTACCCTTCGACCTGGAACTGCATGCCTATAGCCACGTTTACGTGAATGCGGCAGTAGCGCATCGCATTCCGTAGAGCGCTACTGTTTAAACGTGCCGCATCAAGTCTGGCGAGACACTGACCCTCCGACCAATGCTCATGGCAGAGGGGTCCAGTCATCCCCATCTTGAGCGAAGCCGCTTTGTTGTCCGAATAGGATAGGGGGCGGGGAGTTGTATAGCCACGACAGGGAGGAGGAGGGACACTTACAAACCTGTTTCAATTCACAGCTGAAGTCGATTTGCCATTCTCGATGTACCGCCGTCTGCCGCATTGATGCGGCGCGCTTTGCTAGCGCATTATCACTGTTTACATGAATACGATGCGCTGCTGTCGCATTCATGCAAACGCGGTTTATCTCTACTAATGAAAGTATTGTATTCACTCCAATATCTTTTTTTGCTACTATATTTTTCACAGTATCAACAAGGTGAAAACATCCCTGCTCAGAAGTGCCTACACGTGCCAGACCCTGCCTGTGCGCACAGTAAAGATATTCAGGCTTGGGATGTTGTGTATGTGTTGTAAACTGCCGCACAACACCGGCGTTATCGCTTTACCGGGTCGCAAGAGAGAAGCTATCACCCCAAAGCACTTTAAAAACAGAGCAAATTCAAGCGCCTGAGTTCCTAGCACCTTTGAGAGTCATCTTTTATACTCCTGTTCATTAATCGCTACTGCTATACTTTTGCAGCGCTTCGCCGCCTCGCTACTTAACCGGCACCCACAATTCAATAGATTTTAGTGACGGTAAGCAGTTTGACGTGCAGTAACATTTTGTTTGGTTTAGTTTGGGCTATGGGGCTCAACGCCCCAAAGCAACTACGGCTGTGAGAGACGCCGTAGTAAAGGAGTCCAGAAATTTCGACCACCTGGAGTTCTTTAACGTACATGACATCGCACAGCACACGGGCTTCTAGAATTTCGCCTCCATCGAAATTAGACTGCCGCGGCCAGGATCGAGCCTGCGTCTTTCGGCCCAGCAGCCGAGCGCCATAACCACTCAGCCACCGCTGTGGCTGCCGTAACATTTGCTACTCGTACTCTGCGTTGGCGCTGTTGCCAACACAGGGATGAAGCCAGCGTAGAACTTGAGAGAGTTTTCGATGGGAAATCAATTCTTAAATGACAGTCACCTGAGTATATTCAGGGGAACTGGGATTATAAAGATGCAGTCAGCATAATATGTCTCTTCGTTGTAGATGTCCTAAACAGTATGATCAAGAAGCGAAGAAAAGTCGATTGGGCTTTCGTGAGATGCTATCGAAAAAAAGGAGAGGTAACAGCGCCGCGGAAAGAGTTGTACATCAACACTTCAATAGAGACTAGTATTTCAGTACTGCAAGTGTTATTGAAAGGAATGAAAAATTTCTGTCTGCGAAATTTACCGATCTTTGCAATACTTTCACCAGACGTCTGCTCTAGTAGATCAGCGCTGTCGCTATTATCATGTCAATTTTGTGCAAGTTACTTTGATATTTTGTTATGGATAAAGTATTTTCGCTACCTGCGGTAGCAGGAGACACTACTTCACCTACTTCAAGTGATCTTTTCTACTGTGATTGAAAATGCTTTTTGAAGAACACTGCAGAAAGAGAAATACCAGTGAGAGTTTAAAGATAATACGCTGCTTTGCCAATTTAGCTAAAATTAAACCGCCAGTGCATTGTGTCTGTTTCACCCACTGAAGGAACTCGGAGCTTACCGCGAAGCCAACATCATCACTCTAAGCGGTCTTTCAATTAGAGAATTCATTTATTGGAAGTGGGGCTACTTTCTTTAATGAAAAAATAGACTACGTTAAGTTCAGGTCAGACGAGAATCCGCTACTGAAACAGCCGCTATATTATTTCTAGAGCATAGAAAAAACTTTTTCAGATGACTACAGCACTGATATATATATATATATATATATATATATATATATATATATATATATATTTCAGAGAATATATGCACCGCTAATAGAGAGGGACTTTACAGAAGACGCATTTCTGATCAGAAAAAAATTTTTAATCTGTCCTTGTTTCGACATTCTTCTCTCCAAGGCAGCAAATTACGCTGACGTTAACTTTTCCAACAGATCTTGAGTAGTAAACATTTGTTTTTCTGAACAGGTTTTTTTACGCACACACTTGTCCATTTCTCATGCGTCTATCTCGTAAAATTTTACAAATGAAGTCCTGGGTATCCAGCACAATCGCCTAATTCTAACCGTAAACACTAAGGAACTATGTTTTGTGAAATTAATGCGGTTTGCTTGTGCGCACTTTTGTCTTCCATCTCTCGCATACTCTATTGTACCTCTTTTTCCTGACAACGAACAAGACCAAAACGCGACAGCTGTTGCTATCACCGCTTTCCAGAAATATTTGTAAATTCTGGGATTTAAAAAGAGAATTAAACTAGTGCTCATTAAACATCCAACGAATAAACAACAATTTCAGTCCAGTAACTTCATGTTGGTCCACCTCGTCGCCAGTACTCCCGCTTGTCTTGCCCAGCAGAAACACCCTGACAACCACCAAACATCGCATTAAAGGTAGCTCCAGCAGACGAGCTTTCGACTTCATCACTTTGTAATCCTAATGGCATTCGGCGCTGAGGCAAATTGAAAAGTCACGCACAGCAGTCTCCCCCGGCCAAAACCTCTAGCAACCGCTTGCGTAAAAACAAACTCGCAAGCGTTTTCATGAGCTCCAAAGGAAAATGAAAGAGCGGAGGCTCGCGCTGAGTTCGCTCGCACGCGCCCCGCCGTGAAGTACCCGTGCAGTACGTGCGTCCGAAACGCGAGTGAGGAACCGAGAACGCCGTAGGGATCCACTGCGCAAAGCGAAGGGAAATGGGGAGCGACCGAACGGGTGAAGGGGAGAAGCAAATACGCCATGTCAGCGCCCTCTCTAGCGAATGCGCGGAACAGCACCCAGAGACGGCTAACCGTTCGCGCCCCGCCGCACCGTGACACCAATGCACAGAACTGTGGCCAATCGATAGTCTGGCGTCTCCCAGGCGCGGGTGCTGAAGATGTTAAGTTGGGCAGGAATAACTAGTAGTTAGAGATAGAAAACGGATATTATATAGGGCAGTTGTTAAACCTCCATGCATTATATATGTGAGAGACTAGTGGTGTAACATAAAAAAAAGGAGAGTAAGACTGCGACACTCCACTCGTTCCAGCTATACTACACGCATCCCAGCGCACTTATTTATTTGCAGTTACAGCGTCTATTGAGAAATAGCATAGGTCGTGGTTTTGGCTTTTGAAGCAGTTCCAATACCTGTAAGATATGGAAAGGTGCGGAACGAAAAACATTACGGCCGAAAACGTCGGACACCTGATAGAGAACTCTCAACACCGAAACAAAGGAAAGGAGTGGGCGGGATTTTATCAACGTTCCAGAATTCAGACTTCATCGTAGAACCCGGGTCTGATCCCTGTCGCATTTCAATACCGGAAAAATTGAAAAGGCGCCCTTGCAATGTCAGAGCACGGTGGTTGAAATTATTCCGGCACTCTCCGCTATGGCACACTCTTCTCTGTTTTCTTTCACTTGATCCTTCATTGCTTCCCTAGCTGTTCGGTTGAGGTGCCCATCGGGAAGTGAAACTGTTGCAGCGCCCTTTCGTTTGCTCAAAAACAATTTTTCTTTCGAGAACAAGCACAACCACGCGCAAGCAAGTCGTTTATCAACGCGCTGAAATTCTTTTTTCAGTTACATGATGCTTTTTAACAACCACGCAATAAAAAGGAGGAAGAGGACAGTGATGAATAGCAGAATGGGAAGACGAGATTCTTGAAGTCCAACCACAAACCTGATTATTTCTCAATTTTGCTTTAGACTTTCTATTGCTGCTTATGGGCACTGCAGTTTGTTGCAGGGAAAGGCACTCTTGATGTAGCGTGCCTTAAGGAGCGTGACAGCGATGTCACAGAAGTAAAGGACTGTCGGCGGCATGGCTTGAAAGAAAAAACGGAAAATTAATCCTCTTAAAGGGTGGAATAGGATTTCTGGAGATGCGCATTCTGAAAGTTAGAAACGCTGCAATATTATGTAGCTCGACATGGCCATTTATCTGGATGTTCGATTAGAAAATTGCGCTTCTAATCTCACGCACCATTTTTTATAAACAAATGGACTTAGTGATGATAGTGTTCGCGTATGGCTGCGCTTGTGTTGTTGGAAATGAGTAATACTCCCTTATTACCAATCTGCTCCACCTTGGGGATTCTCCTAAAACATTTTACTAACACTGTTCCCACTTCCAGTTGTGAATCAATTCGCTCTCGCGCTGCCATAATGCTTGCAGTCTAGGTTAGCTCAGTTGGTAGAGCGACTGCTCCGGAGAAGCGGTGGTCAGAGGTGTGAACCTCAGACCAGGACGAAGTTTTCTGTAACTATGAAAGTTCTAAGAAATCTTTATAGCTTTTCTTTGCAGCACCGTATGGTGGCACTTGGGATGATACCCATGAGTGATACTTTCTTATTATAAAAAATAAACACCCTTAAATCAAATATACACACAGCTGTGCACACTGTGGTGGCGGTTGTCTTAATAGACTCGAGCCATAAATTC
Source organism: Amblyomma americanum (assembly GCF_052857255.1). Classification (NCBI taxonomy): domain Eukaryota; kingdom Metazoa; phylum Arthropoda; class Arachnida; order Ixodida; family Ixodidae; genus Amblyomma; species Amblyomma americanum. The sequence goes on from NC_135500.1 coordinate 54,144,129, forward strand.
CCCGTATGAGGTTTAGCTTCAGTTTAATAAAGAAGCAATTTGTAGTGTAAGTCAAAACTGTTTGGGCAGTGCGTTCCTCAGTTACCGAGCAATTGAGCAAGCTTAAACCTTCTAAGACACAAAATGTAACATAAATAAAGGCTCTTCCACGTTCATTTATTGCTTCTTTTTGCGATGCGCAAAGATTTTTGGACAGCTGTCAGTATGCGAGCCCAGTGGTCTGCCTATAGTGTTCTATCAACCGAAATTTGTTATTGAGCAGGCAAGAAATTATGTCATTTTGAACAGGATTGTTTAGTCAGTTCTTCTTTTATGTCCTTAAACCGGGCCAATGGTCACCGAATTGACTGGTTGCAGAAACTAGCAAATTCTGATGTAGAGAACAGCTCCGTTCATAATTGTAGAAACCAAACATCGTGCAGCAATCTTTAGAACCTATTCCCTCGCATTGGCTTTTTAGGTTTTTATGCCCTGAAATTGAGCAAATATTCCGCAAAATTCAGCGCGACAATATTGCGTTTGGTAATTAGCTCCACACAAACGCTCGCTTCTGCCTTTCGTTTTGTAACCATGTTGGAAGGTAGCACACCAAACAAACGGTTTGTGCGAAAAGAGTGATGAAAGAGGAAAACCATCCAAAAAGGTTCGTGGGCGAGCGAGGGGTGGCGTAGACGGAGTTATAAGGTATCGCTGAATGTGTCCTGTCCACATTGTGTGATTGGTTTGTGCCAAATGCATTGCGGTGCTCCGGAATAGGCGCCCCTGCCTACCTTGCACCATGCTTCGACATTCCACGCTGATACCAGACGTCCGTCGCGCTACTGTGGATGTTAGAGAGAAATGTTTTGAGACGTACTGAAAGACGAATTCATGCATAAACTTCTTGAATACGCGCTCTAAGCAACGCCGATAAATAGAGGCAGTGCAAAGCGACCCGAGGCAACCCCAAGCCACCTGAATATTGCATTCCGGTATTCATCCTTGGCCAAGCAAGCCGAACTCTCCACTCAAAGCTAGCTAGTGTTCCAATCCCTTCGTGAAAAAGGTACGAACGGTGGCTCGTTGCGTCTTATTAGGCCGCACTCTGGCCTCCGTATGCTGCCTAATTAGGGCGCTTTTTACCTGAGCTATTTCTGCGACCTCGTCAGTGCCGGAGGTGGGTCGATGTTCTCGAGCCATTCTGTATCCAGAACGAAATAACAGGTGCCATGCTCCGACGTAACACTTTGATTAACTGTATTCGTCGAAAGGGTCGAAAATACTCATTTTCTAAAGATCATCCTCTCATATAGAAAGCCTTCTAATATATATATATATATAACGCACTCTACAGCAAGCAGTGTTCTGGTAGGTCGTCGTTTATGATGACCCACTCTCATTGAAAATGGGGAACCCGTCACATTGATGCTAGCAGAAGCAATCAAGCGAGAAAATGAGAGAATCGCACGAAGATCTAACAGCAGAGCCAGTCTATAGAGCCGGTGAAGAAGAAATCACAAAAATTGAGCATATACATTGCCTCGCCGTATAGAAGTGTTCTGCACAACTGTCTCCTTTCGTCAATGAAAGTGCTTCGTTTACTCTGCGGAAGTTATAGCCCAATAGGTGTTTGAGTTAAAACGAAGGAATGCAAAAAATATTCTTTTCCCTTCAGTCCGCTTGATAAAAGTGCAGGAGATAAGCGGAACATTAAATACATCGCCCTAGCTGTGGCATGCACATGAATGGCGAAACTTGCGCTTCTATAGCAGTACTGAGTTCGCTTTATTTAGACGAACCCGAAGCAGACAACAACAACAAAAGGAAAAAAGTCTGGCCGCAGAAAAAGCTACGACGCGCCGTATGCCCATGAAAGCAGCCGCGTGACGAAGTGCAATGTCACCGTTTCCGGCGTCTGCACACAGGTGGGGGTATTTTCTATCTCTGATAAGTGTCGCAGCGCAGACCATCACTAAGAAGTCCTGTAGCCAACAGTAACGCCCATGTGCAAGCAGCTGACTCGCAGGTGTTAAAATGCGACCGTAATGCGACCGTCAGTGCGCCGTTCTTTCTTTGTGGCTGCTAACCATAGAACTTATTTTCGCAGAGCTTGAAGACATGACTTTGTGCCCGTTGCCACTGGGTTGCTGTCGTCTTCACCGTCCAGGGAAGACTAGTAGGAGTCGTTGCACTCACGACCGACCGACGACTGTTGAGGAATACACCTCCGAGCCAGGCCGTCAGCATCGAAGGTGAGTGCGAGGCTGAGCCTCGCGGGGATGGTGACATGTCAATGAATCCTGCTTTGCGATGTTCAAGCGTATTTCAAGTTCACTCGCGCTGCTTCCATGAGAATTCAGTAATTATTAGAAAGCAGCACGCAGCGTGTAGACGAGATATTTCACGGGCCATCATCATCGGGTTTCTGCTCCGTGATGGAAATGCGGTGAGACGGGATTCGCGATGTACAGAGCTTCAGGCTTAGTTTACTATACGCAGTTTTGCTGTAGCTATTGAGCCAGCGAGGAAACAGCATACATGCCCTGCTTTGCTCGCTGCCTCAAGGGGGTTAAGATATGCGAGCCCGCTGCCGCCTGCGTCGCAGAACAAAAACCCGTACCGAACGACGCTGCGACCAAGCCGCCATGCCGTCCCGCCGAACGCACAGGGGCGGATATGCTCTTGAGCGACATGTGATTTGTGTTGTAACGGCGCTCGGAGTTCTCGAGAGCCAGCCTCGTCCGGCAACCCCAACAACAGACGCTGCATACGGTCTGCGGCACATCGTGTTCCCGCTGCAGCCAATGTCGGTAGTTCGCTGTTCCTACTTTTTTTAGCCCCGCGGTATAGGCTTCACCGCGCACACTTTGTTCCCACGGTGAGTATGTGCAACTGTGATATGCTTGCGTGTCTGTCACCTTTTTTTTTCTTCATTGCAGATGTGCTCATTCCAGCATTTTCTACTGGTGCACTAGGCCCACAGAGACACCTGGCCCGATATGGCAGTTGCGGGTCGAGCAAATTCTCTTCGTGCACCTTCTGCCTTCCGCCATAAACGCTGTATTGTCGGTGGCTTTGAATTCACTGCATCCCAGCATCAAGGTTTCTGCGTTTTCAATAAGCAGGACCACGATTTATCGACACTAGAAGACTGGCATGACTGCAGAAGAAAGCGGTACCCCCAAAGGCTGTATAACGCCAGGTGCCGCTGAAGGGGTCAAGGATGCAGTTTACTCGAAGTCCCGACAGTACAGCAGTCGGGTACAGCTGGTGTATAGCGTTACCCTTCGGACGCCTTTGGAATGCTCACAGCATCCATATTGGCAAGAAAAGGGCATGGCCACGGTGCTGGTGCATGTTGATGCTTACGACTGACGGCGACTAGGAAGCTTGATCCCGTGATCGAAGAGAGTTTTACCAAAGCGAGTCGCAGCCATGGAGGATATGTGGGTAAAGTATACATGCGTTCTTGTGCATCCCGTCTGTAGTGTCTTTATTTGGACCTTGGACCCGAAGAAGGGCTAACTCATGGTTTCGAGCTGTGTGGTGCAGTACAAGTGTCGTTATCCCTTTCTCTAAGAAACAAGCCAAAAAAATCTTAGAGGAGGAGGAACAAATTTTTCTTTGTCGTTTAACAAAGAGGGTAGGGGCTAGAGATGAGGCTTAGACAGGTACGTGGGCTCTCGCGATGGCGCTTTTTTAATGTTAACTCACATGAGCCTCCCTTGAAGCTCAATCCGACACATAAAGCGACAAATGGTCGTTATTGTAGCCTAAACTACCATAAATACAGGAAAACTTGAACATCAATTCAAAATATTTCATAACAAGGATCCTTTAACTGCTCAAATAATTAAATATGTTTTGGTGATGATCCGGTTTAAAGGGGCTTTGTGCTGCAATGAGGGAATTTCCTATCTCTTCCCGGTGCAGCATGCGTAGTGTGCAGCCTATTGTTACTGCTGTGCGGCAGTTCATTGGCAAACCAGTAAAAAGGCATTTTATTCATCTCTCCTTCATTTATTGCTTCGATATTTATTCAACTTCCTCGGGTGAAAACTTTAAATCTGGAAAAAACAAAACTTAGGGTGAATTAAAATTTAAACAAGTGAAGTCAACGAATAAAGCAGACATAAGTGTCCTCTCACGTCTTTTTTTTATTCATTGTTTATCTGGTTTTATAGTGTAAGTCAATAGTGACTGACTTCCTTCTTTAGCTGACTCTAACACCTGCTTCAGCATGCAGTACCATAGACACTAGGCATTGTATTTTCACGGCTCCACTGAGTTGCTTTTAGAGAAAAGGTACGACAGGTAATAAGGAATAGGTAAAAATATTCGTTGCAAACTGCTCTTACCTCGGGGCGCTGTAGGGTGGAGGGGGAGTTTTCAAGGCATGCTTGCCGCCGCAATAAATCAAATTTTTCTGGCAGTGCACGTGGATTTTGTTTTGTGTTGCGTTGTAGAAGACGAAGCCATCAGCTTTGCACTGGATCTCGTCCCCGATACTCACGAGACAGAAAAAGAAGAAGAGGATTGCGGAGGCACCTGAGCAGTTCGAACGGTGCAATCTGAAATGGCAAAAGATAAGAAAAATGCGGGCAAGGGTGGCAGCCAAGACTCTGGCAAGGCTTCGAGCAAGGCTTCCCCCAAGACCCCAAGTAAGACTGGGAGCAAAGCTTCGAGCAAGGCTTCTCCCAAGGATCCAAGTAAGACCGCCAGCAAAGCTTCGAGCAAGGCCATAGTCAAGGCTTCGAGCAATGCTCCGATCAAGAGTACGAGCAAAGCTCAGGGTAAAGCCCCGAGCAAAGCCCCAAGTAAGATCGCGAGCAAGGCCCCGAGCAAGGCTCCTAGCAAAGCTTCGAGTAAGGCTCCAACCAAGGCTTCAAGCAGTGCTCCGATGAGGAGTTCGAGCAAGGCTGCCAGCAAGGCTCCCAGCAAGGCTCCCAGCAAGGCCCCCAGCAAGATGCCAATCAAAGCACGCAGCAAAATGACACAGCGGTAAGACAACACTACCTTCGTATCATATTTGCATTTTTTGTACAGAAGAGCGGAAACGGCACTATCGAATCTATTTTTAACGATAAATTATTGCACGCGGTGAGTAATGTCTGCATCCAACTAGCTTTACAATTCACTTCATTCCTAACAAACGACTTCATGAATGGTCGCCTACTGTCCTCTAGAATATTTCAGGTGGGATCTGAAGTGCAAGCTGTAAATATAGGTTTCGTTCAAAAAAACTAAAATTGGTCTTTGAGGAAAGGAAATGGCGCAGTAATTGTCACACAACTCGATGGACACCCAAACCGCGCCGTAAGGGAAGGGAGAAGTGGGAGTGAAAGAAGAAAGAATAAGGTGCCGCAGTGGAGGGCTGCGGAGTAATTTCAGCCACCTGGGGGAATAAAATCACGCGTCGGAAGGACCGTACGTGCCTTTCATGGGCTCCACCGATTTCTGCCCCTGAGCTCCCGTGCAACACCATCCATCTTGCGGAAGAGGCCGCTATCAGTCAAGGACTGCCAGCCAGCCTCTGAGGGACTTTCTCTCCAATAGAAAAGCGTCAATAAGTATTGGTGATCGGACCTCCTCTCCGTTCAATCTAGGTTCCAAGGGCACTCCGCAGGGAGCGGTCTTGTCTCCGCTTCTCTTCAACCTGGCCATGCGTGGGCTACCAGAGAAGCTAGACCGCATCCAAGGCATTGAGCACGCTATATACGCCGACGACTTTACGATCTGGTGTTGCAGCGGTAATGAAGGGGAAATTCAAGGCCGGCTTCATGAAGCAGCGAATGTCGTGTGCCAGCATGCGGCGAGGTATGGGTTAACGTGCTCTCCCGAGAAATCAGAGTTACTCCTGATCGACCGTGGCAAGAGGCAGAATACGGGGCTTTTGCCGTCCACTCCCTCTGTCGCCATTACGGTCCAAGGTATGAGCATTCCGATCAAGAAAGAGATCAAGATCCTGGGAGCCATCATACCCAGCGGCAACACTAACACCACTACAATCAGACAGCTCCAAGCCTATTCCGAACAAGTCTCTAGAATGCTACGCCGGGTAACCAAGACAAGAAATGGGCTAAGAGAGAAGGAGGCCCTAGGATTAGTTCAGGCTTTCATTCTCTGTAAACTAACATACGCCACCCCGTACTTACGGCTTAGCAAAAAGGAAAAAGACCAACTAGATGTTATTATTCGAAAGGCAGTTAAGACGGCGCTGGGACTCCCTTTATGCACATCCACTAAGCGCTTACTCAAGCTGGGGATCCATAACACCATCGACGAACTAATAGAGGCCCACCGTGTAAATCAAATTGTCAGGCTCTCAACATCTAAGCCTGGCAGGAAAATATTACAGAAGCTGAGAATCAGTCCACCCCGGGAAGTCGCTGACAAGATCGACATGCCCGTGCAGATGAGATCACACATTACGACTCACCCCATACCAAAACGCATGGATGAGGAATATAACAGAGGACGGAGACTAGCCAGAGCTAGACATTTCTCTAAGCGCTGGGATGGAAACAAGGACACGATCTATGTCGATGCGGCTGGACCCGCTAACGGAGTCGCGGCAATTGCAGCAGTTTCACCCCGGGGAGATATCATTGCAAGCAGCCTTATCCAAGCGGTGGATACCACATCGGCTGAAGAAGCAGCTTTCGCACTAGCGATATCAAAGAACAGCGAGGCAACGGTTATGTCCGACTCACAAGCAGCGGTACGCAATTACCTCAGAGGCCGCGTTGGCGCTCCGTGTTGGGAAATTTTGGAAAGGTCTAATCCTTCCAACATCCAGATCTTCTGGACGCCAGGGCACCTCTCAACGACGGGCAATGAGGCGGCCAACACAGCTGCTCGAGCTCTCCTCCTCCGAGCATCTGGCACGCAGCCTCTCTCTGACATAGTTGACAACCCCTCACCCTTACTAAGCTACGCAGAAATTACGGAGTACTATAAGATCACAAGAAGGGAATATCCTCTTCCTCACAAAACCCTAAGTAAATATGAAGAGCACATAATCAGGCGACTACAAGCTAATACTCTGCCCAATCCTTACCTAATGAGTAAATGGTACCCAGAAACCTACAATTCGTCCTGCCCCTTCTGTGGAGCAGTTGGCACACTCTTTCACGCGGTTTGGGAATGTCAAGAAAACCCAGACTTGGACAGCAATCCCGATCCGACTCATGAGCGCTGGGAGGCAACCCTTCATAGCCACAGCCCACTCGACCAGAAATTGCTGGTTGAGAGGGGCCGGATTATGATGGCGACCAATGGGTTCTCGTACTGAACCCACCCAGTTTTTGTGCTCTGAATAAATGTTTTTCCTCCTCCTCCTCCTCTGACCGCAGACGCCCAACTCCCCGTCTCCCAGGTCTGCGTGCCGAGGCAGGGAGGAACGCCTTTTCTGGTGAAATTAAAATTGTCAATAGATCAAAAATCCACTTGGGAATCTTTGACGTCCACTGACTTCATGCAGTACACGAGCCTCTGGCATTTTGTCTTCATCAAAATGCTGCCGCAATGGCCGGGATCGAACTGGATCGCACCGGCATCTTACGGGTGAGCAGCCCAGCGCCATAACCACTCAACCACTGCGGCGTTTAACAGCGATTATGACCAATAGACAAATGGACGGTTTTGCAAACGGTGCGACGGAAAATCTCATAATCGCTTGTGCGCGCATTCGGCCAATACGTGCAGGACCACACAGAAAGGGGAAGCCGGCCGCATGCTCTGGCCCAAGGCAACAGCCGGGGCCGCCAAGGCTGCTGCGTCCAGGGCTCTTTCCAGGGCGGCCTCTAAAGCCGGCAGTAAGGAAGGCTTCGGCAAATCAGGTGCCAAGAAATCCGCCAAACCAACCGCCACCAACAAGTCGTCCTCGACCAAGTCGACTGCGTCTTCGAAGCCGGCCGGTAGGTATCGCGCCTTGCGAAGTAGGGATAGTGATAAAAATGTCTTATAACTTGTTCTAATAAGTGACAGTCATAAAATAGCCGCAATAACAGCGCCCTTGGAGAAGAGATAGAGCAACCAGTGAAAGGGGGCGGAGAAGAGGATGGCTTCGCATTAAATATGGAACGCCTAGGGCTTTGACGGGCACAGCTATCGCTGCGCGCGGGTGGAGTCACGCATTTTGCTTGCTTAAAAATGCTGCCGCCACTAGTAGTAGTAGTAGTAGTACGTGGTTTATTAAAATAATAATAAAAAGGAAGGAAAAGATGCTAGCCCCGGCATATGCCATCGAAACTGAAGCACTTGAGCTGGGGCAGCGGAAATAAAGGAAATAAAGGATAACAGCCAGATTGGAGAAATGAAAAGAAAGCGGTTAGGGGACAGGAAGAGAGGATAGGGGGAGAGGTAATATGCACAAAAACTAGTTACACAATAATAATTATGCACAGGTTGCGCGCGTGATTAGTTCATGATGAAGCAACCGCCACTACTAAGATTCGATAGGGTGACATCGCGCTTAGCAGCGGAAAGCCATATTGAGGGAGCAAATTTGGAAACCGTTGGATGAGGGAGGTTTTTACTGTTAATGATTTCAACACGCCCTCGCCTATTTTAGGGGTGTGTAGTCGTAGGCCAGTTGATAACACAGTAAAACGAAGAAAAAGCACTAAAGACACAAAACGAAGGTACGCGACAACACAGAGAAGTAAAATTCACTATGGGGCTCACAACTTGCCAGGGAAGGCCACCAGGACAACGCCAACTTCTACCTTTCTCTTGGAGTGCATTGCGCAGGCAATTCCAGAGGAATTCAGACGCATGCTGCATTGTGCACTGAAAGCCACGCCATCGCCTCCATCCCAATGACACAAAACAAAACCGTTGAAAACGAAATTTCGAAGCCAAGCGTTGAAGAATCCGACTTGTATCCAGTACTCGCATCATCTTTTTAGGTAATCGTCTCCAGGAGTCATAGCATCATAGTAACCATACCATCTTCTCCAGCTTTAACATTTTCGGCCTTTCACTGCTAGGGCTAGAATATCTTGCTTGCGAAACAATAACACCTGCCCCTACGATGTTTCTTCCGTGTTTGTAGTGCATGGACCTTGTGTTGGCCATTCGAAACGGGCTTCGACAATCCTCCAGGCGAAATGCTCCAGACAAGTCAGATTCTTCAATGCTGTTCTTCGCAATTTTCGCTTTCTGAGGTTCGGCCTTGCATCATCGGGTTGGAGGCGATGGCATAGCTTTCAACGCACAACGCAGGAGGCTGCTGAATTCCTCTGGAATTGTCTGCACAATCAATGCCAAAAGTAAGCGGGAAGAAAAAAAACTCTGAGAGCACTGCAGTCTGCTGCATTTGAGAAATGCGAAACGTGAAACTTTTTTTTGCAAGTCGTCGTTGTCACGTGACGCTTGGATGACGTCAGCAACATTGTTTGCAAGTCGCCGTTTTCTAACTTGGGTATACATTCCAACACACTTTATTATCATAGACATTACAACGAGTCCACTTCGTGCTCCTCTAGCATGCTTGAACCAACGACCCTTCGTAGCATATGCACTGCGCGCCACCTGGCACGCAGATGGCCTGGTTCGAACCTGAATACCGAAGACTTTCTTTTTTGAAAGGAGGTTACGTTAGAGGTACATTTCGCGCGGACTCACTTTGCGGACTACTCCGGACAACTTCCGATGACGGGTTTTCCTTCGCATGAGGCATATAATGCTTTCGCATTAATAAGTTCGTTTTGCCCCCGGCACCTTCCTCGGCAACACGTCTTCTCCATCAGATCTGTCTCCTACTCGGCTATGTTGCGCGGACCTAAAGGTACATAACACGTTGGAATTTGCCGAGGGTGTTTGGCTTCGGAATGGACAATCAAAGGCAGGAAATGGTAATGAATGTTTCCTTGAAGAAAAGAGAAAACTGCAAAACTGAGTAATTACGGTATCGAACCTGCGCAGTGTGGGTTCATTAGCTGGTTGTAAAGCGCTTCGCCATTCGTTGCACATTGTATTTTTGAACGAATTCTAGCAAAGCGTGATAACGCAACACGCTATGTTGAGGACATGCACGATCTCAATGGTATGTCTAGTATTGTGGGCTTCGGCGTTCGAGACATCTCATAATCTGAATCAGTTTCTTGGTATAAGTTCCTGACAGAAGTGTTTAAGAATAAACGGGAAAGACATGTTCATACACATTTTGAATTCATAGACAGAGCGCCATCTTCTAGCCGCCCGATAATAATTTCCATTCAAAACGATGGTTGAAAAGAGGGCGTTTTACGCAATGTCAGTTGATCAAAAGGAACGTGCAAATCCTGACAACATCATTTTTGCACGAAACACAACATAAGCTGAAGCTGCTTTGACATAGTGAAGAAAAAAAAAACGCATCCAGGTCTCTCATCAAAATAGTGGCCAACTGGACACCTGGTTAATGAAGGAAAAGACCAGATTAAAAATTCAGTGTTTTTTAAAGCCTTAGGCAAGACGAAGTTACATACACTTATTGTATGCTCTCATTCCGGTCTTTCAGGTGCAAAGGGTGGCGTGAAGAAAGCTGGTCCTGAAGATGGATTGAACGGGAAAACCTTGTCTAAGGCGGTCTCGAAAGTTCCACCGAAACCGGCGTCTAAAACGGCCCCGAAACCAGCTCCAAAACCGGCTTGAAAGGCACCGCAGAATGCGCCGGCTAAGAAGGCTGCTCCGGCGGTGGGGGCCAAGTCGGATTCGTCTCCGGCGTCGGCCTCCAAGGCGTCCCCGTAGCCACCTTCGGCGTCGTCCTCCGAATCGGGCTCCCCCGTGTCCGGAACCGAGACAGAGACCACCAAGAAGAAGGACAGTGCGGAGGACGAAGGCAGCGAGGAGGAGGAGAAGCCGAAGAAAGGCAAGAAGGAGGCAGAGGAAGCGAAGGAAGAAGGAGGTGAGGGAAAGGAGGAAGAGGAAGACGAAGAGGAAGAGGAGGAGGGCATCTACATGAGCACCACACAATTTGAAGCCTACCTAGCACGGTGAGCGCTTGGCACTCTGCATACATTCATGGTTAAAGTAATGCGGGAAGAACACACGAGAAAAAAAAAAACAAGCAACACAAGCGGGCTCTTTTGCATGAATGAATACCCACTCGCCCAGATCTCCGCATTTATTACTGCGTGCGTTTTCACGTATATGACCAACGGCTGGGCGCTAATTGAAGCGTCAATGCCAATTCATTACGGTTTTCTAATCACGCAGAAGATGCTTTATATTCAAAGAGTAACTCGAACCATATAAAAACAAAATGAGTAAAATGCATGCATGGCTGCCATAAGCCGGTTTTACTAACAATATGCGAGCAATGTATTGTGAGACGCGATTTGAGATGTTGCGAGTTGCCGTGCATATTCATGACCGAAAAACACAGATATTTCTGAAGAGGGATATACTACTTACCTAAAAGCTTTCCTCCTTGCCTTAAAAAAGCTGCCCAGGAGAGTAAATTATAAGCAATAAAATTCTGACACCTCTGAGTTGTTCCAATGAGTGAAACGTCAAAATTCTGATTGTGTTCGCTGCTCGTGATTTCTTAGCGAAGTAATGTCGGAGTGTGTAAACCATAGGTGTTTATGCTTAGCGCTCCATTTATAGCTTTTATTACATAGTACTTTATGGTTAAAGCACAGTGGCTTTCACTTCAAGTTGACGATCACGGAGCCTTATACTGATATGACCTACCGATATGAGTCACCGATCGCTAACCAAGCAGAGGGAGCACTTAGCAATGCCAATATTTTACTCAGACCATCAGGCATGATGTCAAGGTTTTTCTTTTCAATGTTTTTGTTTTATGTTTCAAAATGCAAAACATTTTCTGAACCCATAGCCATTGTCTAGTAAAGGGTCCAGTGATGGCATATGATACAAATTCTGACACAGCAGAGGAGGAAAGTAATTAACACATACGAAAATGAATCTTGACGCACACATCATAGGCAATGCAATAATATTGAGTGACAGTTTTATTTAAACATCACAATAGTTTTCAAGAAGGTATTTATTTAGAGCAGTAATAAAGTTATAGGTTTGCTTGACGCGTACTGGCAACAATTTTTAGATAAAGGCTTCGTTGAATTATATAGGCCTTTTACCGTACACATCATGAGATGGAAGCAGGTTAAAATTATGATTCGCTGCAGCTCATGTATTTCGTAATGGGAGCTTAAACAAAGCTTTGGGAAGAGGATCATTACTCTCTCGAGATTCTATGTATAGTTTGTGCAATTTTTAATTCCTAAAATGCATTGAACGGCAGCACATTGACAGAATTTTACAAGGGTCTACTGGATTGACTGCGACTTGAAAATGTAATAATTGGTAAGGCACGTTTTTGCAGACGGATTACAGTTTAGAGATAAGTTGTGAAAGTGGCACCCCAAGTCTCAATGCAGTAAGAGCGATGGCTATGAAAGAAGAAAAAGTAAAGAATGCGTATAATGGGATATGAGAAATATTCATGAGCTTTAAGTAGAACGTAGCAAGCATCTGCGAGCTTCCAACATAGGTGCTTAATGTGCGTTTTCCAGTGCATCTCTGATTCAAATAAAATACCTAAATATTTGTAAGGGCCGCAGAAGTACCTGTTCCCGGCTCACACAGTGTCGGGATTTGAAGGCGCGGGCTCCTTCTCTTAGCCATGCACCCCGAGAAGCCGAGCTCCAGGCCGGGGAATGGCTTGTACCCATTTTGGGATGACCGGTGGGTAACCGGCGGCAGCGGGAGTCGAACCCACCACCTTCCGTAGTCGAGGCGGGTCCTGTTAATATAACGCATTTCCATCTCATTCCTGTTCTGGAAGCGTTTTTTTTTCTGTAAATTGTGCAGCTTAGCTATCTGCATGGATTAGCTAGCGAATTCAAATTCTGGATAATGGCACCAAAATTGCTTTCGAAAAAAATGCTTCTAACTTAGACCCTGCTTCTCGTGCTCTTAAGCTTTTCATCAAAAACGTTATGGACCACAGTGGGCGTGCTTAAGAGAAGAATGCAATTGAGACCGCGTGAAATTTATAAGCTTGTAAGCGCTTCTATTGCTTGGGTCTGTGGGCTGTTTAGAGTTTTGAGATCGAAGCTTGATTGGGCGCAGGAGAATATTTTCCTGGCTATTCGTCCTGCCAGTTGCCTGTTCTCTCAACGACTGATCAATGTAGCTATGCTTAACGCAAATTATTAAGGTAAACATGTCATACTACACGGCTTAATGAATTCATGGGCACACTTTCAACGGCGCCTTTGCCTGCTTTACACCTTTTTGGTTCCTTCATCCTCAAGCTGCTGTTCAAAGAAGCCGGAAGGGTTGTGGTTGGTTGAATCCAGCAATATTTGTCTGCTGGGGTTTTTGAACATATCTATTAGATTGAAAAAGACAAGGAGACGGCTTTCGTTTTTTTTTTGTCAAAAGTGGGCAAATGAAGCAAATATTTTGTAGGTATTTAGTTGCTAAGGTTAATAATATTCCTTTTCACACAAGCGAAGCGTGTTCCTTATGTTGATGTCATTTGTTTCGGTGTCTCTATTGCTGCATCACCTTCTATTTAACGTTCAAGCGTCACTGAGAACTATGCCATACGAATTCCTTTTTGCTAAAATTCGATTCTATGGATCTTAATGTCTATGTTAATGTTAGTTTGGGAACTATAGAATCTTTTATTGCTCAGGGATTGGAATTAACAATGAAGCATTTTTTTCCCTACCACTTGTTCAGACTTGTGACACCAGACCGAAAAGTACCCGATGAGCAGTGTAGGGAATGATTTTTGGTGCAGCCTAGTCCTTGAAGATACGCGTGAATAAAATTTCTTACGCTATTGCAATGTTCTTGCGACAATAACCCGTGATGGAGATATCTGTATTTTTTACGTTTTCAGCTTATACGAGCACCGTTTATAGCAAAATTATCCTGAGCCCCATTACAACACACTAGTATATTGAGGCAGGTCGACTTCAATTTTTTTTCTAAGTTTCTATTTTAGACAGTCCTCTCTGAATGTCAAGCTGTCTCCTTTCAGCTACAATTCATTTCATGACGGCTGGTTGTAAACAAAGGTACGGCGATTTTTTTTGCTTTATTGTTTTTATGAGAACGTATGAGAACAAGATGCGCAAATACAACCTCAAATGCAACAGATGAAAGGGTTAAAAACCTTTCCCAGGCATTTAAAGCAGAGATTGCGAGAGCAAAACAGCGGTTTATTAATGAATCATTGACTACGTTCATTAAAACATCTCCGTAAAAATTCTGGCGGTACCTGTCAAAACAGAAATCCCCCATTCCGTTCTTAAAAAATGCTACTTGCACAGTTAGTGATAGTAGTGAAATGGCATGCCTTTTCAACGAATATTTCGAGTCCGTATTTACCTGGGATAATCGTACAACACCGCATCTAGAAGACTCACCAAACATACCGTCTTTACCGGATATAAAAATTAGTCACGACGGAGTTCTTAACCTTCTTCTTAATCTGGACACAAAAAAATCCGTGGGACCAGACGAAATTCCTAATACCTTCCTAAAAAGGCAAGCAGAATGGGGTTCCTACTATCTTGTAGAAATATTTAACAAGTCTCTTCTATCTGCTGACGTCCCTGGCGACTGGAAGTATGCCAAAGTAATACCAATACATAAGCAAGGAGCAAAACATGATGTAACAAACTACCGACCAATATCTTTGACGAGTACGTGTTGCAAAACATTTGAACACATTTTAACTAAACACTTAATGGAATTTGCTGAAGCAAATGGGGTGCTGGGAAGCCACCAGCATGGTTTCCGGCGCGGATATTCCACTATTACCATATTAAGTGAAGTTGTACATGACATTGCCAAATGTATCGACAAAAGAGGGCAAATAGATATCATTTTTATCGATTTTAGGAGAGCGTTTGATAGAATATCCCACCAAAAGCTACTACTGAAACTTCACTACTTTTGAACAATAATATTGTAATAAAATGGATTGAGGCGTACCTAACGCATAGACAGCAGTTTGTTTTTCTTAATAACGTTGCCAGCTCAAATAAAAATGTACGATCAGGTGTTCCACAAGGCTCTGTGATAGGTCCTTTGCTTTTCTCTTTGTATGTTAGCGATATGAGCACCGGCTTTTCACCAGAGATAACGATCAAACATTACGCAGATGGTACTATTATTTATTGTAATGTAAAATCTTGTGATGATCAGAAGAGACTGAATGACCATCTGGACATAATCAGTAACTGGTGCAAACGGTGGCAAATGGACATGAACACAGAGAAGACCGTTTGGATGCATATGACGCGTAAAAAACAACCCTTTGTATTTTCTTATAAAATTCATGATGTCATTCTAAATGATGTCGCTGAGTTCAGGTACTTGGGCTTGTGTCTCAGATATGATCTAAATTGGTCATCGCATGTAGATCAAGTTTGTGATAAGGCGATCAGAAAGCTTTGGACGCTACGGAAGAAACTAACTGATGCCATGCCAGATGTCAAGTTGTTAGCATATAAAATGACAGTCCTGCCACTACTTACCTATACAAGCCCCATTTGGGAGCCATACACTGAGCAGAATATTTTGAAATGTGAACGTGTGCAGAACAAGGCTCTTAGGTTCATTTATAATGCTTATTCTAGAATGAAGTAAGTTTCAGAACTAAGAATAAAGGCTGGATTAACCCCTGTTAAGAAGAAAATGGAACACAATAGGATTTTTTTCTTTTATCATATTTTACGTGGCTATGACAAGGTAAACCTCGAAAGGTACATTGTAGCAGACAGTTACATCCAGTCAAGGACAAAACACAGTAAACATATCAGACTATTGACTTACAAGACAGACTCTTTTCATTATTCTTTTCTCTTGAGGACAATAGATGACTGGAACAAACTACCCAATGAAGTTATAAATTCTGAGGCTAAGGGCTTTGAAGCTGCACTAGGGGAATATTCTATGAGTGCATAAAAAAAAAATGTATTGTATACTAGCCTTGTCACCTGTCACCCTCTAAGCGATCTATGCACATTGCTATCTGTTTTCTTTTATTTAACTTTTGCCAGTCGGACATACTCTTAATTACAATTGTTGTACTTTGCTATTACGGCCACGCGCCTTTTTGTTCTTCACATTGCACCACAGCGGTTGACGTTTTTGTGCGCTATTCAAATATTTTCTTCTTCTTTGCTGCCGTCAGTGACGTGCAAAAATTCCTAATGTTAAAAGAGTTTCTTTTTCTGTTTTTGATTGCATTTTACATGCGAAAGTTGTAACAAGATGTGTACTTTGTAAAACAGCAACTCCTGGCTTGGCCTGTGCCGGCAGTATGAATAAATAAATAAATAAATAAATAAATAAATAAAAATTTAAGAAAGGGGCGTCACGAGCGTTTCAGGCCAGTTTTTACTCTGAAAAAACTTATTCTTAGCTAGCAGCGAATTTCGGCTTCAATAGCAACCCCAACGTAACTCAGTGCGGCTATTTTCAGTGCAATGGGAATTAGGGCGAACAAATGATAGTGGTGCCTTCTCTTTCCTACGCGCTCCGTAAGCGGCATTGGCCGACTTTTGAGCAAGGGCGAAGCGCGGTCCTGATCGGCCCTGGTAAACTTGCTCCCTCTAGGTGCTGGCCGAATGACGCTCGGCCAGCACCTAGAGAGAAGCAAGTTTACCAGGGCCCCTGTCCTCTTAATAGGGTTCGGAGTGAACTCCTTTACGGCGGCGTCGACGGTCGGCAGGATGTTAGTCCCGCATTAAAGAGCCAATCAGACTTTAGATATGCTTACGAGCTCAGTATTGCTTATAGTTTCGACTCCTGTCAACTTCACCTCAGCATGCATTGTTTGTATTCATAAACAACTTGATTAAACAGTTTAAGTGATGCCTACACACAATGCCTCCTATTGAACTTTATGAGCACTATGCCTTGATATATAAGAGCTCAGCTTCCATAAATTTGTGCGCTGAATCCGTGTGATAAGAGGTGTAAACTGCACTCCTTTACTATTCCCGACACAGCCCTAATCTTGCATCGTATGGTGCTAGTTTCGTTGGTTTTTGTTTTTGTTTCTTATTGCATTGTGGTCATTGTTTACTACATGAACCACAAAAAGTTCTTAGAAGTGATTTTGTGCCCCATCCTCGCATCCTAACAAAAGAGTGTGAACTTTGCCAGTTTTTTATGTAATGGTCCAAGCTATGAATGTATTCAAACTATTCACAGTGTGTGTGTTTCTGGTAGCATAAAAATTATAATAAAGTACTCGTTTCAAGAGAAAGGCATCAATTGCCATTAAAATGTTTCAGGAATTAAATACTGCCTGGAATTTTCTCGTGTCATACATGGGCAATCAACAGGTTATCACTGGCGTAGTGAGCGACGCTTTGGTTGTATATGTCTACCAAACGTCAATTGCCGATCAGTGTCCGGCCTAAGGCCAATGCGAGTCCCCATGCTCATAACAGGCACGCGGTGCAGCTGGGCCCGTCGAGTTTAAGTCAGCCAGATGGCTCACAGCACGGCCAACCGCAGTTCTATTGATAGGGTCTAAATCATACTTGTAAAACGATTTCTGTGCTCGCAACCGACTAGTTATCACTTTCGCAGGCAATGGACTGGGGCACACTTTTCAGGTCCACGCGATAATCTCTGGTGCAAAGCGCCAAAGGGAGCGTTTTTTTTTCGAACTCATGTGAGCAGGTCGCGTTGCAGTTTCTTACGTTCCACCGCGTTCGCAGGCGAGACATGATCCGGGACATCAGCAAGTGCGTCGTCATCGTGATTATGACCTTATGCGTGGCCTACCTGCTTCACGTATGGCGCCAGAAGGACAAGGAACGCTTCAGCACTGGCATCGTCACCGAAAGGCCCACCTCTGCCTTCACCGTGCCCGAAGATAACCTCTCCGCGATCGCATCCTTCGTCGTGCAGGAGTTCGACAATGAGCAGGAGGCTACGGAACTCTCCGATACTGTTGGAGCCTTGTAGCTCTAAAGTAATGGTCCGTATGATGCTCCGTTCCTGGAATGTTAGCATTTTTCCCTATCTTTCGACGCAGCTGGAGAGAGAGACGTTACCCGTGCTCTCCTGTTCTAGCTCTGAGCCTCCAGAGGATTAGTTGGTAAAGATAAGCATACCATTACGCAGTTTATGTAGCGTTATTGGCAATCAGCTCCTGGCGTGCCGCTCAGTTTTCTGAAAACCACTGAAACAGCCGCCATGTTCATTTTCGTCTGGGACAGTATAATTTCGTCACAAACTTTTCCTGTAATCTGTATCGAGAATCATCTCCTATTATTGAGCGTTAAAAAGTACCTAGGGGGGTTTCGCACAAGTAATATGCTGCACTGGCGGCTTCAGTTCCGTGAGTGCGTGATGAAAGCGCGACCCAGAAGCCTGCCATTGCTGAACACCCTGCCGATAAAAAGCTTCTAAGTGTTAGAGGACGGTGCAGCGTCGACAGCTTTCTGATCGTTTGTTCTGTTCAGCACTTTTGGCTTTCTTAAACTTTCATTGCAATTATACAGTTTTGTGATGCAATTCTAAATAACAGTGAATGTTTTTTTAATGAAACTCCGCATTTGCACATCCGTTTGTATGACGCGTGGTTTCCTGAGTTTACGTAGTTAATACAACTATTGTAACAGCTGTTTTAAAAGGGCGAGTTTGTGCGCCACTGTTTACTGCAATAGCGCACACTGAGGTATATTCCAGTGAACAGAGATAGATATCTGAACCAAAAACTGTTTATGCATGGTTGAAGAGAAAAAAAAACGAAATAATTAATTCGCTACTGTAGGCAGGTTGCATTTACTGACTTACTACGTTCGTCGCTACTACGATGCCTGCGAGCAGCAAAATGTCGCATACATTTTTACTGCATGCAATTGTGAACATTAAGGCTTAGAATTATGACACACCGGACCGTGTTGTTACTATTTTTGTCTGACAATTGTTAAAGGCCCAGACGAGCGCACCAGCGGTTCCTTTTGTCAGCACTCTCCCACTACCAAATAAATGGGCGTGATTAAAAATTTTGTTGAGGAGCAAAACGAAACGCTGGACTACAACAATGGGTGTCGAACTTAACTGTCCTCTCTGTCGCCAAAAAGCGCCCAGCAGTGGTCTATTTTCCCCGACTGAAAAGGAGCCGTCCATCAATCACAAGCTTGTATTCACCGCAGGTTTCATGAACAACTAGTTACTAAAATCTTAGAGGTTCATTCATCTGCTGTCAATTAAGTTCAGCATACTGTCTACCAATGTCTAATAGGACACTGCGTCATCGTAGTCAACACAGCGAAGAGGCGGCGCGGTTTGCACACCACGTCGAAAATTGCGTGTTGATCCTATTTGAAGACTGGATGCAACGACTACGGTTCGAAAACTCGGACGAAAGATAACGCTTTCGCCGTGCAGTTCCGGCCAGTTTTCGAACCGACGTCTACAATCTCTCGACCATGACCTGCAGCTCTGGCTATTACCCTCTTTACTATGGTGCGCAGCAAAATTTCGGCGACATCACTGCACATTTTCTTTGTGCATGCCGGGCATACAGTGCAAAGCGGCAGTTTCTAAGATGCGTGCTGGAGCGTCTTGATCCAAGCCCACTTGACGCATATGAAGTTTATCTGAGTGTGGCCGTGGCGATTGTCGGCGTTGAAGTCCTGCTAGCCACTGACTAGTTCTTTTCCCGCTGCTGTGGCTGATTAGTTATGCTGTTCGGCTGCTTAACTGAAAGATGCGGGTTTTATTACGAGCGTGGCGCTCACAATTCAATGGAGGCTAAATGAGAGACGCCCATGTACTGTGCGATGCCAGTGCAAGTAACAAAACCGCAGGTGATCCAAGTTATCCGAAGCCGGGGCCTCTATATGGTCTCTCATAGCTTGAGTCGCTTCGGAACGTTAAGCCCCATAAACGAACCCAACAGGTTCTGAAGGCGTCGGGCGCCACGATAAGACATGAGTTTGTCGCACGCTATTTGCGTAATAATTTCCCTCTCAGATGCCCGCTTTTCCTCACCTTTATATCATCTTACTAGTTCCCCGAATGTAGGCTAGCAAACTGGTTTCTTGTACCGGCTAATTTCCAACCCTCTTATTCTCCTCCTATTCCCTGTTGCAGTTCACGTATTGTTCAGTGATAGCAAGAATTTACTTAGTAGGGGTGTGGGAATATTCAAAATTTTTAATAGCGAATAGAATACCTCATATTGCCTTCGTCGAACGAGCAAATAGTGCATGTTCAAAACGATCCAAATCGAACAGGATATGTTATTACATTTTCGTATATTTTTCTCGGATAACTGGCGTGACGCTGAAATAAAGGCAGACAGTAATTTTAATCGATTACTACTGCCGCACAGAGTTTAGCGCAGTGACGCGCTTCAATCGAGTTTCAGCGTTCGTAATTATCATACATGACTTCCATTACTCTACGACGCAGCAGGGCTCAAGTGGATCTAGCAATCCTGCTTTGATATTGCCGCCAATATTTTCAGTGTTTGTTCGTTTTTCAAAACTGCCGCGACACCACCTTATCGCTTTCTTTGCGACGCAAGACGCGACTAGATTTATCTCGATTGATCGCGGCCAGCCAAAGCTGATTCTACGTTGTTCCGGAATGTTCTAGTAACTTTGCGCCCTTTATCTCGAATGTTCGCTATCAGCTTTAAATTGAGCACGGCCGACAGCGGCGGGCATTCTGTTCGACGACCGCCGAGCACGCTTGTCGCTTCGCCGCCGCCGAGTGATTCAGTCCATTTTGGGTGCAAGTCAGCCCAATAAACAGTTCTTTTACAAGACACTTTCGTCCGTCTTCATCGCTGCTTCGACTGCCGTCACCACTACGTGACATCTGGTGGAGGTGCGGTCCGGCAGTTTCCCGAACTCAGGCTCCTCTCCCTGGAGACGTCGGCTGCCTCGCTGAGCTGCTGGTTCGTCGTCGGGTGTGAAGCGCTTAGGGCTGGGTTCACGACTTGAAGGGGGCGTCCGGAACATGGAAGGCTACCCCGCACCTCCATCAGATGTCACGTAGTGGTTACCGCTCGACTAGAGCGGTAACTTTCCGGCCGTCGATAGTCACTTCTAGGTCGGAGGTCCTGGCTCTTGCATTGCATGTCGCTCTCGGCGTCGGGTCACGGCTTCGTCTTGTATGCGAGTCACGGGTTGGGCGTGTGGTCGAAGCTCCTCTGGGTGGCGGCGTCGATTTCAAGGTAGCTTGCGTCGTGGTCGAGGTTCTCATTGTGTGCGGCGTCGGTGCAGCGAGTAATGGATACAGTGCTGGCAGGCCTGAAGTGGCAGATTTGTCTGGTATATTTAGATGACGTCGTTGTCTTCGCCTCGAACTTTGAAGAGCACCTCAAAAGACTTCGAACAGTACTAGACGCAATCAAGTCGTCTGGCCTAACCTTGAAAGCAGAGAAATGCCACTTTGCCTACGAAGAGCTGCTGTTTCTAGGCCACATCGTTAGCAAGGAATGAGTACGCCCAGACCCGCAGAAAACAGCTGCTATTGAACAGTTTCAACCGCCGGCCGATAAGAAAGCAGTGCGCAGATTTCTCGGACTATGCGCATATTACCGACGATTTGTGAAAAACTTTTCGCGCATCGCCGAGCCCCTGACCCAACTGACGAAGGCAGACGTGCCGTTTAAATGGGAAGCGCCGCAAGCAGAAGCCTTCAAGGAACTTCAGCGTCGTTTACAGTCCCCACCGATCCTTGCGCATTTTGATGAAAACGCCGATACTGAAGTTCATACCGACGCAAGCAGCGTGGGACTAGGCGCCGTTCTCGTTCAAAAAAGTGACGGGCTGGAGAAGGTCATCGCATACGCTAGCCGTTCCCTTTCCAAGGCCGAGGCTAACTATTCGACCACTGAGAAGGAGTGCCTTGCCATCATCTGGGCTACGTCGAAATTCCGCCCCTACCTCTACGGACGGCCGTTGAAGGTGGTCAGCGACCACCACGCGCTCTGCTGGCTTGCCAATTTGAAGGATCCCTCTGGCCGACTCGCTCGATGGAGTCTGCGTCTCCAGGAGTTTGACGTCACCGTCGTTTACAAGTCCGGACGCAAGCACACTGACGCCGATTGCCTCTCACGAGCCTTTGTAGATGCACCGCCGCTGGACGACGATGAGGACGCCTTCCTGGGACCCATCAGCGCAAGCTCTTTTGCTCAGCAGCAACGCTCGGACCCCAACCTAAAAGGCCTCATCGAGTACCTGGAAGGCAAGGTTTCTTCACCCCCGCTTCATTCAAGCGAGGACTGTCTTCTTTCTGTGTGCAGAATGAGGTCCTTCTGAAGAAGAACTTTACAGCGAACAAAACAGCCTACCTCCTTGTTGTACCTACTTGTCTCCGCGAAGAAGTTCTACAGGCTTCACACGAAGAGCCGACAGCTGGACATCTCGGGTTTACTCGCACCCTCCGCCGCATTCAAGACAAGTATTACTGGCCCCGACTGTCTGCCGATGTCGCACACTATGTGAAAACATGCCGAGATTGTCAGCGACGAAAGACTCCTCCCACACGACCAGCAGGATTTCTGAACCCCATTGAAACTCCCGCAAGACCCTTTCAGCAGATTGGCATGGACTTGCTTGGCCTTTTTCCAACGTCAACATCTGGAAATAAGTGGATCATCATAGCGACCGACTACCTGACGCGCTACGCCGAGGCGAAAGCCCTACCGAACGGAACAGCAGCAGAAGTGGCCAAATTTTTCGTGGAGTGCATTCTTCTTCGACACGGCGCCCCCGATGTGCTCATCAGGGACAGAGGAACAGCTTTTACGGCGGAACTCACGCAAGCCATCCTGCGCTACAGCCACACCAGCCACCGGAGGACAACTGCATACCATCCGCAGACCAACGGACTGACCGAGCGCCTTACGTCGTCTTCGCCTACAACACCGCACTGCAGGAAACCACCCAGATGACGCCTTTTAGGCTCGTCCATGGCAGGGATGCCACAACCACGCTAGACGCCATGCTGCCCAACGTTACAGAAGAAGAGAACGTCGACGTTGCCGCCTACCTTCAACGCGCAGAAGAAGCTCGAAGGCTTGCCCGATTACGGATCAAAGATCAGCAGCGGTCCGACGCCAGACGCTACAACCTACGAAGACGCAACGCGGAATACAAGCCAGGAGACCAAGTCTGGGTGTGGACGCCCATTCGCCGCCGTGGATTGAGTGAAAAGCTTTTGCGCCGCTATTTCGGCCCGTACAAGGTTCTTCGTCGGCTGGGTGAACTGGATTATGAAGTCATCCCTGACGCAATGACTGCATCCCAGCGACGCCGCGTACGACCAGAAGTTGTCCATGTAGTCCGTCTGAAGCCGTAATATGCGCGCTAAAGGCCGCTGCATTTCCATGCTCTATTTTCGCAAGATCCGTTTTTTTCCCTTACTAGTCGCATTATTTGTTTTAATGCATCGGGTCGATGCTTCTTTGAGAGGGGAGTAATGCCGCCAATATTTGCAGTGTTTGTTCGTTTTTCAAATCTGCCGCGACACCACCTTATCGCTTTGTTTGCGACGCAAGACGCGACTAGATTTATCTCGATTTATCGCGGCCAGCCAAAGCTGATTCTACGTTGTTCCGGAATGTTCTAGTAACTTTGCGCCCTTTATCTCGAATGTTCGCTATCAGCTTTAAATTAAGCACGGCCGACACGGCGGGCATTCTGTTCGACGACCGCCGAGCACGCTTGTCGCTTCGCCGCCGCCGAGTGATTCAGTCCATTTTGGGTGCAAGTCAGCCCAATAAACAGTTCTTTTACACGACACTTTCGTCCGTCTTCATAGCTGCTTCGACTGCCGTCACCACTACGTGACAATATCAAATATCTGAGACCATGGCTCATGCATAGCTCTTTCTCTCCTCATTCGTTGAGATGTGTTGGTAGGTTACTCAATGTCTTTATCAGAAGCAAAAGGTAATTTTTAGATACGTACAACGCTTAGTGAAGATCAGTGGTGAGAGTTTTATTCGATATGCTGTCACTTCACAAGTTAGAGAGCTGTACCGGTGCACGTACCCCAGCTCGTCCGCGACTGTTTGGCACGGTTATTTGCTCTGTATTAATAATCAAGCCAGTAGCAGATATTGGTAAAACCATTCTTTTCATATTCGATTTGGGTCCGCAAGCCTTTAATCCGTGCTGCAATCAGTTTTTATACAGCACTGTTCGTATTCGCGTCGTGGGCAGATGCACTATGCTTATTCCATCCAGTTTTGACAAACATACTTTCGATCTATCAAACACTAATCATTCAATCGATAAAGCGAGCAGCGTTAAAAACAAATGACCAACACTACAACAGCGCATTGAGAGGAATGTGAAAAGGCAAGCTGCGCAAACTACGTAATTCTGACGGCCGTTTGAACTTTTAAGCCGCTGCTTGCGACGCCTTCTCCAGTTTTGTTCCGACCAGCGTTGAGGCTTCGAAGAGGGTGAGGAAAAAGGCGCAGACGGATGTGAAAAGGAGCGACAAAAAGGTGAAGCGTGAGGAAAAGTGGCTGGAATTGTGGAGATGGCACCCGGCAACAGGAGTTCGCGTGTGGTTCACTTCAGTCAGTTTAGCCTTTGCACGTTGCACTTGCAATCGGGGACCAAGGGCGCTTATCGCTTCTCTCAATGAGCAATATCTCCCTCAGCTGCGCTGCCACTTCGCCGTACTGAAAATCATAACGTTACACAATTTTTTCTTTCAGTCGGCAGAGCAGCAGGGGGGGGGGGGGGGGGGGGGAGGGTAAAGGTTTCCTTCGGAAAAAACAGAAAAGCCACAAACAAGCCAGGCGCACAGTTTATAGCTCTGATACATTACCCTCGCCGGCGCAACGCGACGGATACGAGTCAGGAGTCCTACGCAGCACTGTGCGCGATTTAGGTTTTATTGATTTCTTTTTGGCCACATAACATATGACTTCCTCTTCGTCGCACCGTACTTCAGTGCATTACATCATTACATTACATTACATTACATTACAGCATCTAGATTTCGGCGACGTGCGTTTTTAAGCTCGCAAGACACATAACTTTTAACATCGGCGGATTATGAGCACCTTAAATATTATTGGAACAGGAAAATTTGTTGCTCTCGGTAGCTTGAAGTATCACTGACGAGGCTACGCTGCCGCATCCCCCCTCTAAATTTCTATTTACACAAGTCGGGTTCGGCGCTCTCTCCCCTTTGTGCATTTTGCCGTGAGCCAGGATCCATTGAACATTTTTGGCTGTATTGTCGCCGATTCAACTCACTGAGAAAATGGTTGCTGGAGGAGCCCTTGCAGCACCTTGGCCTTAGTTTGAGCAGCCCGCTCTTGCTATCATTTGGCGCCGCAACATTTGGGTTCAGCCACAGCTCTGTTTGCACCGCTGTTCAAAATTTCCTGATAGAATCTCACCGACTGCCTTGCTAAGTGTTTCAACCTTTTCTTTTCTATCAATTATTATATTTTGACTAAATCATTAATATTTAATCACTCTCGTTATTATTATTCTTAAAATTTTAAAATCAGAACACTCATCCCTTTTCTGTTCATGACGAAAAATTCACCGGTGTTGTGCTCCCACGTGCTTTTCCTTTTTGTTAACTGCGTTCAGGTGAATAGCCACCCGATTCTTGGCCGATCCCCCAGTGTGGGTATGTGCCATCTTTTGATAGGCTAACAACAACAACAACAAGAAATGCGGTAGACGTAGGCCGCAGGTAAAATGTATCCAGCCTTACGGGCGGCTGGCTTGTTTTGAGCTGAAAGCCAGGGCATTTTCGGTCTACCCGAGAGCGTCATTGTTCGGCGCAGGAAGGAAACATGAAACAGGCAGTTCTCTAACCGCAAACTCCTCTCTATTTTGCTTTCCTCACACTTCATACAGGGCTGCCAGGAGGCGTAAAATATTTTCTGATCAATTTCATGTCACCAAAGGAGCTGTAATTCTTTTTTTCCGCATGCCATGGATTTCACACAAGATTTGTAACAGGTAGAGGAGGTAACAGAAGGCGGTTCATGCTGTGCATGCATTTTTTTTACTTCTTGTGATTTCATTTAGCTTGTAACTATTCAGTTATGTTTCCACACTATAATTCATGAAATATTTCGTTTATTTTTGCTTTGTTCCCCAGGGCCGTTTAAGCTGCTTAGCTGGTGAGAACGCCACTGCCCTTTACAAATTTTGGCGCTGTTTCCTTCCCAGCATTATCGCACGCTGTTAGCGCCGCCCTCTGTTCGAGTTGCCTGTCACATCTTCCAAATTTCACACATTTCTTTTTTGATCCTTTAGTGTTTTATCATCGCTAGATTGGGAATAAAGAATGTTAAAGGCACGCCGGTGTTTCCTCCTAACATTCGCTCTTGCTTTTATTAATTACTGCTTTCGCTGAAAATTCATCACTTTGTGGTTGGGGTTAGAGGTAATGCTCGTATGGTCCTACTGAAAGCGCTATGCATCTAACAAAATTTTGATGTATTCTTAGCCCATAGCCAACAAAATGAAGTTTCCGACATAAACTGTTGTTGCTTGTATTCGGCAGCAGCGAAGTAAAAGCCTGTCGTTATATATAAAGGCAAAATACAAACGCGAATACGCGCATTCATTTGGCTTGCGTTAAAAAATGTGAATGCACCGCTAAAAACAAACATTAAGACTGCATGGAAAGCAGAATGCACTCATGCGATTAGTGTATAAATTTAGAACAGAAGATGGAGCTCTCCATAAGAGATGATTTCTGATGCCATGAGACAAAAACCTTCGAGGGGAAACCGTCAGCTCTTCTCTTTCCTCTCTGTGTTTCAGTTCTTTCTATTCTAGCACGTGCCTGTGTTCATGCAAATGCGCCGCAGCCTCTCACGAATGACGGATAGCCGGCAGACACAGTGATCTCATTACCAGATGGAAATCGCGAGGCTGACGTCTCAAACCTGGCGTTCTTTTGGCGGGTTACAAATCAGGACTAATATAAGCAGAACATTAGCATGCCCAAATAACGCTCAACATCCTATATGCAAATTCGCAGCAGATAGCGCCGATGTGAGCAAATATGATGGCAGGTTTAAGCAATTATGCCTTATCATAAAATCCGCGAACTGTTATGGCAGCGCAAGTGCTGGCATCTAGGTTCATCAATCCGAATCTTTCCTCAGTGCATTCCGCAATAAGACAACTGAATTTTTCTGTATAGGTTATGGTGGCTGCATAGATTTGCGGTTGGTTCACTAAATTTTCACCTCGTGTTGGCGTTGCGTTATTTTTGTGCTTTACACACAAATGCAGAGGTTCCGTAAATGTACTCTCCTTAATAAATTCTTCATTTACGTAGTAAATACTGCCGCTTGCTACGTGTTTCACTAAGGATCTGACAAGTGGAGCGATGAGTGTGGTATGATGCGCCTGCGACACTTAACTGCAGATGTTACAGACCGAATTGCGCATAGACCTGTCGCAATGTGCGCGCGACAGCATAGCCTGCAGTGCCTGTCGTTCTTGTTTGCATGTTTTTCCAAGTTGTTATCGCCACTGACACGACACAGCTGGTTGAAAGTTAAACCTTACTGAGATATAATGCGTTAGAAAATCTAAAAATTCCAACTAGAGAATAAATGCAACTTTGGTTCGCGAGTCCACCATAGGCGCTTACAAATTGAAATGACTTATTTGTGCAAAACGCTCGGCTTGTTCTGTTCGTTTCATTTGTGTGTGGACGGAAGAGCCTTGTCTGGTTGCCTTTTCTCATTTCCTGGCCTATAGAAAAATTTCATGGTGCAGAAGTTGAGCGCCGATGTCAGTCTGAGTTTTAGCTTTGCGGTACCGAGGATAGCTTCACTAATTCTGAAGTGAAGAGCTGTTATGGTGAGCTCGGCCTTGTTGACCATTGTTGATCTGTAAACACAACCACCTCATACATGTCAGGAGCGCTCCTCATTCCCGTGGGCTCTTCGTTTCGTCTCAGGGCGGAGGTCAACCGTGGCGGGGCTCTTAATCGTTCGTGACCAGGCCAAGCGAACCTCACGCGCTCATTGCCGCTTTGAATTTGACTTCCTCGCTGATCAGACCGGAGGTGACGCGGGGCATGCAGCTGCTTTGCTATTGCAGACGCGGGACATTTGAAATAACTGCAGTTAGCAACCGAGATGCAGCGTTCCAACGAACGAGACAAAATGCGTCGACAACGGCGAAATTCCAGCCGTACGTGCGGCGGAAGGTTCCGCGGTCAAACTTCATGCCGTAGCCAGATGAATGCAGCGTATGTTCCGGAGTATAGCGAGCGTAAAGAGAAGCATTAGGCCTAGCGGCTGCTATGGCTATGCCTGGACTATCATGGCACCGCTGCTTGTTAAGCAAGGGCTAGAGGATAGTGCGCTCTCTAAGTCAAGCACCAGTGGAAACGGCACCACAGGGAGACTCTTTCAATACAGTTATGGTGTTAAAGAGCTTAGCTTTATTAATTTCCTTAAGGTCTTAGTACAGTTTCAGTGCTTCGATCTTTGTACTTATGTTTATGTTCGTTCGGTATAAAAAGAGACATTTATCTTAACCGTGCTGATTTACTGGGCGTGAGGGGAGGGCATTAGAAGTTGTTCCTCTTTTTTGGCCTCCGTAGAAAGTTACTGACTGTGCAAAATACTGGTGGTAGTACCAAGGAATAAATACTCGCACATTTAGTGAGAAAGTGTGTTTTCCGATCTTTCGAATAGAAGGCAGCTCCTAATCTCTCCGCAGGTAGTACACTGCATTAGTGGTATTTGTAGGAAAACCTCCTCAAGTGACGGAACATCGTTTTACATACCACCAGGCACAACGAGCAGCAGAGGGATATATGAGAGCGGGCTTGTGACGATGACTGCTATGGCTTGTCGCAGCCGCTTAATTCAAGAAGAACGTGTGGGCCGGTGGGCTGCCTACTCCGCGCACTCGCTTAAGCTTTGCGGAACGCTAATTTGTCCAGACATCAGACAGGGCCTTCCAGAGTTAAATTGAGATGAACGTTAATTCAAGCAAGCTTGTGCCAAATCACTGAATCTCCTTTGGCAAGCGGGAAATACGTGCGCAGTTTTTGGCACTTAAAGCGAGACGAGGTTTATATAATCACCCTTCCCTTTCAACGCCGCTACGGGCTCCACCACGACTGTAATAACGAGGTTAATGCCTTACAAGAGCATGGTAGCACATAAAACAAGTGAATTTTTTCTCTTTCGCGAAGATCTCACTTGCAAGGATAAAAGGCCTCCCAGAAATAAGTATTGTCTATAATACTATCTACAGGAAGACCACAGAGCTTGTCTTAATGAAGGCCAGATCAAGAAGGAGGAGGGGTCATCATTATTTTTTTATATATTGTTCGAAACAGCAGCAATGAATGATTTGAAATTCAATTCCCATGGGAGAAGGGAAGTCTACAACCTTTGTAAGCGTATATTTGGTGTATCAGGTTTGTGTTTTTTTTTTGGCTCATATATTTCGTATTCGCCAATAATATTCCTATTTTACTTCCGGCCTAAATATTTACTTTTCACTTTGGCATACTTCAGCGCTTAGGTGAAGCGTCTCAGGCGCGTAATAATTGATTCTTAAAAAAACTTGCTTTAGGTTATATATCAATTCAAGGAAGGTCCAGGTACCAGCTGAGCGGGGAGATGACTTCGCTTCCCGGCAGGTCTGGTAAGTCTAGGCTATCCACTATTGTATACGTGCTCTATGACTCTAGTCTTGCATAAATTGGTTAGACGTTTAATGCCCACTGTCGCGAATTCATGACGTACCGTTTGAATGCCGTGCACTCATCACTAGATGGAGCTTGGATAGAAAATCCGATGACAATAAGATTTCAGCAGCCAGCGCCTTCTGTCCAAAGTGTTTGGATTAATCGTGATCAAGTTGCAGGGGAAGGGGGCGATAATGCGAATTTCTGAAAAAAAAAACCTTCCGGGGCAAATTCGAAGAGAATTTGTTTATTTTATTTCTTATGTGGCTCATGGTGAGTGATTGCATGAAGGAGTTGTCCGGTAAAAAATTGCCTACCGTCTCTGGGCCTTCGAATTTGTTGGACGTTTACGGTTCGGTTGCTCACTCATCTGTTTCCAGCTGCACAAAACGAACCAAATGCTAATTGATATTAAATGACTACATCACGATTTTCCCAACGTCGGTGCTGCTAGCAAAAATTTCATATTTTCTTTTTTTACGTCGCTGCATAAGCTAGCTTGCTGCAGAGCAATGATTTTTTTTGTTTAATCTTGTATTATTTAAGCAAAGAAGGCGTAAAGGGTCTATAAGGTTAAAATGAAGTTAAGCTTTTAGGTAGACTTTCGTGTTTTACTGAAAAAAGCGACTATTCTCGCAGAAAGCAGATTTATAATACGTGGATGTTGTCATAACCAGCTCTTTTGCAAGGAAACTGCAGTGCTTAGAGATTGGATTTTGAGTGAAGATCCTCGAAGTTATGCTGCACCGCCGTTCAGTTGTGATGAAGGCCACAGGATACGTTTTCGTGCAGACGGGGACGAGTTGTAATTGGGTTTCGGGGAAGTTTGAGGTTCGTCTTGTCAGCGATAAATCTGTCTTTCGTTGCCGGACAAATGTGAGAATACGCTGAAAGGTCGACAGAATACTTTTGTAGTAAGATTATAAACACATAACAGCGTTCATGATTGCCCATAATACAAATACATATAGCATAGCTGATTGGGGATATTGGTCGTCAACAGTTGCAGTATGCTGTCCGTGGACATCGATTGCGACCACGACGCACATAGGAAGAGCTGGTGCTAGGTTCTCTCTTGCATGAAAATTGTTTTTGAAAATTAGTTTTTACGGAACGGAAATGGCGCACATCTCTGCGGACACCTGAACCGCGCCGTAAAGGAAGGAATAAAGCAGGGACTGAGACAAAAAAGGAAGAAAGAGGTGTCGTAGAGGAGGACTCCGGAAAAATTTTGACCACCTGGTGTTCTTCAACATGCACTGACATCGCACAGCACATGGGCGCCTTGGCGTGTCGCCTCCATGGAAACGCGGCCGCAGCGGTCGGGTTCGAACCCGGGTACTCCGGCTCAGTAGACGAGCGCCCTGATCCACCGCAGCGGGTCGCTTGCGGGACGCGATTTGTGCATTTTGAAATGATATTTCTTCCGTATCACCTTTCCTCGTCTCTTGTTTCCGCGTCATTCTCTCGGTGGTTTCCTGGGGGGTCGCAACTGAACCTACAGAACGGGTCTTAAATCGCAGGCCGGGCTTTTTCAAATTCCTGTCGACGCGTGTTTGCAATGTTGGCCTTTCGTTTCCGGCACTGCTAGTTTTAAAGACCGCAAGACCTGTAATAAATGACTGATTCCCGCCGTGAACTAAAGGGCAACATCGACTTTGGTCGTCTTTATTTATGTCTTCCGCACGGTGACGCCGTAGGGTCGCCAAGGTGGCAGGCTACATAAGCATTAACGCAGGAAGTACGGTAGGTGACAGGTTCGGATTCCATTTTACCAGATGACTGAGAAGGTTGCGTGAAGCACATGGTACGTGCACGAGGTGATGGTTGGGGTCGTAACTTCATGGCCTTTTTTCTCTGTCTCATGGCTCTTCCCTTCGGATTGGAGCCGCTCTGTATAACGCCAACACTGCCCCATCCATTGCAGCTCACTGACCTTCACCTCCGCTATTGCCCCCTTGCTTCCTCCCCTACTATCTTCTTTGAGCTCTCAGAGCTGCACCATTGGAATTCAACGCCGCTCAAAAAAGGAATTGGCGCACAGTAGTAGCGATGCAAAACTAGAAGGTGTGGACCTAAGTGTACCGATAAGACTGACCCCAACAGAGCTGTCTTCTTATGTTTGGCTCACAGGGAAGTGTTACCTTTCTTTTTCACGACAACAAACAAGGTAGAAGAAAACATAAGGTCAGATACTTGGGTTGTTACTTAGTGAGCAGCTATATACATGCTCTACCTGAGATACTACCACCACTCGGCGTGCGTCTTTGCTCTTTCCACGAGAGTAGGCGGCAGCCCTTTGATCTTAAGGGCATCCTTTTCATCCTCTCGGCAGGAACCGCTAGCAGGAAATGGAGTTGAAGCAAAGGAGGTAAAAAAACACGAGAAAAATAATTTTCTTGAGAAAAAAAAAGGTTTTTTTTCTGAACTTCCTGCTGATGAAAGATGCTCTGAATTTTGATGCATAATTGTCCAAGTGGGTGTGCATTATCGTGAAAAAAGTGTCCGCTGTTTAATGAAAAATAGGCTATTTTTTCTGCATCATAACCGTATTTACACAAGGACCCAAAATAGCTTGAGGATAGCTTACTGCTCGGTTAATTGATGCCTCATTAGGGAGAAATATAAATGTACAACGATTTGATATTTGGCGGTAATGCTAATGATCAGAACCAGGTGATCACTTTCTGTGGCTGTAGGGCTAACAATTTTTTAATTTTTCGCCAGCTTAACTCACATATTTGACTTAGCCATCTTTCACTTGCGGCTTATACTTGGTGAGAACGTACTTGAGCACCTACACGGCTTTCACGGATGGCCTCGACATAGAGCTGCTCCCTCTCGAGGTTCGCGTGCTCATTAAATTGTCCTCTAACCTTTGTTCCCGTCGCGACCACTTATGTGGATGAGACAGCTCTTGCTGCTGTATGGCGAGGTTGGTCCGTCCGGGAAGTGAAGAAACAACATATGTTGACGGCGCTCAGATTGAGAGCAGACGCCTTTGTTTACAAAAAAAATTGGCAGCGGGTTTACGTAGTTAGACCGAGTAGACTTGCGAAAGCAGGCGTTCATCCTTCAATTGAAGGGTGCACTTAAGGTTATGACATGATGGTTATGACAGCCTGCGTTTCTTCGGTATTCCTGCAGATACTCATTGCCATGTACTTTATCCTTGTTTCTCTGCTGAACCTTTTGCATAACTCTACATAATAAATCGTAAATGCTCCCATGCATCTTCAAAGGTGGTGGTTCCACTTTATATTCTGCTAATTATTCTACACAAGAATACAGGACACTATAGTTTTAACACATTGACTTATTAAATACATGTCATGCTCCCGGCAGTGCTTCAGGAAAAAAGTCGGAAATTTTCTCAGCAAGCTGAACAATAAAGAACTCAAGTTACAGACAGCAACCTCGACCTGATTTTTGCTCTAGGGAATAATAGATGCTATTTGAGGCCTCCAATTCTGCACTAAAGGCACAGTATTACAAAAATCTACAATTCTTTTCTCTGCACAATTAATTCTTTCCTGCATTTTTATTTATGCCAGATTTCGCAAAATCCAAAACGATTGCTGGACCCATAGTCTTAGACAGTTCCGAGCACATTATTAATAAATGATACAAACACTAACGTAGCAGGCGATGAAATAAAAAAAAATATTAATTAGTTCCTGAAATACATAACTAAAGCTACACAATCAGTATACAGTTAAAATTTTCTTTCATAGATTACAAGTTTCCCAAAAACTTACTTCTTTATTGCTGAGCTAAAGTTAGGTGCTTGATTTATATGGGCTGGAAAAGAATAATAACAAGGCCCCGCCTCATTCCATGAAGCTTTTCCCGCGCACATTATGAGATAGAGGTCGAATAAAATTCTGGTTAGTTGCAGCTCTTCTATTTCGTGAGGGATACTCAAACAAAGTAATAGGAAGTGGATCATTCGTCACTGTGATTCTGTGAAGCAAAGTTTCAGAACCTTCACTAATATCAACTTTTCTTCGTAATGCCAAGCGGAATGTGCAACTTCGAAATAGAAATTATTTACATGATGCTTCGAATGTTTATATATAAGCCGCCGCATTTCGATGATAGTATTTTCACCGCTTATGGCATTTATAGGGAACATTGCACATTACAGCCAATAATGAACTCCTTGTATTTTACCCTGAAGAACTAACAAATTGTCTTTCTTAAGTACTGAATATAATATTTAGGTGAAAAAATATTTCATTTCGATGCAAACAAATAATAGCGTGTCAGAGGGTTATTTGAAGTATATGGACGTAGTTAAAACTGGAATCTACCGGATTGACTTCATGCTCAAGAGGTATTAATTCATAATGCACGATTTCGCAATCAGATTACAGGTTCCAGATAACTCATGAAAGCGTTCCTTCAAGAACTCAATAGAGTAAAAGAGGTGACTGCTTAAAAGAAAAGTAAATATTGCGTAGATGGGATAATCGAAACATTCACAAGCACTGAGAAGGAGATAACATCCCTATGCAAGCTTACATGAAACGTGTTTAATGTGCGTTTTCCAGTGCATGTCTGACTGGGACCTAATGCCTAAATATGCCTAAAAGACAACGTGTTGTTGTTGTGTGCCGCGTAATGATATGCCAAGTTCCTCAATATTCAGTCGCTTTCTTCTTGGAATGAAATACTGTTTACTTATCCTAACCAAGGACAGGTTTTTTTTTTATTGGATAAGAACCACGTGCAAAAATTGTCGGACTCTGCGGTTATTTCATAAGAAGTGCCTGTATTCTTCAAGGAACCATCAGCGTGGAAAAGATTCCCGCCATCTCCTAAACTAAGGCTAGACGAGGACTGCGCGGCATCTGGCGATCAAAGTGGTAAGCTTATCAGCGATCCAGTTCAAAAGAAGCGCGCCTAGTCAACACTAAACGACCTTACCGGAAATGGGGCTACAAGTGTACAGGATTGAATCGTAGTTGCCTAGCACCTTTGCCACAATGCTACGTAGTCAGTTAGTTACACCCAATCTGAACAACTTCAGAAAAAGCGCTAGTGAGTCAACGCCAGTTTCCTGTGTCCAAGCTGGGTAGCATGCTCGCTCAAAAGTAAAAGTGATGAGTATAAAATTGGCATTTCATTTATTTGTAAAATCATATTAGCCATACAGGATATCAGAGAGGAGCCGATATAATAAAAAATGAAAAGGCACGGATGTTGCAGCCCGAATTTTCATTGACGTGTGATCATCGCCAAAATTCTGAAAAATGTGCTAGGCAAAGTGTGGTGTACTTTCCAGCATTAACATGGTAATTCACTACTCTGGGTAATGATGGAAACTGTTAGTGAGTTCGTGTTTACTTTTACCAGGGTTAATTTACAATTTACGCTTTCCCTGTTCGTGTTTTTTACGCCTCATGTTGCTTTCTAAGCCCACGCTATCACTGTACTGAAGTTAATGATGCTGAAAGAAGTGGGCTCTTTCAATAGATTTTGTACGTTGCTTCAAGTTCACAATATTGCCGCCACGGTGGCTCAGTGGTTACGGCGCTCAGTTGCTGACCCGACAGACGCTGATTCGACTCCGGCCGCGGTGGTCTAATTTCGATGGAGGCGAAATTCTAGAGACCCGTGTGCTGTGCGGTGTCAGTGCACGTTAAAGAACACCAGGTGGTCGAAATTTTCGGAGCACTTCACCACGGCGTCCCTCATAGCCTGAGTCGCTTTGGGACGTTAAATCCCTATAAAGCATAGACCATAAACCACTCAAGTTCACTATTATGCAACGCCAAAGAAAAAAGAAATCGCACAGGCCGGTTGCCACTTGAACGCGAGTCAGCGATGGCTGTTCGCATTGATGAACATGTTATTTACCTAATTTGTCTGTCTTCTCTGGTAGAGTTGCCCGTGATTTCTCTAATGATATCACTGGTGATCTCACTGTATGCAGACCAATCATCTTGTGGTGTTAGACCAACGCCGAAAAACTGGCATGCCTGCCCTTACAGATATCGACGTAAAAAAAAACAGCCACGGAATGAGTGATCCAATAGATGTCTGCTCCGGAAATATTGCGATTCGGGGATTCCTTCTCAGATGCTGCTGGTGCATCGATATGGTGACGAAATGCGAGAATGTTAGTACACTGCAATCTGGGTCCACGTTAAAGTGTCTCATTTCAGGTAGAAATTATGAAGCACGCCATTATGGCGTGGATTATAAATTTCAAGAAAAGTGCGCACTTCAACACACTAGTCCATTCGTGCGCACTCCTACGAAGCACATTGCACGATTATACCTAATGACATTGAAAGGGGACTGTATTCGAGGTTTTGCTCCCAAGATAGTAGTGACTTGCACTAAAATATTCGAACGACTAAAAAAAACGGGCTACTTCGCACTGCCATCTTACTGGAAGCTTCAGCAGTCTGCAGTGAAGGGTCATTTTCTGCTTCGCTACAAACTTGAGTTTATCTAACGTTGGTACACACTTGTGTTTTGTCTATTAGATAGCCAAGTGAGTTTTATATTTATCAGTTTAGTAATAAGCCGTCAGCCAGTGTGGAATATGTAAATGTTGCTTCTATCGCATGAAAGCAGGATGCACTGAGCAATACTCGCTGCTCAAGGCATAAACATCTTTCTTCACCCTAGCGAAATAAAATAAACTTTTTTACAATAATCTATGATATTTTATGGCTCGAAATTTATTGTTGTTCCCTTTCTTAATATCTTTGACCTTCTTTGTTTATTTCCGTCTTAAGTACCCCGCACTTAAAGACAAACTGAATGGACAAAATTGAGGAGAAGGTTATTCAGGGACACAATAATTAGATGTGC
The DNA here is from genome assembly GCF_052857255.1 of Amblyomma americanum. Lineage (NCBI taxonomy): Eukaryota > Metazoa > Arthropoda > Arachnida > Ixodida > Ixodidae > Amblyomma > Amblyomma americanum. The sequence continues at coordinate 54,180,624 of NC_135500.1, forward strand.
CAGGCGTACATAAAGCTCCTGTTTTAAGTTCTTTTATGTTTATTTAGCAAATCTCAAGACGAGAATAATGAAATTATTTAAGACGCTCTTAGTGCACCACAGTGCTTCAGGCAAGCTTCGAAACAATTAAGATGAGTTAATCACAAAATAAAAAGTACTCTTTGAGAGCGCTACTTGCCTCTGGCTCTTAACGGGACACGCTAGCGTTACGCTCTAGCTTTTAGAAGAGCGACATATGGAGCCCAGATGTAAGAGTTTCAGAAACCTCCAGTGCAAGGACAGCAAAGAGCCGCGTGCTGTTATAGAGTATTTCTTCTTTTTTCGCTCCTCCCTCCATGTCGCATTGTACGCAGCACAAAAAAGCAGGTTAATGTGTTAACTCAGGCACAAGGCAAAAAATGAGGCTTCGGTTGTCACGTTATAGTGCATGTGGGTGCTTTATATTTCGTTGCGTTCCGACGTAAACAGGTCTGTTATACGACAGGAATAAAAGCGGAAGGCGACACCGTGCAGGTGTTTTGTAAGGTGCTTTTATCGATAATCGATACGGTAACCATGCCCTGCCTGACTTTCATGCAGAAGCAACGGAAATTGAGGCCTTAATAAAGGTGAAATCTGCGTCTGGCTTGCTTCTAAATTTGGTATCCGCTGCTTTCTGCATCTGCTGTGTCGTGGTAGGATACTGCTATAATATAGTTTGTTGTCTGGGCGGGGGCCATGTGGAGGGGGTGTTGGCGATTGAGTTGCGTGTTTTTGGCTAATTCTTTTTGCGCGCTACGTTTTTCGAAGTTTTCTCATCTGATTTTTCTGCTGCTGTGACGGCGGCGACTTTGTGACGGCGAGTAGGCTGCACATTAACTAGGCAACAATTGTTCCAAGTGTGCTCATGACAAACACTTCTTCCGAAGACACCGTTCAACATGATGAAGGTTATCGCTTTTGCCCATTTATTACAGTGAAAGAAACGTGGACTATAAGTTCTACGCCCCTAGACGTCTTCAAAAAACAGCACGTTATGCGCAGGTCGATATCAATCGAAGAGTGTAGCGGAACTCTCACGGTAATTGCCACTTTTCTCCTCGCCGTCATCGATTTAGGCTGGCCTGCGCTATCAATAAGGCTGCGAAGGCGTGCTCGAAAGCATCCCAGAACACGCCACAAAGTATGGCACACTGCGCATTCCGAACGGATAAAACGCTGCGTAGTTTTCAAGCAGTCTCTCTTATTCATCTAGGCAGCATATTGTGCAACAGTAGGCGGTTCAAATTTCTGTCTGGCAGGGTGTCTGCTATGCTTCTCTGAGTACGAAATTGGCTCAAGCTTTTAGATCTGCTCTTCTTACTCCTCCCGCATTTATTGCAGGCTATCTGTTAAATGAGCAAGTGCAGTTTGCATGAGCTTCTAAGGCCTACATTATTCTCGGGTAGTTACAAACGGCCTCAGCGAACTGCGTTGCCAGAACTATGAACGGCGCCTAAAAGGCGTTGATTGGGATCCGGTACAATTCAATGTCTACTTTATTTTGGGGGGATTTTCTGTGGTACGGACTGAAGAACGGGAAAGCTGTGAACAAAAAAGAGGGTAATACAAAGCCGTTAAATTTGTTCCGTCATTAAAACTTTTAACTGGCGGATGTCTTCCTTATTGTGACTGCCACTCAGTGGGTAGCGTCTCATCAGTGCTCATTTTCTCATGGAAGGTAAGGATGCATTAGTTAAAGAGTTAGGTAAAGAAACAATTTAAACGAGCTCGCGTATCGCGCTGTTATTCATTTCTACTTTGTTATGGTTGTGCGCATATTTGTGTGAAGTATTTCCATAGTTCGCATAGTTCGCTTTTATAGAGGCCTTCTACTTTACTATCCAACTGAGTGTGAATCCAAATATTATTCATGCAATACAACAGAATACGAGACAATACACTAGACTATACTACAATACAGTTTTATTCTGAGTGCGGTACAGGTACTTGGTGACGCAATGGAGGTATTAAAGAGAATGGATTCTGGCGTTATCATCATATAGCTGTCGATTTTGTCATCTTTATGTTATGCAATCGGCGTGGAGACGACCGGTTTAGAGTTTTTTCTGCATGATGAATTCTGGATTGCTGGATTGTCCTCAGAAACAATTAATCAGTACACTATTCCTAAGCACCGGCTCCCCAAGATCGCTAAATAGCATTTTGCAAGTTTTTAGTTCAGTGAACTTAATCTGATGTACCTGTACTGAGACGAATCTTAGGAATTTAATGACATAATTAGTGTGTTTCTAACGATTATCCATCTAGGTATTGAACAGTGGAATAGGCGGTAGAAGGCAGCTGGTGCATCTGGAGCCGTAAGTGCCATTTAAAATATTGTCACGTAGTGGTGACGGCAGTCGGGGCAGCGATGAAGACTGACAAATGGGCCTTCTAAAAGAACACTGTTTATTGGGCTGACTTGCACCCAAAATGGATTGAATCACTCGGCGGCAGCGGCGAAGCGACAAGCGTGCTCGGCGGTCGTCGAACAGCATGCCCGCCCCTGTCGGCCGTGCTCAATTTAAAGCTGATAGCGAACTTACGAGATAAAGCGTGCAAAGTTACTAGAACATTCCGGAACAGCGGAGAATCAGCTTTGCCTGGCTGCGATCAATCCAGATAAATCTAGTCGCGTCTTGCGTCGCAAACAAATCGATAAAGTGGTGTGGCGGTAGATTTTAAAAACGAACAAATACTGCATTTATTCGAGGCATTACTCCCCTCACGAAAAAGCATCGACCCGATGCATTAAAACGTATACTGCGACTACTAAGAAAAAAAAAGGCATCTTGTGAAAACAGAGCATAGAAATGCAGCGGCCTTTAGTGCGCATAATACGGCTTTAGACGGACTACATGGACAACTTCTGGTCGTACGCGGCGTCGCTGGGATGCAGTCATTGCGTCAGAGATGACTTCATAATCCAGTTCACCTATCCGACGAAGAACCTTGTACGGGCCGAAATAGCGGCGAAAAAGCTTTTCCCTCAATCCACGGCGACGAATGGGCGTCCACACCCAGACTTGGTCTCCTGGCTTGTATTCCGCGTTGCGTCTTCGTAGGTTGTAGCGTCTGGCGTCGGACCGCTGCTGATCTTTGATCCGTAATCGGGCAAGCCTTCGAGCTTCTTCTGCGCGTTGAAGGTAGGCGGCAACGTCGACGTTCTCTTCTTCTGTAACGTTGGGCAGCATGGCGTCTAGCGTGGTCGTGGCATCCCTGCCATGGACGAGCCTAAAAGGCGTCATCTGGGTGGTTTCCTGCAGTGCGGTGTTGTAGGCGAAGACGACGTAAGGCGCTCGGTCAGTCCGTTGGTCTGCGGATGGTATGCAGTTGTCCTCCGGTGGCTGGTGTGGCTGTAACGCAAGATGGCTTGAGTTAGTTCCGCCGTGAATGCTGTTCCTCTGTCCGTGATGAGCACATCTGGGGCGCCGTGTCAAAGAAGAATGCACTCCACGAAAAATTTGGCGGCTTCTGCTGCTGTTCCGTTCGGTAGGGCTTTCGCCTCGGCGTAGCGGGTCAGGTAGTCGGTCGCTATGATGGTCCACGTATTTCCAGATGTTGACGTTGGAAAAGGGCCAAGCAAGTCCATGCCGATCTGCTGAAATGGTCTTGAGGGAGGTTCAATGGGGCTCAGAAATCCTGCTGGTCGTGTGGGAGGGGTCTTTCGTCGCTGACAATCTCGGCAGGTTTTCACATATTGTGCCACCTCAGAGACAGTATGGGCAAGTAATACTTGTCTTGAATGCGGTGGAGGGTGCGAGTAAACCCGAGATGTCCAGCGGTCGGCTCGTCGTGTGAAGCCTGTAGAACTTCTTCGCGGAGACAAGAGGTACAACAAAGAGGTAGGCGGTTTTGCTCGCTGTAAAGTTCTTCACAAGGACCTCATTCTGCACAGAGAAGGAAGACAGTCCTCGTTTGAATGAAGTGAGGGGTGAAGAAACCTTGCCTTCCAGGTACTCGATGATGCCTTTTAGGTCGGGGTCCAAGCGTTGCTGCTGAGCAAAAGAGCTGGTGCTGATGGGTCCCAAGAAGACGTCCTCATCGTCGTCCGGCAGCGGTGTATCTACAGGGGCTCGTGAGAGGCAATCGGCGTCAGTGTGCTTGCGTCCGGACTTGTAAACGACGGTGACGTCAAACTCCTGGAGACGCAGACTCCAACGAGCGAGTCGGCTAGAGGGGTCCTTGAAATTGGCAAGCCAGCACAGCGCGTGGTGGTCCCTGACCACCTTTAACGGTCGTCGGTACAGGTAGGGGCGGAATTTCGACGTAGCCCAGATGATGGCAAGGCACTCCTTCTCGGTTGTCGAATAGTTAGCCTCGGCCTTGGAAAGGGAACGGCTAGCGTATGCGATGAATTTCTCCAGCCTGTCGCTTTTTGAACAGTGACGGCGCCTAGGCCCACGCTGCTTGCGTCAGTATGAACTTCAGTATAGGCGTTTTCATCAAATTGCGCCATGATCGGTGGGGACTGTAAACGACGCTGAAATTCCTTGAAGGCTTCTGCTTGAGGCGTTAGGCGTTTCCCATTTACACGGCACGTCTGCCTTCGTCAGTTGGGCCAGGGGCTCGGCGATGCGCGAAAAGTTTTTCACAAATCGTCGGTAATATGAGCACAGTCCGAGAAATCTGCGCACTGCTTTCTTATCGGCCGGCGGTGTAAACTGTTGAATAGCAGCTGTTTTCTGCGGGTCTGGGCGTACTCCCTCCATGCTAACGATGTGGCCAAGAAGCAGCAGCTCTTCGTAGGCAAAAGTGGAATTTCTCTGCTTTCAAGGTTAGGCCAGACGACTTGATTGCGTCTAGTACTGTTCGAAGTCTTTTCAGGTGCTCCTCGAAGTTCGATGCGCAGCCAACGACGTCGTCTAAATATACCAGTCAAATTTACCACTTCAGGCCTCCGAGTTCTGTATCCATTACTCGCTGAAATGTGGCTGGTGCAGAACAGAGACCAAATGACATCGCCTTGAACTCCAAGAGATCATCCGGAGTGATGAATGCCGTCTTCTTGTGGTGTCTTTTATCGACCTCCGTTTGTCAGTAGCTGCTCTTGAGGTCCATCGATGAGAAATATTTGGCGTTGCGGATCCGGTCCAATGTGTCGTCGATGCGGGGGAGGGGGCAGACGTCCTTCTTTGTTATGTTGTTCAAGCGGCGGTAATCCACGCAGAATCGAAGTGCGCCGTCGGTCTTTCTCACTAGAACAACCGGTGCCGCCCATGGGATGTTTGAGGGCTGGATGACGTCGTCGCGAAGCTTTTCTTCGACTTGGTCCCGGATGGCTTGTCGTGCTCGCGGTGACACACGGTAGGGGCTTTGACGGAGAGGTCGGACGTGTTGCTCCGTTATAATGCGATGCTTGGCAATTGGCGTTTGTCGCACCTTCGGCGATGTCGAAAAACACTCACTGTAGCTTTGAAGCAGATTGCGGATCTGGTCTTGCCTATTCTGGTGCCGGACTCGGTTGATATCGAAAGTGGGTGAGTTCTCTTGGTGAGGCGAATCTTCTGCGGGGGGGGGGGGGGAGGGGGGGGGGGGGTCGGAGAGGGCGAATGAGTCTCGTACGTAAGATATTTCGTCGAAGAAAGCAATCGTCGTTCCTCTGTTAATGAGCCGTTATTCTTCGCTGAAGTTAGTCAGCAGTACTTCGGCCTGGCCATTGCATAAATGTGCGATGCCTCTTGCGATGCTGATTCCTCGGTCTAGAAGCCACTGCATGTTTCCCTCGATGATGGCTTCAGCGTTAATGGCTTTCCTGGCGCCTACGGTCAAGATAACGCTTGATCGGGGTGGGACGCTCCCTTCTTCCAGGACACTCAGGGCAACGTGATTTTCCCCAATTTTCATCGAAGCGATGGCTTCGTCCGTCGAAAGCGTGATCAGCTTGGATCGTAGGTCGATGATCGCCTGACGCTCATTAAGGAAATCCATACCCAAGATCACTTCGCGGGAGCATTGCGGTAGCACAACAAAGGTTGCAGGATAGGTATTTCCTTTGATAGTCAATCGCGCTGTGCATAGTCCTGATGGCGTAATGAGATGGCCCCCTGCGGTGCGAATTTGTTGGCCGTCCCAAGCCGATGTGACTTTTGTCAGCTGCGCTGTGAATGCTCCATTCATCACCGAGTAATCGGCTCCTGTGTCGACTAGAGCGGTAACTTTCCGGCCGTCGATAGCCACTTCTAAGTCGGAGGTCCTGGCTCTTGCATTGCATGTCGCTCTCGGCGTCGGGTCACGGCTTCGTCGAGTATGCGAGTGGCGGGTGTGGCGTGTGGTCGAAGCTTTTCTGGGTGGCGTCGTCCTTTTGAAGGCAGTTTGCGTCGTGGTCGGTGTGTCATTTTGTGCGGTGTTGGTGCAGCGAGAGTAGGCTCTTCATGCGGCGTCGCGGGTGCAGCGTCTTCATGAGGCGTGGTCGGCGGAGGATCTTCGGGGTTTCGCTCGTGAGCAACCTCACCTCCAGAGGTTGCTGCCTTTAGTTTCCCCTACGGGGGCTGAGAGACCTTCCTCGTACCGCGGCTGCGTAGCTGCGGCGTGGCGACGCAAAGCGCGAGGTTGACGGCAATGGTGAGCGCGAAAAGCGGTTCGGCGTGTACTCCTCTCGACGCAGGTACTCGTCGATTTCCTGCGGACGTTGTCCGAAGTGTCGTCTTGGGGCGTTAACGGCAAATCCTCGAAGACCAATACGTCGGTACTGGCAGTGACGAAGAATATGGCCGGCCTCACCGCAATGGAAGCACAACGGCCGTTTGTCGGAGGTCCTCCAGGCGTCGCATTTTCTGGAGCTTGAGCGTCGGTCATAGGCTGGGAGGCGGCGTTGTGGAAGAAGTGGCTCATCTCGGGGAGGACGTAGGCGTTGTCGTTGGGGCTGAGCAGTCCTTACTGCAGCGGCGTAGGTCATGGCCTGGGGTTCTGTGGCAGTCGGGGTTCCAAGTGCCTGTTGCTCTTCTTCCCGTACCACATCCATCAGATTCGCTGCTAGTGGCTGTGGGGAGGATGGCAGTAATCGGCGTAGCTCCTCTCGGACGATTTCGCGGATAACTTCCCGCAAGCTGTCACTGGTGGTGGCCGTCGTGTTCGATCAGATTGCACAGGCAAAGGAAGGGTGATTGTACTGCCGAGTTCAGACGTTGAGGGTATTCTCAACCGTGCAGGCTTCTTGCATGAATTCCTTGAGTGTTTTTGGCGGCTGGCGGACGAGGCTGCCAAAGAGTTGTTCTTTTATCCCGCGCATTAAAAACTGAACTTTCTTTTCCTCGGCCATTTCGGGGTCGGCGCGGCGAAATAGGCGCTTCATCTCCTCGACGTAACCGCGGACGGGCTCATTCGTAAGCTGGATCCTGGACTCGAGGATTCGTTCGGCTCTTTCTTTCCTCACGACACTGGTGAATACCTTCAATAGTTCTCTTTGGAATAGCTCACATGTCGTAAGGGACGACTCGTATGTTTCATACCACGTGCGTGCGGCGCCATCCAATGAGAAGAACACGTGTCCAATTTTTGCCGCATCATCCCACTTGTTGAATGACGCCACGCGCTCAAATTGGTCCAACCATTCTTCAGGGTCTTCGCCTAGGGATCCATTGAAAGTTGGCGGCACCCGCGGCTGCTGCAGTATGATCGGTGTCGACATCTTCGGCGAGGTTGCGGTGCTCCTAGCAGCGTATTTTCGCTGTCTGGTGCGGTCCGGCAGCTGCCCGAACTCAGGCTCCTCTCCCTGGAGACGTCGGCTGGCTCACTGAGCTGCTGGCTCGTCCTCTGGTGCGAAGCGCTGAGGGCTGGCTTCACGACTTGAAGGAGGCGTCCGGAACTTAGAAGGCTACCCAGCACATCCACCAGATGTCCCGTAGTGGTGACAAGGTAGATGTACACTGGTAGCGAAGGCTCCATAGACGCCCATTGGTCCAAAAAATGGCGGCTCGTGGGCACTCCAGCGCCCCCTGGATTTTGGGGGGCAAACTACGCAAACGTGACGTAGAATGACGTCACGCATACGTATGCTTTTGGCGCGAATTATAAAGCGGTCTTTCTGTAGAATCCGCGTTTTCGAGCCCGTACCTCTCGAAGGTTGCTGCCTTTCAGCGCGCCCCAACCTTTGCCAGTCAAATGTGCTCGAGTTCCTGCTAGTTATGGCCTTGTTAATGTGCAATTGGGAACGCAATGAAAGTGACTGGTAAAGGAGGGGCAGCATAGAAAGGCAGCAACACTTCCAGACACTGGCAAAGCATGCATGATTCGTAGTGCAAATACTGGTGCTAGTACTTTTGAGAGCTTTTGAGTACAGCAAGGTATGATGCAAGGTATGATGCACAAAGCACTGGCTCAAGTGCACAGTTCACAATAGAGTGTATGGCAAGTATGGTTTTTATAGTTTCATATTCATTGTTTATTGCAGCAACCAAACAAATACAGTCACAAAGCACACCCTTGGCACACAAACAAAAAATACATGTCACAGGCAGCACAAGCAGTATTGTTTAAGTTGGCTAATCATCTCAATAGTCACAGTGCAGATAGGAAAAAGCCCTGAAGTGCCACGAAAGTTGTCAGTTAGGATATTGAAAAGTATAGAAAACAATGCTACGACAGCTTCAATTGAAGCAAACATAACATGACATAAGTAGGCGCATCAACACAGACCATAGAGCACACTGGGATTATTCTTCACATTTAATTTCTTCAGCTGAAAGAATATAGCAGGTGCATTTACATCTGCAAGGCAATGTTAAAGCCAGCTTTAGCACCCTCAAACGTGCTCAACGTAGGAGCAAATACCATACATTGAGCCGGCGTACCATCTCCAGAGTACTTCTAGTCGTTAGCCGGATCAATTTGAAGTAATTTTACGTCAACAAAAGTACACATGAAGTACAGCGTACAGTGAAGTGCAAGAACATTCGCACACCTCAGCACTGAAAGTGTGTGCCCTGCAGTGTAGTACATAAATATCCCCGAATACATGAAGCCAAGTACGCACGAACGGGTTACAGCTATGAAACACGAGCGAACAGCCCGCCGAAACCATATCGAAGCTATCGCGCATACCTAGAGCAGACGACACACCTGTGAAAGTCCAGCGGGAATCGATGTAGCGTGACACCAATGGTACTATCCACGCTGTCGCAGTGTACCACGGAGCATTGTTTCTTCACATGCCGCAAGCTCATCTTGAAATGAAGCGCTAAGCGCTTCAAAAGAAGAGCGCGAAGCGTGCAAAGACGGAAAAAGACTTCGCACTGGCCGCACGCCGAAGGAAACGACAAAACCGAGAAAACTGCCGCAGCGGTGCAGCGGGGTGCAAATCTTACCGAACGGTGACAAAGAAGCGACGTGCAAGGACGACGAAAACTTCGCAAAAGGAGCATTTTGAGACCGGCGAGCTAAATTTATACCGCGGCCGGGATCGAACCCGCGTCTTTCAGGCCAGTGCCAGAAAATATGTTTTAGGTTCATTAAAATCAGTTTGATTTCCTGAGAACCAATCCATCAGTTTTTCGACGCCATCCTGGAGGAGCTTCACCGCCTAACGAGAACATTCGTGAGGCACAATAACAGAGGTACCGTCGGCGTAGGTGTTGAGGTCGTCTATATTAAGGCTGCTTATATTGTTAAATTAAATGTTCGATACTTGTGGCTAGTGGACTGATCCCTGTTGGACAATATTTTAATTTAGGAAAAATGTTGTTGGGGTCGCAAATTCTTTACCTAGCTAAAAACGTTTTATACGGGCCTTGAAATTCAAAGCGGAAGAGATTTTATAAGCAAACTATTGTATCGAACGCCTTTGTTCAACAGAGAGAAAGGCCTAAAACCACTTTGTTTTGATGGGTGACAGTCATTTTTCTCTTCTAAAATTGCCTTTTCTTGCTCGAGTCGTGGGTGGATTAACACATTTGAATTATTTTTCGGGTACATTTTCAATGAAGCGAATGCGTGGCTTAGAGGCTTGTGCTCTAAAAAAAACAAATAATCGAAACTGATGCTTACAGCTTAGAATTCGCTCTTTTTATCTCAAATTTTGTACGGCTACTTGAGAGCACAGAGAACGGTCAATCATGTTTTTTCAAAATTGCCTTACGTAACAAAGTATGTTAAAAATAAAGTAGTTTCCTATTTAATCAGGCGCAGCAAGTTTTGTGTGAACCATCTGGCGCAGTCTTCGAGCATGTAAACCTGGAGACCACCATTATTAAATTTGGCTCGAATGCCTAGTCGATCTGGACGTGAACAGCAGTCGTCCTGAAGTCGAATAAAGGAAGCGTATTTTATTTAAAGGCTTAAAGCTACATTTTTCAATTTGACTTAGAAACGATGACTATTTGGAAGAAAAAGTGAAAAAAATTTTTTTTTCTCAGTAATAGCGGAAAGGTGGACCAAGAGAACGTGTGTCTCCTAAGGAGCATGTCTTTGCTCTTTTCAAAACATTTCGCTTCGGCTTTCAAGCAGTGCATTGTGTTGGAAAGACGGCCATCTGTAAGTGACATCACAAGCGATACATTCGCTTTTGAATCACTCTAAAAAATAACTATGAAAAAGACGAAAGAACAGTGCGCCTCACTTTGCTTCTACTGATTTCAAAAACTGCATCATTATGTAAGAGGTGCACAATTGTACTTAACTTCAACTTTAACTTTTAAAGTTCAAAAAAGCGCGGACTCCTACTCAGCAATCTTCAGTAATATTCGGCCTGTAGGAGGCTTAGATTTGTACCCGTCATAGACCACACGAGAACCGGTAACATGATTTTATAAACAGGAGTGTAAAAGAGATAAAAGTGTTTCTGCATAATAAGAGTTTACGTTAACTTGAAACCAATTATAAGGCAAAATGTTTCACTGCTCTGGAGTGGATGCGGCCTTCGTGCTTTCGTTTCCGATGGATTATCAAACAAAGACAAAGTCCTGGCTTAGAGAGCAACTTACTCGACCCTGCTCCAGACTATAGTAGTTACTGAATTTAGGTTCACGATATATCCTAAACATTTTATGACGCCTCTTTAGCACCCCCGTTTCTCATCGAGATCCTATGTTGCGATGCATTTCGCCTGACACGAAGTTTCTGCCAAGCTACCCAGGAACGGAGCTTGTTTAAATCCTCATATTCTTCTTTGTTGCCTTCATACTGCTGGAGTCATTCACAGGGCAAAAATCAATACCATATCTGTTCACATGCAATGAAAAGAAATCCGTGCTGGGTGGTTTGTAGTACGTACAAATTTTCGTTTAACGAAAGGGATTCACTACTAGGCTTTATTCAAGATTTGGCACGGAACTAAGATTAAAGTGTTCCCATAATTTCAGGCGCTTGCTTGGTTGGAAGTACATGCTTTCTGGACACGATCGTGCATGCCCTTCGACTAGCTTGATCCCTATACGTATAACACAGGTATTTAATAAGAATATAATCTTGTTTACACGCAGATGCCGAAAGCGTGAGACCGCTTCATCAGTTACAGTACATTTTGCGTAGCGCTCTTTAAAGCAGAAGTCACGAGAAATCCTTTCAACATTACCGTACGTGCCCTAATGATACCGTATATCTTATATTACCATAGCGGCTGATAGGTTTTGTAGTTCCCGTCCTTCAAAGTAGGAAGAACAACTAGATAAATATTGCAAATACCACGGAGTTGACAGGAGCACCGACATGATCGCGCCGCAGTGCATTCGGGTCAAACCGATCACGCCACACTGACAATCTCAGAGTTTCAGCGCATTCTCCGCCTAAGATCTTGTCAGCTAGCCGATGCGTGCTTGTACGCGCGTTGTTTCGTTTGCCGCACCTTTCGCTGGCTCAGTTAGGTGCGCGCGGCACCTGTTAACATTTTCGCGAAACAAAACGCAGGCGACAGCGACTTTGAGGAAGGCGGGAGCGCTCTGCTAAGCTGCTGATTATAATTAAACGACGTGCGGGCAACGAAGCACCGTACCTTCTGATAATGTCAGGACGCCGTATATAGGAGGTGTTACGAAGGACCGCCTGGTAAAGCATCAGTCGCGCTCTTTAATCAGCAGCATTGCCTCTGCTGTAAATTTAACTTAATGGTTGAAATCGAGACATCTCACTTTATCTTGATGATGATGATGATGATGGATTTTTATGGCGCAAGGGCATCTATGGCCAAAGAGCGCCATGGCACAAGGTGTTTTTTCAAATTCTCAAGGTGGGGTCGAAGACCCATTTCCCAAGCCTTTCACCCTAAATAAACCGAGCACCAGACCAGGGGAAACCTTGTACCCATTGTATCACCGGTGGGTACCCGGCGGCACTGGGGATCGAACCCCGCACCTCTCGCATGCGAGGCGGAATCTCACTTTATCTTGCTGGTCAAAAAGAGTATAAAACACGTGGGCATAAGACTTATAAGCATTTGTTACCCGAGGAGCTCCTCGGGGGTGTAAAACATATCGTCTCTTCAACCTTAGTATTGTAATGACGGCAACGCGTAGGAGACGATGGACTGATGTAGTTGCGTATCGGCGAATAGCAAAACCGGCCGCGCAATGAGGATTCGGTGAGCGTTAAAGTTCTGTACGTTGTCAAAATGAGTCTGGAGCACTCCACTCTAGCGCGTGTTTGATACCCACCTTTTCGCTTCGCAAGAATTTTTTTTTTCAATGACTAAAGTGTCTGCAACGTATAGAAATGGCAGGCACTCAAATGGCGCTGCCACTCAGTACTGTCATAAAAAGCAGTCTCAATCCTCTTGTGGGACCGATCTTGCGAACACAATATTTTCCTTTCCAGCTTCTCAGCAAATGCGGCTCGGTGCACGAATTGAAAGGTGTGTGAATTGGTTCTCTGTGGTGGACATGGTTTTCACAGCATAGAATCTCAGGTTTCGCATACGACAAAAGGAAAGGATTGTTAGTGAGCGGGAGGTGAGGAGAAGGCTGTGCTAGAAGGGATTTGGTTTTTCAAATGTGCGCAGCTACAGGCCGACCGTAATTCGTAGTAAGACATAAGGAAAATGAAACTTACTTGACAGCTTCTGCGTCTGGCGTCCTAGGTGCGACATTAGAGCGCATCTGCCGTTTATGCCCCACTCGTATTTTCTGTTCAGAGTTTTAAAGCGCTTGTTTTGACTCAAATGCTCTGGCACGTGCCGAAGTAGTGTAGTGTAAGCAAAACTGCCATCACAAGCTGTATTTAAGCCAGACTATCCTAAGGCCTGCATGAGTTTTCTTCACTCCCTTGGGAATCAAACATTTTGAGGATGTCATTGCTTGTATTTTCGAAGATCGTATCTGGTACAAGAGCTGTTAAATTCAAGTCGCCACTCTGGTCGCATTGGGAAACTTTTCTCTCAGACGGACCAGTAGCCGCAAAGAAAGACAAAGGGAATAATTGGAGAGACTACTCCTTGTGCTGTTATAACGTTTTGAAACACGCGAAAGCTGGAAATTACTAGCACACGATTACTAGCACAGGTCGGTTAACTAATGTTGAATAGTTAACTTTTAACAATTACTGTTAGGCTCCTTAATTTTTTAGAGGCGTGTAGCCCACCGTAGGTAATATCGATATCAGTTTTTATAATTTCAGAAATATGGTTACGCTCGGACCTGTGGCCCAACAAATTATGCCTATTTCGACGAATTACGCGCACTGGAGAGGTTCCTTCGCCTGCAAACCTTTCGAAAGCGCATGTATTTTGGCGCGATGTAGCCAAAAGTGGTGAGGCCGCTTCTAAAATATGAAAACTGATATGGATACTAATAACGGTGGGCTACATGCCTCTAAATAATTAAAGTGTGTAACAGTATTAGTTAAAAATTAACTATTCAATATTAGTTAAGCAGCCTGCTATATAGAACCTCTTAGCTGTAACGTGATGTTTTACACCGCTGACAATGCTGTGCCGAAAAAAGCGCATTTTTAAAATTCTTCCAAAGTATTATGTGAAACACCCGCGTATGTGCTGAGCCCAATGGCCCAAAGCCTGTTCTAGTCACTTAAAAGCTCGCCTCGCTTAATTTCTCTTTTGTAGAAGAAACTTTGATGTGATGAAATAAGACGCATTAGTGCGTCTCGCACACTTGCCGATGTTCGGATATACCTTGCTTTTTGTACGCCGCCGAAGCTGTTACACTTCTCCGGTTTTAACTGTTAACAATCCTTACACACCACTCCCTTTAATAACCCAACCAAAACTCTGGGCTCAAATTTTTCATTTGGTGCCAGCTTTTCCATCAACACCTACAGATAGAAATTTTGGTTCGAGTTTCTCGAAAAAGATATTTAGAAAAAAGCTAGGCCTCGATTCACCAGGCTGGCTGCCTGGCATGCATATTTCATGAATTTCTCGAAAATATCGTCTTTCTATTCGTACATATTCCTCACATACCACCGCCTAGACCGCTATTGTAGCCTTAGTTATGGGCCTTCATTTCGATAATAAAGCAAGCGGTATAAATTCTCCACCGGTATCTATACGCATCTCCCCCGCGCTAGTACTTTGAGATAGCCTTTGCGGAATATAAATATTTGACCGCTGAATGCGCGCCGACTTTTTGTGTGTGCCTCTTTTAGGCGAAGTTTTCTCACAGAACCTTTCTGCCTAGGCACTGCGAGTTCAGCGCTTGCCGCCCCCTCTGTTAGCACCACGCAATAATCGGTGAAGCAAGGACTTAGAAAGAAGTCTTGGTTCGTGTTACGACATATTGCCTGACGTGCGTGAAATCATCCTGAGGTCTGCTTCTTGGGAAAATCGCTACGGCCCGTTCGCAATATGGAGGTGTGCGGGCAGCTCTTCCAGTCGCATACATGATATGCGGCACGTTCTGAATAGAATGCGCCTTCGCAGCTTCAATTTCTGAAAGTTCTCAGCTCAGTCGTTCTTAGGTGGCTTCTTCGGTATGAAACTTGAATAAGGAGCACGAGTTGGCGGATAGGAACGCGGTGGCGCCGGCTTCCGCAGTTCAACCGAGGTGGAATGCAAAAGAGGCCCTTTCTTTTGAAGTTTCTATGTACGCCAAACAACTCAGGCGGCCTAGTTAAGGTAGAGACGTCCAACAAGTTTCACGTGTTACATCACAGCCTCCCCTCGATGCGTAAAGCCGAGACTTATGTCATTGCATTAATTTAACTACTTATATCTGATCATTCGCGGCGAACTTGCGCTGGGAAGGAAGTGTTCATAAGTAACATAGCCATGCAATAAAAGAGCAAGAACGCTTTCAAAAGAAAAGAAAGCCATTTCGCGAGCTTTGTGAGCACATATCGATTGCTCGGCGTCTCCATACCAGCTGATCACGTTCCAGCAGCAATTCTTTGCGCAAGTCGCGCTCGTTCTGTCAACAACCTCCTCTTTGGCTCTCTAGCGTTTCACTGACATCGGGGGTTTCTTCAATTGGCATAGCACAGATTGACAGGGCAGTAAGAGATGAAGCTTGAGTGAGGTCAAAAAAGAAGAAGCGCAAACACGAACAAACGCAAGGTAGACAACAACAACAACGACAACAAACGCAAGAAAGCGACATGAACAAGTGCTTGTCTTTGTCACTGTCTTGAATTTATTCGTGTTGTCGCTTCTCATTTCTGTAACATGCACCAACGAGCCCAGCAAAATGTTCTGCTCGAGTAAGGTGATCATGATGCAAAATGCACGAATATTTACAATGACCTGAGTAGTAATCATGGTTATTGGATTCCTCGCTTCTCATTTTTTCTGGCTATTGTGAAATGCGTGCGCTGCTTCGGTGGCCAGTAAAACAAAATCGCTCTTACGTGCGAACAAATATGTCACGTCACCTGCTGAGCGTTGTCAATGGGAGATCTGTAGATCCCACACGGCTGCGCCAATTCAGCCGGAAATGGCCAATTCCTCCGCAAGTACCGATGCTATATCGTGTCTATGACCGCAGAAGGGTGATATCTTGAAACCTTCCTTCGTGACACTGACGTAGCAGGAAAGATAAAATGGTTTTTCTGGTGAACACATAGCAAACATTGAGCCCTCTGTCACGTTTCAGTACCGGCGAACATCGTGTCGGCGGGCGCTAATCGGATCATGCGCGCCATATTATAACTGCCTTCTTGAAACTTGCTGCTGCAACCCCAGACATACTTTTCAAACGTCGTGTTTGATACTGATCGAACGAGAGAGCTGAGAGGAGAGACAGGGAATAGGGAACACACAATGCGTGGATGGCTACCTTTCTCATAGAGAACAGGAAAGGAGAGGGAACTGAAGGTAAAAAAAGGTAGAAAGTTTAGTTCACAGTTCGAAAGGAACGCGTATATGTGGCTCTGCGTTATCAAAACAATGGGTTCCCACAGTCTGTCTATAGTCTGATGCTCAAGCCTGGTTCTCTTCGGTATTTCGGGAGGGGCTTGAGATATGATGTACTCTTGCTTTCTCAAGAAATCATAATGGCCAGTAGAGAAGCCTAACGATTTTGATGCATAGTGTGGCATTCCGGAATATCTTGCATAGAATTGAAGAGAGAGAGAGAGAGAGAGCACAATCCTTCACACCAAAATGTCGGTAAAATCACAAAGGCATGATCGTAAAGAGGAGCTTTAATGTCAAAACATCCTGGAACAAGTAATGCTTGCGTGACCATACTTTCCATTCGACTCGCTGATAAAATGCTTTCCTTGAAATGCATGTTCCTCACCTTAGTTCATAAAACAAAAAAAGAAGTTAAAGAAAAGATAAAGAAAAAAATTTATATGTTATGATAGTCTATTTTTCTGCAAACATAGCACGTAGTAGCACACATATGTTCATGCATCGTTGTTATTCTTCTGTGTACGTCGTGTTCTCTATGCGTTCACTTTTGCTCAAACCCTACAAGATCGGCAAAGTTCGTTTGAGGTAACCCTGTTGCTTTGCAGGTTTCAACGGTACCTCACACTATCTTGGTGGTGCACTCATCTATCGTAAGTTCCTTTTAGAGCAAGAACCTAATAGGGAGAGTTTTATGGGGCCTACGGCGCGTTTACTACGCTAGGCTTCGTATTATGTCGTAACTGAATACTCCCGATTATCCTCCCCCGACCCCTCCTGTCATATAAGTCAATTCGGGTGGATCCGCTTATTGTGGGCTGAGGATTGAAGTAGATACTATCGGTAATATGCAGTTCGCTCTCAGGCACTCGAGGCGGACGCGGGGGCTAACCTTACTGCATATGAGGATATACGCTGAAGCTATTGTTTACTGTCACGCAAAACTGAAAAAAGAAATGTTGACACCGAAATTAAATTTTCATTAACTCCACACTTCGAGGTCACATTTCATGTTATGCAATCATGGAATTAAAATTTTAATATTTTGAGAAAGTTGATAAGATAAAGAATATTTATTTCTGATAGCCTCAGGAAAATTTCGTCACGTTTTGATCTTCACGAAGTTGAAAAATATTTGTTCGGTTTCATTCAGGCGAAATATGAAATATTTCGCCTGAATTGGGCTCAGGTTGGGTGGCTAAATATAGAAAGCAAACTGCGACAGAATAAAGGGCAAAAAAAAACATCAAATACTAGACAAAGGTTGGGGAATACACTAATACCACCCTGTGAAAATCACTGTGCAAAAATATTGGCAGGCCAGGGCAGAAACATTTTCACCTTTCATTGCTGCGAATATATTTCTTGGTCGCGATGTACTTTAGTGCTGGAAATATTTTATTAAACCGCACTATATACCCGTAACCATGAATGATCAGCGAAGGCAATTTGTATTTCTTGTGTAATTTTGTTGTGTTAGAGGGAATCTATAGAATACTATTCGTGTGAATCAGCTGCATGTAAAGAGTGTTCAATAAAGGGGTTAGGGACAGCTTTCAATCAATGCTCAACTCGCACTCTTAGGGATCATTTATTTGTAGTTCCCTGGCGTTTTCTATCTGTCAGGCATATTTATTCAATTATTCCAATACGCAGCTGAATCAGTAATTTCCACACGTTGAAGAGAGTACTCACTTGAAGATAGTTTTGCCAAAAGTGCCTCATTTAAAATGGGTTTATTATGCGTACGAAACGACCTAGGCGGACTTCCAGCTTTCATTCGCTTCATCACTGAATGGCATATGAAGATGCAAATACATTCTCCCCGGACAATAGTAGAGAGATGTGTTAACGTAGAGGTGCTACCTGTCACCTCCGCCCGAGCGCTTTCCCGGTTTTCGCGACACGGATCCTTTTCATACGTCGTTTGCACGCGCTGGAAATTCCTCTTCTAAGCTAACGGTTCTATTTCCAGCTCTTCTGTTTTTATTTGAGCCTTTACAAGAACAAGGGAATACTTAGACCGAAAATGCCGGCATTCTGTTAGAGTTCGAATAAAAAAATTGAATGCTAGTCGGTTAAATTATTAGGTTCGACAAGCAGAGCGCACTCGAAAAAGTTCTGGTTCTCGTATGCATGGATGATATTCTACTTGCTGCTGTTTGTTTCACCCCTGAAATATGTATTTTTTCATTTGGGTGCCAGAATGATTAGCGTTTTTCATCGCTCTGAATTTGATAAAGAACACAGGCGGCAGAGAGCTCTTTTTTTTTTCAAAAGACATAAGATAGGTTCTTTAGCGCTAAAAAATGGAGACACTTATCTAACTGTAGAATTCAAGCTGTCGATGTCACCATTTCTTAGTGCCCCTGGTATTCATTACCGTGCCCTGAAAGCCAATGACCTCTTTTACAGAATCCGTGCGCTTCTTTATTCACCTACCATTTGACATTTTGTCCAGCATTAGCATGCATATAGAGAAATGGAAGGCCTTTAAGGAAAAATTTCAAAGGCGGAAAAGCGCCAAATACTTCAAGGTTTGTAATGAAGCAGAACAAATAATCACCGGTCCTCATCTGACACAAACACATCATCATCGTAAGTACGTTCTTCAATTTCCTGAGAAAACAGGCTTTATTGCATAATATCAGCGCAACAGTGCTGGAGTTTTGTGTTCATTTAGAAATGTGTTTAGAATATGTTGGCCTCTTGAATCCCAGTAGGCCACTCTTTTGTGTGTTTTGTTGGTGATCATGAGTAATGCGCTGTAAGGTAAATAAGTTTCAGAAAATTGGCTACCTCGTGGCGTGAAACCTTTCTTTTGCAATAATAATTACTAGCGTCATGATAATTACCTGGCTGCATTAATTCGTTCCGCGACCTTACCCTACGGTGTACAAATGAAGCAGGGAGTGTCACCACCACCTGTCTTCTCCCTTTTATATCAGGATCGACTGCGTTGCTATTGCAGCGCACCATATACCAACTAATAAGAGGTTGCTGGATAGTGGCTGTTGCGTGTGACTTACGATAGTGGTATTGAGACACCGATGTCGCTGCGAGCACACGCAACAACAAAGTCGAGGTTAATGTAGACCCCTCGACAACAAAAACGGCGCACAATAACAAATAAAACAATAAAACAACTATAATGTCAACAATAACAAAAAGAACCAAAGGCATAACAAGAAGAGTAACAACAACATTAGCAACGACCACAAAAACGACATCCCCGTCAGCTCGAGCAACAACATAGAACACCACTATCTGCTTCGTCCTCGAGCCTAGACATACTGGTGACGCTTCTTCACCTCAGGGACTTTGTCTCACGACCTGAGAAATTAATGAAGAAGTGACTGTATGGTCAGTCACCCCACAGCAGCGTCTTACCGTAACGAGGCTGGCTAACAACACCAACAAAGCCAAGCACAGCTCCCGTGCCTTGAAGTTCTTCGGCAGAATACGACAAAAAGCTCGAAATATAGCTGCCAGGTTACGGCGCAGAAAATTTAAATATCATCGACCTATAAATTACTGTAAAGATTGGCTCGTGCCCGTGAGGGCCCAGATGGTCAACTTTTAGGCCTCACTCGAAGAACGAAAAGTTTACCATTTTTTTTTGCGTGAACGGAACCGACCACGGACGGTCAGCCTTAATCTAGCCAGTAAAACGAGCATATACCTAATGACAGGCACCTTTCCTGAGCAAACCTTTTTTCTAATATTGTATCCTTTTCTCTTCCTATTCGAATTATTATAGGCGGTGAAAACTGCGGCTGTGGAAGATGATGAACGCAATCACCGAACACTTGCTTAGCGCATGCTGGCTTCAAAAGTACTCCCACCTGTATCTTACGAATCCTTTAAACTCTTTCTTCGAACCATCCCCCGCGGTGGCTCAGTGGTTACGGTGCTCGGCTGCTGACCCGAAAGACGCAAGTTCAATCCCGACCTTTGGCTGTCGAATTTCTACGGAGGCAGAATTATATAGTCCCGTGTACTGTGCGGTGTCAGTGCCGTTTAAAGAACCTCAGGTGGTTGAAATTTCCGGAGCTCTTTACTACGGAGACCCTCACAGCCTGAGTGGCTTTGGGACGTTAAACCCTCATAAATTAAAAACCAAACGTTTCTTCGAACCACGTCTGCTAAAGATTAGAACTCATTTGTTTGCTCCTTCACTGCCACTACTTTACGGAGTAAGTGTCTTAAGCATAAAGGAGTTGAATCCACATCATCACCGAATGGGCACAGCGACGCATATGGGACGCTCTATTGTTTCTTTATGCAGCCAGACATACACGCCGTAGAGTTGCAACTAAAGCTAACTCAGTGCGAGGAACAAAATGCTCAGTAGATAACTAAAGTGAGCGCAATATGTCCCGAGCATTACCAGTCGCAAACATAATGAACACCGAACGGAACGTGGTTGCCACGAATCTGTGCACTCATTCCAATTGTTAGACGATTTTTAAAACGGGTTGCGCTCTCGTGGAAGTGTGCGGAGTTTACACTTCCTGCATAAAAACAGCTAGCAAATATCCCGACGGGCAGAATGCGGTGCCTAAATGCTGTAAATAGCAGAGTTGCTGCCAGTTTAGTTACAAAAGCTGCGCGTTTGTAAATGAGGCCAACGGCAGGCGGCAACATTCGTTCCCACGAACCCTCAAGCGCAGAACATACAGCGAGCAGCTAACGACAGGCTTCGGCACAAAGAACCTGGCAACAGCTGGCCGGCGCATAAGTTTCGAAGTACGGAGCTGCTTGCACAGAGCACGTCACCAATGTTGGTGGCTTTACGCTGGGTTAAATCTCGATCCGAAATTCCTGAACGCTGTTCCTTCATAGAAACGAAAGAAGAACCCGCATGAAGCTACGCATTTTAAGCCGAGGGCAGACTTTTCGATAATAGCTTGAGAAACAAAGGAGGCGCCAAATCAGCAAGAAACTCTAAAAATGATCCTTTTTTTTAGTCCTGCGGTCAACGCTGGCACTGTCCCATTGTTTCGCGCTACGTTTGCTTCGGCGTTGTTCCCTTGTGGTTATTCCGCTCGAAGCCAGGCCCAAAATATCGTCGTATACTTTTCGCCTGGGACTCCGTTTTTGCCTCATTGCATAGCTCAATTGCTGCAAACATAACTTGCTTCTGAGTCAAGTCGGTGTTAGCATATTTTGCCGAAAACTAAACGCATATTTTGCAGCCCCATAGCATGGTAGTATTTGGTGGAACAATGAGTTATGACTAGCTGTTTCTTTCTAAAGAATCTCTATACCAAGCACATACTTTGGTACCCCGTAGCCTGGTAGTATTTAGGGGAACATTGCGTTATGCCTTCCCTTAGGCATCAATAGCAGTTTGCTCTAAATATTGTCAATATTGTGCTTCTGTTTGCCTAATGGCGTTAACTACCGTCAACGTGCGGTCGCTCAATTACTGAAGGTGTCCAGGTGGCATGAGTCGTGAATTAAAAAAAATAAAAACTTTACATTGCAAGGAAACAAGAATTTAATGATATCAATATTGATTTAATGCCAAGACAAAAGCACAGGTTCTTGAAATTGCCATCAATCTATAAAAGTTCAAAAAAACATATCTGCCATCAGCTGGGGTTTCCAGAAACCTAATTAGATGTTTTGTTAACAAGATTTCACGGCTCGTTTTTTTAAGTTAAGTTTTCGAGAACGTGAAATTGTGCCTTTAGGCGTGAAAAGAGCGTCCCGAATCGTGTGTTATTCCCCGCGTTGAATTGTTCACTCCAACTGCATTTGTTTTGTTGCTCTTGATAGAGACCTGTTCTCTAAAACGAACGCTACCTCTCTTTTATTATGGAGGTTTTTGGCCGCCTGTCTTTGTTTTGAATAATTCAAATATTCAAGATTATAGGGGTCAGACTTGCGTAAGTCAACCCATCTTCTAAGCTGTATATATACAGGGCGTGTCACCTAAGACTTCACACAATTTTTAAAAATTGGCTCTTCAAGTTAGAGTGCTTTATTCGGCATAGCATTTTCAGTGATTTTGTATATCAGAATGCAGCTAGGACGTGCTTACTAGCAGGCTGGTTAACGAATATTGAGTAAAATTTTAAACTATTAGTGTTATTGTCCTTAATAAGAGCGGCATGTAGCCCGCTGTAGTTAATATACATATAAGTTTTCAGAAGTTCTTAAACGCGGTTTAAGAAACCCTCGCCGTTGTAGCCCGACGAATCATGGCGACATCGCGCCAAAATACTCGCGCTTTCGAGAAGATTGCAGGAAAATTAACTTTTTCAGTGCAACGTCTCCACTCGTCGAAATAGCTGAAATTTGTTAGGCCACAGTGCCAGACACTTTAGTTGCTTAACCAACTGGCTTCAGCAGCAATGCTATTGCAACAAAAAAGGCAAATACACAGGAATAAAATATCAGTTAGGGATTAGTATCGTCAAAAGGCCTTAAAATGCTTAGCATTTTTATGCTTTATGGGAGCTTCGCCTGTAAAAGAAAGGCCAAAATGAGTTACAATATGGAACCTAAGTAGTTTACACGTGTTCCGCCTTGCGCCCAGCTTGTTGTGGGCACCAGAACGTGGCCTGCAACTCGGGGACCAAAAGACTGCTCTACCGCATCCTGCCACGTCTAACAGCAGCTGTAGCCAAAGAGGACTTCCTCGTGCTTTCACCGAGGAGTTCTCCGGCCGTATTTTTCCCTCGAGTGTCAGTTATTTTGCTGGATCTTTTTGCAGAACTTACCGCTGACAACGGTGATCAATTTTTAAAAGGCTATTAAAAGTTTCAGGTAAGTTACAATCATTTTAAAGGTCCAAGCTTGTAAGGTTTTTTTCTTTTTCTTAGCGATGTGTCTAGTTGTAGAAGAACGCGTATTATGTCATTATCCGCTGGAAACGGCACACCACAGAGCTTTCCTTTCCCGAGACTCTTCTCTCTCTGATAAATAATTTTCGGAATAACAAAAAAAAAACGAGCGACCGTTTTTTTAAGGTACAATCCACAGCGGTGTTTCGTTTGTTTATCAAAAGCCGTGACCGCGGCAGCCGTAAACTTTTATTTCATGGCATCAATTATGTTCGCGACCCTGTTCGCCATTATACAACACACCAGTAAGGCAGTGTAACGTAAGACCAGGATAGTTTCGCTCGATATCAATAAATCAGGCTAGCGTTATCCACCTAGATGTTTGCATTTTCAAATATATTGATAGTACATTGAAACTCGGTTTTTGGGGAAAGGAAATGGCGCAGTATCTGTCTCATATATCGTTGGACACCTGAGCCGCGCCGTAAGGGAAGGGATAAAGGTGGGAGTGAAAGAAGAAAGGAAGAAAGAGGTACCATAGTGGAGGGCTCTGGAATAATTTCGACCACCTGGGGATCTTTAACGTGGAATGACATCGCACAGCACACGGGCGCCTTTTGCGTTTCGCCTCCATCGAAACGTGGCCGCCGCGGTCGGGTTCGAGCCCGGGAACTCCGGATAAGTATCCGAGCACTCTAATCAGTGAGCCACCGCGGCGGCTAATGATAGTACATCATTCCTATATCCTGTGAACAGTTCCTTTTGGCACAGAGGCCAGCATCCCAGCAATAACCATTCTCAAGTAGGATAACCTTCACTAACTTGAACATGAGTATAATTAAGTATTGCCTTCATACAGATACATACTTAACTTAGTAAAAGTATATATATATATATATATATATATATATATATATATATATATATATATATATATATATATATATATATATATATATATATATATATATATATATATATATATATATATATATATATATAGCGGCCGCGCATACAGCACGCGTATAATGTGCCGCTATTATTCTCTAATCCATAATTACATTTTCGGCTGTGAGCCTCACGTTGCAAAAGGAGTCAGACCACGTACGAACACTCGCTATCTCTTCGCTTCATTCGTCAAAGAAAACACTCGATTTACTTTGAAAACCCTGGAGAGCAACTGACCACTTATGAATGAAAAAGAAAAAAGCTGCATGATATGACCTCTTGTTCGCGTAGCGGCGCGCTAAGTATTCCTTTTCCTACAAACTTTTTCCTGACTTTTTCTCAGTCTATTTCTCTTATGCAATGAACAATGAACACATGGTAAGGACACCAACCGCTAATAGTGCCTTTTCTAAAGATATTCAATTTCATTTTTGCCAGCCTCCTGTGATATAAGTTATCCTGGAGAGAGAAAGAGAGAGAATAAGCTTTAAGTGCTTAAATGTTTTTTGTGTGTGCTCCTGGAGAAATGCACGGGTAATATCAACATGAGTGCTAGCATACTATTTTCATCGTCACCCCTATCATCATCATCATCGCCGCCACAAGCCCCACCTACTGAGTAAAGTACCCTGCAGGAAATTTGCTTTCCTTAACTGTCATCGATTGTCCCAGCGTTTTCTCAGCCGCGAGCTTCCTATTCAGTGATTTTCTACGCTTGTACCTCCACCTGACACTTTGCTTGCTCTAATTCGGTTTAGCACCCTTGGTAAGCCATTTATATTTAGCATTCCTACGATCACTGTATCACTGTTTCTTCTACATGATGCTGTTGTTTTTTACATAGTTCATCCTGCTGGTTTTCGTCGTGTGGTTGTTAGTATTTTTAGCTCCCACCATTCGCTGAGTACCTGTTTTGCGATCGTGTTAATACAGCTATCAGCTTTCTCTAATTAAACGCAGAAAGACTGCGGCATTTATCCGAAAGTTAGGCAAGTTTTCCAGGACAGTGCCAATTACAAGTTTCAGGTAGACAAATTTAAGCGCGAAAGGTTGTTTTGCAATTAAAAACTGAAAATCGGACGTTTTTCGCTACTGCTCGATTGCTCTGTAACGTAAAAAACGAAACAACGTATAACATAACTTATACAGGCCTCTGTCATTAACGAGTGAAATACGAGTAAATATGAGGCAGAACACATTTATCACGAAGGCTCCACTGATATAACCCAACCGCCACTTAAATCAGGTTTGCTTAAAAGCTTTAGGGCCTGCCCGGACACTCGTCTTCATTTTCTTCCATTCCAAAGCTCTGAAGTGGCCACCGTTCTAATCGGCGAAATACTTCCAGCCACTTTTTACGTAATTTTCTTCTCGGTCCCTCAAGCTTCTTAAAGTCCGATCAATGAAATCGATCTTAACTCCGACCCTACCACAGGGTCTAGCCAGAAGCCAGGCCCGTTTGGTGTCCTGCGTAACAGCGGCACAGCGGCCACATGAAAAAGTGGCCATCCACATACTTCAGATTCCACTATACCATCTATGAGTCCTTGTTTCACTGAATTACGTCATGTACCACTCCTTGTTTGACGCTCCGCGTCCCGTCTAATTGAAGACAGTCTGCCGCCTGCACTGCTGCCACTTTTAACGTTTGTCTAGCTTCTGAACTCATGTTTGAGTTTTACAGAGAGCAACTTCAGCAAACGAGACTTCATTGAAATTTGCTGTTTTTTCAAGCGAAGCAGCAGCGGGGCTTTAAAGTCGGCTCGAAGTTCAGACCGGACGTGTTACCGCAGGCTTCTCGGAAATGGCTGCTTTCTTTCCGCCTCCAAGGCGTGGATTGATCCAATCAGCTAAAGTACACGCGCCGTGGTGTGTTTGTACTTCATTTCTCTAAATCGCGCGGCATGTCGGATGGCATGCTTGGAGTCCATTATGCACGAACAGAACTGACGTACCTATTCGCACTTGCGGAAAGTTCGACACTTGGGGTGGGCAGACGGTTTGGCAGTCATGACGGGTAGCGACGGCCTAGCCTATAGGCTCTGGTATGTCCGGAGACTCTCAATTCGCTAAGTACTTATGTGAATTTGGCCCCGACCGGCTGTTGTAAGCCCTAGACTCAAGAGCGTTGCACTTGTTTAGGATTGAAGGCGATAACAGCGGGCTCAACTGAAGCGAAACAAAGGGTTCTTATGATGACACGCTGGAGACGTCGCTTCATTTTAGCAAACATTTAACGCCTTTTCCAATTGATAAATGGTGGAAGCTTGCAGAACTTTAGTACTTGTCCGAACACTCTATCTACTAATCGGCGCCTTCAGCAAAAGAAACAGTACTTAGGTATGAAAAGGCACGCTTCAGGAAAGACAGTATTTCTTTTTATTTCTAAGAGCGTGAATTACGAGAACCTTGATGGAATTTATCCTGCGTGGCTATCGCGCTCGGGGAGTGGTTCGGTTAGCGTATTTTCCTTTGCTTTGCTGAATAGGTGCTTGTAGTTGAAAAAATGCCATTTCCACCGAAATTACCTGGCTGGAAGTAGAGTTCGTTAAGAAAACATACGTCGCGACAGTTTAGAAGATCACTCAAAATTAAGAAAATCTTAAACGTAACGGTGTTTTTTGATGCTCTGCTTCAGAGGCGCCTCTGGAATGATCGGTACGAAGTGATCTGTTGAATGTGCATTTTCTTCGAACTCGATTGTGTTAGTCGAGTCTGAACATCATAGAGTCAATGAACTTGTTCACTGTTACTAAGTCAAGAAAAGAAACATTGGCGGTGGTTTAGCTCTGGTCAAACATAGAGTGACGCGATAACTGCAGCTGGCCGAGTGGAACTGGGTCACATGACCAACAATGTGACGAACCACGTGATCAGCTACGGCGCCGCGCCGCCGGCAGCTGCTCCGCACCACGTGACCAACCACGTGACAGCGTGGCGGCGCCGCCACGCTGAAGGCTCGAAATGCTACCGTAATGTAGCTGTCGCTACAAAAAGTACTGGTGGCATCTTTGAAAACGTGGTAAGATACGCCAAAATAGGACAGAGGAAGGGTGCGTCACTAGGAACATGAAAAATCAAGGCCACAACAAGTTAGGAGTGTAGAGCGCAACCAAGCATCGAGTACCAAGAGAACAGAACACTGCTACGACGCACCGCATTTTCCGAATTGTTCTGCGCAGGCTATACCTTTTTAAAAACAAAAATTTCGCTTAGTGCGGACTATCTGGTTTATGGGGGTTTAACGTCCCAAAGCGACTAAGGCTATGACAGACGCCGTAGTGAAGGGCTCCGGAAATTTTGACCACCTGGGGTTCTTTAACGTGCACTCACATCGCACAGTACACGGGCCTCTAGAATTTCGCCTCGATCAAAATTCGACCGGCGCGGCTGGGATCGAACCCGCGTCTTTCTGGCCGGTAGCCGAGCGCCGTAACCACTAAGCCACTGCGGCGGCAAGTTCGGACTATCTATATGTGTGGACTATAGATTGGCGTTGCTCCTCGTATTTGTTGTCTTTCACACCTTACCTGTTTGGATAACAACCTCGTTTCGCAATCCGCTCACCTAAATTGGTTAGGGGGCGGTAATAATCTAATAGAATATACTAAAAGACTGCAGATAGAAATGAGCAAATGCCAAGCAAGTAACCAATCTATTTCAATAATAAAGTGGTTCGGGGAAAAGCTCGTGAATATTTATTACAGCGAAGGACGCCAAAAAACTCCCTTCGTGATGCAAACACGGCACGCGTCCTTAAGGAAAAAAAACAAGGTATCGAAATTGGCACACGCTGTCCGATCGTCGCATGTGTACGTGCTTTAGGAAAGGAAGCCACCTTTGTCTCGCTTTGCTTTTTTTCATGGAAATCGAATGCCTTGCTGATTCCATTGAATAGATTGGAGCATGTGTCCCCTTAGCGCAGTTCCCCCGACCTATGATCTGGTGGTGCCTTTTATTTTCCAAAACAAGTTCCCGACCCGAAGTATTTCAAAACTCTCCTAGATACTCTTGAAACAACCGCGTAATCGATACGCTGCTCTCCGCAGCCGATCTAGAGATGACAATCTTGCTACGCGGACGTAAACGCTGGAATGTCCTTTGGGAAAAATGTAGTAAGAAAGTCGGCATAACTTTTTATCATAAATATTAGGATTCTATGTGCATACCATAAAGCAAATATTGTAGTTTAGAGCTTGAGATTGATTTAGATCGACTATAGTTCTTCAACGCGAGCCTCAGTCTCAGCACACTGCTTTTGTATTTTGTTTCCTAAGAAGTGCGGCCACTGCGTCTGGGACGGAAAGCATGAACTGCTGAGCAGTAGTAAACCATTCTTGTCACTCAGTCATCGTGCGGTTATCATTTCTAATAATTTACACAGATGTTCGCAGCTTTATATATTGCTGGAGTGACGCTTTCTAAATACGAACATAGCGCAACCGATTTCCGCTTATTTTACCGATAAAATCGAAAATCAAACTTTTTTTTCTGTAAATAATTCAGAACTACTTTGTTCTGTAAATTATATAAGAGGAAGTGTCATCTTGTATCGTGCGTTCGAAATATGTTTTTAAACTCTCTGTGACTTATTGGATTGAAGCGGAAGAATTAGCACGTCTCATGATTGCATCTACTGACTGTTGCAGCGCTTAATACGCACCGTAAAATGGTTCTCTCGCTTAAACCACTCGCTTATTCGAGCTTGAAATGTGACGCAGAGATGGTATACGACTGCCTTGTTATTTTCACCGCCAAATTTCAAGCATATATTTGCTTGATGCTTGGTGCTTACTTACATGCCTTCTTAATAAATATTTTGGTGTTGTGCTGCATGTCACACAAACCCAGCCTTCTATATATGGCATTGAAATCCTTTTCTTATAGAACAGGCACTAGCCTTATCGCCCATACCGATAGCTGCGTCCAAAAAGCTGCTCTGCTCTGTGCTTGCGGCTAGTGATGCCATTCTCACGTTGATGACATCTGCAACGGATCAGCGTAGCTTTTTCTTAGTGCGAGAAGAAATAAGGAAAGCAAACCGAAAATTAAAGCGCAGCCAGAAATCTATGGCCAAATCCGCGAGGAAAACTATCGACAATGCCTTGCCTTGCTGGGCCAGAAACTAGCCTACGTTTAAGGAATGAAGTCGGCGCTGCCGAAGTATCCGTGAAACAAAGACATCGAAGTAGAAAAAGATTTATGCTTAAGGACCAGCAAAAAGAAGGCCCGGAAAGGAAATCGCATGTGAGCAGAAATCTGACAAAAATAATCGGGCACCATAGTGAACATCGTGGTCCATATGTTGCTAGAACCGAACGATCACGCGGTGAACGCTTCGCCCGTGCGCTCATTCAGCCTCAAATCAGGGTCTTCGGGGAGGGGGTTTGGGAAGGCAAACTCAAATGCCTGCACTTTCTGACCCTCCAGCAAAATAGAAGATTCCCAGTTTCACGCCTGATCGTGACAATCTTCGATCTACCTTCGAACGACGGCAGACACTGATTCTAAAGCCCTCCGGCACATCCTTTCTCGATCCCATATATTGAAGGACAAGAGAACCATAGGTGGCCCTCACGAGGAAGAGAAGGTGCGCGCCTGCTCCTGGCACACGCACGTGGTCTTATGTTTCACCTTGGAGCCTCTTCAATGTATCCTTACCTTCCTTTTCTCTGTCACGATCTTTGTCTGTGACAAACCGTTCAATGCCTGCGGCTGTTTTTTCTTCTCTGCTTGTCGGCGCCTCACGTTCAGTCACCTTTGTTCGCTTGAGCCTTTACACGTCTCCTTGAGACTGGAACTAATCATGTCTTAAAGCACACTCGGCTCCTAGTGTTTGTTTTCGTTCATCCACGAATTTTGGCACTGAACACTTGTGCGTCTCTTAAATTTCAGCGTCCAAGTACGGAAGCATATTCAGGCATCCCGGTTATATGGTTAGGGAAAGTGGACTCGATCTGTGCTTTGCGTTCAAAACCAGTTGAAACGGAATAAGGCGCACGAAATAGAACCACAAGTTGTATATTACTGATTCCGGCACCCCAGAAAAAACAAACAAACAAGAACAATAAGAATTTATAGTTCAAAGCTTTATATCAACAACAGGGGCATCTAATAAAACTGTAGGACAGATTCGTGCTTTATTAGGGTCAGTGTTATTGCTATAATAAATGTAGAGGCCATGATCTAATCTGAAAGGCACTGTTGTAGTATGCCTTAACCCAAAACTACCTCGTTCACACGTTGGCCTATCAAAAGAGCGTTTTTTCAATGGTTTCGTTTAGACGTGATTACCGGATTGAGTACTGCGCATGCTCTGTGGCCGATACTCCTTACCACATTACCTAGCTGCTGATACGCATGCGCAGTAGATGAGAAGACAGTCGTCGCGACGAAAGGTTTGTTTCTGGAGCAACCAGCCATGCCGGTTGTTTCTTGTAGTTAGCCTCGAGTACAGTTATTGGTAGCCTTTGGGGGAGCAATTAGCTGCGGTAACGCGGTTAATCGGCGAGAGGACAACCCTCTTTATGACGTTTATTCATCCCTGTATTCGAGGCGACTGTGACTGTCTTCGATTACTGATGTGGCATCCCGCGACGTCATGTCAATGGGGCAAGGAAGCGCCGTATACGCCCCATCCAACACGTTCAGGAGGATTAAAGTGGTGGCGCTGGCGTCGTCAGCAACAACATTCAAACGCACACTTGTTTTCTAGAACGCTGAGATTATTTAAAAATGGTGGAATGAGAAAATGAATTTATGTGATTAAGGTTTTCAAAGTTAGCCGCCAAGACCCCTGGCCTCTCCACATTATGGAATAGAACATTTTAGATCGCAAAATATCGCTCCAGAAATTTAAAGAAATGATGAGGAAACTACAAAAAGCCGAACTAAGCCTAGAACTAAGGATGAAAATGGTGAAACAACTAAAAAAAACTACAGTCCTGCTTTGGCAAATGTTCGATGTTTTTGTCATCTTACAGATCTTCAGCATCCGTCCCAGTTTTGTCTTCCTTTATTCAGAACAAGCAGTAGTAGTGAGCACAAGATTAAATGAATGATATAGTCAGGGTAACTCAGGATCTTTCCTAACAGCGCAATCAGTTTTTACTGATGGCTGCTTTTAGCGCAGAATTTGATATCATTTTGTACCGACCGCCACCTACGAGATGGTGGTGGTACATGCGTCGTAGTAATAAACGAGAGAAGAAAAGAATTTTGCACTATCGCCAGTGCGCCAAACCTCTGCGAAGTAACCGTCACTAAAATAAAACCGTTTATTTACTCTATTTCTATACTTTGGTCATTTGATCTTGAAGTCATGCTCGTGCCGCTCGCAGAAGGTTCGAAAGTAGGAAAGCAGAGTCCACATTCCCCCTTCAAAAAAAATATATTTTTAATGATGTTCACCTTTCCGCCATCTTTTTTGCTAATTTACTGCTATAAGTGTTATACAGTTCCTATAGCCGCGAACATTAACATGTTTGTTTTGCCCTTTACGCTCGCAGGTAGCGGCACGAGGCCTCATAAATTGCTTGCCACCTGAGGCGCGATCAATTTCTCCGGAAATATTGCAAATGAGTGCGCCAGTGATCATGATGTTCAAGCCTGTCGTCGATGCTTTGCGCGTCTCGTTTGGAAAGTTCTTAGTTACTTTTTGCAATAACGATAGCAGCGCTGATTCTGCTATTCGACACCATCTAGTGCAGTTCCTTAATTGAATTCAATTTCTTGAGGGCACGAGTCTGCCCAATAAAGAGTGCCATGATAGACTGCCCTTCCTCTGTCCCTGAGACTGTGTGGTTGTATCGCATGCCACCAATAACAATACTCGAGGTTATTTTCGTCGTAATAATACCCGCGAAGCCTCCAATTCTTGCGCAAAATATCGCAGTCGCTGACGCGCCGCGTCAGCCTGCGTTCTTATTAATTGTAACTAATGCTATGTGAAGGAATCGCTATCCCCGCTAACCACTGATTGATTCATATTCACAGAAAGTGTAAGGGAAATTTCGAAAAGTACACACCACAACGCGATACGGTTCTGAGAGCAAATTCACAGAAAAATGTTGCAGTTTTTATTACAGAAAATTTTAATTCCAGAATAATTACTTTCACCGCCGAGCGGTGGTGATATTGCCTTTCTGTTGTGTCAGTGCTTTGCGCACTGACTCTACACTGCAAGTTTTGCGTGAAAAATGGTGTTAAAATTTCTCGTTAATTAAATAATCTGTGTCTGTCATTACATTTTACCATGCAAGTTACTTTCTTCCCATTTCCTTTCGTACAGGTGAATAATGCTTCGTGTTGGGCTAATTAGTTCATTCGTCTTGTTACATGAATTGTGCGACATAGACGATGAAAAACCAAGGGACAGGCCAAGTGCTTCTTGTAAAGTGGTAGGAATGAGTGCCCGAAAGGTGGTTTCCAAGGGAACCAGCATTCTGGTGATAACTATTGAAATAGGAGGGCATGCAGAAGCGTTACAATGTGCTCTCTGAAAAGCTGTTCGCTGAATAGGCGTCTTAACCATGCTGAGAATCGCCTTCACGTACGAGCACACACACACAAAAAAAATTCAGCGCCAAGCCAATGTACCCAATATACATAGCTAGACAGAACGCTACAGGCCCATGTTATGAATATAACCCACCGTCACTTGCATTCCTCATAACTTCTTTCGTGCATTAGGTTTATAGCCAAGTTTGGTATATTGTTCAGAAAAACTTCTCTGGTTAGCGTCAGTGTTCTCTTTCCGGCACTTGCCTCTCCCCCTTCTCAACATATGCGCCTCCAGGTAAAGCGAGTCCATTAACACCTCGGCTTTGGGGAGCCCATTCTTCAGCCCTCCCATGCGGCTTATGCTGGTGGATTAGAGCCCTGAATTATTTTCGGTTGCGCTGAAGATAAACAAAATACAGCTTCATGCTTTCATAAAGTATGAAAGCCTCTTGCACAGTTGCAGCAAGGGAAAGAATAAAAACGACGCCACCTGCATGTTTATGAGCCATTACGGGAGGCGTGCATTCCACTAGGCTACGTATAATCGCGGCCGTGGTGGTTGCATTTCATTGCAGGCGAAGCACAAAAGGCGCCCTTGTGCTGTGTGATGCCGGCGCACATTAAAAAACTCCACGTCATCGAAATAAACTGGGAGCCTTTTAACATGGCGTCCCTTATAGTCCACGCGTCGCTTAGGGATGTTAAGCCCCGGGATTTAGAATTCACAGTCTAGAAAGAGTTGCTAGCTTACAAAGGCGCAGCTGAAATTGAAATTGTTCCTTGCAGCGAAGGCACAAAAGACAAACTGTGAAAGTATCGCAAGCTTAAGCAATGGCTGCCATTAGCGTAGAAAGCAAAGGTGAGGCTGCAGTTAAGGGGGCTAAACGTGCCCAGATATGGAGAGGAGCAATTCCTGAGGTGAAAGCACTTAAGGTATTCTCAAATGAGCAACCCCCGAGCAGCATGACAGCGTATGACTGCCTGAGTCTGTCGAGAAAAAAAGATATTCGGTGTACGCGGTTTTTATGAAATTGTAATAAAAATATGAAGCTGACGTACGCGCTTTTGAACTGCTCTCCACAATGACAAAGCCCGTTTAAGCAGTGTTCACTTCTTGCTCACGGCCCACAAGGTGTTTTTTTTATCGTATCGCGACACATATTATTTTGCACTCTAGGCAAAAAATGCTGAAACGAATAGTAATGCAACTGAAGTGGCCATGAGCCCTGAAACACATTTCAGCCAGAGTCATAATTTTCAGGGCTTCTTGCGAAGTCGTTATTTTTCTGGTAAGGTACTCAATCTTAGGCATCCGCGAGGCCCATCGAAAATAAATGCGTTTAGGATGACAGGAACTCCAAATTGTTATAACAATCCGTCATCTTGCAATCCTGATCAAAAGCAAGCAGCCAACCGCCTTTATTAAGCCTGCACAAAGTATTGCTGAAGACCATAATGCAGTGTTCTGAGAAACTAGCAGAAGGTCTGGAGGCAACGCTAGTATTGGCACCGGCACAGACATCGGAGATGCTGAAGCTTAGAGCGGGAGCGCGAACGCTTGCGCGGTCAGAATGTTTGAGAGACTCGGCGAAGACAGCAGCTCCATCGGTATCCTCCACGAGGTCAACGGCAGCGGCTACCGGTTCCTTTCACTAAGTGGAGGCCTCCAATCAAAGGGCCACTTAACAGATCAGCCTCACTTTGCTCACAAAACAGCAACAACAGTGTTTTAGCCCGCTGCCTTTGCGTGAAAGTTTTAACGGTATCATAATACACCAAAAGTAATGGTGGCTGCTGCGCTGGAAGACAGATAATTTTAGTACGATAGGATTTGAGCCAACGCTCATAGATTTCACCGTTGCCTGTACGAATCCCCAGGCATTTGGCCCACCTGTTCACCCGGTTGTCGGAAAACTGCCACTAGAATTGGCGGAAAACTATGCCAACTGCTTCACTACTTAAGCCTGCACTCAGCGATTTCGGCTCTTTTTCTGAAGCCTGCTTGACTTTGTAGCAAAACAAATGTTTCACCTCTCTGGCCGACATAAGTGGCAGCTGCGACACTTAAGGCTCGGTGCCTTGTGACGTCAACACAAACTGCCTACCGAATTCTGAGAAAACTGCCCACCGTGGCAGGTGGAAGTTCAGTTAATGACGGGTCAGGTAAGAATACGTGGTCAGATGCCGCCCTGGTCGGTTGCGAGCAGCAATTTTTAAAGTTAGTTGTAAGCTCTAAATTCACTGCAGAAATTTTCAATTTGACTATAATACCCATAATGACCCGCTGTACAGATTTAATGCTTTAGAATATGACCATCAAAATCATTTCAGTGCCCCTTTAAGTTCTCGGCTCACTTTGTGATGCAAGAACTCGGTATCTGACTACCCGTCACTGCTCAGCCATTTGACTTCCGACGCACTGTCCGCAAAGCTTCGGCTTCCTTAACGAAGCACTTCATTTTCTGGCTCGGCTTATTCCAAAGCCGACCACGGAAGGGCAGTGCGAGTGAGGGAGAAAATTTGTTTTTCGCCGGAAATGAACACCGCTCCTAGTTTCGAAACGATCTTCAAAACAAAGCACCGAATTAACTCACAATGCCTCCAGTGAACACGACGTCAGCACTCTACGCACTAGGTTCAAGCCAGATTTTTCGCGGTTGCGTTTTATGCACCTGATCACATTAAAGGCTCAGTGCGAATGGAGAAAAACTAGGGCGTTCCACATTGCTACACACTACGAAACCTCTGCTTCTTTTAACTTGGCGGCATGGCTTGCCTGTAGTCATGTTCAGTGTTTTTTTTTCTTTTCGAGAAAGAACGCCACGTGCCTTCTAAACGAAAAGGAAAAGACTAAGCAACCAAACAAAACGTTGTTGAGCCGTTATTGAATGTCCCCGACACATTTACTGTTATTTTTCATGCAACCATTTTGTATTTTGTGTCACTTCCCATGCTTTAAAAATGAAGTCATTTCTCTCGGTGCCGTTCAGATCGGGGAATGCATTTCCCTTCCTTACCTCCACAAACTGACGTTTTATTCTCTGGGATGAAGTTTGGTGGAAAGTTCCGCTATTCTATCGCTGCTTGTTTTCATTTTCTCTTGTTTTTCTCAGCGCAATCGGTAAAGTCCGCAAACGCGGTTTCCTTTTCAGTTCTCGGTTCGGTGTTGCTCACTGTATTAGCGATGCTTTCTGGTCGCGTACTTTTATGCCCCTGCCTCTCCTTCATATCATTACCAAGGCTTTACTCTATGACACTCTATTGCCTCTTATTACACTTGGAGATTATTGCGTTCACGCCTTCTGATGTCCACCGAAAGCCGACTCCCCAAAAGAACTACCTCCTCCAACAAGTGCAGATTTCACAGGTGAAGCAAATTTTACTTTTTCCGGCCATCCGACGCTGCATCATCATAGAATACAAAATTGAAGTCACCAGCAAACAATGCGCCTGTGAGTAGACAGTTCGTGTTTCCG
The DNA here is from genome assembly GCF_052857255.1 of Amblyomma americanum. NCBI lineage: Eukaryota > Metazoa > Arthropoda > Arachnida > Ixodida > Ixodidae > Amblyomma > Amblyomma americanum. The sequence continues at coordinate 54,216,596 of NC_135500.1, forward strand.
TTGGCAGAAGTATAGAAATCTGAGAATTTTTTACTCAGTGGGAGCATTTTAAATCGCAACCGACATTGCTTTTAGAAGAAGCCGCTGCGGTGTGTTTTATCAAATATCATAATGCGTAACATTTCGATTTTCGTTCTATATCGTTGGTTTGTACACCAAGGCAATTTTTCTGCCGTTTGGGGGTTGGGACGAGATGAAAGAAGGCGGCTTACAAATATTATCGATGTCGTATTAATTCGGTAGTGTGCTACGTGGAACTGCGAGCTTTCTGGATTGCTAATATGTCGTATTATAGTTTTGAGAGAAAGCTTAAAAAGAGAGAAACCCGGCGCTCTCTCTTTTTACGATGGCAAGAAAGAAGCCACCAAAAAAGGAAAAGCGCAGAAAACCCAAAAAAGCTTTTCTTCCGTGTTGACACCAACACCGCGCCGTAAAGCGAAGTACGAAGGAGCTGCAAGAGAGCCGGGAGAAAGAGCGAAGTACAGATACATACTGCGCACTGATAAACTGAAAGCTTCTCTGCGCTACATCACCGTGAGCCCCATCCCCTACCACCCTCCAATTTCATTAGCAGTTTACCAGAGGGAGGCCCTGCTCAGTTTTCGACATGCACGACGGGGCCCTAGTATACCACAGGAGTAAAGAGGGAACGTTTCCAAGAATGGTCTTTCTCCGATAAGGCAGGCCGATATATCTATGGAGCATGATTTTCCTAACGCGAAGGATAATGTAATCGCCAAATGCAACGCCGCTCACCCCGCAGAAAGTTCGCTATAACACTTTTAAAATAGTTTTGCCCGGGCGCCGCCATTTGCTCGCTGTACTCCTGTGGGAACCTGGGGTCACCACGGTTGAAGTGGTAACGCCAAGGACGCCCAGGAGGAAAGAGACCAATATGGGAACGCCCAGATAAACCTGTTTGGAATGACGAATGCAGTCTGACTTTGGTTGATGATGTCCACAGTTTCCGAGGTCGGACTTGACGTTTTTTTTTATTTCAGCTGACTTTTTTTGGTGGATATTTCCAAATGCTGTTCACTTTTTTTCTCTGCAAATTACCTCCATTGGAGGAATTACAGTTGCTATTCGGTGATTTAACGTGGCATTTATTGGTGGTTTAAAGGTACACTTGCAGTTCATTATGGTTTTTTTGTCAAGCTTTGTTTTTGATTTGACAACGCTAATGATAGTTTGTTACCAGTAAAACCCTTATAGCAGTGCTGAGACGCACAAGGTAACGCTGTCTCCAATAAAACATATCACAAAAGGTAAATGGTGCAACTGTTGAACAAAGAATAACAAAAGTGGTACTTAATTTGTAAAATTACGGTTGCCATGTTATCGCTGTTTGGTGTTGCAAGTGCGCGGGGAATGATTTGGTTTGTGTTTTGACGGCAGTGAACGAAACACCGCTGAATCTTCATGGTAGCCAAAAGAGTAAATGTTTTTTATACAGTCATGCTTGTGCCGAGGGTCCTTGCATAAAGCAGAGAAATGTTCTTTACCAAGTAAATGCCTCAAGGTTGGTGATGACACAGAACACCGCTGGCATGTGTCAAAACGAGGTTTATGGAGCCTTCCAGTATGCATAGGCGTGTGAGGTAGCGGAGTGACTGCTCAGAATGTCCAACTGCGCTACCTAACCAAGCCGTTTCCTAACTTTTGGTTTCCTAACTTTTCTGTTTCTCTCCTTAGACTGACTTCTCTCTTACTAGATGGCCCGGTGGCGAGTGGGTCCAGAACACTTCTCTCTGGTCTGAGACCGAACTTTGAAAGTTTATTTCGGCGTACTTTTATTGTTGTGTTTCGGTTTAAACCGGAAAATCAAATCCCAAATTATAAAATGCTAGTGGAGTCCCGGCTCGCGATCCCGATTTCTTTCCGTTTTTTAAAGACAGCCGGTAAGAGGGTACAGTAAAGCGCAAATATAGTGCAGTTCATTTCACACAAATTATTCATTTTGCAGTTGCTGCATGAAACACGGAAGGAGTTAATCTTAGAAATCTTGACAATCTTTTTAAAAACGTGACTATGAATGCTTTACATTTACCATTCTGAGGAGAAAAGGTAGTGAGCGAAAATCAGTGGCAATATGCTAGATGATAAGTGAAAACTTCGACACTGAAATACATTACACGATATCAATAGATGCACTTTGAGCAGCACTGTAGTGAGCTAGCAAAAAAAAATTACCTGGCTTTGCAGACAAAGGCTTGAATTTGAAACTGCTTCAAATTATTTCCCGTCCCTTAGAACTACAGGTTAACTCACGCCGTTAAAGCACCGCACAAATGGAAAGCAGAGCGCCACACTTCTTTAATCCCAATAAAAAGTACGTTTTTACGAGATAAAATTATTTAAAACGCTTTGCATTGCCGATCACCCAGCGGTGTTTCCATGAACTGGAGCCGATCTGTATTGAGCATCAATTCATGCTTTAAATTCTTGGTACTCTAGTCTCTTCCTGACGCTAGCAAATAATTCGTAATTGCTTTAACAAATTCTTGAATTTTTTTGCTAAGCCTACTTACGGCCCTACGAAAGGGACTGCATTTTGTGACGACACTACGCAACAGAAACAAAAACGCGGTCGTAACGCATCTCGACTTGCACGCTGCTAGTGATACCCATTGAACGTAGAATGCGCAACTCAGGAGATACTGCGTTGCGAAATCCTAATGGAGATACAACCGTGGAATAAAGTGAGGAGATGTGTTTGCTGCTGTTAAGCAATGACTTGGGAGCGCCGTGCAGGCATTCGTATCGAACAAATCACAAGAAAAAAGCAACTCAAAGGTCCAAAATTAGACATCCATGGCATTGTTTTTCCTCGCACCATTGTTTCTAACACCCGCCGTCGTAGCGTTGTAGCTATGACGCTTGGATGCTAAGGCCGAGGTCGGAGACTTGATTACAACCCCACAGTCCAAATTTTGTATGAAGTCAAAAGGTCAAAACGTCCATTTATTGAGATTCACGTAGCTGTGGAATACCCTCCGCGGTGGCTCAGTGGTTAAGGCTGAGTCGTCTACTGTCTACTGAGTCGGAGTACTTTGGTCAGAACCCGACCACGGCGGTCCCGTTTTGATGGAGGAGAAACGCAAAAGGCGCCGTGCTGTGCGATGTCTGTGCACGGTCAAGATCCCCAGGTGGTCAAAATTATTGCAGAGACGATCGCAAGGGCACCTCTTTCTTCCCTTATTCTTTCACTCCCTCTTTTCTCTCTTCCCTTGCGGCGCGGTTAGGTGTCCGCCGAGATATATGAGACAGTTACTGCGCCATTTCCTTTCCTAAAAAAATATCATTTTCATTTAGCTGTAGAAGTACTACTCAAGTTGAGAAAAACCACTCTGGCTTCCTTTAGGGAAGCTAAAAACCTCAAACTTAAAACCTCAAGCTCAAAACCTGGATCAATGCAAAAATAAATGCTTCAAAACCTTGCTTTGTGTAAAAGGAATTACAGGAGACTAGATGCAGTTAGGTGCAAATAAGCAGCGTGTAGCAAAACGATACTTTTATAAATCTTGCATTCTGTACTAGAACACAGATCTGGCGCACGTCCATCTCGGAGAAGCAGGGAGTCGATTATTTTGTTGTTCTGAATACAAGTTTACCGACCGCTCTCTCGTCTCGTCTCTGTCTCGACACCATTGTCTTAGTCGGCTCTGTGCAACACACTGTGCACGAACAACCGTGGCATATTTTCGGTGAAGTGTCTTCTTATTTTGTCGGCTTGTTCATGCTGAACACTGTGGAGAACTGAAGTGCCATCGCTGGCTCATCTCATTTCGTATGCACAGAGAATCTGGTTCACATTTGAAGAGTATATTAAAATGTGTGTTCATTGAACAATTCCTGTGAAGGCAAATATTGCGCAGTGTTATTAAAGTAGGAAGGTACGTGTCCTTGAGGTATCTCCCGAAAGCCCTCATTCTATTCATTTTTCTGGCTAATTCTGGCAGCACTGGATAGAAAGAAAAAAATGGCAAGAATACGCTACGCTGAAAGCAACGCCAGTTCACTACAAATGAAGCCGTCCTTGAAATGAAAGAGAAAAGCAAGAAAAAAAAGGTCTCTAGCACATTCCACGCAACGCCTAGCACATTCCACCCAAGCAGGCAACAAGCTGATTAATTTAGAGAGTAGATTAGTACTAATTTAGTTAAGTGGTTAATTAACTGGTTTGAATGAATTGAACATACACATAACGGCAAAAAGATGTATAAAGACTTCCTGACTGTTCCTTTCTCGTTTTGAATGATTGCACTGCAGCAGATTGCGAAGAATGAAGTATTTAGTCAGAACATTTGCAAGTTTTTCGAATTAAGATGAGTTTCTGGCATGTAAAACAAGATATCATGCCTTCATAAATATTGCTGCTGCTGCTAGACAACTGCAAACGAAGACAATCTTTTAAATACAGGCCGTTTGCCGGAATTAGATATTCATACATAACTGCTTGAACTCTGCGCTCAGGTTTCTTTCGCGCCATCTGAAGAACAAGAAATAAAAAGAGAAGAAAACGTGAAAAGCTCCCTGTAACGCGGCTCTCATGTGAATGTTATAGATCGAAGTTTTATTGAATTCCTTTTAATAAGATGAAGAACAAAAAGCTCTATTTTATTCAAACTGGGACAGCCAACTCGTGAACTTTGAGTCCTATTACACCTAATTTAGCTCCGAATAAGACTCCCCAGAATTTCCGCCATGGCGAAACCGAGACAAGAATTAAACACAAAAACAAGACTAAAATACCAGACTGCATAGGCAATGACATTCAGCACAGAATTTTACGAGAAAAAGAGCCCTAGAATTGAGCTGGAACCAACTAGTAACGTGTACCCAAAAAAAAAACAAACCCATTGCAAAGTAGAAGAAAAAAACAGAAAACGAGGAGGAAGCCCAGGGCACGCTTCGCGTGGCATGTAGCGTATTAGCCTCCATATGGGCTTCAGCTTTTTGATATAACGCTACAAAAAAAAATTAAACCAGAGAAGCATACTTAATCCGTTTCCGTTAGGAAGTGCGCTTCGCGCCCGAATAATTCAGGCCGTTTAGGGCATTTATGGCAATTTCACTTGCCTGTTTAAAAATATGTAAAAACACGTTGCGAAATCTCAGTCTCCCTGTGCGGTATGTTTCAAGGAAATTTTAAATGTTCAACTTTCGCAAAGCTTCCGCCAACTGTCCCTTTAATAAAAAAACAATAATATCGACGGAAGGTAAGTATTAGGACTGCATACAGAGAAGCATGCAAGAAGGGAGAAAGAGATTTGCAGAACGCATATGAGGACTTGCATGTCCTTTCAGTGTCCATTTTTATTGCATACCTTCCGAAAATGACGATATAGGAATGCTGTTGCTGCTGTGCTAAACACTGAATTTAAGAGCACACATAGAAGACAACTCTTAAATGGCGGAGCAATTTTCATTTTTTCTTTGCGAATCTGAGAACCTGCCTAGGAATCATAACAAGAATGTTGAGGTCGGCGAGTTGGTAGCGGTTCGTTTCGAAAAAAACACATAGCAAAAAGAAGACGAAGAAAAAAGACGCTCGTACACTCTCTGTCTCTTTTTCTTTTCCTCTGTTTTTGGAGTTCTTTATCGCGGTGAATCTCAACGAGTGTCGACGTAAACGTTGCCCGATATTTTGTGTCTGATCATTTTTATTCCTTCTTTGATCGTTTCCTACAACGGTACAGTTTAAGTAGCAACTATCAGACGGATGGTTCTGGTGACTATAAAACGTACTGCAATGACACCTGCAATTATTAGTTTACATAATGCCTACCCAGAAGAGCCCACACCATTATACAGGCGTTTCCAGGAGCTTGGAGTCGTCTTACGAGCGCGCGTCCCTTCCGACGCTGGGGACAAAAAAAAAAACGGCCGATTTTTAGTCGATTGCTTTAAGGGTCACGTTCACCACCGAAACCACCGTAGATATTTTTTTTAAAGTTCCTTTGGAAAGAAATGTTTTGTGTTTAGTATGCGTACTAAAAGCACAACAAACTCCACTTAGTAACATCGACTCAAGACGAAATGCTATTATTCAGACTTCCAGAACGTTTCACCGAATTGATTTTGTGCCTTCTTCGAATAGAACGGTCATCACTTGCAAGAATTTTCACTAATGAGAAAATTTACAATCCTGTGAAGCATTACCAGTCTTAGTCACTATAGAGTATATTCTAATTACGTGCTCTAAATTGTAAAATGTACAAAACAAGCACTTGACTGTATATTAGGAGCAATAGATACTTTGTATTCCAGATTGTTTCTTAAAAAAAATTGCAGTAGTTAATCTATAATGACTCTTTAGATTCCTAAAATAAGCTAATGTTTAAAAAACTGTAAATTTGAAAATTTCATTATCTTTACTGCGGCAAGCTTACACTCTTAACATCGCCTTTGGAGCCTGATAGCCGAAGCTGCTCACTCGTCGTACAACCCAATGTAACAACAATATTCCCAGATTTCAACAGGTGCGCCATCACAAGAATTGGCAGATATACGGTGGTATCGACTGTTGCCTCATCGCTTTTCTTTTTGCCTTTTTGGGAACAGGCCAGAATTTGTGTTCAAACGACTGCCCTGCACCGACGGCATGTATTTGCAACGTGCGCGATCGCAGCCTGTATTGATTCTCAAGCAAATAACACTCCGACGAAGCACGTGCAGGAGTGCGTAAAGGGGAAAGCATTTGATCAAAGGTCTGCCTAGCCGTACTCATAATAATTACCTGTTTACATTATGGTGTCAGATATAGAGCCAAGGAATCCTGCCAGGTAGAGCGGCTTCAGAAAAACAGAAAACAAACACTATTCCTAGGATTATACTATAATTACTGAAAAATACATTGAACACCTGCACCTGCCTTCTTTGGCAGCTTGCGCACTTTCATGTATGAGGTTTTTCAAGTGCCGCGAATTATCTTTTACTGCACAAGGGTACACCTGAGTACCCATCCTGCGCGGGATGCAGTCATTTAAAAGCGTGATTGCGGAGAATATAGTCAGCTCGAAATTGAGAGAGAACCTTCGGTCCGACATAAGACACGGGGAATGATATCCCGAACACAGAAGAAGCAAACGGGGGAAAAAACGTCGCGTTTAGGACAAATCAGGCCTCTTAAGAATACAGCTGTTTACCAGTCTGAGTGAATCCGACCCACACGTCGATAGCTGGCAGCATCTAGCTACAACGATAACACTCTCGCTAAGTAGGTTCTTTTCAGGTAGTGGGTGGTAGATTTAAATGTGAGAATGAATAGATCATAACGACAGTTTTAAGAAAGCAGGAAAGGTTGCGTATCTGCTGTTAATAATTGCAGCAGGCGGAGAAGAACGAAAAAGGTGCTTACGTTTGTAGCATCAAGTAATATGAACAGCAAGCGAGAGCTATGAAAAGCGCTCATTCAAATTCACGAGTGTGTTGATTCCAGTCCAAGAACGTCAGCTCGTGAGGGGGACAAAAACATAAAAATAAGCCGAAATATAGAAAGTCTCACGCAGGCACAGAACTATGTTGGAGGGACTTAGCGTTGCGTCGTCTTACGAAACCGAAATAAATTGTAGCTTTCCCTCTCATCAAGCCACAATTTCAACCGAAACTGCGTCAGAACGTGCGCCCTTTCATGGGTCGTTCTTCATCTGGATCTGGAATGTCAGTGTGACTGTGCCGCGGAATGTCCGTATTCAATTTGACACGCCGCCATGCTCGCAGCAGGCCACAGGAGATTGAGTGATATGTCGAAGAGCTAAGTAATTAGTCACAATTTCTTTCCAGACTTAGCGTGTTTTGGCTCTGTTTATGTCAGGAACCGGGCCCCAAGTAAGAGATATCTAAGGGAGCCTCGCTAAAAAAAGACCGAAAAACTAAGCCAGATTAATGCTTGTTTTGACGTGCTTATCGAATGTTTGCGCGACATTTGCCGAGCGAAAGCGGCATCATTAAACATCTTGCACGACAGAGTACCCACAACCCACTAATTAATTAACGAAAAGGCTCTCTATTTCTGTTTTTTTTTCCGCTCGAGCGGTTGCGTTAATGAAAGAAGGTCCTGTTGCCCCGGGGAAGTATTACGTGGAGAAAGGGACAGAATGCACAACTAAAGAAACTGCAGTGCGAGAACCCCCCGCAGAGGTACATGGATTGAGACGAATAAGGGTTCGAAAAGGTCAAAGTTATAAACTGCCCCGAGAAAACAGAAGATCAGGTTCACCTGACCTCTTTCTTATGGTTTTGTTTGCATTGCCGTCGTAAACAAAGCGCTAGCTGCATTGAATAGCTTGAGCAGCCGGCGTAGTTACGCGAAAAATTAGATTATTTCAGCAGCAAATGACACAAAAGGACTCGAAACTCGAGCGAAATTTTTCCCAGTGAACTTGCTGAACTGAAATTTAACATTCGTAAATATTACTGTTGCGCACAATTTGCCTTTTATTGTAGGTTCTTTACCCATTTTACCTTAGGACTGCAGCGGTGGCCGAGTGGTTGAGCATCCGCCTCGCATGAGGGAAGTGCTGGGTTCGATCCCCCGTGCCGCCATGTAACCACCGGGGATAGAAAGGGTACAAGCTTTTACCTGGTCTGGTGCTCGGCTTATTTAGTGTAAAATGCTTGGGAAAATGGGTCTTTGACCCCACCTTGAGAAATCGAAAATACCTTGTGCCGTGGCGCTCTCTGGCCTCATATGCCCTTTCGCCATAAAAATTCATCATCATCATCATTATTCCTTAAAGAATGACGAACAAGTTCATCATAAAAAAGAAAATTAGAGGGCGCCCAGTTTAAGCGCGCTGCGCCCGACAATAGAAGTCACAACGTTGTTAAAAGACATCCTTCCGGACTGCTGTTGTAGGATGTGCATGTTTTTATGAATGTTTTCAGCAAATGTGCACAACCGAGCTGATGTCTTGCCATGAAAAGGAATGTGAGACGTGCTTTAAGATTGAAGAGAAGCTGCATAGGAAATAATTCTTCCCTATTTCTTCTTATACTGATATGCTAGATTTTATTTGTTGTAATGTATTGTTCATTTTCCTTGGGGTTTTGTGCTTTTGTGGATGCGTTTAAGAAATGCGCTATTGTAATATGTGTATCGGTTAGAAAAATTACACTGAGCCCTGCTTAGTATCATACGTTGTTTTAGCGTTGGACCTGCTGCCGAGCTTATTCCGTCATTTACCAAAATGCTGGATTCTATTTGAATGTATTCTTCTATTCCTCGAAGAGATTTGGCTGGGCAGCGTACAGGTTGCTCCCCAAGCGCGACAATCGGGATCCTATCCCTTTTATTGATGTTTTTTTCTCTAATTAATTTTGTGAACACCTCCTAGGGTGTCTAAGGGTACTGGTTCAGCGTAATGCATACGTCCCTCGAATGTAGGGAGCAAATGATGTGTGCCCGGCAGTACTGTATTTATTTCCAGATACTCTTCATCCCATTCGCCCTGGGGAGTTGAATGGAGTATAAGATCAGAGGCAATGCAGTGAGACAGGAAAATGAAGTTAGTGGTTTAAAACACTTTTCAAGCGCAACTGCACGATTATCGGCTAGAACAGTGCCTTTTCTGTTCACATACAATAAGGCTGTCTCGAACTTCCCACTACGTGCATGCGTGTAGCCGCCGATGCTCTTGCGTCAACGCGACAAAAAGAAACTGGAAGCGGTGGCTTGAGAATCTTCAGGAAACAACAACAACAACTACCAGTAAATCAGACATCATTCCTCTATTCTAGAATGTTGAGAAAACACTACGTCGATAGTAAACCAAAACGTATTGCTTTTGTAGGCCCGCAGTGTCACCAGTCCGACCTATAAAGCGAAAGAAACAGCTCAACGCAAGCGATAGCTTGCATCCAGTTTCTTACTCAAAGGTGAAAGAATAGAGAATGTACACATTATTCATGCTTTCCAAATCAGCTAAGCAATTAAATTCGCGGATAGAAGAATAAACACCAAATACTACTTTGTAATGAGTATAGTTGATTGCCTTGCATTAGCTGTTGGCGTGACGATACTTTGGCACGTGTTTTCCGTGCATACACTGCATTTAGAGCCGAAGGACAATAGCAGAGAAATGCACTGAACCATCTAAATTCCCTCCCGTGAAAGGAGGTTAAGATACTTGGACTTGAACCGCAGAGATCGCGGAATTTCAAGGCTTTGCAGGCACAGCTCATTCTATTAAGGTCTTCGCGCCTGTTCGATAGGCTTAACTTCGCCGCCCACTCAGTGCTTTCTATACTTAGCTCCCTTTTCTCTTTAACCTTTATATCTCGTCATCCCTCCCACCAGTGGAGGACAGCAAACCGATGCCTTAAACCGGTTAACTTTCCCGGCATTCCTCCGCGGCATCTAGTATTCGTGCAAACTTCTTCTCAAGCAACCACAGTTTTCGACCCCAGACCACAGTTGTGAAACGAGATTATGTTCTTAGCCAGGCCCAACGGTATGTCACGTGCGTGTAGAGTGAGGTGAATAATGCGCCTTTCCAGACATTGCCTTTCTTGTCAAAGAAGCGCGGTTCCATGCGGTATTGAATTGTTTGGCCATGCTGCACTACGTGCTAGGAATCTGTGAGCATGTGGCCGCGGTTCCGAGGCTATCATATCAGGGTTCAGCGAGATCCAGAAGGTTGCTTTCGCAAGGAAACGCTTGCAAAAAAATGCTATGATACGGGTACGTGCCGTGATAAATCTGGAACGCATCCAAATAAAGTTCGAAAGTGTCGCAAGACGTGCTTGCGCATGCGCGAGCATATAGGCAGTAGCGTGCACATGCGAGACAGCACAAATGATCGAGCAAGGATCTTTGGCGTGATAATGCTGAAGCCACTTGTGTTTCAGGATGTGGATTGACTAATAGTCATCAGCTTACCCTCTTTTTTTGTTTTGCGGTTCTGAGATGCGAAGTCCGATGAACCCACGTTCTCTTCAAGCACAATGATATGTTAAGCCGGCGCGGTAGATCAGCGGCTTTGGTGTTATGCTTCGCTCCCGAGGTCACGGGGTCTAATCTGGCTGCAGAGGTTACGATTCGATGAAAGTGAAATGAAGAAAACGTCCATGTCCGTGTTCGGTGTCATCATGTGGTTAAAAACCCCAGGTGGCCTTAGCAAAATCTGGAGCGCTCATTACGGCATCCCCATTAGCCACTGTGTCGCACTGAGACATTAAATCCGAGGATACCACATACCACAAAATCCATATTGATTCCTTGCCTTATGTGTCACGAGCATCCAAGCCATAAAAGCCTTAATGCTTGTGGAACGATCTCGGACTAAGGAACAGGGAGGATCTAACCGATATTAACGCTGCCTGGTCATGGAACGCGCAAGGAATGTTTCTTCTCTGCGTTGATGTGACGTTGCTCTCAGCCTAACGAACCCATTTTCACCGAAGTTAAGTGTAAGTTACCTAAAAAGGGAGGAGAAAACAATAAGGCTGCTCGTAAATGGCCATGGTTGGCAGTGTTGAATCCGACCCCATAGAGAGATGCACTGAAGTTCGAGCAAGTATATTTCGGCACGAAGAAGAGAGGTCTATCTTTGAGAACCTTGCAAGTTAGGTTCTTGAGTAAACATTTAAAATGGTGCTGTCGAGGAATTTAAGGAAACAACTTTTCTAAAGTTCCCCGATGAACTTAAGATTTGGATGCGCTCGCAAAACACCTTCGAAACACCCCAGTCGACACTCCACTGAGTTCGTAGCTGCTTATAGTACAGCGGCTCTGAACATAGAAAGAAAAGCAATACCTTTCTTGTGGTCCTTCTTTGTGGTCCTTTCAAAATAGGCAGTTATGTCTCTCCAAAAGTGAACAGCTATTTGATAATCTTGTACCGAGATATGAAACGCCTAAGTTTATTACGATCTCGCTTTTCTTTCTCATAGAATGGTACGCTCAAAATGCGGTGAACTATAACACTAAGCGCCTAATTGGAGTTCAAAAGCAAATATTACCTATGTTCAGCGGGGCTCAAGTGGAGAAAAACGTCTTTCAACACAAATTGATATTTATTCTAGCGAGGTACTCTTTAAGAAATAGAAACATCTCTTGTAGGCATCTCTGAACGAAGCAAGCTTGCAGTGGTGTGTCACAACTCATCCATTTAAAATTTTTTATTGGACATTCTTTAGCTCTTCTTTTACGGCTTCAGAAAATGCCACCTCACCAAATTTATATATTTTTCCCCTGAGCTCCTACTGAAGACCTTCAAACGCGAGGTATCTATATAGCAGAAGGAAATACTTAAGTGAAAAGTGGTGGGGCCTCTGAACTGGTTGTCCAAAATTATTCATTGAACCTTTACTGAAATTATTTGCGCTCATTTCAGCGACTTTACTACAGTACTTTGCATTACACCTATAATCCACGCAAGTAGTGTACACGACAAACGCAAACAGAACAACGGTCGCGGTGAAATCAACTGCTGAAAAGCAGCATTTTTCTGACCCATGCGCAAAGTAAGACAAGAAAATATAAAAAAGGCTTCCATCGACGATGTACCGCTGGAGTGACCAATCGTCGCAAGTTGGAGCAGAGTCGTTGAGCGATCCATCAACCCCATGGAACCCGGTAAGTCACCACCTTCTTACTTGAATTCTTTCGAATCGGAGATGAGTATATATTGAATCAGGCGGGATGGTCCTGTTGTAAGTGCAAGCTCACACCCTCTATACGAGTATCGGAAGCACGTCTAGAGATTGTGAATTTTCTTAAATCCTGAAATATTTCCCTCCTCTTGCATTAACGTACTCAGCTTCCGTTTCTTAACATTGTTATGAATCGATAGATGAGACCTGCCTTGCGTCGTGTCAACCAGCTACGATATTTTTATAATATATGACCACCTCCTGCCTTATTTTGCATCTGTAATGGCTTGCAGGATTGACGGGCTGAGCTTTCTTTTGATTCTAGATTTGACATATTTAGTATTTGCTTCTTTATCTGACGAGACAGGATGGACAGAAGCTATCGGTGGAAAGCCCGGTGCTTCCTTTTAGTTAAACAGGCGGTGCGTTTTAATTGAGATAAGCAAGTCCGATTCACACCACCCCAGAGAAGAAAAACATAGAGGGGGGTCATAATGGTAAAGAAACAAAATTTTCCTCCTCCTTCAGCAACACATTTTGCCAGCCTAATGTGAAATGAAAAATGTTTACATCTTTCTATGTTTGTTAACACAGATTTCATCATCTGAAACTTTGAACCGCAGTTTCTAAGGCAGACTGGAACTGAAAAAGATGCGGTAGTTTTCAATTCCGCATGCTTAATCCATTTCAGACGCGTGAACAGCGCCAACTCTGCTCTGAAAGATAAGCACAGTAGTTTTCAAAAGACTTAATTCGCTATGAACGTTTTGTCCGCTCAGACAGCCAAGAAAATTTTGAGTCAGAACCAGCCAAGTTTTCTCAATTAGTGACAGAAAAAAACAAAAAAGTATATATCTGCCATTTTACCGCAAGAAAATGGGTCAAATAAAATAAAAATGATGAACTACGACTCAGAACAATATGCTAATTCTGAACAGTAATTTATATTTCTCGTCAAACAGATCAGCTGCGTCAGGCGCAATTGGTAAAATATGCACAGGAGTGTCCAAATTAGGCAGGCAGTAAAGGAAATTTTCGCAACCAGTCTACGAAAATAATTAGAGACAGGAATGATTATAGTTTAATGACAAATAGTTTAGATGAAGACAGAGTGTCAGCACTTTATAGGCCCCGCAACGAAATATTTGGCTCATGCAAAGAAAAGAACACTGAAAAAATATCACGGCGTTGATCTAGTTACAAATTTCCGTTGAGATGGTCTGTCTGTATTGATTATGGATCCTTAAGAATGCCGGCCACCGCGCAACTGAACATAAAAACGAAAATATAGAGAGAACCGAGCTATATCGAGCACTGGTATGCAAATTCTTGTTTTATTGATCTCACGAGCATTTTCCAAAATCTACTTAGGCATCTTGCTCTGCATCTAATCTGTACCTGGTAAGAGCATCGACTATCACTCGGAACTCAAGCAGTTTTCTGGTTGTCTATTTAGCGCTATATCGGGCTGAACGTAAGAAACATCGCATCGAGTAAGCTCTAAACTCCGTCGATCACTTTAGGTCGTCTCGGTACTTCATCAGATTTTCGTTAGCATTGATTTAGGCGAATGCTGCAAATATATACGTACCTTCTTTTACAGAACGCGAGAATTTTGGTCTGGTGACAAAATTTTCTTTTTTTTCTTATAAGCAGTGCTCTTCAATCAGATCCGTAAATATCTTTCTCCCCGTAACACAGCGTGTCGCCTTCGCAGTGATCCGCTATTGTATCCTCGCCGCCTGAAATAGTGATTGAGGTCGTTCTCTAGGTTCGTTGCAGTAATAAAAGTTATTTTGAGCACTCTCGTTGTCAATTCTGTGCTATTTCTAGGACTTAAAACAGGCAAAAAAGAGAAATATTTGCAGCTATTCGCCCCTACTCTGCGTTATGCCCAGAAAGTAGGAATATGGTCAACAATACGGTTGCAGAAAGGCTGCCCATGGCAAACAGTGATGTAATGTTATTAGTGCCTTATTGCACCTCTGTAAGCATATTGATGAAATTTGGTCTGAACCATAAGAAATACATTAGCAAGGTATCAAGAATGCTGCACTACATTTGGCCGGCTCACTCAGAAGACTAGGAGCTGCTTAGCAAGAACCTGAATAGAAATGTACACAACATTTGTATTTTTCAAATGCTCGCGTAAGTTAAGAAAATCATGCCAAAGTTGCCAATCTTGCCAAAGTTTAGAAGAAAACGAGAAGTGTAGCTATAGATATAGCAGTGAATTATGAAAAGAAAAGGGGTTGGGGGGCCGGGATAGCCTCAGATAATAGAGGTGATGCAAACAACAAATGAGCTTTTATGACAACTTCACTAAAATGAAGAAAAAGAAATGGATTTTCCAAGAAGAGGCAATGCATGCGACAAGGAAGAACAGGCTTTGTTAAGGTAAGAAATTAAATCGAATGAAAAGTTAACGTAACGTAGGCAGGGTAGAATCGGGTGAAGTGATGTTTTGTAGGTTTCTTGGGATCTATTGGGGCGCCGGTACTGTTTTATTAAGGAAGAGTAAGAAAAACAATTATTGCTGTATATTTTGCAATCGACTGAAAAGAAAAGTGCGTTTGTTGGAACACATGCTATAGTCATATCATTGCTTCCTTGATTCAAATGATACAAATCGCGCAGAGCGTCAATTAAAAAGTGCATGTTGGCCTATGCAAAAAAGTTTGGCCAAGTTTTGAAAACGTGATCTCGAATGAAGTTCTGGCTCAGGCAAATTTTTAAGCCTTCCGAATTTCCCGCGTATATAGAGCTAGTGGCATGCGAACACAACAATGGAAACTGGCGTTTTGCGGTGTCTTCATCCCTCTAACACAGACTCCCTGCCTACTTGTCTGCTTCATTTCGGCAGATCTAAGAGCAAACATCTGTCGCATCGATTCAATATCCTGGGAAGCTGAATTTCATGAAGCTTTTCTAGGCCAGCCCAGTTTGTACCTGGAGTTATTTTGAACGCCACAGCTGCCCATGGCTGGACATACGACATTCAGGTTCACGTTTGCTGTCTACACCCCATAGATTGTTTTTTGTAGAGCAGGAGTTTTCCCTATCGCAGTTCTGCAGGTCAACCGGTTTAATCTTCTTTAGCGACCATCCTGCCTCAACAAGATTGTCAAGTTCATGCTCCACAACCTAACGCCCTTGCTGCATCACGCCCTCCTTCATCTCAGCAGGCCTTCTTCTTCAGAGCGAAGAGTGTATTTAACCACTGCCAACGATGAATGCTTCTCCCAGGCGAAGAGAACTCTTGTCGAAACATTGGCTAAACACCCTGAAGTTCCCCCTCTCTTGTTCTCTTTGTTCGTGTGGTCAAGAAGTCCATCCTCGTACCCTGTCTCTACTTAGCACTCCGAAACAAGGCAGTTAAATAACGGCTACATGTGTTTTGTTTTGCCTTTTATATCAGCAGTCTAGCTTCTAAGGGCTCTCAGAAGAAAAAAGAATGTTTCGAAAATCCCGAAGACGTAACGCTCGCAGGCGCGTTGAGGACCCATCTTCGAACACTTAACAGCGCTGTGAAGCATAGAATGAATCCAACGCTTTTCCAACCTCGCGATGGCACCTCCGCCTAGTCGTTATAAACACAGCCCGGCGTGAATTAGTGCCGGCTTCGATCGGTGTCAGCGAAGGGCGTGCGCTCTTTGGGTAAAACTCTAGGCAGTCTAATGCGAGCTTGTCGTCAATCCAAGCTGCTGTGGTTGTCAAAAGAGAAAGCATGTAAGGATGGAGCAAGAGAAACACTGAAAAATAGTTCTAATGATGTGACTCGAGTTCAGCGGGTTTTGTGTTTTGTTAATCAAGTGCAACGTAACCCACTGAAACTGAATTGGTCATGTGACAATGAACAAGTTGCGTGACTTATTTATGTGAAATGAGCGAACATTCATTGAATGCAATAAATGCATAGGGAAGATTTTTTTAACGATGATTGTAATTAAAGCGGGAAGTAGTTGCGTGTTCTGTTTACGCAATACAAAAATTGACAGAAAAAGAACGAAAGGTGATCGCAAGCCTGCTGTAGCAGTAGAATTCGCATCTCCCATGCATATAAATCCGCTAAATTTCTGAGTACGCATGTAGCTTACGCCTGATTGAGACAACCTCTCGTTATAGCTGGTATTGCATTGCATTTTGCCTGCAGCGTGTAGCATATCGTGCGCTAGTGTTTGTACGCGCTGCTAGAAAAACTGGAAGGTCATGGCGGAGCTTCCAGTATTAAAACACAATACATGTTCCGAAGATATTTTGTTCAGCAGCATTTAGTTGCCACCGCATATCATATGTAAGGTGTAGAATGATCGCGGCGCGCGGTCGACAGCCAAAAGTGAAGGAACATACACGAAAGCTGGGCAGGCGTTGGGTAGGAGTGCATGTTCCTTCAGCTTCGGCTTCAAGTTTTTCGTGCTGCGATAATCGAATGCATGAATCTTATCCAAATGGCCCAAAGAACATTGCTTTTATACGGTATACCCTGCATGCATCTCAAGAGTAAATATTCTGGATTTGAAATCCTTTAAGCGCGTTTACTGCCAGCCTATTTTTTTTTAGATTTCGCATGTTTAGTTCAACTTGATCATATAGTGTTCTCTTCACTTTCCTGGATATTGCTTCTGAAGTGAACTATAAAATTTTTGGTACTTTGTCTAAGAAAATAGTTGCTAATTCAGACAATATTTTTTACCTCTCTCTGAGATTTCTTCAACGGATAACAGTGCGTGTGCTGTGTAACAAACATTGCTGGCAC
Organism: Amblyomma americanum; assembly: GCF_052857255.1. Taxonomy (NCBI): domain Eukaryota; kingdom Metazoa; phylum Arthropoda; class Arachnida; order Ixodida; family Ixodidae; genus Amblyomma; species Amblyomma americanum. Next base: position 54,233,952 of record NC_135500.1, read on the forward strand.
ACATACCACGAAAAAATGTCACGCTTTTTTCCCTTCATTCCGCGCATTATGAACGTTAAATCGGACGCAGTTGTTTGATTTGTGCTTGGAGGCATGCACCAAAGTTTTGACCAGTGTGTTTTGCCATCGTGTTTGGGCGACACCAAGATTTGCCACTTGTACAGCTGTCCACCTGCTGTGTCAGTTTGTGCCTTTTCTCCTGCTGAAAACTGCTTCATTCTGTACTCTAGAAGTTGATTATTTGTAGCAAAGAAAAGCGGTTTTACTCAAAACAGTAACATTATCCACTCAACATTTCTTCAAAAGAAATAATTTAAGGCATAGCAAAATTTTTGCACGTCCGTGACAATTGCGTTTCGAATAGGCTTCAGTCAGAATTTCTTCGAAAGAAATAATTTAAGCAATAGCAGAATTTTTGCGCGTCCATGACGATTGCGTTTCGGACAGGCTTCCGTGAAAATTTCTTCGAAAGAAATAATTTAAGGCTTAGCAGAATTTTTGCGCGTCCGTGGCGATTGCGTTTCGGATAAGCTTCCGATTCCTCGCCGAGACAAATCTGTCTTTGTTGGGAAAAACGGGTAAAAGGCTTTCTGCTGCCGGTCTTAAAGCAAATAAATGTCGGCCGAGCCACACGCCTATCGAACGGGCTCACCGCAGCAAGATGAGCAGGCTGTGTCACAGCAAAATGGAGCCATGGACGTGGTCGCAAAATCACTTTTTGGGAGTACCTGGCCCGCCGCGGTGGCTCAGTGGTTAGGGCGCTCGACTACTGATCCGGAGTTCCCGGGTTCGAACTCAACCGCGGCGGCTGCGTTTTTACGGAGGAAAAACGCTAAGGCGCCCGTGTGCTCTGCGATATCAGTGCACGTTAAAGATCCCCAGGTAGTCGCAATTATTCCGGAGCCCTCCACTACGGCATCTATTCTTCCTTTCTTCTTTCACTCCCTCCTATATCCCTTCCCTTACGGCGCGGTTCAGGTGTCCAAAGATATATGAGACAGATACTGTGCCATTTCCTTTTCCCAAAAAAACCAATTATTATTATTATTATTACCTGGTCTTGCTTTTACATGCATTTGATGATCTCGTTTTTTTCCTTTTTTTTGCCAACCTGCGAAGGCATAAAGGAATGTTTGCTACGCTCAGAGAAAGTTAATGTAGATTTCTCAGACATTAAATTCAGAAAACGGGACAGGCTTGAAAAGGGTAGATGTAATGAAGAGATAATAACACAAAAATGCTGGCAGCAAACTCTTTAATTTTGCTTTTTACTCGGGTCCGTCAACTAGCAGGCGATAACGAACGAATGCCAAAGGAGGAGAATTGAAGAGCACTATAACGAATACGTTTAATTTGCGCCTAGCTGTTTTTGAGCGCAGGAATATTTTTTTATCTATAATGATGGTGCGAGGTTCACGCTACGTACACCTGTTAGGCCAACAAAAGAACCGTAATTTCCCGCCTTGTCTCCGCATAGAAATTTGATGAGAGTCCAGCTGATGAATCTCTTTAATATATTCTTTGCTCCTTAATACGAACTGAAGTAATAAGCATAAGCAAGTTTCGACACTTCATCAGACAAAATGCCCATTACTACGAAAAAGCAATTAGGCCATGCTGATTCGTGATTAAACTGCGTGAGAAAAGGACACCGACAGGAAATACGTACACACACAAAGAGGAGACTTCCAACTTCTATTAGAAAACTGTTTTAGCGCTTATACAGTGAAAGGATTTATAGATTGTTTTTTTTTTCAGTTCTTCCGTTAACAATCTTGAGGCTCCTTACGTCCTCACGTGATCACTGATAAGAGAAGGCCCCTGCAGGATGAAAAATACCGTGCGTTTGCAGAGACGGGCACAAACTTACAAAGACATGTGTCTGTATGGATGCGTTTGCTTTTATTGTGTTTCTGGACGCTGTAATACGCATGCCTACGCTGCCAGCTTAATGCTAAGGACGCCTCAAATGGCCAAGAGGAGAAGAGAGGACAAGGAAAGGGAGTTAAAGCACTCGGGCAGAAGCCCACGCTTTTTTGGGGGACAACCATTAGTATTACCCTCCTGCTACGTGTGTTCACCTATGGGAGGCATATCTGCAGGTGGTTACTCTAATTATAAAGGTTTACGCAACCAGCGTCTTCAACGAGCACGCGCCCACGCGCGCACGCATGAGCGCAGACTCACATTAACACGCAAGTATTGACACGCACGTCATGCACATACAAAAATAAATGCACACCTGTCGCTACAATAACTACTGCTGCCACCTGTGATATCAGTGTTGTCAGCTGTGCGGTGGGTCTTCTCTGTGCGTGTCTTGCGCAGAGCGCCGATAGGCATTAGATGAGGTGTGCAATGGATCGCTCCGTTCCTCGCCCACCATCGGTGAAAAAAGCCTCGGCCGGCACGAGAAGCGATCGTTGGGTCTCAAGCCCTGAGAAGCACTGTTCTGTTTCTTGGGGCTGTCGCATCTACGCAGTAAGCTCTGGCGTTCCCGTACACCAATCCTCAGTAGGCATTCGTGCCTCTTGACATACCTCTTTTTCCATGCTCGGCCTTTTACCACCGCCTCTCTGACCCCAGTGCAGAATAGCCAACCGGAACGTTCTGGTTGGCCCCCTTGCCTTTCCTCCGCGTCCATTAGTTTCTCTTCCTCACTCGCTTCCTCTCTACCCGAAGTAAACAGCGTCACCGTTTGTAAAAATCATGCGGAAACTGAAGCGTGCTACTGTTTAGAACGCAAAGTTTTAATAGCGTGAAATGTTGGCCGAGAGTTAAACGTAAATAAGCACAACCACAGCAGATGGGAGATAGACGGCGCTTGTGTTTGGGTTTGAGTTTCTTCAGGCTCATCTTGCAGTCCCACTGCACTGATTAGGTTATGCATGCAGATTGCAATGGTGCATGTCCTTCAAACCTGAAACACAACGAACTTTCAGTATACAATTCATGATTAGTTCTTATGTTTGTCAAGCGCTAAATTTCAGCCTTTTACTTAGCTTTTCTCTTGGCGTATATTACCTTAAGGTCATTTTGAACTTTTTTAGAATAACTTAACGATGCGACTTTTTCAGCAAACTTTTTTTAATATTTGGCAGACCTGTAAATGTATAGCGTTGTATTACAATGGCGTCGTTGCCTTCTCCTGAAGGAGGCATGTAAAATAGCCGAAATGTGAGCTGTCGCCGTTCACCTCAGTAGCGAAGAACAAAAAAATCAAGGATGTTTGTTTATGCTTTACGGGCCTTAACACCCCAAACCGACTCAGGCTATGAGGGGCGCCGTTGTGGAGGGCCCCGAAAATTTTGACCACCTAAGGTTATTTAACGTGCACTGACATGACACAGTACACGAGCCTCCAGAATTTCGCCTCAATCGAAATTCCACCGCCGCAGCCCGAATCCAACCCGCGACTTTCGGGTCAGTAGGCGGGCGCCATAACCACTGAGCCACCGCGGCGGCGCAAAAGAGTCAAGGAATAAATTTTTCCCTCCTAATACAGCGTCACGTTAAAGAATCCGCGTGAAAGTTCTTCGGGAAGTAATCTGCAGGGCGGCATACAACATAGAGATTTCTTTAGACCACCCACACTAGTTGGAAAACTTCTATCAGAGCCTTCCGCTTCGAGTAGCCTTAAATGATCACGTGTTAAATTCCTTTAATCTTCTGCCTCTTTCGTCTGGTGTCTTCATATAGCATTTTCTGCTTCTGTCCCTATTTACGCGTACTTTGCATTCCTTTCTTGCACAGTCCATGGCGTGTGAGCGATGGAGAGACGTCTCTGGGTCTCATTAGCAGGGATAATTTGGCTCGCACGCTTTCTGGAACGCCTCTCAAGAGGCTGGCAATCAATCTTCACCCGCTATGCACGCAGGCTTTATATATATATATATATATATATATATATATATATATATATATATATATATATATATATATATATATATATATATATATATATATATATATATATATATATATATATATATAGAGAGAGAGAGAGAGAGAGAGAGAGAGAGAGAGAGATATTGTGTCGTGCACCATCACTAGCCTCTGCTTTCTAACAAAGTAAAAAAGCTCCAACATCAACCTGCATTATTATACTTAATAAATAGCCCTAATAAAGCATTGCGCCAAAAACTTGATTTTCTTCTTCAGTCGTTTGTCCAGCCGTATTCACCAACTAGACGGCGCGCCTGTCCAGTAAAGCAAAGGAATTCGTAGATGTCTGGGGGGCTTTGAGGAGCTAAAATCGAATGCTATAGCCGTAATCTACAGGCAGTAACGGAGAGCTGAGGCGCTAGTGCCTTTGACTGAGTCCACACGCTGCATGCTTTCAATGCACCATGGTGGTAGCGCTTCATAGTGTCCCGACTGGCTAATGTCGGGCAATTGGCTCTATAGTCACCATGTGGGCAACATAAATAAGTGTACTTTACCGCGACCATTGAATAGTTTTGTACTGGCTGTGAAGGTTCTAGGCAACACTATGCGAAAGCATCGTAAGGCGCCCAGAATGCCTCTAGCCTTTTACTTGAAGAGATATCGACCGATTTTAAAACGACAGAACAGTGGGTGGAAGTCAATGGTAGTGGATTTTTACGTATTTCTCTAAAGAGTGCCCATCCCCATAGGAAGACTTTTTTAATCATCATCAGCCGAAATGTAACCGCTGCTGGGAAAATGACTTTTTTTTATTTAACTCAAACTCAACCTGTCCTCCGCCAGGTGCGACCAACCCCCGGGAAATTTCTTACTTTCGGCCATCTGACTCTCCGCTTCCTCCCGCTATTATTGGCTTCCCTTGAAATCAACACCATGAGACTTAAGCCACAGTCCGACATCTGCTCTCCGCGTTACATTCCCTTTCCACGTCCAATTCTTTTTCTTGATTATATATGGGATATCATAAACTGGCGTTAGTTTCATAGCCCGCGGTCACATGAAAATCTTTCAAGCTGTATCTTTATTGGTGTTCCTTCGCCATGAATGTTAAGTAGCCTGCGCCAGATAATAATATTACATTCTCTGTCTGGATTTTCAAAAGTATTAACTCGTGCCGCAGTAGCTGACGAAGACGATACTAAGGTTGTTTAATGGGGGCAGCGGACACGGCGCTGGCTCATTGCCTCATGATTGAAGCTGCCAGCTGTCCTATCTCTCTCAGAATTTTTTACAGTGCTGAGAAAGATACTATTGCGATGCGACTTTTTAGGCGCCTGTGAGGATCGCAGTTGAAGATGTGGCAATAGTAGACTGCAAGAGCCATCACCTCAAACTGGTAGCTACCCAACCACTACAATCAATTTTGGGATGGAGCGCTGCGATTTGTACTGTGTCCATGTGAAAGTTGGAAGTAAGATTCGTGACCAGTAAAAAAGCTCCAAAATCTGCTGTTACTAAGAACAACCATTTGAATAGGCAAGGCAAATTATTTGCGGGCAGATGCGAAAACTTATAACAACGGATGGAGATCATTCGGTTTTTTCAAGCCGAGCACAAGTGTGCCTTGCCCTTCTATAACCGGAGCTGAAACAGCAGTGAATCTTCCTTCAAAAGTTTCGATTAATTTTCTGTACAAGGCCAACAAGAAGGCTCCGGCGTGCAGGTACACACATTTTAGAGAAGTTAATCTTTCTGCTGTGATTGTTTACCGGCAAAATCTTGAAACGATGAGTTTACCTTGTCCAATCGCAAACAACGTAATTTAGACGACGCATTTTGGTATATTTTTCAGGTTAGAAAGAGATCTTCCTCAGTTTTACGGAGGGCACATGATGTTACAGGCGCTGCTAGCAAACATTCAAAGTTATTGAACTGAGTTTTTTTTTATTTACTATACAGAAACACTAATAAATAGCAGCAAATCTTAATCGGGACGGCATAATACACGAGAACGCTTAAGGCATCTTTCGAAATTCACCATGCCTAATCTAACAAAATATAAGAACACTGCATCGTAGGCACTGAGCTCAACTACGCCAAGTTTTGTTTATCTTCTCCCTTATTTTCTGCTCTGGTGCTGTCCAGCTTAACAGACTAGCAGACAGGGTATACCTATGCAGAGCCGGTGTAAGTTTTCATCACCTTCGAAAAAATATTGCATGCAATGGTGTTTTACTTTGGTTTCAAACAACCGCTACCACTTCGATTAATTTTTCCCTCTCGTAAGGTTGTAAGGTACTCCAGTTTCATCCTATTCCTGCGGGAACAGTAGCAAACTTTCCCCGGTTTTCGCGCCTTTCTTCCTTTCTTTTTTGTTGTTTATTGACTGCAGATTTAAACAAACATGCAAATAAAACATTTAGATGATTCCTGCTATCTTTCGTTGATAGACGGACTATTTTTTTTCTCGTGGATATTCTTGGACTTCTTTTTTTACGCGCGAATTCATAATACAATATTGCTATTGCAATATTGCGAACTCATATCATATAGCATAAATAGTTCAGGGCTAGTATCCATAAAAGTGGAGCCAGTGGTTTAAAAAAAAGCCCCACATTTGCGACTGACCTGCTCGTCCTGACTGGAAACTCCCCGAGATAGCCCAGTGTGATGGTTGATTTTTCATGCCAAATATAATAGGAATTTTTACAGTAGACGGCTAAAATGAGTATTTAAAACTGCCCTGAAGTCACGCTTTTAATTTTCACCTGTTTTATGTATAATGTTTATATTCTTACAGAGCATTTAGATGTCTTCCTAATGCAGTCCGGGAGGTAATCCGTAAGTAAATTCGACCTCAGAAATATCGAAAAACGACAGTAATGGTAAATAGTGGATACACGGTACAATGAGAGTGAATTTGAATTTATTACATCCACTTGCACTGCCAACATAAAACGCAAACAGCTAATTGTTTCCTCTTCTGTTATGAAATTAACAAAACCAGACAAAATGTTTTTTTTTACGTTTCAGTGGTCAAGAAATTTTCGGTGCTCAGCAGGCATATTTTTTTTCAAAACCAGTCGTTCCGAAGTGCCCGTGAAAAATTCTTCTCAATAATGAAGGCGTTATGGCCTCAAATTGGCTGCTCGTAGCTCTTAGTTCAATGTTCTGTCTAGCACTCAATGCCCAGATTGAGTGCCATCGGAGTTTCACTACCTCATCTTTCATCAACGTGGTCGTGCACCCAAACGCCCTTCCTCAGTGGCCGTGATAGTTCTGTCGCAAGAAACTTTTTTCTTAGGTCGCGGGTTTCGCAACAGCATTTACAATATTTTGGTACGCACTGCCGGGCAAGTGAATGATTATGTTTTGAATCTAAAGTTTATTGAAAAGAGATGCTAATATAAATGATGCTTGAAACTTTTAACTGGTAAATTGGATATATATCTCATTAACTGCTGCCAGTAGATTTCTAACTTTAAAGAATTCATCGATACTGAACTATCAACTAAGAGTGTGAATTCATCGAAACTGAACTATCAACAAAGAGTGATTTTTCACATTTCCAAAGGCCTACGAAGACAAAACGGTCCTAACCATGCAGTACCCGGAGCAGCTAATATTCGCAGGAAGAACTGCGGGTAACTCATCATTCACAGCTCATATTTTCAACATATTCAAGAATGCTGGATTTTTAACCGGCAAAAGAGTCGTTATCGCCAGATCTTCCTGCTCGCTGTTTCCCTAGGCATTACAGGACCACTCCAGAGAGCGCCTTCTAGGATCATGTGAATCACATTGGACTGGTGTATCGCAGTGTCTGAAGGTACGTGAGATCTATGATTGTCATTCGCTTCTCCCTGAAAGGCAGCTGGGGAAACAGGAGGAGGCTGTTTTTTAAGTTCTTGAAGTTTGTTTTTTTTCTTCTGCAATCTACTCGACAACAGTTTTTCTTTTTTGCGTCTCTTAGGTACACGATTTGTGAAAATGTCGATAACCTGCAATAATGAAACCTTGTTTTCTCTGTTCTCATCGAGTGGTGGCAAACACAGTTAGCGGATCGAAACAGTCGAACCAAGGAAACCGAGGACACGGGACCAGGCCCTTACAATTTGCGCGTTGAATGGTGCACATCTGTAATAGATCAATGAGCCGAACTATACACATCTGGAGAGTGCAATTGGCCTCGAGCCATGTTCGGACCGCGGCTACTGTCAAACAGGGAACAGCGTACGACGCAGCGCAGAAAAGCAGAATAGCGATAAAAAAAAACTCATGCAACGCAACATGCTTTAGAGTGCTGTCGTACAAACAAAAAAAAGAAAAACCAGAAGAATATATGGCTACAGTCTACGTATTTGTTTGTTTAAATGGTCAACCGGCTGTCCTCAAAGCAATCGCCTCGAAAAGACGTCGAGATCTTCTGCCCGCTTTCCGAGGACCGCCGGCATTGTGTGGCCAACAGGAGAAGAAGAAAGTGTTTAATTATGCTAGTGAGTGCTTATTATGGTTGCAAACTTTCGGCTATGCCGACTTTTGGACGATGTTCAGATTGAGAGACTGCCCCTGATGGAGTACTCGCTTCGAATATGTGCGGCGATGAGGTAACAAAAATCGGCTAGCTGCATAAGCAGCACTTCATTTTTTAAATAAAAGAACGATTGGTCATTTATTGATAATATGCTAGATCATCGTGTCTACACAGTCTCTTAGTAAACCTAGAGGCTGTTTACCAATTTTTGTCCACAAAGAGCTCATTTTAGGAGAGTAGATCGTTTAAAGATAACGCCTGTTCGTGTGCAAGCTATTTCATTACAAAATTAGAGCGACAGGTAAATGGAGAAGCCATTTATTGGAGCGTTTCAAGAGAGAATTTATTTAAGTAGCACGTATGAATACTGAGTTCGAGCTCTAGAAACAAGGGGAGATAAAACACTGATTGGCTAGAGGATGCGTGCATCTATATTGGCTGCTGTTAATGGGAATTTATCTGAAATCACCGCTGCTACGAACAAGAAGTGAGTTTTCAATTGATATCAATCAACTGGCGTGGCCCCATGTAAATGCTCCATGGAATCTTATTTAAGGTAATTTTACTATTTGTTAAAACAAATATTATGTAACATTCTTCTTTGGTGCTAATTCTTAACACCCTCAAGTGTTGTGCTGTATTTAGTGTGATTGTATTTAGTTTGTATTTAGCTGTATTCAGTGTGCGTTCAACACGCACGACCTGGTTTCGAGTCACATGTGGCCTTTGACTAATGTCGGTTATTATTAGAATCACGCTTCCGTGTTCTTGCTGTGATTTCAAAGCAAACACAAATCAAGGTTTTCACAAAATTTTAACTGCTTTTTGGTTTCGAGCATATATTGACTTGTTTATGAATTATGATCATGAGTCGTTAAAGTGGTCATAATATTCCTTACCCTGTTCCAAGCTCAGGAAAACACGCCAGTCTGCATTCTAGGCTCTTGTTTTTCACACAAAAATATATTGTAAAGAAGAAGGCGAGGCAGCCGCCTCTTGAATTGAGATCATAGATTGCTGCATACGACAAGTGCAGGCTATGGATGCAGATCCCATTGGCTCCGCCATATGATATTTTCTTGTACTTACTCTATAATAATTTGCTGCCTTAAATGATCACGTAACAAATTTCGCACCATGGCCAATACCAGCATGAAAGCAACACCCGATGTGCTTTTCTTGGTTTAAATGACTGTTGGCTTCTTTCCTACCTCTTACAAATATCCCGATCAGTTCCTCATGATGAACACAGTAATATGGCCTCCAATATTACGTAGCGGCCACTTCGGCCAGACATTCATTTCCAATCATAACTACTTAGGCATAATGGTAAAAAGGTGATCTAGCCGAGCCGGACTAAGAATACCCTCAAAAGTGCGCTACGAAGCACGACTGCACTTAAAAACGTGCAGTGAAACTAGATATGAGACAAAAAACTAATCGAAATGTGGATATTACTTCTCGTGGTTGCTCGCGGCTGTGGCGTTCGAGTGCAGAGCCATGGGTTTCATCCCACCCATGGAGTGGGCACTTATGGAAGCAGTCCGCAGTCAAACAAAATACGAAAGCCTCCCCTATTGCGTGACTCGTACCCTATGCAATGCATTTGGGACATAAAAATTGTAAACGGATTTTGGGGCCAGTCAAGCTGCCTTTTCTGCAGCTTTTTCTTCGTTTTATAACACAACCTTGTAACTCATTGTTTGTGGAAATTAATAAATAAATCAAATAAAAATCAAATCTACAACTTAATGAAGTGTGAGCAGCGCCTGCGATTGGATAAGGTGTACAGTGACGCCAACTGGTGACAGTGTTCTGAAAAGGCAAGACACTGCGATACCCAGTAATGTTACCGATACTATCTTCTGCTCAGAATGCACTGTTCACCTTGTCAGGTTCTCAGAAAGTGGGTGTGCGGCATGAAATAGAAGGAGGATGAAGCGGCTCCCGGTGCCACACGTGCGTTTGACAACATAGGCACTCGGGTTTTCGGCGGGGGGAGGGAGAGAGGAAGGGGAGGAGAGAGGAGGAGAACGTACTCAACGCACTTGGAAGGAAACGTTTTTTTAAGCAAACGCAGCTCCAGGCTTAGCGTCATCCGTGCAAGACAAGCGAAAGCACAGATTTACTTGACAGGTCCGGTGTACAGCGCCACTGCTATGACAGCTGAGCGCACGTTCTTTTTGTCAATCTCTCGTGTTTACCTTTACGGGTTCCAACGAATGTGTTTTACTGAAAACTCACGGGCACGTGTAAAACTATTTTCCTGCAAGAAAGATAACAGTGACGGCCGGTAATACCGACAAAGTTTTAGGAAGCCAGCATATTAATTCTCTCACCTTTGTACCAGGTGAGCTTTTTATCCGTTACGGATTTTTATTTTCAAAACCAGGGAGATTTCTCGGTGCGGTTTGTAAAGATTCATTGTACAGCTAGGCATACATATTATAGCTGATAAGGGTAAGTACATATATGAATAAATATGTCAAAGTGAGGATTACCGTTTTTGTTTTCATTTCAGGACGAAGATCATATTGAAAAATGGAAGGCTCTCATCATCTACAGTGAGCTGAGTTTTTGTTTTCTTAATCGGCAATGCGGCTCAAAATATCGAAAGTGAAAAATATGCATTTAAAATCTTCTTGATTGGGCTTTCTGGATTTGTGACATAGGCCACACAGGAAAAATTTCTCTCCATTTCTTTTGTTCTGCTTCCCTACCATGGCTATAATCGTGCCCTTTTGAGCCTGTATGAAGTAATACCTTTTTTCAGTAACATGAAAGGCAGTTAGTTGTACTGAAGATACCCTGCGTATCTTTCTCGATGTCTTGCTCGTTCATTTATCATGCGCCGAAATGTCGGCTTTCCTTATATTCAAGTCCTCTATACAGGGCCGCTTCGGTCGGCAGTAAAGCCGCTGCCATGCGCATTCATCAGCATCAGAAAGAAAGCCTTTCAAATTCTTCTCTCTCAACATATGCCCTTCGTGCATGCCTGTACTTTAAAGCAGGCACTGCTGAATACAAGGTGTGCGAATCCTGACTGGGTCGGCGTACTTTTTGCACGTCTCCTTTCTATAGAATGATTCCTCGCAATGCCGCTCCTCCTGGTTGAACATTCAGAATTCAGCGCTTTTCCCCTACTCCGTTGCCGCCGCCAAATTAACCAAGATGCCTCGTCCCTTCAGCGAAGCAGCTAATAAAAATCTCCTCTTGGTAAATGCATAGTGCATTGCAGGAGGTGCATGTATACACTCTGAGTTCTGCATATTCTCCGAGCTCAGAGAGCCATGTTGACTACTGGATTCAGGAGAGCAAGCTGCCGGTCTCTTTGGTGATGCATGTTGTAAACTAGGAAGCGCAAAATACCGGACGACGGACAGAGTAAGGGACACAAAAAACAGGTTCACGAGCGCTAGTGAACCTGTTTTTTGTGTCCCTTACTCTCTCCGTCGTCCGGTATTTTGCGCTTCCTAGTTTGACTACTGGAGTTTGTGCAAATGTCTGGCTCAGTCGCCTCTCGCTAGCCTAGAAGCATTCAATCTAGGCAGTGTGCGCCGAGTCCGAAAAGCCTTCCCTACATGAGTTTGTGGAATCGTTGGAAAGCTCAAAGGCGTTTTGAAAGTTTTTAGATCAGTCGTTTTGCGCTCGCTTCGTCGGTGTGGATATCTGACACTGAAAATGATGTAGCTGGTTCCAACAAGGAAGTGGCGGCCGCATTTCAGTGCAGGCAAAAATAAATACTGATGAAGAAAACATACACTCGCCAAGGTTCAAAGAAAATAAGAATGAATTGACGTTTCGGCGCCCGTACGGGTGCCTTGATCACAAAGAAGCGAAGGACGGGCAGGTGAGCTATATATGGGCAGTTTCTTGAAGGGTGCGCAGGTATATCTCTGGGAGATTGCCACGGGTCCGGTTAATCGTGTTTGGCGTGGATTGAATGCACAATGATTCTATGAGAAGGCATTTTGGCAATGATTTTTCCTTTGCAATTACACGTGCTGCGTCCTAGTCGATGTTATGGCCAGTTTCTTGATGATGTTGCGCCAAAGCGTTTGAGATAGATTTTCCTTTGGCGACGTCATTTTGGTGCTGTTTGAGCCTTGTTTTGAATTTGCCTGTTTCTCCGATATAGGAAGCGTCGCAATCATGACAGGGGATCTTGTAGATCACGCCTGGAAAGATATCGATGTCAAGAGGGTCCTTGACTCGCAAGAGTCGTTGCCGAAGTTTGCACGACGGGACGTGGGCCACATGAATGTTATAATCTGAAAAGATGCGAGCAAGGTTCTCACTCACGCCGTGGGCATACGGAATCGGCACCCGCTTCTTTGCGCATGCGTCAGTTCGGATAGTCGGAGCAGAGGCGCGTCGTTCCTGGGATCGTAGTATTTGGGCTGGGTAACCGTTCCGTATCAGGTCTTGCCTGACCTGTTTCACTTCTGCTGCTCTGCGCTTAGGACTTGAGCGTATCCTAAATGCGCGGTTGAACAGAGACGCCGCGACTGAGCGCTTGTGCCCGAAGGGATGAGATGACTGAAAGTTTAGGTACCTTCCGGTGTGAGTGGGTTTACGAAAGACGGTGGTTTGCAGAGAATGCGGTGAGCGTTCCACGAGGACGTCGAGGAAAGCGATGTGGCCATCCACTTCCTCCTCTAGGGTGAACTGAATGCTTTGCTGGAACGTGTTGAGGTGCGCTAGAAACCTGTGTACGTCTGGCCGGTTGATGACAGAGAAGCAGTCATCGACATAGCGTACAAAAAACTGCGGTGGGGGGTCGAATGAGGCAAGTGCTGCGGATTCTATTGAATCTAAGGCAAGGTTAGCACATACTACAGAAACTGAGGCACCCATGGCTGTTCCGAAAGTCTGTCTGTAGAAGTTCTTGTTGAAGGTGAAATAAGTATTCGAGAGGCAGAATTTTAGGAGTCGGCAGAGGTCGTCGGCTTCAATCGGGGTTCGTTCAGGCAAAGTCGTGTCTTCGTTCAGGGCTTTCTTGCAACACTCCACCGCAAAATCCACAGGCACAGATATGAACAGAGACTTCACATCGAAAGAAGCCATTACTTGGGTGTCGTCAATGGGCACATTCTTCAGCTTCTCGACGAAGTCGCTTGCATTCCGGACGTGCGTGGCGGTTTTTCCCGCTAGAGGGGCCAGCACACGGTGAAGGTAGCCAGAGAGCTTGTTCAACGGGGACCGTGTAAAGTCCACAATTGGACGGAGCGGTGTGCCCTCCTTGTGCACTTTTGGTACGCCGTAGATGGCAGGAGCGGCGCCATTGTGACACAGTAGCTTGTTGTAGATATATTGACCGTCGGACGTGGGGACGTATTTGAATACATCAGCGAGGAGCTTCTGAAGTTCAGCTTCTATCTTTCTGGTCGGGTCCCGGTTTATCTTTGTATAGGTATTTTTGTCCTCCAAAAGTGCCGACATCTTTTTTATATATTCAGTCCGATCTAGCACCACAGTGGCGTTCCCCTTGTCGGCCGGAAGGATCACGACTGCCTCATTCTTTTGTAATCTTTTGAGGGCTTCCTTTTCAGGGCGTGGGAGTGCGCTGTCTTGTTCTTTTCGTAACTTTGAAAGTGCTCCGATGGCACGAGAACGTGCTTGGTCGCGTAGGCTGGCGTCAATCTTTCGCACTGCTAGCTCAACGGCACATATCATGCTTTTCGCATCAGGGACGGGTCCAGTGTTGAAGTTGAGTCCCTTGTTAAGAAGCGAGAGTTCAGCATGGTCTAGCTTGTACGAAGACAGGTTGTGTACGCAAGAAGTTGCTGTCTCTTCTGTCTGCCGCCCTAGGAGCAACCGGAACTTCGTTTCTTGATTCTGCTGTCTTTGTTCCTGAGTGTTCGCTGCCACACTGTTCGCGTAGAGCAGGACATCAAAGGCGTCCATAGCTAGGGTACGTTCTAGTGCCTGTTGAGCGAAGAAGATGTCGTTCTCCAGACGCTTAATCGTTGATCTTGTCTCCAGAATTCTCGCTTGTAGTAGAAGTTTTTCGGCTCGAGCGATAACTTTTTCCCAAACGGGGTACATACCAGAATTGGTAGACGCATGGACTTCGGGACAAACCCATGGCTCTTGCATCGGAGGTTGAAGCGTAGGTGGCACAGGAAGGAGGTAAGCCTCGTTTTCAGTGCGACGAACTGTCGAATCTTGGTTACGGCTGGCGGCGCGTACTTTTCGCGGAGAGTAATGAAGTCTAGGGTTCGACGGAATCCCGTCTGGAGGGAAAATTCATACTGATGAAGAAAACATACACTCGCCAAGGTTCAAAGAAAATAAGAATGAATTGACGTTTCGGCGCCCGTACGGGTGCCTTGATCACAAAGAAGCGAAGGACGGGCAGGTGAGCTATATATGGGCAGTTTTTTGAAGGGTGCGCAGGTATATCTCTTGGAGATTGCCACGGGTCCGGTTAATCGTGTTTGGCGTGGATTGAATGCACAATGATTCTATGAGACGGCGTTTTGGTAATGATTTTTCCTTTGCAATTACACGTGCTGCGTCCCAGTCGATGGTATGGCCAGATTCTTGATGATGTTGCGCCAAAGCGTTTGAGATAGATTTTCCTTTGGCGACGTCATTTTGGTGCTGTTTGAGCCTTGTTTTGAATTTGCCTGTTTCTCTGATATAGGAAGCGTCGCAATCATGACAGGGGATCTTGTAGATCACACCTGGAAAAATATCGATGTCAAGAGGGTCCTTGACTCGCAAGAGTCGTTGCCGAAGTTTGCACGACGGGACGTGGGCCACATGAATGTTATAATCTGAAAAGATGCGAGCAAGGTTCTCACTCACACCGTGGGCATACGGAATCGGCACCCGCTTCTTTGCGCATGCGTCAGTTCGGATAGTCGGAGCAGAGGCGCGTCGTTCCTGGGATCGTAGTATTTGGGCTGGGTAACCGTTCCGTATCAGGTATTGCCTGACCTGTTTCACTTCTGCTGCTCTGCGCTTAGGACTTGAGCATATCCTAAATGCGCGGTTGAACAGAGACGCCGCGACTGAGCGCTTGTGCCCGAAGGGATGAGATGACTGAAAGTTTCGGTACATTCCGGTGTGAGTGGGTTTACGATAGACGGTGGTTTGCAGAGAATGCGGTGAGCGTTCCACGAGGACGTCGAGGAAAGCGATGTGGCCATCCACTTCCTCCTCAAGGGTGAACTGAATGATTTGCTGGAACGTGTTGAGGTGCGCTAGAAACCTGTGTACGTCTGGCCGGTTGATGACAGAGAAGCAGTCATCGACATAGCGTACAAAAAACTGCGGTGGGGGGTCGAATGAGGCAAGTGCTGCGGATTCTATTGATTCTAAGGCAAGGTTAGCACATACTACAGATACTGAGGCACCCATGGCTGTTCCGAAAGTCTGTCTGTAGAAGTTCTTGTTGAAGGTGAAATAAGTATTCGAGAGGCAGAATTTTAGGAGTCGGCAGAGGTCGTCGGCTTCAATCGGGGTTCGTTCAGGCAAAGTCGTGTCTTCGTTCAGGGCTTTCTTGCAACACTCCACCGCAAAATCCACAGGCACAGATGTGAACAGAGACTTCACATCGAAAGAAGCCATTACTTGGGTGTCGTCAATGGGCACATTCTTCAGCTTCTCGACGAAGTCGCTTGCATTCCGGACGTGCGTGGCGGTTTTTCCCGCTAGAGGGGCCAGCACCCGGTGAAGGTAGCCAGAGAGCTTGTTCAACGGGGACCGTGTAAAGTCCACAATTGGACGGAGCGGTGTGCCCTCCTTGTGCACTTTTGGTACGCCGTAGATGGCAGGAGCGGCGCCATTTTGACACAGTAGCTTGATGTAGATATATTGACCGTCGGACGGGGGGACGTATTTGAATATATCAGCGAGACGCTTCTGAAGTTCCGCTTCTATCTTTCTGGTCGGGTCACGGTTTATCTTTGTATAGGTATTTTTGTCCTCCAAAAGTGCCGACATCTTTTTTATATATTCAGTCCGATCTAGCACCACAGTGGCGTTCCCCTTGTCGGCCGGAAGGATCACGACTGCCTCATTCTTTTGTAATCTTTTGAGGGCTTCCTTTTCAGGGCGTGGGAGTGCGCTGTCTTTTTCATTTCGTAACTTTGAAAGTGCTCCGATGGCA
This sequence comes from Amblyomma americanum, assembly GCF_052857255.1. Lineage (NCBI taxonomy): Eukaryota > Metazoa > Arthropoda > Arachnida > Ixodida > Ixodidae > Amblyomma > Amblyomma americanum. The sequence continues at coordinate 54,250,493 of NC_135500.1, forward strand.
CGAGAACGTGCTTGGTCGCGTAGGCTGGCGTCAATCTTTCGTACTGCTAGCTCAACGGCACATGTCATGCTTTTCGCATCAGGGACGGGTCCAGTGTTGAAGTTGAGTCCCTTGTTAAGAAGCGAGAGTTCAGCATGGTCTAGCTTGTACGAAGACAGATTGTGTACGCAAGAAGTTGCTGTCTCTTCTGTCTGCCGCCCTAGGAGCAACCGGAACTTCGTTTCTTGATTCTGCTGTCTTTGTTCCTGAGTGTTCGCTGCCACACTGTTCGCGTAGAGCAGGACATCAAAGGCGCCCATAGCTAGGCTACGTTCTAGTGCCTGTTGAGCGAAGAAGATGTCGTTCTCCAGACGCTTAATCGTTGATCTTGTCTCCAGAATTCTCGCTTGTAGTAGAAGTTTTTCGGCTCGAGCGATAACATTTTTCCCAAACGGGGTACATACCAGAATTGGTAGACGCATGGACTTCGGGACCAACCCATGGCTCTTGCATCGGAGGTTGAAGCGTAGGTGGCACAGGAAGGAGGTAAGCCTCGTTTTCAGTGCGACGAACTGTCGAATCTTGGTTACGGCTGGCGGCGCGTACTTTTAGCGGAGAGTAATGAAGTCTTGGGTTCGACGGAATCCCGTCTGGCGGGGAAAATTCATACTGATGAAGAAAACATACACTCGCCAAGGTTCAAAGAAAATAAGAATGAATTGACGTTTCGGCGCCCGTACGGGTGCCTTGATCACAAAGAAGCGAAGGACGGGCAGGTGAGATATATATGGGCAGTTTTTTGAAGGGTGCGCAGGTATATCTCAGGGAGATTGCCACGGGTCCGGTTAATCGTGTTTGGCGTGGATTGAATGCACAATGATTCTATGAGAAGGCGTTTTGGTAATGATTTTTCCTCTGCAATTACACGTGCTGCGTCCCAGTCGATGGTATGGCCAGTTTCTTGATGATGTTGCGCCAAAGCGTTTGAGATAGATCCTTTGACGTCGCCAAAGGAAAATCTATCTCAAACGCTTTGGCGCAACATCATCAAGAAACTGGCCATACCATCGACTGGGACGCAGCACGTGTAATTGCAAAGGAAAAATTATTACCAAAACGCCTTCTCATAGAATCATTGTGCATTCAATCCACGCCAAACACGATTAACCGGACCCGTGGCAGTCTCCCAGAGATATACCTGCGCACCCTTCAAAAAACTGCCCATATATAGCTCACCTGCCCGTCCTTCGCTTCTTTGTGATCAAGGCACCCGTACGGGCGCCGAAACGTCAATTCATTCTTATTTTCTTTGAACCTTGGCGAGTGTATGTTTTCTTCATCAGTATGAATTTTCCCCGCCAGACGGGATTCCGTCGAACCCTAGACTTCATTACTCTCCGCGAAAAGTACGGGCCCCCAGCCGTAACCAAGATTCGACAGTTCGTCGCACTGAAAACGAGGCTTACCTCCTTCCTGTGCCACCTACGCTTCAACGTCCGATGCAAGAGCCATGGGTTGGTCCCGAAGTCCATGCGTCTACCAATTCTGGTATGTACCCCGTTTGGGAAAAATGTTATCGCTCGAGCCGAAAAACTTCTACTACAAGCGAGAATTCTGGAGACAAGATCAACGATTAAGCGTCTGGAGAACGACATCTTCTTCGCTCAACAGGCACTAGAACGTACCCTAGCTATGGACGCCTTTGATGCCCTGCTCTACGCGAACAGTGTGGCAGAGAACACTCAGGAACAAAGACAGCAGAATCAAGAAACGAAGTTCCGGTTGCTCCTAGGGCGGCAGACAGAAGAGACAGCAACTTCTTGCGTACACAACCTGTCTTCTTACAAGCTAGACCATGCTGAACTCTCGCTTCTTAACAAGGGACTCAACTTCAACACTGGACCCGTCCCTGATGCGAAAAGCATGACATGTGCCGTTGAGCTAGCAGTGCGAAAGATTGACGCCAGCCTACGCGACCAAGCACGTTCTCGTGCCATCGGAGCACTTTCAAAGTTACGAAAAGAACAAGACAGCGCACTCCCACGCCCTGAAAAGGAAGCCCTCAAAAGATTACAAAAGAATGAGGCAGTCGTGATCCTTCCGGCCGACAAGGGGAACGCCACTGTGGTGCTAGATCGGACTGAATATATAAAAAAGATGTCGGCACTTTTGGAGGACAAAAATACCTATACAAAGATAAACCGGGACCCGACCAGAAAGATAGAAGCTGAACTTCAGAAGCTTCTCGCTGATGTATTCAAATACGTCCCCACGTCCGACGGTCAATATATCTACAACAAGCTACTGTGTCACAATGGCGCCGCTCCTGCCATCTACGGCGTACCAAAAGTGCACAAGGAGGGCACACCGCTCCGTCCAATTGTGGACTTTACACGGTCCCCGTTGAACAAGCTCTCTGGCTACCTTCACCGTGTGCTGGCCCCTCTAGCGGGAAAAACCGCCACGCACGTCCGGAATGCAAGCGACTTCGTCGAGAAGCTGAAGAATGTGCCCATTGACGACACCCAAGTAATGGCTTCTTTCGATGTGAAGTCTCTGTTCACATCTGTACCTGTGGATTTTGCGGTGGAGTGTTGCAAGAAAGCCCTGAACGAAGACACGACTTTGCCTGAACGAACCCCGATTGAAGCCGACGACCTCTGCCGACTCCTAAAATTCTGCCTCTCGAATACTTATTTCACCTTCAACAAGAACTTCTACAGACAGACTTTCGGAACAGCCATGGGTGCCTCAGTTTCTGTAGTATGTGCTAACCTTGCCTTAGAATCAATAGAATCCGCAGCACTTGCCTCATTCGACCCCCCACCGCAGTTTTTTGTACGCTATGTCGATGACTGCTTCTCTGTCATCAACCGGCCAGACGTACACAGGTTTCTAGCGCACCTCAACACGTTCCAGCAAAGCATTCAGTTCACCCTAGAGGAGGAAGTGGATGGCCACATCGCTTTCCTCGACGTCCTCGTGGAACGCTCACCGCATTCTCTGCAAACCACCGTCTATCGTAAACCCACTCACACCGGAAGGTACCTAAACTTTCAGTCATCTCATCCCATCGGGCACAAGCGCTCAGTCGTGGCGTCTCTGTTCAACCGCGCATATAGGATATGCTCAAGTCCTAAGCGCAGAGCAGCAGAAGTGAAACAGGTCAGGCAAGACCTGATACGGAACGGTTACCCAGCCCAAATACTACGATCCCAGGAACGACGCGCCTCTGCTCCGACTATCCGAACTGACGCATGCGCAAAGAAGCGGGTGCCGATTCCGTATGCCCACGGCGTGAGTGAGAACCTTGCTCGCATCTTTTCAGATTATAACATTCATGTGGCCCACGTCCCGTCGTGCAAACTTCGGCAACGACTCTTGCGAGTCAAGGACCCTCTTGACATCGATATCTTTCCAGGCGTGATCTACAAGATCCCCTGTCATGATTGCGACGCTTCCTATATCGGAGAAACAGGCAAATTCAAAACAAGGCTCAAACAGCACCAAAATGACGTCGCCAAAGGAAAATCTATCTCAAACGCTTTGGCGCAACATCATCAAGAAACTGGCCATAACATCGACTGGGACGCAGCACGTGTAATTGCAAAGGAAAAATCATTGCCAAAACGCCTTCTCATAGAATCATTGTGCATTCAATCCACGCCAAACACGATTACCCGGACCCGTGGCAATCTCCCAGAGATATACCTTTGTGATCAAGGCACCCGTACGGGCGCCGAAACGTCAATTCATTCTTATTTTCTTTGAACCTTGGCGAGTGTATGTTTTCTTCATCAGTATGAATTTTCCTCGCCAGACGGGATTCCGTCGAACCCTAGACTTCACTTCAGGCAAATATAAAGAGTGCCAGCGCACAAAAGCTTTCGTGCATCGTTAAACAACACAGCAAATTTTCATTATTTTGAGACATCCGCGATATATCGTACTCCGTAATCTACAGCAATGCTGTCGCACATATAATAGAGAAATAATCATCGCAGTATTTTATTTCTGTACTTATTCCTGATTCGATCATGAGGAACAAAAGGTTTCAAACTGGAATGCTAACAAATAAACTCAGAGGCGATCATACAATGTGATCCGGCAAGTCCGGCACAGGTGATCATGTGGTATGATGCGGCAAGTCTAGGTTAGACCGCAGGGACGGCCTAGTGGTCTCAGCATTTGATTTGCATAGTCAGTGCCTTCGGTTATTCACTGGTGATGCAATGGTTACACTGTTCCTTCTGACTGGATGCTCGGTTTATCTTGGGGGAAGTGCTTGGAAAATGGGTATTTGACGTTACATTGTGTAGCCAAAAAATATTGAGCCATTGCAGTCTTTGCCCAAAGATGTTCTTGCGCTATAAAAAAAAATAATTGGAAATTCATCATAAAGTCTAGATTAGCCGTTCTCGTTGCACACTTCGCACTGACACTGCTCTATTTCCTAATGAGCCTTTGAATTTTGATTTCTTTGTCGATTTAAAAGGTTTCTTGATGGTGGAGGTGTATGGATCCTTCTGAAGGGCGGGGGTTGTTGGGTGGCTGATGGGTGAAGCACTTCTGCAGACAGAGGTGGGTGGGATATATGAGTTGTAGGTGGCGGTTCAAATGTACAGCTTAGAGCTGGGATATGTATTTTTAATGGTGGGTGTCAGAGTCTTCAAGCGCCAGAAGAGGGCCCGGAGGGAGCCAGGAGCATTTAAACTTCGAAGGGATTGCGGATTGTCGTGTATTGTCCACAGTGGATTGTCGACGGAAGGGGACTATACAGCTAACAGAGTAAAAAGCATGTCTGCATGAAATATATGCACGCAGAAGGAAGGCTCAATCATTATCTGTGTGAGCACATATTGGTGCTTCATCACATCGATGTGTACCACCTGTGCATTGCACAAGTGACAACTGCGCACGTTGTGTTCGTTCAGTCAAACCTCCTTAACCATTCCCGCCTCTTACCCCTATCAGAGGTCGCTCTCCTTGGCATCGGAGAAATAGTGCAGGAAAGTGGAACCTAAATCTTGTGCAAGATGACACCTACGCTGAGTACATGACCTTACCATGTAAAGCAATTTAAGCAATGTAAAGCTCACGTGTAAAGCAACTTCCCCGATTGCTCAGTTCTCACTTTTCTGGGTATTGTTATTTGCGAGCTTAGATTCGGTTGCCGTGTCAGCGAAACTGCTGTCATGTGGCGATAGCTCTGCGCCATCGGCTTCCTCAGTACAGCCGATGTGAGCACTGTAGTTTTCGCAAGATGGCGGAAGCCTAGAACCGAAAGCGGAATGAAACGTTACGTGCAAGCGCACATACTTCTCATTTGTCCAAGTAAAATAAATCGGCTCTAATTTTTTGTCTAATTGCCAGGTGCTGCCTTTCATAAAAGGCAGTACGTTAGAGTACAGCTTTCTCCCAATTTAGTCCAATATAGGCGTATTTGTGCTCAGAGTGTAGGTGGTGTGACAAACTTGAAGGACCTAGAGACGAAAAAAACAACAAAATACCACTACCAATTATCCTTCTCGGGCAACTGGGTAGAAATAAGGCATGCGTGAGCGTACCATACCTTGAACTCAAACATAAAGTAGCTTGGCTGTTTAAAAATGATTTTGTTGTCCGACGGCTGACACACAGCAATGGAAGAACGAGTGACAGGACCTATAAACGAAGATAAAGACCCAGTTCTTGTTTTTTTTCTTTTTAGCTCTTTAGTAGTTGTGGTCACATCTCTGTGCTTTGTTGCTATTCCCCTGAGCATGCTAATACGGGAGCACATCGAAATGATCACAACCTTTTTGGCTGCCTTCAACAATTGTATCTTTCGCGATTTCCTCAGAGTGAACAAAAACTCGACACGAAAAAGAACCTGTAATATGCAGTTCATAAACCGTGACACCACCTTACCAAAGAGATATTTCTTGTGTAACCCTTCCTTTTTTAATACCTGATACGTATCGGCTTTCTTTTACTACACCGGAGGCTTAGGGGTGTGGTCACCGGTTTTATATGCGGCAGATGCGGGGTTCGATCCCCAGTTGCCCTGCGTACCCAGCGGCTTCCCAATGGCTACAATCGTCCTCCCGCGTGGTACTCGGCTTTTGTTGGAAGAAATACTCAGAACATACGGTTCTTCTTTGTTAACTTTTTAAAACTAGAACCACGTTATTGATGGCGCCCTATGGCCAAGCTGCCTTTAAGCTGTTAAAATCAAATATGCTCTTTCTGCCTGTTTGTTTTTTTCGATTGAACTTTATTTTTTTCCTAGAGAAATATCTCTTGCGACAGATTGTGGATACAAAGCATTAGAACGCTTGCATCATGTGTGCTGACTTCGTCCTTTGGAACGCGAAACTTATTAGTGCCAAAGCACTACTTCCGTCTCAGCGAGTGTCAGTGAAGCTTGACATTGAGGGTGACCTTGGCCACACCTAGCGTAGCAACAGCCGATGCAGAAATAAAATAAATATTGTCGCGACGGGGTTTTGAACCCCGGCCAACCAGGCTAAACACGTGCCTTCGCATGATTGCTAGGTTTAACTTCGTTAATTCCTTACCACTTTTTTTTATTTCTCCCTTTGTTTTTTTCGGAAAAAAAGAAGCCTCAAAGCTGACTCAGGCGAACCAGCATTAGTAGTAGCGCGATAGTTTAGAAAAAGAAATCGTGCTTTGTGTGAACGTCGAGAAACTTGTAGTTTCTATGACAAACGACTTGAGCACCTTAATGTCCCTACTCAATTTCTATCGCACGTGCTGACTATCAATGAGTAGACAATGCAGCTTCGAAAGCGGACACGCGTCAGCTTTCCTTTGGCTTCGTGCCGTTGCGCTGAATTTAGCGACTTGTTTGAAAATGCACTGAGTTTTCTAGGATCTGTTACAAAATCGTTTATAATTCTTGGAGATGTCAACATTGATACAATATCAGACAGCTCGAATGCAAATGAATTTCGTTACCTTATTCATCTTTATGCTTGTACGAACGTTGTGACAGTTCCAACAAGGGTGACCACTGATACCGCAACGTGTCTTGACATCTGCGTTACAAATATGAATTGTGACGATATCGCCGCTGGTGTTATAACATGTGACATCAGTGATCACGTTCCCGTGCTCTGTCTGGGTCCTCCTGTTTCCAGCAGACACATAATAAGGAATAGAGCTGGCATCGCAAAATAAATGATGAAACTGTGAAGCTTTTTTGCACCCTAATAGAGAACGAAAGGTGGGATGATGTTTACATGAAACAGAATGCTACAACCGCGTACAGAATATTTCTGAAAAGACTTCTGTGGTGCTATAATGCAGCTTTTCCTTTGTGTGACCATAAAACAAAGAAAGAAGGTATGCGAAAACCTTGGATGACCGTGGAGTTATTCAAGTGCATAAAAGAAAAAAAATAAGAAGTTTCATGCTTTTCTGATATCTCGCAATCTGCATCTATTTGCCGAGTTTAAAACCTTCAGGAACAAATTGAACTCAGGTTTGAAGAAAGCAAAAATTGAGCATTTTCAGGCTCAAATTCTTCAGGTTCGTAATGACCCTCAAAGGCTATGGGAGATGGTTAATAATTTAATGAACAGAAAACGACCGAATCTCTGCGTAACAGCTATTACAGTGAATGGGGATCGTCTCCCTGATGCGCAGCTTGCGGAAGAAATGAATCTTAGTTTTATTAGCTTTGGAAAGTGTACTGGTCCACTTGCTAGTACGTACGAGCCGACACATACCAATCGTCCAATGGGCTCCATCTCGCTTTCTCCTAGAATTCCATCAGAAATTTACAGAATAATCAAGAGTTCGAAAAAGATGTAGCATCTGGAGATGACGGGATAAAAGCTTTGCCAATTAAACATATCGCAAGCCACATAAGTCACGTGTTGTCATATATGGTTAATCTAATGCTTCTTACTGGACATTTTCCTGCAGATCTAAAGATAGCAAAAGTAGTTCCCGTGTATAAAGGCGGCGGTGCAGCAAATATTATTAACTATAGGCCGATTTCTATCTTGACGTTTTTTCTCTAAAATATTTGAGGCGTTGTCAATGACAGACTCAGTAGTTTTTTTCAGAAACATGGAATAATAGCTGACGCTCAGTATGGCTTTCAAGCAAAAAAATCAACAGAACAGGCTCTTCTACATATAAAAGATAAAATTATTGAAAACATAGAAAAAGCTCCTAACACTGGGTCTATTTATAGATCTTAGGAAAGTGTTTGATTCTGTACAACACGATATATTATTAACGAAGCTAGAGAACTGTGGGATTAGGGGTGTAGCGCTCAGACTACTTGAAACATATCTGAACGGTAGGTCCCAGTATTTGATTATAAACAACTGTATGTCTAGTAAAATGTAGTTACAGTACGGCGTCCTTCAAGGATTCATTCTGAGGCCTTTACTATTTCTTATATACGTGAACGATATAACTATGATACCAGGATCTCCTCAATTAATCATGTACGCATATGACACTAATATATTCTTTACGGGAGCAACAAAAGCATGCTTAGAAAAATCTGTATATGAATACTTACTATAACTATCTACATGGCTGAAAGCCAATTGTATAAGCCTAAATATAACAAAATCTAAATACGTAATTTTCAAACCTATAAGCAAGCGAGATGACAGTCCCATCACCATCAGGTACGGCGGCAACCCGCTGGTGCAGGTCACCGAGCAAAAGTTCTTGGGGGTATTGTTCAGTGGTGATCTCTCATGGAACACCCACGTAGATAGCCTTAAGTCCGAATTATCACGATTTACAGGCTACCTCTACCGAATTCAACACTAAATTCCATCTTGGTTGAAGCTGACATTATATTATTCTCTGTTCTACTCGAGAACAAGCTATAGTATACTAGTTTTGGGCACAACAACTGACTCAAATTACAACAAATTAATTCCTTTGTAGAAGAAAGTGCTACGCATATGCGAAACTTACTATGAGGATAAACGGAAACTAAGAACTCACCCACTTTTCAGTAAGTACAATATTCTTAGGGCAGACCAGGTATACTACTTCAAGCTGCTACAATGGATACATAAGAACAGACTGCATAACGCACCTATGGAAAGTGTAAGCCAGTAAGACATCAGAGATCCGAAAATAAGAATGCCAATAGTTAGAACAAACTATGGCCGGCAAACACTACCCTTTCAGGTTACCAAAATGCTCAATTGTAAGACATTCCCGTTAATTACAATAAACCGTTCCCTGCCTTCAAAAAAGATTGTAAGAGAGCTCTTTTGTCCAGTGATGTTGTCTACTCTTCTCACTAATATCTTTTCCGTGGAAGTGTAGTGTATAGATGTTTTGTCTCTTTTGCAATTAATCATGTTCCCTTTGCTACCTCCCAATCTCCCGTTTTTCTTACTTGCGATGCCTGTACTCTTCGTATAAGTGCGGAAATTTGTTCATGGACATTTTTTCTTTCCGTGCTTGAAGGGGAAGAGGAAAGGGGGAAAATGAGGCAAAATCTCTGATTTAGTGTATTATGTTGCATGTGTATCATGATGCTTATCATTTTTATGTTGTACCCATTCCACATTTATAGTGCAATTTTCTCGTTGAGTGCCCTTTCCTTTTACAGATGTATCTTTGTGTGGCGCCCAGCCGCACTGTTATATATATATATATAAATATATATATATATATATATATATATATATATATATATATATATATATATATATATATATATATATTTGCCTTTTTGTCATGCACAGGGGGCTGAGGCCTTGTCAGGCGATACCAATCCTTTAGTCTCAGCCCTCTCTTAAGCAAATGTCTAAGAAAAAATAAATAAAAGAAAGAAACGAAGGTCGCACTGTCAACACATGCGTGAGCGTGAGAATTTTCAGGCGACAATTCGATTTCCCTCCTTCATGCAATTGTGTGCATGAAAATGAAGTCTGCCCGCTAAGTTCAATAGCAAGCAGTACCTATAAAAAGAAACGCCAATACTGTGATGCTTAAGTTTGAAGAAGGCCGAGTAATTGAAGGTAAAGTAGCTGCATGTGGCCACTTGGAGGCATGAATGACGGGTTACAGCTCACAAATTTTTTTGACCAGTTTTGATTTTTTTATTTTCTGTGCCGACTTATTAGAATATTCTTAGAATTTTCGGAGCCGGCTGTTTGCTTGCATCACCCTTTCTCAGCGGCAAAGCCTCCGACAAGAACGAAGTTGCATGAAGTGGCATGCAAGTCTATGAAAATCTTAAATAACTAACGGTCATTAATGTCATGCTAGTGCAGACAAGTGTCTAGTAGTGCTTAATTGTCGTAACTTCAGCACTCCACACTCACACCTTCAAAGCAATGATGCTTAGGATAATAATAATTCCCTTCCAAATTGAATAATCTCACAAATACTTAAGGTTGAGATCTTGTTTTAAATGTACTTGAGGCGATCATTATCGTTGGGAAGCCTACCGCAAGTTTTCTTCCCTAGCCTCAGCTACGTTGAGCCCTGTGTGTTTTATTTATCCTGAAATCGCTTGACAAGACAGTCTTTGATAACAAAAACAGAACGTCTGAAAGGAACTACATTTATGAAGCTGTGGAAGGGTAAAGTCTATTCCTCGAAAGCAAATACTCCTTGATTGAGAGACTTTTTACGTTATTGACGCGTACATTGTTCCTTACTATCTGCTAGGATTAACAAGGTTCATCTTTAACCGTGGCCGGCAAGCCTATGTTGTGAAAAGCGTTTAATGTATCAGTCAGTAAACTGCCATATTCTACTCCGTCAATTCACCATATAACAGACGCAACAATGGCTGCGTTATTCGTTTGGCACAGAAATAGAAAAGGTATGTGCCGTTATTTTTTAAGGATAAAATTAAAGTCTAGCCTGCGAAGGGTGTTTGGATTGACACGAGCATGAACGCTCCATTCTACTATTATAACGCCGTAGCATTATGTCCAAGGTTCATACGCCATGCTCGACAAGACAGCAGAGTATGTACAGTTTTTACAATCACCATTACGACAACAAAAGGTCTGGCATAGGTCAGCAGGCTATTAAACGAGTTAAACGAGTCAAAGCTTTGGCGCGTTTTACAACCTTTGCCTTGTAGGAAATGACATCAAACCTTAAAGCGTCAAGGCAAGTCCTTCATATTTATGAGTCGTAGAAAGAAAGGAAACAAAGTAACCTCCAGCGGAAACAAGCCAATAATTTCTCAGGCTGCCCGGCGGAATACGGTTGTCGCTGTCCCACATTTCAATAGGGGTTCGTTCTAAACACCGCCGAGTCTGCTCACCTGCGCTACTCTGAAGGGATGGGCCTCCGTTACTAAGCTGAAAGCCGCCATCGTTTTACTTGCAGCAGTTTTTATGAAAGCACTCTTGTGAACCATAATCCCCTCATCATGCTTGAAAAATCACTCCTTACTTTTGGGGCTTGCGGTAACAAATACTAACCCTTCTTTCTAGCAGACGTGCTGGAAAGTTAAGCGTAGGTTTACGAAGGATAAAAAGTGAACTTGAAGAAAAAGTATTTTTGAAAAAAATTTTGCCCATTTCTTTCGAAGCAAAGGTTTTGGCTAATAATTACAAACCAGTATATGTGCAACTAAACAGCGCTAAAATGAAAATAACGGCATCGAAAATATTCTGTCTTCAGTTCCAGGAATTACAGCTGTCGAGACGCATTCTGATGCTGATGCTGAAATTGCTGCGCTATTCTAACCGTATTGTCGACGTTAGGGAACGAAGGGCACTCTTTCCGCACCATGGTGAAGGGGAAGTGTAGCCAAGGTTGCATGGAAGTTGCAAGCTTGAATGGAAGGATGCAAGGGTGCATGGGTTGCATACCAGCCTCGTGCTACATCCATAACCTACGGGTGGAGCGCGCACTGGTGATCATTTGACCTCTGCATGCACGCAGCCAGTTCTTCCGCCTCGTGCTATTAATGCGAAAGCATTTCTTGTCACATGAATGGCGTGTACAGTGCCTGTAGGCAGGCGTTTTGACAGAGTGTCCACACGCACTGTCATCCTTTATAGGGGTAATAATTAGAACAGTTGAATAAATAATTATGTAATTAGCGTGAATCAATAAATCACCGAGATGATTAAGTAAATGGGTAAAAATTACTTGGACGAAGTATTGAATTAGTTGAATGAATCAATTACAGAAGTTTAATCAGTAGATTATTGAAATCGATGAATTATTTATTTGCCGAAATAATTAAATCACCATACGAATTCAATGAAACTGATTTTCATTGTTTTTTCAAATACATTCATTTAAGAGACTTATAATAATATTAAATCAGGTAAATTATTAATTGACTATATTAATTAACGTAATTAATAAACCGATTCACAATCTATTTATTTATTTAGGCGCATTGACCAATTCCTTACTTAACAAATTATTGATTGATTAGCTAGTACTAGTACCTTGGTGTGCTTACTCGACGGCCTAGCAACGGGACCCACGTCTTCTGCTGTAGTTGAATCGAAATTACTTAGCGCTATTGAACGCAATTTTCGTATCCCGAACAAGAAGTGGCTCTTGAAATATCTATAGTTATATTATCCTTTTTTAAACCACTGCATGTCTTCTCTTTTCAAAAACTTCTCGTGTCACATAGGTGTATTCAGAATTGCTAAGACGACCATGTTCAGCTTTCTCTAAATTTAAGAAACCAAGAATAAATGGAGAAAATGCACACTGCGTGGCATTAAAAGACCTTAAGAGCATCCCTGCAATAAAGCGAGCCTTTTCAAACTACCTGCGGCGCCTACTGCCAGAACAAGCTTTGTTCTGCTGACGCAATGACCAATCTGCTGACGCAATAAAGAGCTTTCAGCAATCGGCCAACGTAAACTGACAGGTGTGCGTAATGTTTTTCGGGCAGGCATAGGCATTAATGTAAAATCTCAGATCCATGGAGTTGGGAATAACACCAACTTCAACGCTATTGCCATCACATACTGCATGCATCATGAAGACAAGGTGAAGAGAAGAAAAATTGCCGGGCGTCTCTTGCTTAGACATTTCTCCGGACTTCCACTCTTTGAAAGGCCTTTGCTCATTATAAATCATCTGAATGAACGCGTAATGACTATTGGCTAAAGATTCATTGAAATAAGCGGAGACCTTGTTGACGACAAAAAAAAAAAAAACTAGAACGCGGGAAATTATACAGCTGCAGGAAACATTGTGAGCGCGAATTTTGCTCTGAGAAAAGCGTGACAGGCAAAGCAGTAAAAATGCATCTTCTATTCTTTCTAAACACTCTGCTCTTCTTCTGAAAAGAACACAGGGGTCTTTTATTTCTGTCCTTTCGTCTGTATACAAGCTACCGAAAACCTCTTGCTCCTACAGATGCGCAAACGGCCACCGGAATGCCGAAACGCAGGATTTGCAAGAACCGACGTTTATCTTGTAAAAAAGCAAGAAAAGCGGATGAGACATTCGGGGAAACCACTTTTTCTGTCCACTTCTACGATCTTAAGGTTCCTATAGGTGCAGAGTTGAAATGACCTCGCTTTCTTGTTAACTTCGTACTGTTCCCTTATCCTGGTCTTTGGCGAATAAGCATAGCTAGAGCGGGCGATTTGCTGCCTCATTGCATAAAACGAAGAAAACACTAACATCGCGCATCTGGTCGCTTCGATCTCGGCCCACGATAATATTCCTCGAACATGAACCCTTTCTGTACTCCATCCCCTACCCCTTAAATATACAAGATAAATAAGACCAGTTTTAAAAGGGGCTTCGTCGTCCTGTGGCTGCACACCGCCGCTGCTTATTTTCCTGCCCTCTCGCATTATTGCTATGATGCAGTAAGCCTACAGAAAAAAACAAGCAAACAAAAAGATTGGGAAACAGGAAAGAGGCTCTTTAAGGAATATCTAAATGAATAGCTAAACTACATTGTTCACTTCGCAAAACAATTGTATTCAAGTTTGTTACAGAAATATAGCCCTACGTCGAAATTTCATGACGGGCCAGTTTAACAGACAACAAACTGATGATGATGAATTTTTATGGCTCTAGGGCATCTCTGGCCAAAGGACACCATGCACAAGGCATTTTTCTTCTACTCAAAGTGGGGTCAAAGGCCCATTTCCCAAGTATTTTACCCCAAGTAACCCAAACATCAAATCAGGGGGAAGCTTGTACTCATTGTATCGCTGGTGGGTACTCGGCGGCACTGAGAATAGAACCCCGCACCTCCTGCATGCAGGCTGATCCTCATAGCACTAGGCCACCACTGCGAAGAACTTCGGAGAACTGCAGATTGGGCGAGTTGGGAACAATTCATAATGGTAAAACAACACCGTTCTGAGTGTCTCTTCTCTTACTCTGTCCTGTTTGTTTGCGCTGTTGAACTATCATGAAGTTTATCAGAGGCGAGACGCAAACGAAAAAGTTTTTTCTCGAATGTTTGTTTTTTAGTCGGAATCTTGCATTCACTTTAGCATTTTTAAGGTTGTTCGCTGTCGCCTTTGTTCCGGTGTTAGCTTATCCGTTATTTTACTTACTACGTAGCTTGGGGAAAAAAAGCATCTAGAAGACCCAACCATTTTGCTAGCGTCCGGCAGTGCACAGAACTCGCCATTGAAGGGGCTCTGAAACACCTTCCGAGAAGATCACATCAACTCGCTCAATTATTACATTGTGTTGTCACTAAAATGTGAGCCAAATAGTTCACTTCTACAAGAAGTAGAGCACCCGTAATTACGCGCAAAAGTTGGCGAGCCCTTCGCGGCGAAATTTTCATGCTCGCACCCTCCTCCGTCGGACGCACCTGCGTGTACATGTTGAGGGGTGGATATTGGTTAGATTCTTCTCACGTCACGCAGCTACCGTGCCCGCGACCAGTAAGCCGCGTAGCTCCGGCGGGTCAGGAAGCTCTCCCCTGGAGGTGGGGCCGGCGGAGAGGAGCGCCGACCTTCCAGCGTGCAGAAAGTGACGAGAGGAAAGGGAAAGGCGCGAGAGCGCTGAAATTCAGATTTTGACTTCAGATAGCTCAGCTTCTACAAAACACGTTAAAAAAAATTCTTGCTGGAAAATATTCGTCAAGCGGCGTGCTTTAGCATGCCAGCCATGCCACACTTTATTAGAGCCCCTTTCAGAGCTCCATTCGGAGCTTCTTTAATTATCCCTGAAGGGAACATTTCATTCAGCGCCATCCTACAACTTACAGATGTGTGTTGTCATAGCTTTATTTGCAGTCTTTCGCCAATTATCGCATTCCTTCGAAAACAACATCAGACGGCGCTTCCTTGTATTCTTAAAAGAGTATTGACGCTTCCGACGTATTATTTCGGGTACCAACGTAGACGCTAGTAAAGCACTGGTGATTTTCAGGAACACAACAGCGCTGAAGATCACATCACTCAAGCCTTCAGTCCAACTTACAGTATAAACTGATTGATACGGTACCTAGCTTTCATAGCACCATGACAGCGAACAAAGCAGAAGCCTATAACTGCACACTCGCCTTAGCAAGAACAAGAACACGAAAAAATAACGCCCCATAAAAAAAATTTATATCTGGGTTGTGTCGCTTAGCTGGTATTCTTGCAGAGCACGAAGAATGCATCATGTTGAGCTTTCTCGGGCAAAAATTTCGAAAAGTGAAAAATTGTACGACTCTGCTGAAAAAATATTGAAGGTGATCGTCCATTATTGTGACGTGTAGCATAATCTTTCTCTTAAACTGTTTCCATCAATAACATCGAACAGTCAAGACTGCCATAGAAAACCAATGGGAACGCTTTTGACAGTAGCAAAAACGTGAATAGAAAAAAAATATAAGACTGCTTTCAGGTGATCGGTGGATATATTGATTGTTATAATGGAATCTTACATTATATGAAAAAAAATATGTTCATAAACGGTTTCCCGCTCAAAAATTCTTTCGTCCAGAATTGCTGATTATGTGTGATTCTAGGCTTTTCATTGATCCGCTTTGCCTCACCACACAGAAAAACATTTTTCTCGTCAAACTCGCATCCCGCGATTCTTTTGTCAACAACTGTATCCATTGGTAAGTGATGACATCCCATTAACAAGGCAGATTATGACCTCATTTTCTCGTTAATTCCTTTAATCCCACTCTTCCATTCGCGTGGCAACCACCCTGGCACAATTGTCGGCTCCGCTCCTGGCTAGAGGACACCGCACTAGCCCTTCAGCAGAAGTATTCTCTCTGTCCCGCCTATTGTTTCATTTCCTATCTCTCTCTTCCTTTAGCTCTTTTCGTCGCTACAGCACGATCAGCGACGCGACTTCTGAAGTAGTTGTACACACTCTGAGCAAATTATTCATATACAAGGTCCGCAAAACAGCTAAATGAACCCACTATTTGAACCCACCCGCCGCGGTGGCTCAGTGGTTAGGGCGCTCAGGCTACTGATCCGGAGTTCCCGGTTTCGAACCCGCCCGTGGCAGCTGCGTTTTTATGAAGGCTAAACGCCAAGGCGCGCGTGTGCTGTGCGATGTTAGCGCACGTTAAAGATCCCCAGGTGGTCGAAATCATTCCGGAGCACTCGAGGCACTACGGCACCTCTTTCTTCCTTTCTTCTTGCACTCCCTCCTTTATCCCTTCCCTTACGGTGCGGTTCAGGTGTCCAACGATATAGAGACAGATACTGTGCCATTTCCTTTCCCCAAAACAATTATTATTATTATTATTATTATTATTATTATTATTATTATTATTATTATTATTATTATTATTATTATTATTATTATTATTATTATTATTATTATTATTATTATTATTATTATTATTATTATTATTATTATTCCACTATTACTGCTTTGCAGCACAGCGCAAAAGGCGTGAACGGGGACACAAAATGCATGCAAATGGCGCCAAAACCACCTCTGTGACACGGGCGTGATTTGGCGCCACGTGCGCCCACGCCGTGTCATCGTCCGTATATTTTGCACTTTGATACAAACATGAACAACGAGCTAACCCGCACCTCTACCCTTGTAAGGCACTTCAGCTAATGCTCTCCCACTGTTCTCATGAGCCATTTTTTCCTTGCGAATATCTCCGGACTTCCATTTCAGTTATTAATTACTCGCTGCAGTGATATGCACGTATTCAATGCCGAGAGTAACACGAGCCTTTCATGCTTTTCGGGAGATGGACCGCTGCAAAGCTCACGCTCTAATTAAAAGAGCTGACCGGCGCACAGTTCGCGAAAGATACGTGCCTGCTACGTGATTAATTGCCACCCAAATCGACGCCTTCTTTATTTCCAGCGTGCGCGGCGCCAGCTGTTGCGCTTCCCACTACCGACGCTAGACTGCGCAGTGCACTCTAAATCGGGAGCGTGAAGGCTGAAGTAACACTTTTTAGCAAGGTATACCGGCTGCGTGTCTACAAGGAAATATATTTCGGCAATGGACTGAAAAGAAGGCACACCACGCGGTAGACTTTACTGAGAAAAGGAAAAAATAAAAGAACAATTGAGAAGAAGAAAGAAGATGAATATGATCATGATGGTGATGGTGGGCTTTAATGGCTTATCGGACTTTGGCCAAAGAATGCCTTGTCTCAAAATCTCAACTCTATGGCTCTTCTCGACGATAGGGAACAAGGAAATGCATCGATATGTCATATATTAACAATTCTTACCATTAAAGCTTTTTACTACGATAAATGACAGATTTCTGGCGCGTTAATTGCGCTGGAATGCATCACCTGACCACAATATAGAAACTACCGAGAAAAAAGTCTATTGTATCTGATGAATAGAAGATGCGCCGAATTTTATAATGACTTAAGTAAAAAAAAGAAGCTAGTTTCTTTGCCGAGCTTGCCATCGGAAAAACGAAGACGGTATTTCTGCCACTCTCTCAGAAACTCATGAGAAACGCAACTTCAAACACCAAAGGGACAAGAACGCCCATGTCTCATGTTTGCACATTGCGGAGTCCAATAGTTATAAAATAGCCAGGTGGAAAGCAGAGGACTTTAAAAGTTACGACATATGATGACGGGCACGGCAACTTCTTCCTGCTAAAGAAAACTGCATAGAGAACAGCTCTGTAAATAACTGAGACCACACATGAAGGCGAAAATCCATCATTGCAATGAGGGAGCAGAATTCCGGGTAGGTGCTATGCATTCCACGCAGATATGAGAGAGGAACGAGGAACCCATGTGTTGTTGCGAACGTACAGGGGATAACACACCGAAACCGTATAGGATTCACTTTATTTATTAGGCGCGGTTGAGATCAGACGCCCGTTGCATGCTTTCTTGGAGCCAAAGGAGAATAGGTATGTATTAGGCCTGCCAGCTAAAACTTTGAAAACGATGATACGCGGAGTGTTTTCAAAGAAAACACCTTTGTTTTCTAAGCAACTGACAGCCCGAAAATGAATAATGGACCAGAGAAGTCCAGAAGCCCATTACTTGAGCCTTTGAGCTCCCGAGGAATAGACTGTCTGCGTAAAACCATGCAGCCCTCTGCAGGGCCCTGCCGCTAACCTGAGCCAATTTCAGTACAAAGTCGCGAAACAGTTTAGCAATTGGTTAATTAATTGTTGTTCTTAGTAGCATTCGTTCGCGGTTAGTAGGCTGCTCACCTTCCGCAGTTGGGGATTTGTAGCCAGCAGAGTCGACACCAAAACGCGGGTATATCACGAGCATTTGAACGTGCGGTATAAGGTTACCGAAGCCGGCTCCAGTCTCAGGGACGCCGCCTGTACATTATGTCTATTGCTGCACGCTTTTCATAGTGAAACAGCATCTGCAAGAACTATGACAGCGTAATCGAAACTGTCAAGCTAGAATTTATGGTTCCTTCACCAGACGCGTTTTGAAAGGCTGGCGAAAACAGCTACGATGGCTAGACACACACCTAATTTGCCTCTGGTATCAGTTTATAGGAGAAAGCGGTGAAAGTCGGAAATGACTTCTACTTGTTTCCTTTATTTTGCACGGCAGCAATGTCATCCACTTTCTCCAGTACTAGCTTCAAGAAACGGTTTCTTCTTTCTTTTTAGGTGCATCACATCCATACACAGTTGTTTTTCTCCGAGTTAGTCGAAAAGCATACACCGCAAGCAGCTACCATTTTGACATTACTGTCCCCTATCTTCCATTGAAGGAGTTTTCTAATCGTTATGTCCTCTTTCTTAGCCAGAAACTCGGATGGTGTATCAATGTTAGGCGTTGTGTTGTCGCCCATGCTTCTGTGTCTACCACTATTGCTTAAATATTACTGAATGGTAGTACAAGTCTAGCGGTGAAAGAATGGACCCCCGTAAAGTATTGAGATGCATACTACTTCAAAAACCCTGTCGTCCTATGTGCAAGGATTCTCACGAAGCGCGGCTATAAAGCGTATTTTCTAACATATGCGAAACGTTGCCACGGGCCATTTTACATATTTTCTTGACGCATGAATCACCAGTAAATGAAAATAAGAAGCGAATATTGGTTTAGTACTACACGTTTAGGGCTAAGTTAGTGCGGCGGATTCCTAGTTGTACGTTAAAGATTGGAAGAGCAATAGCCGAGAACTCAAAAGTCCATAATGGCTGTTTGCTATTTCTGCATTAATAGGTGAAATTACACTGCGAAAGCAAACAAACATTTGCCTGCTAAAGAGATTGAATACATGTCTTCAATTCGCAATCCGACATTCCCCTGCAGATTCGCCAAATCGAATTGCGTCCGCGCACATGCGAATTTCTCCCTCATGCTTCCCCCAAACATTTCTGCCCTTGCCTGTGGACAAGCCTCATGTCTCTGTGCTACTTCCTGATTTTGTGTCAAATTCGTTCCAGGAATGAATTCAGGAGGACCTGCAGCATTCACAATACGGCAAACATTAAAACATTGAGTGAAAAAGTGCGAGGGCTGAAGTCTCAATTATTTTGTAAGCGCCATATTTAGCCTATTAGGGATTCCTACTCAGCTTCTGCTCACCATAGCGTTGTTCTCTAACGCTTATTTTATATTCCATTCCTCACCTAGTCGACATGCACTATGTGCAACATCAAAATGCATTAACAATCTTCTTCCGCGTGCTTATTGTTAGAGCGTAATTAAAAAGAATCTTTTCATTATCTGTTTCTGGTTCTCAATAGCTCCTCAGGGTCCGCCACTAGCAAGAACAAAATCTTGAACTTGCAATTCCGACGCGTTTAAAAATTTATGTGGTCAACCACTACACCTTCTCTTATGGCCGTCCTATGTAGCCTCGATACAGGTCATCGCATTAGACGTCGACCATGTCGCGACTTTTGTAAATAGACTTCCCGATACGTGTAGCGCTCTATCAGCTAATGCATGCTGAGTGCGTTTTTGGATACTTGCGGAGAAAAATAAATCCTCTTAGGCTAAGAGCTCTTGCATGATGTGCTCCAACGAAGTATCTAAGTATGTCTCATTGATGCCACAAGATCAACGGTGCAGCGTTTGTAGCTAGAGATATTCATTCGTGGTTCTTTGTGTTTCACCTATTCCTACGGGAATAGAAATCTATTCCGGACAGCAGAGTGTTTGCGGAGCGGGATCAGCGCTCCATATTCTTATCACGAAGCAGAAGTGAAAAATCATTGATTTTTTTTAGCCAGTCCAAGAAGCCAGCTGAACGCGCATTGCCTTCGCTGGCATCTTCCAAAATCACCTTCTCAGCTTATCTCCTCCGCTTCCTTTATCATTTTTAAGGCATGGCAGCAACTGCGAGTTCGGAAGCCTTAAGTTCTGAAGTTTTCCGTCCTCTATATCAGTGTTTTCGTAATGATCGCGGCACGAATGGCACGGGCTGCGAATTCATTCTCGTTGCTGAAAGCATGGCACGTGCTAGTGGAATGTTTGCTAAGTATCTTTTATTGGTAAATTAAAGTTTTCAAATAAAAAAGCTCAGCTAAAAGATCGTTTTATATTCCTCTAGGTTGATCATACAAAATACTAGAGCATCGGTGTGACGTTTCCTGTGTGATACTATTGGGAATAATAATATCTTATTGGGCGGAGACTTCAACCTCGCTGACATGGAGTGGTCAGTCATTTGGCCGAGAGACAGATCCCAAGGCGCCTTGTCTTGGACGTTTGTTTACTCAGTTTATTCTCTTATGTGCCATCATTATGTTCATGATGGATCAGGCAATGATTGTTCTTGAAATATTCTACGTTTATTGCTTTGCAGTACCGTAAAGTCTATGAAATATTCAAGTTTGTCGCTAATAAGTGATCATAATATATTAATGGCTAACATTGCTATTGGAAACGTGTCAGTAACAAATACACTCGCGAGAAGAGTCTGTGTATGTAGTAAGAACATTTATCATGGCACAAACAAAGAACTGGTATCCTATTTTCCGCTTTTCGATACTCTGGCTGATGAGCTCAGTACTAAGGAGTTATGGACCATGTTGAAAGTAAAACTTCTGCAGCTTCAAGGCACGGTCATGCCAATGCGTACTTTCTCGTTCTTTTGCCGCAATAGCTATATCATGTCATTTGTGTTTCTTTGTTCGCCCAATAGAAATCGCAATTTCTTCCTTTACTTGTCACACCGTACTTATCAGGTGGTCATGGCTCGCGTCACCATCAGCAGCCTGACTACGCCCACTGCAGGACAAAGGCCTTTCCTATATCTCTCTATTTAAAGATGTCCTGTGATAGCCGTGGCCACCTTATCCCAGCTAACTTCTTAATCTTGTCCTCTCGCCTAACGTTCTGCCGCCTCCTGCTAGGCGTGCTTTCTTCTGGAATGCATTCCGTTACCCTCAGCGACCCTCGGAGATCTTCTATTTGCAATTACGTGCCCTGCTCAAGCCCATTTCCCCTCGTTGATCTCGAATAGGACGTCATAAACTCGCGGTCATTCTCTCACCCACTCTGCCCTCTTCAGACACCTATCATTTTCCTTTCCATAGCTCGCTCGTTGTCATCAGCCTATGCTGAACCCTTTTCGTTAGCCTCCACGTTTTTTCCCCATATGTGAGCACCGGTAAGAAACTTCTGGATTAAAGTTTTCTTTTGTATGATACCGGTAAGCTGCCATTCATGATCTGAAAGTTTCTGCCAAATGCACTGCACCACAATCTTATCCTTCTAGTTATTTCATTCTCGCAGCCCTGATCTGCGGTCGCTAAGTATCCTAAGCAGACGTGTTTCCTTACCAGCTCGAGCGCCTCGCTACCAATAGTGAACTGCTATTCTCTTCGAAGACAGCTCAACATTGAGGTCAGCTTTCTGAATAATTTTTAACTCACTGTTCTCCTTTGCCTGTCTAAAAATAATTGATCATGCTTTGCTATTCTTCTCCTGTGCGACTTGGCAACGCAATGTCATCAGCAAATCGCAGATTACTGAGGTATTCTTTTTAACCAATATACTTACCAGTTCTATATATAGCTCTCTAGCAACATTTTTTTAAGAGGCGTGGCCTCCAGCTGCCACGTCAACCACTACAGGGGGAGTCATGAAGTTTGGTTGGTTTTTTCTCCCCGCTCCCCACTAAGGAGAAGGAAAAAAAACATTCTCTCTTTTCTCTCTGTCGTTAGGGGGACTCATAGAATAAAAAAGCTATGCGAGAACAAGTCCTGCGTTCTTCCTGCAACGAAGAGTTTGCATAGAAAACGAGGGGTTAAAGAAAACGACTCCCAACGGCTGCATCAGTACAAGGCACTTTGTACCATTTCAAGGTATCACCCCAGTTGATATGAGACGTTCCACAACATTTGCAGTGCTCTCGGCTCTGAAGTATTGTACCTGCTCATAATTTCTGTGAATATTTTATGATTATGGCACTGGGTTATCACCGGATTAATCGCGTCCGGGTATGTTGTATCTGCCATACTTCAAATAGAAGCTCAGAAAGACAAAGGAATAATTCAAGAAACTAAGCTTTATTTTTTAAATGGCTCATCACCGCACACGTTAAATACACGAAGGTAAACACACATCTGGGCAGCAGGATCTTGGAACTTGGAAAAAACCTTGGAAAGAAGAGCAATGTAAAAATGTTTTTGCTCCTGTTTTTAATCTTTGAGTACGCTGTGTTCATTACGAACGAATACTGGCAGATTGGATCTCGTAATGACGCCGCTTGCAAACACTGAGAAGTTTTCATTAACATTACGAGTCACTTCGCTGATGTCGGGCGTTTCATGCTACTTGAAATATACAGCGGCAAATGTCGTCACGAATAACGTTGAAAGGAGAATTTAGCCCTTCTCAGCGCAAAAAGCAAAACGACATGTTTCTTAGAGCAATGCACAGAGTTAAAGCGTGGAATCAGGACCGTGCCCAATTCTTGCAGTGTTTTTTTCGCATGTAAGGTCGTGACTGAGATCAGGTGAGAGGCTCAAAGATTTAATGATTTCACCCTTCTTGGCTTAAGCATTTGCAGAAAATGAGAAAAGAAAACGCATTGCTCCTGCCACCATAGCCGCCCTGAGGTCGCCCATCGTCAGTATGCTCGCAGAGTGACATGAAACAGTGTCCGTGTCTCTATGGACGGGCAACCCCAACGACCTTGATGCCCACACCACTTCTGTAAGAAACTAGTTATGCTCTAATCTGGCCTGTCATGACGCCCATAACTATCCCTAGCATATCGTTTCGAGCTGCAGTTTTGACGACCACACCTTAAGTATCGACGTTAAAACAAAATAAAAAAGGTCCGAAAGCATAACATTATCCTCAGAGGAGCGCCGATCCAGTAGCATTAGGTTTGAGGATGGCATAGGGTTTAAGGAGCTTGATCATTTAGCAAACTACGGTATCTGCGATGTCCAGAATCTCGGAGTGCAGCATCTTGGAGTGCAGCGCAATCCACACATCGGCGAGGCATAGATACTAAGTTTCAGGTCCACTACAGCTCTCGCTGTAAAAGGAAGCTGGAAACCACTTCACGGTCGTTCTCTTAGAATTATTCACTGTCGCGAATTGAGCCATGTCTCGAATAATATAGTGACATTCCGTGTGTGCTACGAGGATCCACGTTCGACGGCGCGGCGTAGACGGAGACCCGTGACAGCGGCATCATCAATTACCCAGCCATGCTCTTTGAGTGACGACCAGAACAACCGGACCCGCCGCCGCCCCGGGGAAACAGGCTTTATCCTCCCCAATTTCCGGGCACATTCCAGGACAAGGGAGCTGTCAGCGGGCCAGAGCGCGCCGTACCACAGCCGACGCTATGCGCTACCGCGAAGACAACATTCTTTCCCTCCCCCCCCTTTGTCGTGGGCTATCGCCGGGAAGGCACCCACAGCTTCCCAGAAGGGCCGTGACGGACACCTGTCATGGCGGACAGGCAGTACTCGCCAAGAATGTGGAAAGACAGGCGCTAGTGAATTAGCTCCGAAGAGAGAGCCTGTGTATACTCTCACTTGAGAGAGAGTGGTGGCGTTTTTGTTGTTTATTTAGTTTGTATTGTTAACAGACTCTGGGTTCGAGGCTAAGCCCAACCCAAGGGGTGGTCCCCATCTCGCATGTTATTTTGGATTGGAGAATTGATGCTTTGGGCGGGCCACTGGAAATGACCGCCCTTAGTCCTTTGTTAATCAAGTGCTTAAAAGCACATGTAAACGGATGCAGTCCAGTCTGAGCTGGGGCTCCATGCTTAGCATGTAATGTGATGCTACTTAGGCACTAACCTGCCCGGTCGATGAGTAAAGTAGTGCAAACTTTGTTCTTTTGTAAATTCAGTTCTGCTTTTTCCAGTTTAACTCTCTGTATATATATGTTGTAAAATTATGCTCTGCTGTCATCATCTACAAGCTCGCCTCCTGTTCATCTTCCAAGCCGAACGACACCAGAGGAAGGGTTTGGGAACCATCCTCGAAGAAACGGACGACTATTGAAATTCTACTGCATACACGCTCAGGACGACATCATTCGCCAAGAGGGCCTTCAGCGCCGAAGCCCGACGGCGTGCAGCTTCTGCCAGCAACCGCTCGAGCCCAACTCCGGAGCCACTCCATCGCCCCCATGAAGTCGTCGGCACGTAAGCTCGGACGCCCCAGCCTCTGATGTATAATCTTCATCCTGTGTAATTATTGCATATACCTGTTTGTTTAAACTGAGCCATACGGTGTCTCTTTGCCTCTCCGTCCCGTGTGGACCTGCGCATTATGGGGGTCATCACACTGGTGTCAGAAGTGGGGTCTCAAAAGCAAATGTCCTCTGAAGGCGGTGACATTCATGACTTCAAAATTGTAATCAAAAGGGAATCACGGGACTGATTGTGGGACTTTTACCCCCATTTGAGAGGCTTGAGGCACTGGAGGGCTTGAAAAAAAAAATGACTGTATCTGAGGGAGCTCCCACTCCACAGCCGTCGCTCGGAGCAAGCATGCTGGCATTAGGAAGCGTCATTCCGACGTTTACGGGAGATAAGACAGGGGTTCCAATCTGCGATTGCTTTTCCATGCTAGAAGAGATTGGGAAAATGGGGGGATGGTCCGATGCTCAAATGCTGGGAATGGCGAGGTGTAAGATGGCAGGAGCTGCTCATGATTTTGCATGGCGAGACGAAAAAGTAAAATCCACAAAATCATTTGCGGAATTTAAGAAGCTCGCGTTTGAGCATTTTGACACTGAACCACGTCACGTGCGAGTACAGAGGTTCCGTGACGCCGGACAGATGGTAGGGGAGGACGTGCGAACGTTTGCGTCGCGGCTTCAGCGCTTAGCGCGCGATACGTTAAGCAGGGAGGAGGAAGAAGACCAGCTTAAGAAGAAATACGCGGAGGATATACTTAAAGAGGAAATGACCGCTTTGTTCGTGGCTGGTCTGCAAGACCCCGTGCGCCGGTTCGTGCTCTCGCGCAAGCCGAGCAATTTCGACCAAGCCGTGGAGGCCGCATTGGATGAGGAACAAAATGAGGCGTTAACGACAGCCGCAGCGAGAGTACGCGTCATAGAGAGAGAGGTGCTCAACCCTGAGGTTGCTCTCTTGACAGAGCGGTTAGATCGCTTGGAACAGCTGCTAACTCAGCAGGTAGAACGCCAGGTTGAAGCGCGCGCTCAACAGCGCCCATTCGCTGGAAACCGGAGACCGCCACAAAGCTACAGGCGCGGTATGCGAGATTGTGAAGAAATCGTATGCTTCGCTTGCCAGGGTCGCGGACACATCGCCAGGTTCTGCCAAAACGTGCGCCGTGGGGAGCCACAAAGAGAAGCAGGCGAGACACGCCCTAAGCAAGCCGACAGCGGGACTCCAGATACCGAGACAAAAAACTAGTTAGTCCTCCCCAGCCTGAGGAGCGTGGGGAGGGAGCAGTGGATGATGAGGTGGTGGTAGTTTGTGTGGCCGACGAGGCATGCCCTGTTGTGCGTTGCAAGTTAAATGGT
The DNA here is from genome assembly GCF_052857255.1 of Amblyomma americanum. Lineage (NCBI taxonomy): Eukaryota > Metazoa > Arthropoda > Arachnida > Ixodida > Ixodidae > Amblyomma > Amblyomma americanum. The sequence continues at coordinate 54,276,795 of NC_135500.1, forward strand.
TGCTGCATGGAATTGTTGATAGATACGGGGTCAAAGGTGACATTGCTTAAGGAGAGCAGTTTTAACACGCTTCGAAGGAAGGGGGACCGCGAGGTGTTGGAAGCGTCGGGTGGTATGGCAACCAAATTTGTAGGCATAACGGGGGATCCTCTTGGCATAAGTGGACTCTACCGGTTACACTTTTCTCTCGGCGGAATTGCATTGGAGCACCCCTGCTACGTATGCCCGGACACGGTGTCTCTGCCAAACGGAGTGTCAGGTATATTAGGGCAGGATTTTTTGAGAAAAGGGAAGGTAGTAGTCTCATTCTCTGAGGAAGAGGTTAATGCGGGCGGCTCAAAAGTTCCGTTTTTGAACAGGAGAGGGGCTGAGATTCGCATTACCGATATTGACACCCGTCAAACAGTGGGATCATTGGAGAAGGTATATTCGCGGGTTGCCGTCCGGCTGGTCGAGGAGGCGGTCGTCCTTCCTTGGTCGCAGCACATTTTGTACGCGTTTGTGCCTTCAGATGTAGAGAGCGGCGCCGTGGGAGTGCTTGAGCCGGTCGACTCTCTCAGCAACTGCCTGAAGGCAGCCGCTTGCCTCGTGACAGGTAATGACGCCCACAGAGTGCCCCTACGGGTGGTTAACTGTAGCCAGCAGCCACTGAGCCTTCCCGAGAACAAAACATTGGCTTTCTTCACCTCTGCGATAGAGCAACGTGAGCCCATCGATACGGTACTCGCAACTGTAGAGCATGCTAGTCCTTCGGCTGTTCCAAAGGTGTCGTTCGATCTTTCTCACGTAAAATCCAGGGAGAGGGAGGCTCTGGCTGGTTTGCTGAACGACTACTCGGAGGTATTCGCCGCGTCCAACCTGTAATTGGGCTGCTGTGGCGTTATAAAGCACAGGATAGAAACCGGCACTTCATCGCCCGTTTACCAGCGTGCGTACAGGATTCCTTACTCCCAACGTGAGGAGATGGAGCGGCAGGTGCAGGACCTGATTGATCGCGGCATTGTCGAACACTCAAAGTCACCCTGGGGAGCACCAGCACTATTGGTGGAAAAGCCAGATGGCTCGTATCGATTGGTAGTGGACTACCGCAAACTAAATGCCGTAACTCGCATCGATCCATACCCCATCCCCAATATACAGGAGACGCTTTCTCAGCTGTGCTCTGCCAGGTACTTCACGGTAGTGGACATGGCGGCGGGATTCTGGCAGATAGCAATGGATCCGGCAGATGCCGAGAAAACGGCATTCAACACGCCCTCAGGGCACTATGAATGGAAAAGAATGCCGATGGGTCTGGCCAACAGCCCTGCTGTCTGGCAGAGAACCGCTGATGTTATCCTGGCAGGTCTTCTGGGGAGGCTGTGCTTCGTGTATATGGATGACATTATCATATACAGTGACAGTTTTGATGACCATTTGCGCGATATTGAGCAGGTTTTGGTGCGACTAAGAGCAGCGGGTCTCAAGCTGAAGCCCTCTAAGTGCCAATTCCTCAAAAACGAGGTGAAATACCTCGGGCACGTTGTTTCAGCTGACGGCGTGCGACCGGACACTGAGAAACTAAGGTGTGTCTCGGATTTTCCATCCCCGACTAGCGTCCGCCAGGTCCGGCAGTTTCTCGGCCTGATCGGTTACTACCGAAGGCACATAGAGGAGTTCGCCAAGCTCGCTAAGCCGCTCACCGCCTTAACAGCCAAAAATGTCGCCTTTCGCTGGGACGAAAACGCGGAGAATGCTTTTGGGGCCCTGAAAAGGAAGCTAATGAGTGCACCGCTGTTGCGCCACCCGGATTTTAGTTTGCCCTTCGTTATGGCCACAGATGCGTCAAAGTTCGCAGTTGGTGCCGTGCTATCTCAGGTTATCGAGGGCAAAGAACATCCCGTTGCTTTTGCTAGCCGACAGCTGAGCCCCACAGAACAAAAGTACGGAGCTACGGAAAGGGAGTGCCTCGCCGTTGTCTGGGCAGTAAAGCACTTCAGATGCTACCTTTACGGCCGCAAATTCAAGCTAGTCACAGACTGCCATCCTCTGAAATGGGTGATGAGTGTCAGGGACCCTAGCTCGCGACTCGCTAGATGGAATCTACACCTGCAGGAATACTGCTTTGAAGTTGAGCACAAGTCAGGAAAGACACATCTGAATGCTGATGCACTCAGCCGCACAGCTGCCGTGGCAGCTATAGAAGAGTTTGTCCCCGTAGTCGACCCCGCCGAATTACGCACAGAGCAGTGGAAAGATCCTGACCTGAAGCGAATAATCGAAAGCTTAGAGGGCGCACCGTCTCACCCCGAACAGCTAGGTTATTTCATTGACAAAGACGGCACCCTGTGTCGGCGCACGAGGCCAACCAGGAAAGGGAGATTAGAGAAAACCGCTTGGGAGAGAGTCGTCATACCTCGGTCGTGGACAGAAAGGGTTCTTCGCGCGTTTCACGATGCGCCATGCGCCGGTCATTTTGGCGTAGCGAAGACACGCAGGCGTGTGGAGCGTTTGTACTTTTGGAGTGGCATGCGACAGGATGTTAGAGACTACTGTGCGAAGTGTCATTCCTGTCTCGAAAGAAAAACACCCAAGAGACGAAGACCAGCTCCAATTCAGCCGTTCCCTGAGGTTTCGGCTCCCTTCGAGCGGACAGGTATGGACATAATGGTCCCATTGCCCACGACCACTTCCGGAAACAAGTACATTTTAGTATTTGTCGATCACCTTTCAAAATACGCGGAAGCGGTAGCACTCCCAGATCAGAAGGCAGACACGGTTGCAAGAGCATTCGTCGAACAGATCGTGCTCCGACATGGACCCCCGAGGCAGCTCTTGACAGATCGGGGAACGAACTTCGTGTCGCAGCTAATGAGGAGAGTTTGCGAGCTGCTTAAGATCGCTAAGAAGCAGACAACACCGTACCATCCGGCTTGCAACGGCGCGGTGGAGCGACTGAACCAAACCGTGGCCGGGTTCCTGTCGCATTTTGTTTCGCGCGACCAGCGGGACTGGGACTTGTGGCTCCCGTATGCAATGTTTGCCTACAATTCCGCAGCACACGAGAGCACGGGCGAATCGCCATTCTTTCTTCTCTACGGCCGAGACCCGGACCAGCCTAGTGAAGTGCCAGAGGGCCCCCGTCGTGTCCCATACGCTTCACTGGACGACTATAAGGTTGAGCTAGAATCGCGCTTGCAAGTGGCGAGGGACATCGCAAAGGAGTCCTTAAAGAAAGCGGCGAAGCGCAGGAAGGAGGTGCACGATCGCAGTGCTAGAGACGCGCCGTTTGATGTGGGGGACAGCGTGTACATTGAAAACTGCCAAAGGCAGATTGGGCTAGCTCGTAAGTTCCAGACGAAGTGGAGAGGACCGTGCGAGGTTGTCGAGAAGCTTTCTCCGGTAAACTTCAGAGTCCGAGACGCGAACCGGCGTTTGATAAGGATACACGCAAATCGCCTCAAGTCGGCACCGGTTCAGTATTCACGAAATGAGGAAAGGGAAAGCGCGGATTTTGATGGGGACAGAAGTGAAGCGGAGCGCGCAGATAGTTCGCAAGAAACGCCCTCTCCTGCATTTGTTCGGCAGGCGCCCGAGGTGACGGCCGGAATGCCACCGGATTTAGTTCATGCATTGCTAGAAGAAGAAGCGCGCGAGGTTGCCGCGCAGATAACGCCAGGAGAGGCTCCTGCCACGAGCCCTCGCGAGTCCCAAAGCAGACAAAGGGGCACAGACTTACTTAGTATGACTCATGAAGGCCGATATCCGCTGCGAAATCGGAAAGCTAAGTCGGACTAATAGCGTAAACAGAGCGGAGTTGTGAACTGGTTAGAATTGTGTAATGCCGCAGCTCATAACATTGCTATGTGCTTATGTGTTAAGTTATCGGAGTTGGTAGTTAAACCTTTCTGTCATTAAGTAACACCTTCACAGGAGAGCATGCGGAGCGCATGCAGAACCTGCCCTACTTCCTTTCGTTATCTATATTTTTGTCTGTGCCGTGATCGTGCTAGAAGTGGGAGCTCCTTTGTAACTGTGGTAAATTTATTTCGTCCAGTTTGGACTTGAAAGGAGAGGCTTGGGTGCTGAGTTTCATGTTTATCTGTAAAAGAAGATCAGTGCTGCCCCTGGAGACGCCAGTATTGACAGCGGAGGCATATGGTGTTGTGCAGTGGTGTTGAGTGCAGCGAAAAGTGTTTTGTCGGACGCACTGTGCGAGGCGGTTCAGAAAGACAAGGGGAGCTGCGTGGACTCAAATGTTCGGAGAACATTCTTCTGGAGGGTGAGCGAGTGTGCCATTCCGTGTGTGCTACGAGGATCCACGTTCGACGGCACGGCGTAGACGGAGACCCGTGACAGCGGCATCATCAATTACCCAGCCATGCTCTTTGAGTGACGACCAGAACAACCGGACCCGCCGCCGCCCCGGGGAAACAGGCTTTATCCTCCCCAATTTCCGGGCACATTCCAGGACAAGGGAGCTGTCAGCGGGCCAGAGCGCGCCGTACCACAGCCGACGCTATGCGCTACCGCGAAGACAACATTCTTTCCCTCCCCCCCTTTGTCGTGGGCTATCGCCGGGAAGGCACCCACAGCTTCCCAGAAGGGCCGTGACGGACACCTGTCATGGCGGACAGGCAGTACTCGCCAAGAATGTGGAAAGACAGGCGCTAGTGAATTAGCTCCGAAGAGAGAGTCTGTGTATACTCTCACTTGAGAGAGAGTGGTGGCGTTTTTGTTGTTTATTTAGTTTGTATTGTTAACAGACTCTGGGTTCGAGGCTAAGCCCAACCCAAGGGGTGGTCCCCATCTCGCATGTTATTTTGGATTGGAGAATTGATGCTTTGGGCGGGCCACTGGAAATGACCGCCCTTAGTCCTTTGTTAATCAAGTGCTTAAAAGCACATGTAAACGGATGCAGTCCAGTCTGAGCTGGGGCTCCATGCTTAGCATGTAATGTGATGCTACTTAGGCACTAACCTGCCCGGTCGATGAGTAAAGTAGTGCAAAGTTTGTTCTTTTGTAAATTCAGTTCTGCTTTTTCCAGTTTAACTCTCTGTATATGTATGTTGTAAAATTATGCTCTGCTGTCATCATCTACAAGCTCGCCTCCTGTTCATCTTCCAAGCCGAACGACACCAGAGGAAGGGTTTGGGAACCATCCTCGAAGAAACGGACGACTATTGAAATTCTACTGCATACACGCTCAGGACGACATCATTCGCCAAGAGGGCCTTCAGCGCCGAAGCCCGACGGCGTGCAGCTTCTGCCAGCAACCGCTCGAGCCCAACTCCGGAGCCACTCCATCGCCCCCATGAAGTCGTCGGCACGTAAGCTCGGACGCCCCAGCCTCTGATGTATAATCTTCATCCTGTGTAATTATTGAATATACCTGTTTGTTTAAACTGAGCCATACGGTGTCTCTTTGCCTCTCCGTCCCGTGTGGACCTGCGCATTATGGGGGTCATCACAATAAATTTTCTTGCCATAAAAAAATCACAATTTATGGTTTCAAAATAACCATTGGTTTTGGGGGGAAGGAAATGGCGCAGTACCTGTCTCATATATCGGCGGAACCTGAACTGCGCCGTAAGGGAAGGAATAAAGGAGGGAGTGAAAGAAGAAAAGAAGAAAAAGGTGCCATAGTTCAGGGCGCCGGAACAATTTTGACCCCCTGGAGCTCTTTAACGTGCACTGAAATCGCACAGCACACGGGCGCCTTTGCGTTTGGTTTCCATCGAAACGCAGCCGCACGCGATCGGGTCCGAACCCGGGAGCTCCGGATCAGTAGCCGAGCGTTCTAACCACTAAGCCACCGCGGCGGGAACTCGCTATCAATCATTAACTGCCACCTGCCAGGGTGGCAGGGTGGCAGTTGGACACAATTAAACGCCACGTACAGTGAGATTGAGGTGTCAAATTACCCACGGAGCTAGTTCTGCGCCTTTCCTTTCGTGATAATGAACCGCCTCTGCAACGCTGTCGACAATGAACTCCGGCGACTCACTTAATATAATTGGTTTTTTGGGGAAAGGAAATGGCGCAGTATCTGTCTCATATATCGTTGGACACCTGAACCGCGCCGTAATGGGAGGGATAAGAGAGGGAGTGAAAGAAGAAAGGAAGAATTAGGTGCCGTAGTGGAGGGCTCCGGGATAATTTCGACCACCTGGGGATCTTTAACGTGCACTGACATCGCACAGCACACGGGCGCCTTAACGTTTTTCCTCCATAAAAACGCAGCCGCCGCGGTCAGGTTCGAACCCGGGAACTCCGACTCACTTGTTTTGTTTGATTTTCAAGAAAGGAAATAGCACAATTGTCTCGCATATCTCGGTGGATATCCGAACCGCGCCGTATGGGAAGGGATTAGGGAGGGAGGCAAAGTAGAAACGAAGAAAGAGGAAACTGAAGATTAAAAGTTGGATTTTGAGGAAAGGCGCGGCGTGGCGCAGCGGCGGAACACCTGTGGCTCGGTGCAACTAGTTACGTATGTGAAGTAGTCACTAGGGATAGTTACCCGTTATGCGCCGCTGACTTTCTTAGTGTAACTTTCACTACAAAAAGGAGTAATAAAAAACAAGCAAACAAATAATTGAAGATAAACGCCTGCTGGAGTTCAAGACATGGCTTAGAATTCAAGTAGGGCTCCATCTGCAGCGTTCTGAAGCTCTTCTTCTTCAGTGGGGCACGTACAACCGAATATCGCTTTCCACGTTTTACCTGTACCCTACCTGGCGGAAGAGGCCGCTATATACCCGTCAAGGACTGCCAGCCAGCCTCAAACCGCGGACGCGCCATTCCCCGTCTCCCAAGCCTGCATGCCGGGGGCGGGGAGAAACGTCTTTTTCGGTTGAAATAAAAATTGGCGGTGACCGAGGAAGGCCATATCAGCAAACGCGACAGTGCGCACCAACTCTTCAGAAATAGCCGAAGAAGCGGCAATCGCCTTGGTGTTGACAAACCCGCGAGCAGAAGTGATTGTGAGCGATTCAAAAGCAGCCATTGGCAACTTCGCCAAGGGCAGAATATCTTCCATCTCCTTGGGAATTCTCAGGAATTACCCGAAAGACAGGACAGACGTGGAATTGGTTTGGGTACCGGCTCACTCGTCAAACCCGGGGAACGAAGCAGTCCACGATAAAGCTCGAGGATCTATCGGCCGAGCTGTGGACACTAATTCTGACGTCGAAATAACGCGAGACGGCCTTAATATATACCATGACATTACTCAGCATTACAGGCTAGAAAAGCTAACCTTCCCTGCTCCGCATAAAAGCCTAAACAAAGAACAGGAGGTACTGTGGAGAGAACTTCAAACAAAAACTCTCCCTAATCCAGCGGTCCTAAGCCATGTGTACCCGGATATATTTAAGCCGGAGTGCAGCAAATGTGGTGGCAAAGCCACCGTAGACCACATCTTCTGGGACTGTCCGTGAGATCCCCCACCAATATCGCTCAAGAGGCTCGCGCTCCCGGGCCCGTGGGAGACCTTGTTGCTCAGCTCCGACCTGGAAACCGAAGTACAGGTGGTGACGACAGCCGAAGAGGTCACCGCCAGTCTTCATTGACGGCCACCTAACAAGATCAACAAACCCATTTATAACTCAAGCCGATAATAAACGTTTTCCAATCAAAAATCTCGCTCTCTCTCTCTACAGCTCGCATTACCGCCCTTCACTGTCTGCGTGCCGTAATTTACCGCGGTATTTGCAGTTCTCCTGCTATTAATAACAATAATATTAATATTAAATGGTTCTTGGCCAAAGGAAATGTCGCGGTATCCGTCTCGTATATCGTCGGACACTGAACCGCGCCGTAAGAGAAGGGATAAAGGAGGGAGTGAAAGAAGAAACTAAGAGGTGTCGTAGTGGAGGGCTCCGGAATAATTTCGACCACCTGGGGATCTTTGACCCCCCCGGTGGCTCATTGCTTAGGGCGCTTGGGTACTGATCCGGAGTTTCAGGGAACGAACACGACCGCGGTGACTTCGTTTTTACGGAGGCAAAACGGTAACGCGCCCGTGTGCTGTTCGATGTCAGTGCACGTTAAAGATCCCCAAGTGGTCGAAATTATTCCGGAGCCCTTCACTACGGTGCCTCTTTCTTCCTTTGTTCTTTCACTCCCTCCTTTATCTCTTCCTTTACGGCGCGGTTCATGTGTCGGCCGTATGTGAGTATGTGAGACAGATACTGCGCCATTTTCTTTCCCCCAAAATCAATTATTATTATTATTATTATTATTATTATTATTATATTAAACTTCTAGTCCACTTTCTCTGAAACGCCTGTTATATTCTGATAACTTTTCGCAAGGATCCAGCCGGTATCCATGTTTTGAACCTACCTGCTAGCTTTCACTGAAGCTTGTGTAACAAATCTTATCATGTGTGGATCGTATTCCAGGCGATCAGAACCACGCAGGCCAGAGCAAGAATCTTTATCTCTTGGCATCGCACTTCTACGCCTGTGATAGCTAACCAGGCGCCCTGAGCATGTCAGGTACATTCTCGAGGAACCGTCACAAGAACGTAGTAAATGTTGGCCGTACACTTGACAGGCAACGCGATCTGATATCGGGAAGCTTGCAGACAGGGCCATATTTGTTTGCTTAGATGTGGGAGGTGCACAACAAATCATCAGGGGATTTTTGAATGCGGTGCGTTGACAGTGGTGCGTCAGCAGCGGAGCGCTGCGCGTGCCAGCCCAGAGTTGCGCTTGTGCACATGCGAATGGTGTGTGCAAGGCGAAGACGGAGAGCAGGAGCGGAGAGCAGACGTGTTAGAAAACCGAAGTGTTGTGGGAAACAGTGCAATTGCGGTCGTGTCATTCAAGCTGGATGCGGCAGCCGTTGGACGTTGTGTCCGCGCTGCCGGGGAACTTCCTTGCATCACCGACGCGACTCCTGGGTTCCTTTCAATTTTGGAGGGGGCAGCCGATGGACTGAGGGTCCGTTTTGCCGAAAGGCTCCCTTGGATGGCCTGTGTGAAGCTTGCGGCGTTTCGGGACGCCGACGACGGGTCCTAGCAACACCTCTACTTCTGCTGCCAAGTTCTGCGGGCACACCACCACCACCACGGGAGAACACCGGCCTCCTCCTCTGGTCACTTTCGCTCCTACTACCACCTGGCTCTCTTCCACTGCTTCCTTCGACGCAACGCGAGCGACGCTTCGCACTGCATACACCCGTGTCCGTTGTGTCTGCAAGGCATTCACGCTTCACATGTGACGTTTAATATCTGGTGAACACTTTCCTTTAATCTGTAGTATTTTACGCGTGTTGAGTGTATGTTTTTCTTGTTTTCGTTTCCGTTTCATATCGGCCCTTTTCTATTAAATTATAAATACGTCTTCGTTTTGTTTTGACTGGTCTATCTGTTGTCTTTTTCGAACCTGCACGCTATAGCGTTCTCTTTCGGAAAGTCGGGGATGCGCTACGAATTCGCGAAAAGATGTCACTGCATGGACGTAAGCAGAACGTGGGTGTTTTGTGGCTTCTGGGAGCCATTTTTGCGATATTGCTTCAGTTTACTTTGTCACTCTAACGTGTGGGGCATAGACACTTTTCAACTCTGATGAGAAAGTTTGTATGAAAAAGGCATGAATGGATGCCCCTCTCTTTAAATTAATGCAGACATCATATTCTCACTGATTAGGAGGCGTGTCTGAGACACAACTAATATTTTCGAAGTTGCGTCTTTCTAGACACCAACCCTTTCGCCGGCACCTTGTGAGCCGAACGCCGGAACCTAAAGCAGCAACGAAAAGCGACGAAAGAAACTGCGAAAAACCGGATTCACGCAAGCTGAAAACGCAGATGTTCAAGTAAGTCGTATAGCAAGCACGTAGACGCGTTTCAAAGTAGGGGCCCACGCTTCGTAATGAACTCGTCATTTTTACTGCCTTTTTCAGCCAGTCAGTGGGTAATGAATAGCGCACAAGACACTCCCTTCGTTTTAGCTGGCCTGTGAAAACATGAATGGGTGATACATCGGTACTACTTAGTTTAAATTGGTGGATGAACTTGAAATTTCTAGGAAAAACCGGAGGCATTGGTTTGTTGAAAAGCATGGTTCATTTTATTAAAATCAGATGGCATCTCGATTCCTGGTCGTTGCTGTCAGCTAATTAACACTGCTAATTAACATCACCCCTCGATGGAAACTTGAAATTTTGACCACCTGGGGTTCTTCAACGTGCACTGCCATCGCACAGCACACGGGCCCCTAGAATTGTGCCTCCATCAAAATCGGCGGTCAAGCGCAGTTGGAGTATAGAGAGTATCGTTTTGGCCGACGTAATGTCGCCGTGCAGCGCGCGCGCGCGCGTTACGCCGGAGTATAAACGCGTCTTAACAGAACCTGCGCTTTACCACTAAACAACGTATTCGGTGGCGGCATCTATGGGTGCCACTGAAACCCCCCGCACACTCACTGAATTAAAAGAAGCCTGCCTCGAGGCTCGGAATGGAACAAGGGCCTCTCTAGGCGCATCTAGTGAATACAAAGGCGCATCTAGTGAATACACCCTTCCGATGCAGAAGTCTCCGCGCTTTCGCTACGTATATCCTGGCGTAACAGAGCTAGGCCATCAGCAATTTTTTCTTTGCAGCGCAGTTCTTTTACACTATAGGCTTGCACGTCGTAATGACGTTGGAGTTATGTTGCTACCTTGTAACCAAAATTTATGGGTTGTTCTAACTTTACAAGTCCGCCGCTTTACGTGTGACGTTAACAGTTCACGGCCAATCATGAGATTCACGACCCAGCCCCGGACGCCGCCGACCAGACGACGGTGTTTGAGCTGAACGGGGGCCTGAAAGCTGCCGCTTATGTTTCACCCTGTGTAGGAGCACATGTTCAATGTAAAACGGTTACAGGCTATGAGATAACACGAAAAATGCTGACGGTATTGGCACAGGCTTTTTTTAATCAGTGAGTGCGCGGGGAGTTTCAGTGGCTCTCATAGATGCCGCCACCTAACCTAACAGGTTGGTTAGAAGTTAAGCGCACGCTCTGCTAAGGCGCGTTTACACTCCGGCGTAACGGGCGCGCGCGCGTTGCACGGCGGCGTCACGTCGGCCGTTCGGCGGCTGCGGCGCACTCTGACAGCACTGGAGGAAACTTGGAGCATGTCTCTATTAGGCGCCGAGTGCGCCAGCCGCCGCCGGCTCGGCCACAGCGGTTCGGCTCCGCGGCGAGGCGCACGTTGTGACGTCATGTGCCTCCTCGGAGCACCGCCACGGCGAAATCGCAAGTTCGCGGCCAGTAAAGCTTTCGCTTTAAATGTCGGCCGACAATTACCATAATCGCTAATGCAAACTTTTCGTGCAGCAATTTGAGGTATTAAGTCGTAAGCGTTTCTTGGCTCATGAGTGGCGTGGATGGAAGTAGCAGACGGAAGCTGTCCGCGCAAACTGCCAATCAAAAGTTTAATCGTAAATAAAACAAAAATCCAAAAGTTCATTAAAGAACACTTTTTAAGCTACAAATATGTAACGAAATAAAGGAACAAAAATAAATCAAACAATAAAAGAGCACAAAATGAAAACAAGTAAGAATAAAAAAGCAAGAATAAACACAAAATGGCAGAAAAAAGGAAAATGGAGGGAGCAAGAGGACAGTGAAAGGTTTTTCGCATTTACACTCCTAAGCAAAATGCAACTGAAAATTGGCTTTTGGTGAAAGGAAATAGCTCAGTATCTGTCTCACATATCGGCGGGCACCTGAACCACGCCGTAAGAGAAGGAATAAAGGAGGTGCCGTAGTGAAGGGCTCCAGAATAATTTCGACCACCTGGGGATCTTTAACGAGCACTGACATCGCACAGCACACGGGCGCCTTTGCATTTCGCCTCCATCGTAAGGGTACAGTGTAGAAAAAGAGGGGAAGGCGACAAACTGATGGGCAAACTTCTGTGGACCTCTCTCTCTCTCTCTCCTGGTTAACACACTCACAGGCTACAGGAACTCGGTGCCTGGGCAACGCTTGGCCAGGGTCACCATTCATTCCCTCTTCCAAGCTTGTGCGAACGCCAGAGAATACTTCGCTCGCTTATCGCACTAAGTGGCTGCACCGAGGTTGTGCTGGCCGTTGGTCAAAATTTTGTGGAGCATGCCGATTTGGACGCTCCTTTATCAAGATGATGGCTGCCTCTTTCTAGTTCTCGTCTCTTGACGACCGTGTGTGTCGCGCGGGATTTCAACAAAAATTGAGACCTGAGGAGTCTGACGCACCGTCGTCGTGTCGGCATGCAGAAGTGTGGGTATTGTGAGAAGTCCTGTGGTGCATCGCAAGGCTTGTGAGCGTGTTTTTTTGTCGCTTGTTGGATTTTACTTCTAAGAACGAAGCTCTGTTTGCTGGAGCCAAAGTGCGTTCGTAGAAAAATGCCTCGGGGTGTGCCAGACACCATTCAGGGTATAACACGAGCGGTTCTATTTCATGGAAAGAGATAGGTAATAAAACAATCATATTTCACTCCCTGATTTCTCATGCATATATGAGGACACCTGTAGTGAAGCGAACAAGAAGCGGCTCCTTCGGTACGCCTAAGTTGAGGTAGACAAAAAAGATTTTATCTGCATAATTTCGCATGCTAAAAAACTTCTGTTTTTCAACAGTAAAACCTGAGCAGTTGTAGACCGTACTCAAATTACTGTCCTATATAATCAATTTCAGTGTTCGTAACTCATACACGTCGCTTTCAGAACAGGAACATAAAAATGTCGGTAGAATAAATTTATCACCAAGTTGCAACTGATGCAGCCGTCATTGCTAGTTAAAGGAGGATTGAACCTATACCATACTAAGCCTTCCCGCCCTAATTTTTTTTTTCTTGCTGTTCTCTCCAACGCTACAAATTCTGAAAGATTATGGCAAAACTGCCATTTACCCTGCTTTGCCAGAAACGTTTTGATCTAGTCTTCACCGACGCCCCTCCAACCGCTTCGTAGAGTACGATCAATGAAATCCATTTGAAGGATGTGCCTGCAGTGGCCCTACCTTAGCGTCGTCCCAAACCGTAAGCTGGGCCCGTTCGATATGTTTCGTAACAACCGCCCAACAGAGCTATCTATGGCTCTTCGATACAAGCGCTGACCAGTCATTTTAGTTCTCTCTAGCGTCTGTAGCAGTTCGCTTCTCGGAATTACGCCACTGAGGGCGTCTTACTACCGTGCAGCGTCTAAGTGGGACCCAGTCCACTCTCTGAAACCTCCACGGGGCTTCACGTTTGTCTACTTTCCCAACCCTTGTTAGAGTTCCACCGGGAGCCCACTAAGGCAAAGAAAACTGGAAGATGTCTATATAGTGAAGCTGCGGGGCTTACAGCTCAGCCGGCTTTTTCGCGCGGACATCTTTTTGCCGGAAAATGCCCTTTCGCAGGCAACCACAAAAGCAGGAATTGATCGCATCAGGTAAAGTGCACTCGTCGAGATGTGTGTTGACTTCAATTCATTCCTGCAGTGCGGCTTTGTGCAAAGTACGCTTGGCGTCATCTACAGGCAGGCTTAGAATAGACGATTCTTACCACGTTTGCGCCCAGTTCGACCCTTGCCGGGTACCACACACATGGCTCGTCAATTGCGGTGATCAGCGACTAAAGGTGACGACTAACGTGAACAACCTTCTATATGCAAAGTGTGCTTGTTTGAATTTCGTCACTATCAGCCCTAACGTTGACAAACTATGATTTAACATTCGAGAGGTTATAATGCGCATTGCTGCAGCAAATATGTACAAGAGGGCCGAGTAAAAAAATGCTCGCGAATATTATTTTATTTCAGGCATTGAAAGTTTTGTTCATTTAATAAACGCTGTAAACAGGAGAAATCTTCAGTATTCCATAGAATAAGCTGTCGGTTTAGGCTATTCCTAACGCGAAAGGAAAAAGGCAAGGTAACTTTTTTTAGACATTGGACAGTTAGCGACAAATTATTTTTGTTATCTGTGAAAGAGAAATAGCCGGTATCCACTTGCTTATATAACTCGTACTTTGCTTTCTTGAAGTGTTTGGCCATTTGCATCACTTAGTAATGCAGTACAGGGGGTTGCAAGAATGACTGCGGCTTCGAAGGAGTACCTGGTCGCATAACGCCTTCAGGAAAAATGCATGACAAATCATCGTATTAGCCAGAAGTTAGCTAATCACATATTTATTGGTGTTTGCTTTGAAATTGTGCTCTCAAGACATCCTCCTATTTTTATTCCTCTGTTCTCAAAAACGTTCGAAAAAATATTTTTTTTTGCTTCGGGAAAACCACACCCGGACACAGTTTAGAGACAGTGCAGAGTACCCTGGCATCTTGCCCGTGAACTGTTTTCACAGAAAGCATGTAACAACCAACGTGAAATTAGTTAAAGAATAAAACCTTAGTGTAGTGTACGTTGATATCTCTTACAAAAAGTTTTAGCAGACAATGGGTCGACTGTCTACAGACTTTCTGTATACTTTTTGTACAAATAATTGTGAACATGAGAACTCGTCAGCACCGGTTCTGCGCTCTGGCAGCAAAAAACCAACAGTGAATATGTGGGCATATTGAAACAGCTCTGCAAGACTTGGTAGCCTTTTATTCGTGGCTACAGCCTATATCACCTCTAGCAGAGCAGCTTTCCTCTCCCAAAACACCTCATTACAAACAAAGTTCAGGTGTGGCGCCACAATAATAATGACTTTCGGATGAGTCACGACACATCACTCCTCCAGAAATGCTTCCAACGGTACGAACACCAGCATTTGCCCTCCTCTGACTGGCAGCTGCATTCTGTGTCGTATTGGTTGATAGGCATCGACACATGTCGTTCATTGGCTGTGGTATCAAAGGCAAGCTGAGCGAAAATAAAGAAGCAAAATAATGGAATAAAAATTAATCTTAACAAAAATTTTGCCCATAGTGGCATGCACACAAAGGAAAAAAGAAGGAGCTTCAAATGACGGGTGCACCTCAGACGTCTTAGTATATTGCTATCCGCTTTACGGCCTGTACCTTTGGACGAGCAGGAACATGCGTGCTAATAGCAAAACAGCTAGCGTAAGCAAGCTTGCGAGAGTCCTTGCCCGAATAAAACCACGCGAATCTCAACCCCTGACGCGGCGCTTTTCACAGACCAGGCGTCGTGCGGATAGAAGAATACGAAATTCCGCGGGCCGACTTCGTGTTATCTAATTATATAACTTCGTGTTAGCTAATTTCGCCTCTGCGTGAATGCTCCGATCATGTGTTGAAGAGCGATACTGCCTGGCCAGATGAGGTACGCGCGGTCCTCAGTGTCTCATTCCCTCCACCAATGCCTCTTCTCGTCTCAGAGAGGTAGCTTTGATTATGCGCGCAGAACAACTCCAACTTTTCCAGCACCAGCTTGCGTGTTGAATAAAAGAGGTTATCTCTCTATGCCTATACCTCTTCAGTACTGTTTAAATATGCTCTGCTTCGTTACCATTATGTCTAGAGTGTTAGGGGCTAACATGGCATGCAGAATACGGCCGCTGCAACGCCAACAGGAGAAAATGTCAAACTCGCAGAAGACAAGACAAATGCTGAGTGTACCGAATGGTGTTTTTAATTTTTGTTATTTGGTTTTTTGGGGAAAGGAAATGGCGCAGTATCTGTCTCATACATCGTTGGACACCTGAACCGCGCTGTAAGTGAAGGGATAAGAGAGGGAGTGAAACAAGAAAGGAAGTGAGAGGTGCCGTAGTGGAGGGTTCCGGAATAATTTCGACCGCCGGGGGATCTTTAACGTGCGCTGACATCGCACAGCACACGGGCGCCTTAGTGTTTTGACTACATAAAAACGCAGCCGCCGTGGTACATCCTGGATTTCATTTCTCGGTTCACTCTTACGACCCGCCGCGGTGGCTCAGTGGTTAGGGCGCTCGACTACTGATCCGGAGTTCCTGGGTTCGAACCCGACCGCGGCGGCTGCGTTTTTATGAAGGCAAAACGCTAAGGCGCCCGTGTGCTGTGCGATGTCGGTGCACGTTAAAGATCCCCGGTGGTCGAAATTATGCCGGAGCCCTCCACTACGGCACCTATTTCTCTTTCTTCTTTCACTCCCTCCTTCATTCCTTCTCTTACGGCGCGGTTCAGGTGTCCAACGATATATGAGACAGATACTGCGCCATTTCCTTCCCCCCCCCCCCAAAAAAAACCAATTATTATTCGCTCTTACCGAGCCAAGAGAGAAGGAATTAGTGCCAGGCTAATGGGAGATTGTGAATACAACAAAGTGTAACAGATGACGACAGAAACAACACGCTAGCAGAGCCCCACGTGCATAAAATAAAGCAATTTTCAAGACCGACCAAAAAGTGCGACCAAGCTTCGGTAACAGAACGCAAAGGTCATTCCCAGGAACAAGATCTACACAGTAAGAAAAAAAGGAGGATAAATTAGAGGCAGAAAAAAAATAAAAACTGCCGTGAAAATGTTACGAGCAAGGAGGGACTGAAACTTTTCCATGTCCCAAATAAATTATAACTCTTCCACATTCCCTTCGGAATAGCTAAGTCGCTTTTCCGCCAATTTCATTTGTGGAGTAGTCGATGGTATCTTGAGAGCGTTAACCAAGCCTTTACTCCACTTTGTTGCTTCTACTTTTTATTTCCATCTAAATTTCTTTATTACTGTACTGCCCCTCTTCCTTCTACTCGATTTCCTAGTGGGCGCCCCGCATGGATTACTGGCAGGGGTTTAGAAATTTGACCCTCGCTCATCTTTCTCCTGCATCTTTCCCCCAATAATTCAGAAATTAACTGGTCAAAACAAACACGATAAATACGTGACCCGCCAAACACCGTGATCTCTCCAATATGTCAATTTCCCTGGCATCCAAAAACACGAACTCGAACTGGAAAATAAATGTTACGACTTAGCAGCAACGTCCTAATGACTCAGTGACTCTAAATAGAGGTTAAAACAACATTAAACGGATGTGAACACACTCACTTCTTCTTCTTCTTCTTCTTCTTCTTCTTCTTCTTCTTCTTCTTCTTCTTCTTCTTCTTCTTCTTCTTCTTCTTCTTCTTCTTCTTCTTCTTCTTCTTCTTCTTCTTTTCCTTCTTCTTCTTCTTTTCCTTCTTCTTCTTCTTTTCCTTCTTCTTCTTCTTCTTCTTCTTCTTCTTCTTCTTCTTCTTCTTCTTCTTCTTCTTCTTCTTCTTCTTCTTCTTCTTCTTCTTCTTCTTCTTCGTAATCATGGCACATACCCACGCAGGGGGATTGACTCCCTTCCTCTTCTTCTTCTTCTTCTTCACCCCAGGTATATGGCACATACCCACGCGAGGGGATTGACCAAGGTGTAGTTGAATAAGCAAAGAAGTTTCCATAGAAGATGACGAGAAAATTGTAGCACCAATCGCGAATTTTGAAAAATCAATAAATAAAAACAACATAACAATATTTGCAGTTAAATAACAGAGAGCTAAATCCCTTGGCGTTCGCACCAAACGATAATAATACTGCTAAAGATAAAGGGAGCCCTAACCTGGAGAGAGAGACCTCCAGGTAAATATTTGCCTGAAGTGCGAACTTTGGGCAGTAGAGGAGAAAATGGTCTAAAGATTAAACTTTCCCACATGCGTCACATAGGTTCGTCGGTGTCAACCCACACCTGCATACATATAAATTCAAACTTGGAATCCTGCACCGCAACCGCGTCACTGTTATCTCACACAGCCTGGATTTACACGAACGGATGTTCCAATTTTATGCTAAGTGCTGACTGATAGTCAGTGGTATTTAGTAAGGGATCTCGTAACCTGGCTGATATATGTAGGAACCGCTGAAACCTGGAAATCGCCAGCAGGCTGAAATTCGGGACGGGATGTGTCACTGACCCGTCAAGAGCCGACCTTGCTAAGTAATCAGCCACCTCATTTAAATGAATACCTGCATGGCCAGGGACCCAGACAAAACGGACCACCTTCAAAGTGCATGGGACAAAAAATCGCATGATATGGCTCAAAAAATCTTCTTGTGAAGTATCAAGGGAGACTAACACTGACAAACAATCAGCGAGAATAATAACATGAGACACATGGCCATAAATTCCGCAAACAATATAGGAATATAATCTGGGATGCGGACAGAATAGCTCCATGCCAAATCTTTCGGCAGCGGCAGCGGCGGCGAGTGCACGAATATCAACACTCTGTTACTTTGTGCAGCTATCTTCGCTTCGCGCGACAACTTCAAGGCCCGCCTGGAGGGAAACCTGCCTAACAACCAGCCACTCCGAGTCCTGTGCCTGGTGTGTCCTTTTCGCGGACACTTTGGCCTGGGTGCATCGCGCCTGGGCTTCAACGGCCGCTGCTAGCGTCACCAAGCAGTGATTCCAGGCAACCCTACTCGGAAAAGTGACGCCCACCGTCGCGCACTTCGGCATCGGCAGCGGCGGCAAGTGCACGAATATCAACACTCTGTTACTTTGTGCAGGTTGGTGTTCTTTTTTTCAAGCAGTGTCCTGATATTGTACAGTCAATTTTGAACTGCCGTTTACCTGCCGAAGTCCTGAGTTTTAAGTCCGTGCTTTGTTTATGCAATTTATTGACTTGTGTTTTATTATCTTTTTTTTCTTGATTAAAGTGACTTGCAGAGTGAAATATGACTAAAGACGCGTCAAAGCAAAAGGAAGATGTGAAGGCTGACTTTGCCAGATTAAAAGAGGAACTTAAGCAAGAATTCAAGTTGCAACGTGAGACACTGGAGCGAGATATGCGCAGTGAAATCAGGGATCTAAAACTCGAGCAACAAAACATTACCTAAAGCCTTGAGTTTGCCTTCAGCACTATTGAAGAATTGAAATCTCAACAGAAAAATGAAGCTGCAGAACACAAAAAGCTGTCAATTGAAAATGAGGATTTGCATGCTAAGTGATTTGCCTTGAAAATAAAAATCGAGATCTTGAAATCCGGCTGGTAAACTCAGAGCAGTATTCAAGAAACTGCAATCTCGAGGTACGTGGAGTAGAAAGGCAAGAAGATGGAAGCGTTTTCAGCATCGTCACCCAAATCGGCTCGCTCATAAATGAAAGCATATCTGAGTCTGACCTAGAAACCTGCCACCGCGTGCCTACGCGAGATGTTGATAAAAGCCACCATTCAGTTCAAATCACGTGCGAAGCGCGACAGGGAACTGATAAAGGCTAGGATGCTTCGGCTTAAAAACACTGATCTTGGATTTGACGGGACCACTGGCATATACATAAATGAACACCTTTGCCCCACGCTTACACTGCTTTTGAGAAAGGCTATCAGCAAAAACAAAGAGCACAAATGGAAGGCTGTATGGACACAAAATGGAAAAATCGTTGCCCGGAAGATCGATGAATCGCCGATCATTCAAATCAGACATGAAGATGAGCTTGACAGAATATGCTGAACGCTTTCGATATTGCTGCTTGCTCCTCAAACATGGAATACTTTGAGTTTGTGTTGCCCCATAATCTTAAACTGCAAAACACCTCGCAAACATCAGTTCTGGATGTCAATGCTCGGTCTGCATCTAACAAGGGTGATGAGATATCATACTTTCTAGATCATTTTTCATTTAAATTTGATTACATACTCATGTCTGAAACATGGTACCACAGTGACTGTAAAATGGTCGTTATTACTGGTTATAACCGGTTTCTTCGAAATCGGTCTTGTGGGTGTGGAGGTGGCGTCGCAGTTCATGCTAAGGATAGCCTAACTTGTGAATTAATCTCCGATTTCACTGTGACAACAGATGACTATGGGCTTATCACCTTGCGTCATTATATTGAAGTTGTTTCCGTCTTGTACCGTCCTCCACAAGGAAATATCAAAGCGTTTCTAAATAAACTTGATGAGTTATTGGAATATGCCAGCAGAAACAACTTTTGTTTAATTGTTGGAGGTGACTTTAATATTAACGTTTTATCAGATAGCAATCATGCAAATGAACTCAGAAATATGATTCAAGCTTCTGGCTTTACAAACCTGATCACCTCGCCAACCCGTGTTACAGTGTCAAGCTGCTCTGCCCTTGACCTTCTAATTATCACGAACACATGTATTGTTACCAGTGCTGGCACTGTTACCAGTGACATCAGTGACCATTGTCCTGTTTTATGACATATGTCAAAAACACAAAATTAAGCCAAAAACTCTCAGAATCGTTCAGTTCTCAGCATATCTAAAACGATTCGCTCGAGTCGTTTAAAAACAGTATCAGTATGTGTGACTGGAGCCCTGCGTTTAAGTCAACTAAAGTTGACGAAGCATACTTCGAATTCATAGAAATAATTAGGAGAGTGTATACAGCACATTTCCCATTTATAACACTAAAACGTTCTAAAAAGGCAAAGAAACCTTGGGTGACACGCGGGTATCTGAAACAAATCTGAAGCGCTTAGGCAGGCAAAGAAAGCTTATACGAGCATCTTTTTTCCAACATAGGCAAAAAAAACGGCCAGATAATATTTGGAAAACAATAAATAATGTACTCGACAGAGGTAAAGGCGATACGTCTCTTGAAACCTTAACGGTAAACGCCACCGACCTAATTGGTGAATCTCTTGCTGATCATATTAATCACCACTTTACCAATGTCTCAAATCATAACAACTACAGCTTAACAACATTGCCCAAAATTAGCATCAGTACCCCTGAAACCATCTTCCTTCGCCCTACTGACGAAACTGAGGTACACAGGACATTTTTATGCTTAAAAAACAGCAAGGCCCTTGATTATGAAAACATACATATAAAACCAATAAACTACGCGATTGAATTTCTGTGTCCAGTGCTGTCTTTTATATTTAATTTAGCAATAGAATCGGGTACCTTTCCTGAGGGCATGAAGCGTTCAAGAGTTGCTGTAATCTTTAAAGGTAGAAACAGAAATGAAGCAACTAATTATCGACCGATTTCTATATTACCTGTTTTCTCCAAAGGACTAGAAAAGATCATTTACTCACGCCAAATAAATTTCTTAGATAAAACTAGGGCGCTGACCGATTGTCAGTTTGGATTTAGAAAAGGTAAATCTACGGAAACGGCGCTGCTTGCAATGAAAGAAAATATACCACAGAGCATTGAAAGGGGAACATATACGCCAGGTCTTTTTGTTGATTTCAGCAAAGCTTTTGACTGTCTCGATCATAACATACTTCTTAAAAAACTCACTTCATATGGCATCCGCGGTAAATCTCATGATTTGCTTAACTCGTACCTCAGCAATAGAAGCCAGTGTGTCTGTATTAGCAACCACCAGTCATCCTTGCTTCCAATACCTTGTGGTGTACCACAGGGGAGTGTATTAGGCCCGCTTCTGTTTAAATTATACATAAATGACATAGTTCATATTGACAACAGTGTACAATTCATTATATATGCTGATGACAGTAATGTGCTTATTTCTGGTAATGATCCCAATGCCCTCGTGTAACATTGTAATGATGTACTTGAAAAATTGCCTGTCTGGTCCCAATTAAATCGCATAGAAATAAACACCCAGAAAACGAAAGCTATTTTATTTCGAGCCAGAAATCAAAAATTCATTCTAGAAAATCCTCTAATGACTCAAGATAAAAATATTGACCTTCTCGATACTGGCAAAATTCTCGGTGTCTATTTTTCGTGCCATTTGAGTTCGGACACTCATGTGGACTATGTTGCAAGGAAAATCTCTTCAGTGACTGGAGCTATGTCGCGATGTCGTACTGTTCTGCCGCAAGAAGTTAAACTTCAGTTATATAACGCATTATTCGCCCCGCACGTGAGCTACTGAAGTTTGGTGTGGGCAAGCACCACAAGAGCAAATATTGAAAAGATAATAGTTCTGCAAAAAGCAAAAAAGGTACCTTCGCTACTTAGCCAATATTAATCATCACTCTACGACAAGACATCTCTTTGCAAAATACAAAATTATTAGATTTGACTATCACTATGAACACCGATTGCTACATGCTTTCTTTTTCTCGGCGTGACAGCCAGAGTTTCCTTCGTTCGATGGCATTGCTGCAACCTAGAGCTACTCCTTCTTTAACGCGAATTTCCTAACCCTGGTTAGTCCCATACTTTCGCACTCAGTACAAATTGCAATCATTAAAACACAATATGTCGGTCTTATTAAATAAACACAAACAGGTAGCCTTCAAATCCCCAAAAGAGCTACGAGTACACGTTTCTCAATTGTAATTGATAAGAATCTATTGTAGTGATAAATCATGCAGCAGGTATGTATTTTCTGATGCCTTCTGCTACTCAGTGTTTGTAAATAATGTTAGCGCACTCTGCCACCAATGTCTGCTGCCGCTCTGTAAACGGCTCCAGGGCCCCAGTCAAGCTCTAGGCAGCAGCTTTTAGCCCTGGAGACCGTCCAGTTTTCTAGTGAATAAAGAATTGAATTGAATTGAATTGAAAAGATGCCAACTGCAGCTCTTTGGCAGTTGACGGAGGCATCGGTAGCAAGCACCGTACGATGAAGGTATTCCTCTATGTGATCCAAGAGAATACCGTTTAAAATGTTTGCGGGTATGTGTTTCGCATGAGATGGGAAGATGTGGTCGATATGGAATTCCACTGCTGCCGACGTGTCATCAACCCACTGCAAAGAACTGAGATCAACACCAATCGGTGTTAAAAGGTTCTGCGTTAACATAATTTGTGGCATTTGATACCGTGGCCAATGATGAGAAAAGAATAAGGCCGGCTGAGACACAAAAATAGGAGTACTGACATCAGGCACTGGGTCCATCGACCTGAGGAAAGTTCGCACCGTGAGTATTTGAAAACTGGAAGTTAGATCAGGGATACGGGCTTAGAGATAAAGCAGGGCGTTTGAAACTGATTTTGGGAGACCAAGGCAGAGGCGGAGAGCGCGCCTTTCCAGTAAGATTCAGGGTTGAATCTTGTAGCTTGTACTACCAGGGAACAGAATGCAACCAAATTCAAGTATAGGTCTTACGTAGGCTTTGTATAGTAACAATAACGTGTCGCGGCGCATCCCAAACATTTTATTGGCGATTTTTGTCAGCCGGCCTAGAGCGCGTTTTCCTTTAAACGCATTGTTCTTTATATGAAGGCTCCAATCTAATGCTGGGTGATAAGTAACACCCAGATATTTTACGGATTCCACTTGTGGAATCTGAAGAGAGCGATGGACTAATGAAATGTGCAAAGGCCTGTCTGGAGGAAACACAAAAACTCTGCATTTGTCTACATTCAGGGATAAATTAATACCCTGCAACCATGCTCCATGAGCATCCAAATATCCCTGCAGAATGTGGTAAAGGGAGTGGATATCCCTGGCCGAGGCGAAAAAAGCTATGTCATCTGCATACACAAAAACTAATATATCAGGACGAATGGGGTTGCCACAGACCAAAATAATAAAAAGCCGAGGGGATAGCACCGATCCTTGCGGCACACCTCTTGATTGATAATATGTATTTCAACATAGGGTTCCTTCGGCGCAGTAAAAGAATCTGTCCTTCAGAAACTCAGATATCCACGCATAAATGTAGGTTGGAGGATGTAACTGAGCAGGTCTGTTAAGTAAAATAGTATGCTCTACACTGTCATAGGCCTTTGCAACATCAAGAGTGACGAAAGCTGAAACTTCTCTTCTGCGTAGCGAGAGCCGGATTCCGCTCTCTAGATCCACATACGCGGATATATAGAGCATCCACGACGAAAGCCAGTCTGGGCTGAGCTGAGACCGTTGATGTCATGAGCATGTTTTGTGAGGCGACTGTGCACTATTCTTTCTATAAATTTAACTAAATTTGAAGTCAGCGCAATTGGCCGAATATTATCTAAGACGTGTCCATTTCCTACATCTTTAATTAATAATAGTTTTCGCCGTCTTCCGAATGCTTGGAATCCATGCATTTTCCAGAGAAGCATTGACCATATCTGAGAGGGCGCTTGTAAACTCCTGGGCTAAACTTTTAATCATACCAACAGTGACACCATCTGGGCCAGGGGCTGCAGGATGCAACATTGCCATGACTGATAGGGGCTCTGATGCGTCAACCTCGGTATAATCCGAAGAGGGTGAAATTGTGCACAAAGGGACGTTTCTCTGCGTCTGGAAGCGTAACGCCAATCCCTGAGCAATACACTCCAGGCTCTCCTGAGCCTTTTGTGGTGATAACTCTGTTGAACTAGATAGAAGAGGGACGGCAGAACTCTTGTTACGTTCCATGAATCTGTACAGGGCTTTCCGATGACAAGGATTTGAAAGATATGTGTTTAAATTTTGGTTGTACTCCTGCTTGGCTTTTGCAAGTGTTCTTTTGAAAGATGCAGAGAATAATTTGTAATTTAAACAATTAGCCGGACCCTGGTTGCAGGACAGCCTCTTCCAGGCCACTTTTCTGTGACGATAGGCATTCTCACATTCTTCTGTCCATCAAGGAGACGGCTGTTTATTAGAGGCTGCTGCGGGCACAGCGAATATTGAGTGGTCTATTGCATTTTGTAAAAATGAAATCGTCTGCTGAGCTCTGTCATCCCGGCTTGTATTAACTATAGAGGCAAGTGAGGCGGACATCAGATTTTTATAAATTTTGTGGTTGACAAGTTTATGGGTTACACAACTAGTTTTAAGAGGGGATAACCGGATAGTGAAAGTTATAGGAAAGTGATCACTGGACGTACCCGAATCCTGTGTCGACCAATCAGTTACATCTAGCCTACCTGCTGATAATGTTAAGTCAATGGCTGAGCGAGCAACCCCTCGCATAACGGTTATTTTGGTCTGACCTGAAAACTCGAAAGTTTCTCATTGAAAATGATTTATACGGTGATAACCACATTTCTTGTAAAAGTACAATATCCGGCTTATGCTTGTGAATAAGTATGTCTAGATCTGGAAGAGAAGACAAGACGGAACGGCAATTCCATTGAAACACTTTGATACATGCCACGATTATTGACCAATTGAAGAGGCCGAAACCGCCTCTTTAAGGATATCAACATGGGGATGAAGTTTGGGTGGTCACTTTTTAGCTTTCATCTGTGGAGAACTAGAATTAGATGGTGATCAGGAAGCACGGCGCTTCTGCGTAGGGCACGAAATTTCGAGATCTGTTGTGCAGATGTCACTGCGACATTCACTGCTAGGAACAGAGATGTTAGGTGGGACCTGGGGAGCATCAGAAGGTGATGTAGAGCGGCTAGCACTAGCTGCAGCAGCTGAAACAGATGCAGGCGTTGCTGCCAAAACGGGTGTTGATGGTGACGCAGACTGAACTGCAACAAACTGAGCCAACGCCTCAGAGAAAGCGTTTAGCATTCGCTCAGCCACATTATTAAGAGCTTTTTCTACTGTGGTCACAATTGAGGCAGTCAAGTTGGACTCAATGTCCGCAACAGAAGCGTGCACACGACTAGCATATGAATCTTTTTTCCTGTTAAGAACAGCGTAAGCATCGGCTCTTGAACACCGCTTCTCTTTGATAATGTCCAACAAGCTACGCTCTTCACTACGTTTTGCGCAGTTGGCATCATCAGCTGAGTGACTGTTGCTGCAGAGGCAACAATGAGGCTGCGCTGAGGTGCAGTTATCAGCAGAATGACCTGTTTCACATAAACGGGAGCGGGTCTCCGACTTGCATGCTTTGACGCTATGCCCGAACCGCCAACAGTTGGTGCATTGAAGAGGGCGGGGTTCTTGAGGGTCCACACGGTATACAATCGGCCAGATTTTTAGTTCAGCAGGGCAGGAAGAGCCAGCAAAGAGAGAGAGAATGAAGGAAACGCAGGGAGGTTAACCAGATGTGAGTCTCCGGTTTGCTACCCTACAATGGGGATGGGGGATAGGAGTTAGAAAGATGGCAGAGAGGAAAACGCAAAAAAAAAGAAAAAAAGGAACGTGCACACATGGAGACACATACACACAAGGCGTTCCAGTTAAAGTCTTTCACACAGGCCGGTAGATTGTAAGAAGCGCAAAAGCGCTTGCACGGCCTTCTTCTGCGACGGTAGGTCCTTTCGATGTTGTAGAATTCGTTTTTCGGATAGCGGTTGGTCGTCCAGTTGGTCAAGTTCGTGGCTAAGGCATGCCCTCTGTGGACTGTACTGCGGGCAGGAGCACAATATATGGCCAATTGATTCTTCATGGCCGCAGTGGTCACAGGTTGGGGTGTCGGTCATCCCTATGCAGAAGGCATAGGCTTTAGTAAAGGCAACACCCAACCAAAGTCGATATAAAAGCGTGGCGTCTCTACGGCGAAGCTGTGATGGCGCTCGAAGACTTAACGTTGGATGAAGTGAGTACAGTCGCGTATTTCTTAAATGTGGCTCATTCCATTGCGACTCGGTGCACTGCCGAGCAAGTAGGCGGAGCTTCCGTGCCGCGTCAGTTCTAGAAAGAGGAATTGGGACGTGGCGCCCCTCAGTATGGGCTGAGCGGGCAGCGTGATCCGCCCGTTCATTGCCGATAATCCTGCAGTGACTTGGAAGCCACTGGAACGTTATTTCATGGCCGGCATCACTTATATGGTGTAGCGTCTCTGTAATATGGAAGATTAGTTGTTCGTGCGGTCTGCGTCGTAGAGGTGACAGTAGAGACTGCAGTGCCGGCTTCGAATCGCAGAATATTGTCCATGTGTGTGGTGGTTCATCACCAATGTGGTGAAGGGCAGTTAAGAGCGCTGCGAGCTCTGCTGCCGTCGATCTTGTCACGTGGGTCGTCTTAAATTTGAGTGTTGTAGCTTTCGCTGGAATGACGATTGCCGCCGAGGAGCTGCTTGGAAGGACAGATCCATCAGTGTAAATATGCGTTGAGTCACGGTAGTTCTCGTACAAATGTAGTACCGTGAGCTGTCTAAGGGCTGGTGATGACAGATCAGCTTTTTTCGAGATACCAGGTATTGCGAGGTTGATTTTTGGCTGAGCGAGGCACCATGGAGGGACCGAAGGTCTCGCAGCCGGAGTGAAACAAGCTGGCAATGATTCTTCATATGCAGTTATCGTTTGGCTGAAAGATGTGTGTGGCCTGTCCGCTGGTAGAGAGGCTAAATGGTGACGAGTATTCCTGGCTAGATGCCTTATATGGGTCCTGAGTACTTCAATTTCAATGTGGGTCTTGACAAGGTGGTCTCTAGCGATTGCTATCGTAGCCACTGTTGAAGCACTCTGAGGCAGGCCTAGACAGATCCGGAGCACTTGACCCTAGAGACATTGTATTGTGCGTAGATTCGTTTTGCCTGTGTTGTTTATTGCTGGCAAGCTGTATCGCAGAAATCCTAGAAAAGGCACCCTGTACAGTTGTAACATGGCACTAGGCGACATTCCCCAGGTCTTGCCAGCGAATAACTTGAACAGGTGGCAGATGCCTGTCAACCGTTTTTTCACGTATGATATGTGTGGGCTCCATGACAAGTCCCTGTCGATTATGACACCTAGAAACTTGTACGATCGGACCCATCGTATTTATCATTACACTGTAGTTTCCATGGGTTTGCGTGTAAATGGCACTAGTGCGCATTTCTCGGAGGAAATTTCCAGGCCTCGATTACGGCGGTAGATAACAGTTTGTGTGGCGGCTCTCTGAATTCTCGCTCGCAACTGTAGGCGTGTTACTGCAGATGTCCATATGCAGATGTCATCCGCGTACATTGATAGCCTGACTGTGGTTGGCACGTGCTCAAGGAGAGCAATTAGTGTTAGATAAAATAACACGGGGCTAAGTACACCGCCCTGGGGGACGCCGCGGTAGCTGTAGTGAAGAGAAGTATGGCCTTCCTCAGTGCTTACAAAGAAGGATCGCATGGATAGATAGCTCCGTATCCATTGAAACATCCGACCACCCACTTCTACCTCTGCGAGAGCAGAGAGGATGGCTTCATGCGTAACGTTGTCATACGCCCCTTTAACGTCGAGGAATAAGGATGCGCAGAGACGCTTACGGCATTTCTCATGTTGATTGTAGCTCACCAGGTCGACGACGTTATCGATCGATGATCGACAGCGTCGGAAGCCCGCCATGGCATCTGGGTAGGTGTTGTGGTACTCCAAGTACCACTCCAGGCGTCCTAGGATCATCCTCTCCATTACTTTGTCCACACAGCTCGCCAAAGCGATCGGGCGATATGATGAGAGCTCCAATGGCGACTTGCCAGGCTTCAGCAGTGGAACAAGGCGACTTGTCTTCCATGCTGTTGGTAGCGTGCCATTTCTCCAAGATTCATTGTACACCTCAAGAAGAACTCCTCTCGCTCGCTCCCCCAGGTCACACAGAGCTCGGTAGGAAATTCCGTCAGGTCCTGGCGCTGATGTGCGGCTACACAAAGCTAATGCTGCCTGAAGTTCGTGGATCGAGAATGGTAGATCCAACCGCAAATCACGTGGTGGCGGGTAGCTGCTCGAAGGCGATGGAATGTTGGTAGCTGTGAGTTGGCCTGATAATCTGGCGCAGAAATCCTCTGCCACGTCAATCTCCGATCTCTTTTGAGAGAGGGCAAGCGCCTTGAATGGGAATCGCTGTACGGGAAGTGTCCGCAGCCCGCGCACCGTTCTCCATAGTTGCGATAAAGGCTTGCGTGGATCTAGCGACTCACAGAAGGCAGCCCAACGTTGCGATTCGAGCTTGTCTAACCGGCGCTGTATCTTCTTTTGCGTGCGCCTGGCGGTCCGTAGATCGTCCATTGTTTTCGTACGTCGGTACCTTCGTTCAGCACGTCGTCGGATTGCTCGTAGTCGTTCTAGTTCCACATCAAAATCATTAAGTTTCGAGGAGCATGTTAGAGTATACATAGTGTCTTGCACCACGCTCTTGATTGCCTCTTCCAAGTCGAAAGATGAATTGGCGTCGCAGTGTGCTTCCATAATAGACTGAAATTTAGGCCAGTCCACTCTTTGGATCGTATCCTGTGTTTTGGAAGCGGTCAATCCTCTGATCTTGATGTACGTGGGGATGTGGTCGCTTCCGTGCGTCTCTATGTCCGCAAACCACCCTGCACGTCTGACTAGGCTTCGTGAGATGAAAGCCAAGTCAAGACAGCTGCTGTACGTGGAGCCACGTAAGAACGTAGGACTTCCATCATTCAGCAGCCAAAGTTCATTTCTGGAGGCGAAAGATACCAGAGCTCTTCCTCTTGCGTTGATGATCCGACTTCCCCTGAATGTATGATGGGCGTTGAAATTTCCAATGATGACCCAGGGATTGGAAGTTGAGGAAAGGATGTCTTGTAGTTTTTTGTAATCAAATCGACTTGACGGAGATAGGTAGGCGCCTACAAAAGTGAAGGCCAGGTTCTTTTTCCTCACGTTTAAGCATATATATTGATTACTGTCATTAGGTGGTACAGGCTGATGAGTGTAGGTGAGGTCACGGCGAATAAACACCAAAACTTTACTGTTTTCATAAACAGCTGACGACATAAATGATTCATATCCAGAAAGTCTGAATTTGTTCGATAAGTTCGGCTCGCAAATGACGATAATGGGAAACGTATTGGCGTACACGAAGCGACGGAAATCCGAAAGGCGCGCTTTGAGTCCGCGGGCATTCCACTGAAAAATAGCTGCTTGTCGGACCTCTTCCCTAAAAGACCAAGGCTGTGGAGCCATGATCTACTCAAGGGTTGCAAGCACCGGACTCCGAGCGTCCAGTACTTGAAGCGCACTTCTGGCAGACAGTGTGTGCATGTTGCTTAGCCGCACGCGAATGGCATTCATTAAACGCCTAATAAGTGCTATCACTTGCTCATCTGTATTCCGCGACTCCTCGGATACAGCACCTTGCTGTACTGGGGGCGGCTTCTTCTGCGGCTCTTCTGGCGGTCGTGTACGCGGAAGTGGCGGCCATTCCTTTGTGGAAAGAGATCTGGCAGTTTTCTCCCTTCCAACATCGGTGTTCGGAGTGCTGGAAACGTCCGCTAATGATGATGCTTGACGAGGTGAGTTTTCCTGAAAGCTTGATGTTTTCCGCCGTGAAGACCTTCGTCGGTGACGTCGTCTTCGCCGTACTTTCACAGCGGCCTCTTTGTGGGTAGAGTTGTCTGTCACCATTTGTTTAAGAATGGTGATCTCTTTCTTGATCTGGGGACAGTCTGTGGAAGAGGCGCAATGATCACCTTGACAGTTAGGACACTTCAACGTGGTTGCGCTGCAGTTGTCTGCTGAGTGGGGTTCGGCACATCGAGGGCACACGGCCGAATTTCTGCAAACACCCTTCACATGTCCAATCTTCTGACAATTGAAGCATTGCATAGGTCTTGGAATAAAGGTCGAACCTGGTGGCGAAAGTGGCCGACCTTCACGTAGGTGGAAGGCAGTCGCCTTTGAAGGTTATCCTCACACAACGTGAGTTGCCGAGGCGACCAACATGTACAATCACGTTGTGTTCGCTTGCTGGTTTTATGAGAATTGGTAGGTCTGCATTAGATATTTCATTGACAGTGTCATATATGACTTCTGTTATTGTGGCACCATTATTTGGCACGATGGATCGGACCTGGATGTTTCTTAGCTGCGTTACATGTTGTAGTATGGTCAGTGCGCTCGGGTTCATCACATCGATTGCCAGGATGTTTCGCCTAGTGTTTATCCTAACATCCTTGATCTCATTTGGCACGGTGTTTTCTAGATACACGGAGAGTGCTTGCCTGTTGAGGACGCGCAGGTTGTCGGTAGCGTTCTGTGGCACAAACAGGATGGAGTGAGGCCATCGCTGAGGAGCTGTTTTCACAGTGTCCGAGCTGGACGCCGAAGATGAGTTGATAATTCTTCGTTTGGCCTTGCGGTATTGGAGAAGTCGAAAGCTGTCTTCCGAGGACTCGTCACCTGATGCGCAGTACAGCTCTGTGTCCTCGCTACCACTTGACGTATTTCCTCGCTTCGGCGAACCGATGTCCGCGAGTGAACGGAAACCGGGAGGATCCTCGGGGTGTTGTACATCCATCACCGCGATGGAGGGGGCGGTAGACCCCACAGGTGCAGTAAGAAGTCCAGAAAAACACAGAGACGGGCGAGATGTGTTCCGCCAAGAGCCAGCAAAAGTTATGTTGTTAATACACTCGGTAGCAACACGCGAGCCGTTTACCTCTCTACTGCAGCGGTAGACTGAAAGGACCCCAACGCCTGCATCCTGAAATTCCTGTAGAATTTCTTGCGGGGACGATGCTGGGTCGACACCTCTTACGATACCCTTGACACATGCAATCTATTCGGGAATGAATGCTTTCACCGGCAGCGAGCTGAAAATTTTGTACTTAAGCAAGTCTGCAACACAAGCGATGTCCGAGGACTTGCACACAATTCCTCGACCGCCAAATGGACGCACTTCAGAGATCTGCAGGTATTGGGCAGTCAATGATCTTAGCTCTTGTTGAATTAGTTTGGGGGTTTTCATTTTGACCGCACCCTCACCGATTGGGACGATAGCCACGGGGATCGCATCAATGCCATTTTTGTGGAAGGCCTCAAGCGGCAGGCTTTGGACTGGCAAGCTGGCAAACCAAGCTGCCGACCCTCCAGCTGGGGAGGTCAACGACATCTCTCAGCAAAACGCACTCTCAGGTTCACATGAACTGCGTCTGAAACTACGCCTTGGCCAAAACCCCCCAACATAGTACGGGCTCACCAAGGATGAATATTCCGGAACCACCAGAAGATGCAGAAAACAGCAGCGGCCAGCAAGAACACGTCAGCACGTCCCTGCTCCTACCCCATGTAGCCCCACTCCCTGCCCCATGCACCTCTTCTTCACACAAGCTAAGCAAGCAACAGCTGCCGTCGGTGCGTTTCTTTCTGCACGAGAAGTCTTATACCGTTTCTCTTTTGCGGCACCCACTTTATTATCTGGCCTGGGGTTGTTCGCGTAGCAGGACCAAGTTTAGAAAGTTGCTCAAGACCAAGCTTTTAACACTTCAACTTTCCTGGTCCAAGCATCACAGAAAGAAGACGATGTGTATTTTTTACCAGATTCATCCATTTTTATTGATCAGTCGCTTGAGATAAGCGTGGATGACTCTTTGTCCTGTTTGGAGCTGCGCCACGGTGGGTACGTGACATCGCTTCTGAGGAAACAACAAGTGTGTACGACACTTTAAGGGCGGATATTATACACGCCAGCTGTTTTTTTAGCATTCCCAGAGCCTTGCGAAAGGCATGAGAGAATGAAAAACGGCGAAGGGTGAAAGAAAAACTTTAAGGGTTTTATCTTCGCTAAAACGAATATAGTGCGAAAGAACGGACCGTAAGCTCCGAAGCAGAATTAGTAGACGAAGAAGACGGCGTGCAATGCACAGCACGAGAGTTAATTGCAGTGAGGAAAACAACAACAACAACAACAACACGAGGCGTATTCGGCTGTGCCGATAGCCTATGGTATTATTTAAAGAGCTATAGTTATATTAGGATATCTAGTGATGACTGCGAAATTTTTGCGAAAGTCTTATGCTATAGCCTTGGACTAGAGAGTGCACTTCCCGGTCAATGACAATGTCACCAGGTGTGCCAGAAAGTGTGCAATCTCCAACAAATTGGTGCTTTCGGTCATGTGATCTGTGTGAGTCTAAGCTATGTGAACGTTGAAATGGCTGCTCTCATAGGTGCGGACTGAAGGTCCGCAAAGAGCAGTTGTCCTTGTCGAACAATATTTACAGTACGAAGGGGAATCTCATTTTTGTTTTGGGGGAACTGGCTGATGCCGGATCAGTGCTTAAGGAACCAAACTCTGAGTCCAAGTCGTCACTCCAGGCATTCCAAGCATTTATAGAGCGAGAATATGCTATGAAGTACTCTAATTATCCTCCGAAATAGCAACACAATCGCCACTACTCCCGGCGTTCATCATGCCTCACTCAGTAGGCTGCTGGCAATATGTTGCCACGTACACCGAGACCACCTATCTGGCGTTTTATCACCTGGATCTCTTTTTTTACGCTTTCTTTTTGGCTGAGGACAGACGGGCTTAAAGGCGGGTATCGCATGCTCGCCGGACTCTGCTTTCTCTCATTAGCTAGACGCCTGCTGCTTGCCAGCCATCCTAGCATGCTATGAAACCCTCCGCTTCCCCCTCTTGCGTCACCTCTTTCATCTTAACCCTCAGGCCAGCTGCACCTAAGGGTCATTCCGCGTGACCAAATTGGACGCAATTAGTGGACCGTGACGTCCACTAGACAACCTGGCCCTTCACTTATGTCCCGTGCCGCGTGATCAGAGCGCCACGTCGGCTCCCTCCCAAATGCGTCCTTCTCCATCGACGCTTGGATGAACGGACATTCAGGACGCATCATCGCAGATTAACAGGTGTCGTTGAGGTTTGCAGCTTAAGATAACGCGGGCGGTGTAAGTGGTGCGCTTGAGTCACGTTGCACGCACGGCAGAGATGCCTTGGACATCGCGAAAGTGGGTCAGGCGGTTGAGGGATAATGCCGCTAATCACGAAGACGGTACGAGCATTGATTCCAATAGGGCATGTGCGAGGAAGCGTTCGAAGAAATTAGATATTCCGTGTTTTTTTTTAATTTAGGAGCAAGGTTCTTTTTTTCTTTCGGTGAGAACCTTCTCGTCGTCTGGATATCTTCTTCGCACCTGTTTCTTCCTCTCATTGGTGTAGGTTCCTTTTGTCGTTTATGTTATCAGTTGTTTTTTTTTCATCGCTACTAATGATCAGGGTGTATTGTTGGGCAAGTTGGTTCGACATAATGAAATCTATATTCAGCACTGGCAGACGACATACGAATAGAGTACGGGACACAAAGTTGCGCCGATCAACTTCAATCTCAAACTGAGATGATCCGAAAATCTTATAGAGTGACCCATAAAATTTATTATCAGTAATGCGTGGGTGCATGTGCAATTCAGGGAAAGGAAGTTACGCGCAGGCGCACATTTCCACAGCCTACAAAAGAAAGAAGTAAAAAAACACAGGGATGCATGGCGCATTCACGTCGGCTAGATATCAGGAACGTCCCTAAGTACAAGGACGAACGTGCAGTGAGAGGGAGAGTGACTTAACAACATCGCCAGGCCAAAAGTATGCCTACACGCGCCGACAATTTTCTGCCTTCGAAGGTGACGGAGATAAAAGTTAAAAGCAATGAGATGCAAATGGCACTTAAAAAAACACGAAATGAAAAAAGATTTATCGGCTCTAAGATAGTGTAAAAATACATGGCAGTTGAGATAAAAGTGAAAAAATGGAGGAAATGAAGCAACAAGGAGCACGACCAATGAGGGCTTAAGCAATTAAAGACCCAAAAGCTTCAATGGAAGAATAAA
Source organism: Amblyomma americanum (assembly GCF_052857255.1). Taxonomy (NCBI): domain Eukaryota; kingdom Metazoa; phylum Arthropoda; class Arachnida; order Ixodida; family Ixodidae; genus Amblyomma; species Amblyomma americanum. The sequence goes on from NC_135500.1 coordinate 54,310,976, forward strand.
AGTAGTTTTCTAAGAGTACTTAATGGGAGGGAAAGAAAATGGGTGGGGTTATTAAAATGTTAGGTTAGAGCCTAGCTCGCTCACGCCATTGATTTGAACCGGTGACCTATAATAGGTGGCTGCGTGAAAAAATCTTATCGTGATAATTTCTGGTTAAAGTGACTAATGATTTTATGAATGAATGGTGTGTTATAGGCAACAAAAAATTATTGGAATGATCCCAATTATTTGAATTATTGATTAGAAAAGAAATTTAAAAATGAAAAAAAGGAAAAGGAGCTTAAAAGCTGTCATAACACTCAGGATGAAAAGCCAATGCTTGATGCTGCTAATTATGAAAATTTAGGGTGTCTAATTGATCAGTTAATTAAATGAAACAAGATGAAAAACCTAGAGGGTCGCATCAGCATCAAATAATGCACCATACGGCGTACGCTATCGCGTCAACTCATAAGCGCAGCATAGCAGACCCCGAACGCTTTTCTGCACCCGCTTCTTCGGCGTCCTTCGTTGCAGATGCTAAGGCATAACCCGGAGAGCTTTCGTGGCGCAGAAAAATAAACCCACTCAGACACCATACTTGTTGTGGTGAAGTTTGAAGTTGTGGTGGCGGTGAAAAAAATTATTTTTCCTGTTTACAGAAAGGCATTGCTTGGACCGGGCCTGAAGAGTCCAGCCCTCACAATCACTAGCAGAGGTCCCTAGCACGGAAGCCCTGTGGTGTCCGCGGCGGCCTGGGCTCTTATCTCCAGGCTCGTTTGTCCTGGATAGTTGACTCTTTTCTATTAAATTAGCCGCCGTGGTGCTGAGTGGTTATGGCGCTTGGCTGCTGCCCCGAAAGACGCGAGTTCGATCCCGGCCGCGGCGGTCGAATTTCGATGGAGGTGAAATTCGAGAGGTTCGTGTACTGTGCGATGTCAGTGCACGGTAAAGAACCACAGGTGGTCGAAATTTCCGGAGCACTTCACTACGGCGTCTCTCATAGCCTGAGTCGCTTTGGGACGTTATAAGCACCCTTAAATCAAATCAAATCTTTTATATCAAATTACAAGTACGGCTTCGTTTTGTTGTGTCTGATCTGTGGGTTGTATTGTTCGAACCTGCATGCGATAGGGTTCCCCTTCAGAAAGTCGGGGACACGCTGCGCATAAGCGATAAGATGTCACTGCATGAAAGTAAGCAGAACGTGGCTGTTTTGTGGCTTCTGGGAACCATTTCTGCGATATTGCTTCAGTTTACTTTGTCTTACCCTAACGTTCGGGGCCTAGACAGCTTTCAACTCTGATGTCAAAATCTGTATAAAAGAGGGATGAGTGGATGTCCCCCTCTTTATACTCGATGCAGATATGTTCTGACCGATTAGGCGTGTCTGAGACCAACTAATATTTTTGAAATTGCGTCTTTCTAGAAGCCAACCCTTTCGCCGGCACCTTGTGAGCCGAAACGCCGGAAGCTAAAGCAGCAGCAAAAAACGACGAAATGAAACTGCGAAAAACCGTAGTCACGCAAGCTGAAGTCACAGATGCTCAAATAAGTAGTATAGCAAGCATGTAGACGCCATTCAAAGTAGGGGCCCACGCTTCATAGTGAACTCGTCATTATTACTGCCTTTTTTTAGCCAGTCAGCGGGTAATGTATAGCGTACAAGGCACTCCCTTCGTCTTAGCTGGCCTGTGAAAACATGAATGGCTGATACATCTGTACTACTAACTTCAAATTGGTGGATGGTCCTGAAATTTATAGGAGAAACGGGAGGCTTTGGTTTGTTGAAAAGCATGGTTGATTTGATTAAAGTCAGATGGCATGACTCTTACTGGTCATTGTGGCCAGCTAATTAACCGTGCTGATATAATGATTTTGTTTTGTTTTTTAGCAGAAAAAAATGGCACCGCGGTTGCCTCGCATCCCGATGGAAACTTGAAATTTCGACAACTGGGGTTCTTTTACGTGCACAGACATCGCACAGCACACGGGCCTCTAGAATTTCGCCTCCATCAAAATTTGACCAACGCGGCCGGGATGGAACCAGCGTCTTTCGGGTCAGCAGCCTAGTGACATAACCATTGAGCCACCGTGGCGGCATAGCTCTGAAATAATTTCAACCACCTTCAAGGTGGTGGTGAAAAGCACCTAGTCGATATATTTTATACAGACATCGCACAGCACGCGGGCACCATTGCGTTTCGCCTACGTGGAAACGCGGCTGCAGCGGCTGACTAAGAGATACCTTATAAGCACCCGCAAAATGGTTGTGCTCAGCGTTGACGCGCTTTTCTAAAGCTATTGACAAGGCGTGAGAGCCTGTCGCATTCTTCACTTCTGCAGTGTCGCAAGAGTTAATGATCCGTTGATCGTGCGGACGGATAGACGGCCGCCTCATAACACAGCACTGACGCGTTTGTCATTACCGCGCAGGTTTCTCGGCTTCAAGTACGGCTGTTGAAAGCCGTAGTGCGGTGGTGCTCTACGCCCGTGAAAATAATAATTATAACAACAGGTTTTGAGGGAAAAGAAATGTCGCAGCACCTGTCTCATATATCCGCGGACACCTGAACCACACCGTAAGGGAAGGGACAAGAGAGAGGGTGAAAGAAGAAATGAAATAATTCTACCCATGTGAAAACAAAATTGTTTTTTTGTGGAAAAAGAAAGTGGTGCAGTGTCTATATCAATTATTGGTGGACACCTGAACTGCGCCCTAAGCGAAGGGATAAAAGAGGGGCTGGAAGAAGAAAGAGGTGTCGGAATAATTTCGACCACCTCTGGATCTTTAATGTGCACTGACGTCGCACAGCACAAGGGCGCCTTAGCGTTTCGCCTCCAATGGAATGCGACAGTTGCGGTCGGGTTAGCACCCAGAATGAGAAAACATATATAAGGAAGCGTTTACGTAGAACATTACCGACAACCATGGCATTAGATTTTAAAGCTTAAGAACAGAACACCTTTGTACAGAAACCTTAATTTCAGATGTCTAACGCCCTGAAAATTATTCCTTCCAACATGGCTATTTTTATCGTTAGTAAAAAAAAAAACCATCGTTGCACATTAGAATCATTGCGCATCTAAATATGCCGACAGCGAGTAAGTGACCGATTATATGCCATGAGCTTCGAGTGAGAACACGATTTCAACAAATGCGAATGCAGATTCTCTCTATCTTATTCCAGTAGAAACAGTGAAGTCCATAGAAAGAATTGACAAAGGCGTAGAGTGTCGCTCTGCAGCTGTAATTCGTCCGTCGTCTAGAATGATTAGCAACTTGCACAACCTGGAGGGTTTCTGCATCTCTTAGCTGCTGCAAATGATGGCTCGTTTACCTATCACAGCCCCAAACCATGGCTATAAATTTTGTTTGAGCTATCGCTTGGTAAATTTTAGGAACTTTTTGATTAATCAGTTAAAAGTCTGTGGATAACTAATATATAGTACCGAAAGCCTAATCGATCACGCTGTATATTTTATCCGATATATAGAATTAAAAAATCTTGCCGCCTCTTTATAGCACTAATTCTCTCCGCTTTGAACTTGGGCCTTCTACATTTTCTAGAAATCCGAAAAATCACGTTTAACTGATTTTTAATTAAGGAACACTTCCCAAAATTGACATATAATTGAATTCGCAGTCGCCAACCATAACCGACCCCTTGAAACCAAGAACATGTTTGAAATATTTAAGGCCTTAATATATATGACATGCAGCGCTTTCTTTTTCAAAACACATGAATAAAAGCCGGGCGTTCGCTTCTCTGTCCATACACAGAAATATTTTATATCTTTCTTCACAACCTACAACCGAAATAAATAATACAATATTTGGGACAAAGCGATGAGAGCTGCTAATGAAATATTTTTGGGTGCACGTCCAGACTGAAATAAAGATATGGTAGGGGGCCTTTATTCTGACCCGTTCAGCGTGTCGACTGCTCGGTAATGAGCAGCTAATTATAGAGCTCTAAGGCTTCATTAGCCAAAGGAGCAATTTTCGCAAAGCTACTTCGGTGCCCAGTGTTTTCAAAATGTACTTGCCATCTAAGCACGAGACACTACTCAATCACTAAAATGTAAATATAAATCGACTCTGATCACCCACTTTCCATAGAAAGAAACATAGAACAGATAGAATAGTTAAGTGCGATTAATAAAAGCTTACCCAGGAGTGTAACACGGCAAAAAATAAACGTAGGGCTGTCCTAGTGCGTAAGCATGACTTCGCAACATTGTCCGGTTTCGATTTTCTTTCGACCAGAATTAGCTACATATAATATGCAGGAACGTGTTACGCCAACTATGCAGCTACTGCGCCCTCGTATGCACATGCATAGAACTTTGAAAGTAATGCACAAAAGCTCCATTCAGGGGCAGCTGTCAATGCCTCTTTTAAACGTCGCCCATAGTTGTGGGGGGTTGGAACGGGCTTTCTTTGTTTTTTCAATATTTTTTTGTTCGCCCGCGTGTGTTGAATTCTTTCTATTCCAGTGAGTGCGTATGCTGTTCTCTTGTTTTTAACTACCGTTAAAAATACGCCGTTAACCTTTGTGTTTAAATGCACCGTAATCGGGTGGTGTCAGCGTGCAACCAATACGTCATGCAAGGCACCCGCGAATCGCTTTCTTATAGTCCGGCCGCGTTTACTTGGCCCTTGACCTGACGAGTTGACACAGATGTGTGTTTTGTTCGGTTTTTGTGGCACATGAAAAGCTATGACTATATCATACGCCAAACATGAGGTTAAAATCTTAGCACTGTCACCTAAGGCTTCATAATGCACCCATGGTTTATTCACTTATTTCGTGTGAGAAAGAAAAGTAGAGGAACGACCGCCAGAAAGCCATTTGCATTACGTTGGTCATAAAAGAGAGGGAAGTCAGCAACCGTGAAAAGGAAGTCTTAGTCCACTAGCCATCGCTTCAATGAAAGGACGTTTTTGTCTGGATCATGCCAATGGTAAGGCCTCATCGAGAAGTGTTGCCTAGCGAATTGATGCTTCCTTTACATCTGACTTTTTTTTCGTGCCGTCAACAATTTCCTTTCTTCCCTATACCTTCTCAACCATTGGTTCGTGTAACGACGCTTACTGCAACTGTTATGTCGTGAAACTTTAGAAGTCGAAGAGACCGTCCACGGATTCGCTAAGCCCCAGGCACAAAATGCTGAGTTTCAGATTTTACAACAGAATAAAAATATCTTTAACGAGATTTTAAATGATCAATCGCGGAATATTTGTTTCGAGCTCAACGGTAATTTAATTTTTTTTACAACACAGAGGTCAATCATTCGTACTGCCTCCACGAGGCACAATGAAATAAGATTGGCCTTAGCAGGGCCCGGATACTATAGAGAAAATGACGACAATATGTGGAGCACAAAGAGGAACACTCATAAAGAGCCTACGTGCTGCAGACGTTGAAGGGAAAGGGCGATTGTTTTTAAAATATGTATAATTTTCCTCAGAACCTTCGAGGAGAGAAAAACTGATTAACGCAGTCAGGTCAAAGCTGAACACAGAATGAAAAGTTTGCGTTCAGTGGCTGAAAAAAAAGCAGAAAAGTGCTAGCAGAGCAGACAAATATCTTTCCAGGATTGCATTCATCGACATAAGTACAAAACTAAAAAAACAGGGATTTTATAAAAATATATTGGTTTTGAGAGTAACTGAAACGTTTGGGTGCATATGGAAACAACGCCTATAATTTTATAATCATCGCTAAGACTGGTAATAATAATAATAATTGGTTTTTAGGGGGAAAGGAAATGGCGCAGTATCTGTCTCATATATCGTTGGACACCTGAACCGCGCCGTAAGAGAAGGAATGAAGGAGGGAGTGAAAGAAGAAAGAGAAATAGGTGCCGTAGTGGAGGGCTCCGGCATAATTTCGACCACCTGGGGATCTTTAACGTGCACCGACATCGCACAGCACACGGGCGCCTTAGCGTTTTGCCTTCATAAAAACGCAGCCGCCGCGGTCGGGTTCGAACCCGGGAACTCCGGATCAGTAGTCGAGCGCCCTAACCACTGAGCCACCGCGGCGGGGCGCTAAGACGTAACGATTCTAAAATAAAGACAACTTTAAAAAATTTGCAAACTCTTTAAGAACAGTTGTAACATTTTTTTTTAGTTAATCGCGTTCTTCCGGAACTTTTTTCGTTCAGTTTTCCTGCGAAGTCTTTTTAAGCACCAGAAAATTGTAATGAGCAAAGTAGCAATAACTACTACCAGAAATATGAAACTTCGCCGAACTTTCCGGAAGCCCGCTTTCCTGCATTTGTTTAAACATTGTATTTTATAGCGAGAGCTAGAGCGTCGTCTTCGGCGAAATCCTGTCGTCGTTGTCATCAATGGCGGCAGCTTCATCCGTATTCTCCACAACATCACAACCTTAACCTTATACCCCATAACTTATAATAATGGAGACAAATTTTGACGGGTTTTATGGAAGAGTAGTAAGCAATGGGGCTAAAGGCAACGTGATATATTATCTCTCTAGCTCAGCTTATATTAAAGCCTCTACTGACGGTTGAAAATTAATTGTCATCATTCTGTACAGTATTTGTGAAATCATGAGAACTTAATGGTCCCAGATATTAACCAGAAGCCTTCCCTCTGCGGTCATATAACCGGACAATACAAGGGAGTAATTAATTCTAGGCGTAGACAAGATTAAAGCAAGAAAAGGGTAGACGAATAGGGCAGTCAAAAGAGGAAGAATGATTAAAGACAGTGACCGTAAAATCATTCAATCCTGCTCGAAGCGAAAGTTTTTTATAGAACTCCTCTCATTGCTATGACCAACCTGAAAGAATATGTTTTTTGCTATTGTATTCTGCCAGGCACACTACTGCACGATGAAAGGCGCTAATGAATTGTGTAATCTGGCATGAAAGTCAACGAAAATCTCTCTTTGGGAATATTTCATTCATCGCTTATAATGGGGAAGGTGATAGCTGACATGTTTCCTGTTTTTAGGCATAGTGGACTTGGCAGGCGCTGAAGGAGCCCATTGTACAACAAGGCCGGTCACATCCACCATTTGTCAAACTGCGGCAATCGTCGTTCTTACTGTGAGATTAGCGGAAACACTAAGGCAACCGTGAACACAAGCGTTGTGCGTTCTTTTTCTTGTGGTTGGGCTTTTTCCCGTTCAACTGACAGCCTGTATATGCACCAAGTGCGACATTGTACACTGTAAGAACTTGTTTCGTTAAACTGATCGTCATGTTTATATCTGAACTTGAGAAACACTGAAACAGTTTACTTCATAGCAAGGAAGCGGGAGACAAGAAGTGGAGAGAGGGCGCAAGAGTATAGAAGTCACGCTGGTCAAAGGGGCTAAAGATACAGACCCAAGGTCTTTGGATGTCGGTCTTTTTGTTTTTAAAGATGTCTACGCGCTTAGTAATCACGAAAATGAGCTCAACATACAAGTGTGCAGCATGAGTAATTAATTACGATCGATTCTCTCCACGGAGTTTATTTCTCGGTCACGCCAGCGCTGAAGTGCAGCTCGATGTCACAGTCGTCCTGTCAACCTGGGCTACCACATTTCTGGTGACGGGCGTCGCGAACACGCACTAGTTGTTTCTGTGAACAACAACTGGGTTCGGTGACTTCACTGTAATTGGGGCAAGTGCACCTTGACGTCCCTTGATGTGGGTGTAAATGCTGAGTGGCTCCGAGGACAGCATTCAAAATTACACTATGTTCCACTCGAACGAACCCGACCGCGGCGGCTGCGTTTTTATGGAGGCAAAACGCTAAAGCGCCCGTGTGCTGTGCGATGTCAGTGCACATTAAAGATACCCAGGTGGTCGAAAATATTCCAGAGCCCTCCACTAAGGCGCCTCTTTCTTCTTTTTTCTTTCACTTCCTCTTTTTTCTATTCCCTTATTGCGCGGTTCAGCAGTCCGACGAGATGACAGACGGACACTGGGTGATTTCCTTTCCCAAAAAGCCAATTTTCATTTTTGCAGAATTGCTGGGCGCCTTTTCGTCTTTTCCTCACTCCATCCTTCCTACCACGGTGGGGTTCGAAAATGAAAATGAAACTGAGCACAATTCAATATGTACAATAATAACTGGACCCATAGCCAGGGGCTAGTTTCGGGTCCAACACAATACAATACAACATATTTGCAGCACGCGGAAACGAACATTTCTATTCCTAAAATGAAAATTAGAACGTTATAAGATTTGCGGAGAAAAAATACAGGAATACAAACAAACGCTCACAAAAAACATATTTCTCTTCGAAACAAAAAGTAAAAATTCATACCATATACTTCACATATTCGAGAGGAACATTTTGAGGGATTGTACAAAATTTGTTTCTGTTTTAACCTCATTAGGAATGCCATTCCAGATTAAAACTCGATTGAATTCTAATAATCTTTGCCCGTAAGTATTGTGACAGGCGGGCAAATTGAGATGTTTTGCACTAGCAGCCCTAGTCTCCCTTTTAGGAGTTATAAAGATACTGTGGGGAAGCGGTTCATTGAGCTGTAGTATTTTATGAATTGTCTGGGCTATCATTAATGTATACATGGAATGGAAAAGTAGAATGCCGGTAGACTTGAAAAGTGGTTCAGTAGAGTCAGTATATTTTGAATAAGTAATTATTCTTATCGCTCTCTTCTGCAATCGGATTACAGGATGTGGGGTATGTGTTACCCCATGACTCCATGCAGTAGATTAGCTGGGTTTGTATAAAAGCAAAGTAGAGTATTCGGAGTATAGAGAAATTAAAGCATTCTCGCGCTTGTAATAAAATATGGCAACCATACGCCAGCTTTGAGCAAACTTGTTTTACTTGATTCTTCCAGTGCATATCAGAATCAAGATATACGCCAAGATATTTAAAACTGCTTACTTCTTGTATTGGCTGGTTATTTAAATACAAAGCAACATTTTGGTAGTTTAATTTTTTTCCCCTAGAGTGGAACAAAGTATATTTGGTTTTCTGAATGTTAACGGAGAGGTGGTTGTTAGTAAACCAGTTAAGAACCATTTCCATCTCTTCGTTTATCTTTTTGTTGAGTTCATCGATTTTGTCTCCTATAAATATTAAAGCTGTGTCATCAGCGTACATCACTGCTTGAGAATGTTTTAGTATAGACGGGAGGTCATTTACATAAAGCGAGAAAAACATTGGTCCCAGAACTGAGCCCTGTGGTACCCCAGTCAGCACGACCTGCGCCCCAGAAATCACGTTATTCATTACAACATGCTGTACGCGGTTTGTAAGGTAACTATTGAAAAAATCTAACATTTTCCCTCGGAAGCCATACTTACTGAGTTTATCAACAACGATTGTATGATTAACCGTATCGAATGCCTTTTTAATATCTAAATACACCACTATGGCAATCTTATTATCGTTGAGGGCAGTATTTATCATTTGCGATAGGTCAAGGACTGCGGATGCTGTTGATCTATGCGGCGTGAAGCCATGCTGACTTGGGCATATAATATTAAACTTACCTATAAATTTCTTTATGCGTATACATAGTATTTTTTCAAAAACTGTATTGATGACACCAAGGACTGAAATTGACCTATAATTGCTCGGTTCCGACAGTTCCCCTTCTTTATGGATAGGCACGACTTTAGCTACTTTTAGTCTTGCAGGAAATATTGAACATTCTATAGAGTGCGTAAATAGGTGTAATAGGTGCATGGCTAATATGTCAATATTATCTTTGAATATTTTTACTGGAATGGCGTCCAGACCCGGGGATTTGCTTACTTGAAGTGTGCTTACCACACAAACGATTTCGACCAGCTCTTGCTCTTTCATTACAAAACTATTTATAACAGGGTTTATAAGATTGCTAGGATCAGTTATCGGGATCAGCTGCTGGGCTAAGAGAGGCCCGATATTTACAAAGTAATTGTTAAATATGTCCACCACATCCTGATCAATTACATCAGGTTGTACTTGTTGCTTAGAGGTAGGGCGAATAGCATCCTTTACGATGTTCCACATTTTCGCTGTATTTCCATTTGCTTGCTGAATAAGGAAGAAGTAATATTTCTTTTCTCTTTTTCTCATCATGGAGACTGTGGAATTCCTAAGGAGCTTAAATTGGGTTAGGTAGTATTCATTTCTTTTATTCTGTTTCCATTTTTTATACCAGTACTCTTTTTTCTTTAGATCATCAAGAATGGATTTTGTCATCCACGGGCAAACAGGTTTCTTGTAGTTTCTTATGCATGTTTTCTCACTACATTGTGCAATTATACTTTGAAGGGCGTCAATAAAATTGTTAAATTCTGTGTCAACATTACCGTCATATGCAGCAGAGAAATCTGTTTGTTCCAGTAAGTTGCGAAGTAAGCCATGATTTATTTTTTTATGATGTTTAGTGTGATTATGCTTCACACCCTGTGGAGCCTTATTTTCCAGGGCAGCAAATATTGGCAAATGGTCGGAAATTGGAACAGAGCACACACCAGCACAAACAATGTCATCCCTGCTACAAAGGACATGGTCAATCAGTGTACTTGTGGTGGTGGTAATCCGGGTAGGTTCAGCTATTAGATTATGTAAGTTGAAGGATTCCAGCAACAATGTGTAATCATTTTGTGTGTCTGATGTGGCATCAATGTTAAAGTCACCAACAATAATAATCCTACCGTTAGGCCCACGCGATAACGAAGTAAGGGATGTTTCAAACCTTTCAGTGAAAGACCCCAGTGATGAACTTGGGGGGCGGTACACCACTCCAACTATTATGCCATTTGCCAGTTTGATAAAGAGTGCTTCTATACAATCGTCGCTAACAGATGCTGTAGAAAGGGCCCGAAATGCAATGTTTTGTTTAATGAATAAGGCTACACCACCTCCTCTTGCATGCGACTCCCGTGGGAGCGACAATAATTTATAGCCGGGGATTGAAATGGTCTCATTTTTCCTCAATCAAGTTTCACTTAAAGCAATTAAATCGAAAGTAGACTTATGGCGAGAAATATATCCAGTCAATTCATTGAGGTTTTTACGTAGGCTTCGAACATTACAGTGTAGAATTGAGAATGTGTCCCTGTTTTCTATCAGTTGGTCTATTTGAGAAATAGTGTACGGCATTTTCTGCCATCGCTCTAGCCATTGTGGGATCCTCGGCAGAAACCACTGTCAGCGACTCAAAATTGGCAATACGTAACTACACGTTTGGAAGAATCTCCCCACAAGCAGCACGGATTCTGCTAAATTATCAGCCCACGCGGCGCATTCGCCTAATCTGGACGCCTGCTCATGCTTCCCTTGCTGGTAATGAGGCGGCTCATAACCTAGCTCGAGAACTGTCCCGCCGAGCTGGGTCGTGCAGCCCACCCGCCCTATACTCTGGCAAGGACAGGTTGTTTTCTTACAGAGAAATCCTGCAGCACTACAGGCTTGCAAGACTCAGATTCCCCCCAGCAGATAAAACGCTCTCCAAGCAACAGGCCAAAGCCTGGCGTAAACTTCAAACTAACACCTATCCAAATCCCCAATTGTGTAGCTTCTATTCGGAAGGACTCTACTCAAACAAATGCAAAAATTGTGATGCGAAAGCCGATCTAAATCATATGATCTGGAACTGCCCGCAGTCCCTACCCGCGAGTCACTTCATTACCTACTCTGCTCATTGGGAGCTCTATTGCTCAGCCCCGACCCGGGGATACAGATCAAGCTCCTCCAGCTGGCTGAAGACGCCGCCGCTGCCCAAGGGATAGCGGCCGCCGTTTAAGCGGGGGGCGACTTCGTGTCGCTCCTCTATATCCGCTGGAAATAAAGTTTCACAACCAACCAACGGCATTTTCTGCCTTAAAAAAACAAAGAACACAAAACAAGATGCTACCCTTGATTCGGTCAGTCTACTCTCCCTAAGTCGTCTTCTGACGCAATGTGTAGGACAGACGACTTTTTCACTTTCCTCATCAAGATTTTCCCTTGTTCCACCCAAATGAACTTCCAGCCTTTGTCTTTCTTGAGTTGTCTTTGTCTTTCCTCATCCTACAACGACGATGATGACGGTAATGTGCAAGCTGAAGGTCAATAATGTATTGTGGGAATCTTTTTACAGTACCACAATGATTTTTTTCCTTCAGCCAGCACATTACCGCCATCGTCGTCGTAGTAGGATGAGGTATATCACAACCACACTGTGGGAGAAAGGGCAGAGAGAGGAAAAGAGGGAAAAGACATACCCAGCAATTCTGGACAGAATCATTTTTTGCCCCCGCGGTGGCTCAGTGGTTAGCGCGCTCGGCTACTGATCCGGAATACCCGGGTTCGAACCCGACCGCGGCGGCAGCGTTTCGATGCAGGCGAAACGCAAAGGCGCCCGTGTGCTGTGCGATGTCAGTGCACGTTAAAGATCTCCAGGTGGTCGAAATTATTCCGGAGCCCTCCACTTCGGCACCTCTTTCTCCCTTCTTTCATTCCTTTCTTTATCCCTTTCCTTATGGCGCATTTTAGGTGTCCGTCGTAGTGTGAGAGATATGGCGGCATTTCCTTTCCTTATGGCACATTTCCGGTGTCCGTCGGTTTGTGAGACAGATACTGCGGCATTTCATTTCCCCAACAACCAATTCGATTCAATTTGTAAAAAGAATGAAAAATAAAGTGTCCCTGCCTGTTCCACTGAGAATCTTCCTCGCTGCATTTCGTACGTGCGTCACTCTTGGCGTTCTTATTTCACCGTGCATTGCCAACTCACCCAGTTGCCAGAGATGTGGAGGGGAAGAACTTGTGCCCGTTCCTTCCCCAACTTTCCCTTTTCACCTGCGGCGCTCGCCATCGTCTCCGTGGTGTGGCGCTGCATGCACCGAGCGTCACCACACGCATCCTCCGCTACCAACGCGCGCGCCAGTCAGGCCCGTGCCAGCGATCGAACAGCGAGCGCCCCTCCGCTCCATTCTCGGCACTCCCTGTGGGAACTTTTCCTGTGCCGAGAAAAACAGCGAGAACAAAGTCCAGCTGCCTGTATATACTTCGCGCAGCATTGTTCTCTGGATATACTGAAGGAGCAGTGTGCTGAAGCTGCATAATGTATGCTGCCCGTTGGAGAGTTGTTTTTCTTGCAATTGTTTGGATTTGCGAGCCTGCAGGAAGCGTTGGCGAATCCCGGCCTGGTGAGTGCGAAAATGCTTTTGCAATATTTTTTATCTCCTAGTTTATTGTTTTTTAGGCCACCTACATCATTTGTTGCTGCTTTCATTTGATAGCTTATAAGATTGCACGTCACTGCTATTTGTGAGATAATTAAATTACCCAAGGAAAGAAGCGTAGGAGAGCAGAGAATATGCAAAGTGATAGTGAATCAATTACTGTTTTGCAGCAGTCTCTGTCTAATTTAGGTAAAACGGAAAGAGGCACATTACGAACGAAAGAGGCAGAGGTGGGTAGTAGTAGCAAGTGGTTTTATTAAAATAATAATAAAACGAAGGAAAAGATTTCTGCTAGCCCCGGCACCTGCCATCGATACCGAAGCACCGGAGCTGGGTCAGCGCAAATAAGGGATAGCAGGCAGAATGGAGAAATGAAATGAAAGAGGTGAGGGGATAAGTAGAGAGGTTAGAGAGAGAGAGAGGTAATATACACAAACTATTCACGCAATAAGAAATGTGTCTAGGTTGCGAGCGTGATTAGTTCATGATGGAGCAATAAAAAACATGTGCAAAAAAGAGGTGGGCCGGTGTGAGAACTGTCTAGGGCGCTACCCCGTGTTAGGGAATGGGGAGGTTGGAAAAAAAGGACACGATGGCGGGCAAAGGGGAGAGATTATAGATTATTGAGCACACCACCTGTGCCGGATAAAGGCCATGTGTCGAAAGTTTGTGTCGCTCGAAAACTAAAGTAACGCCAAAACTGCCTGTAGAGGTTTGCAAATCTTCGGCCAAGTTCCTGACATTCGGTCGGCTAGAAATATTCTGGGGTCGAAACACGCCGCAGCAGCGGCCTACATCCGCCTTTAATGCGCATAAAAAGAGAAAACTGTCATAATGCAGTCCAGAGTATCAGGGATGTGACAAAAGCCGTTTCTACAGGCTTCTCAACTAATAAGATGAAAGTGCTGCTCGTGGAAGCTGTTGTCAGTGCAAATCTATGAACAGGAGTGCTTCGGCACCCCTTTTTGTTAGCCTTCTAAAGACTGGCAGTATTGTAACAAGAAAGCACTAAAACTGACCCTTCCGCAATAGTTCCAAAGAAACAGCCGACACTGAAACAAATGTACAAAAAAATGCTGCAGACAAGGAGAAGAAAAGAAAGAACGTCATGAATAGGTGGCTCTAACGGGGGCCATGGGATAAAATATTTTAAAGGGCGAGCGTTTTTTTCCAGTGCAAAATACGCCCTTCTGAGTGGGCAAGCAACCCATTATTTCTGAGTGTAATATTCACACAGTGCATTCTATATTTCAACAGCGCTACTCACACACATCCTTTAAAGAAAGAAAAAGAAGGCCAACATCGCTTCATAACTCAAGCTTTCCAGCACTGTGCACGGCTATGCACCCCCGTTTTATTCCCTTCATTTTATGTGTGTTCCCCATAGGTTTCTTCAGAGTGTCAACGTACAGACTGGGGTGTTCTTATTGGCCGCCGCATGCGTCGCCTATTTATGATTGAGGCAATTTATCTTGTTTGGTATCTCTTCTTTATGCAGGCTAAAAAACAAAAGATAGTATTATAGAAAGAATAACGCTATTCGTGTTCTCAATTGCATAGGTGGGATATCAACAAATTTTCCACGCATTTGCCTGCCTTTTGAAGCCATGGGAGCTCCTGATCGTTGATGGTCATGAGCGAAGCCAAGTTACCCAGTACTATCGACCACAAGTAGAAAATTCTCTATAGGGTTCACTTTCCGGTATACCTGGGTAAAATTTGTCATTATCCACGGAGTCAGTCATCGAGTCACCAGTTATGAGATGTCAGGTATGCGAAGTCCTTGTCATTGACACCCAAGAGTGTGCCCTAATCTTGTATCGTACTGAAAAGAAACACTTCTTTCTAAGTATACAGTGCCCGCGGTACAGCGGGTCGACAGAATGTGTGGGGTGCTTTGAGGTCCTGAAGCAGGGGCGAAATGAATTTCAAGTTGAATCAGTGCTCGCGAGGCACCAATCTGCGTTGAATTCTCGCATCAAAGGAATCGCGGCGTGAGCTGGACGTGCGTAAGCGAAGCATACCGGAGAGGAAATGTATTTTGCCGCCACAATGATGTATAGTGATTTGTCCCGAACCTGCATCTTAGAGACCATGTGCTCTCAGGCATCTCAACTGCACAGAGATATACAAATCAGTTCTTCTAATACGACTCTGACCATTTGTCATTACTTGCTTTGGCGCTATATTGAAGTGGGTACTTTGACTTATCGACATGGAGAAATGTACGTTATAAAGCTTAGCTCCCAAAGTTAACCCAGCAAGAACATATCTAGGGTTTTCAATTCATGAATGTAAAGCATTTGGGCTTTACATCGACGTCTAGATATTAAACAGTGATGTTTAGTTTATTAGCGAACGGGCAAGAAATGTGTCAGACACCGAAATAAAATGTTCGTTGTTCACAAAATTATGCTCAGGAATTTTAGTTATTTATTATTTATTTTATATATATACCGCTATTTGGTGCACTACACGAAATACGCAGACACTGCTTGGGCCCATAGCCGGTGGCTAGTGATGGGTCAGGAAGGTCTGTACAAGGAAATTTATATGCGCGTACAAAATAGTTATCAGTCTAAACACTCCTAAAATACCATTCATCCTAACCCAAAGAAAATATGGACCAAAAATTTAAAAATCAAACAAGAACGCGTATAAGTTATGCAAGGAATAGAACAATGTTAAATGAATGGATAGTATCTCCTCACAAATACCACAAATATTATCACATAATGCCGATTACAAAGAGTTCACAATATCACTTCACCAGATCACAAAGATTGCAAAATATATATCACAGAGATATATCACATCGCATTAAATACGGGTATATATATATATATATATATATATATATATATATATATATATATATATATATATATATATATATATATATATATATATATATATATATATATGGGGTAACGGGAAGGTAATATCAAACGAACAACATTAAGTTACGGAAGTCAAGTGCGGGTGTGAACTCAAAGTGCTTCATTCATTTATTTTTTTCAGAATTTTCCGCCGGATGTAATGTTTCTAGATCACTTAACATAAATAAAAATTGTGCGAGATACACGAAAGTGCTTCTCCCCTAAGAACTAAGCTTAGACGACGTGATCAGTTACGCTCTCTATGCGGAACTCTGAGAAATGTATTCAGGCATCAGCAAGACTCGTAAAACCCACCTCCCTCTCGCTCCTTCCAAAGCGTTGTAAAAGTACCCACACCTAAGCAAGGCTTCCGTTTGAGGCTTTTAATTCATCATCAGCATAATCACGCCCACAGAAGGACAAAGGCCTCTCCATGTCCCCCTTAACTCTTCCTATCCTGTGCGCTATACGGATACAATTATCGCACACTTTCATCTTGGGGTTTACATCCAAAGAGCAGCAGGCGGCAGTAACTCACCCTGTTTTTCGTCAACCGTCTTGTCGGTTCCTCTGCTGAGTGCTGTGTAAAGCTGGCACCAGAGGAGAAAAGCACGGCCGCGTTCACTGCGCCCAGGAAAAGCCTATGTTTTCATTAGGCGCAACCCATCAGGAAACTTTGTGCGATATTCTCTTCCTCTCATTGTCTCTACTATGTTAATATCCAGTTCCTCGTTGCGATCAGCAAAAACGAATCCACTTCCATGTTGTGTGCGAGCCTATAGTAATGACGAAGAGTCAACAGCACGGGGCTTTGCGTTACATTAACAAATCATGAAAATGAATAAGCGCGAGCATTATCGGATCGGAGTAGTAGTTTAACAGTACCTCATGCGGAGCTAGTTGGTGTAATATAGTGTAAGAAAAGTAAAAACAGCGCTAATTTTTACTTTTGTTACGGAACAGTGCTGCTGTATTTTTACCACTGCCGTCCTCGGTGGAATGGCTTCTCCTTAAGTGTATCCTGGCGACTACGTGTGCCGATTTATTTATGTTCAATGCTAAAATGTAGTACGCGTAGAACTTTCTTTGTTCTGTTCCAGACATGGAATAAAATGACCAAAATGTTAAAAATATACGAAAAGGCTCTTTCCTCCAAGAAGGCTTTCTCTTTTTAGTGAGCTACTGACCATTCTTGCTATAGCTAATCTTCGCGTGAAACTCCTCGAAGCGCGGGCGGGAGTTCAAGAAGGACGGTGTTTCTCTCAAGGACAGATAACTTCTCAGTTTTGTCATATTGCGCATTCTGCGTTTTCAGCGGTACTGTTCATTGAACTGAAATTCTTCACACGTGGACAAGATTCGCGATGCATAAGAAATAAAATAAACGTGCACAGACACCTCTGCTCACCGCTGCTTTCTGTAGAAACACGCCTTTCACTACCTCGAGAGATATGAACACCTAATACACGAAAAAAGGCTGCTACGGTTACGAGCACGGTGTCTTGTAATGTGTTCACTGGACAAAGGAGCCGAGTCTCTGACAAGGCGCGAAATCCATCGATCTATCTTTTTTTTCAGAGCAACCATGGGATAGCGTGCCTTCTTTAACAAGACTGACAAGCTCATCGCTTAACCACCGCACCACAGCGCCAGGAGAAGTATGAGGACTCCTCAGGCTCTATGAATGTAAACTAGAGGATTACCAGTTCCGCATATATAAGTATCAAGTAACGCTATAGCATGAAGAGGGCAGAGTGGGTGAAGGAAAAAACGCGGATTCATTACATCCACGTCGAAATTAAGAGGAAGAAATCGGCTTGGGCAGGGGATGTAATGCGAAGGCAAGATAACCGCTGTTCCTTAAGGGTAACGGAGTGGAATCCAAGAGAAAGTAAGCGTAGGCAGAAGGTTAGGTGGGCGGATGAGATTAAGAACACAATAGCCAAACGGGCGAGTTGGTGGTACATATTGGTTGCAAACAGCGCAACGACGCGGACAGAGTGGAAGAAAATACAGGACAAGCGCTGACTCACAACTGAAATTTATTTAAGGAAAGCAGTACATTTTATAGACAAAGTGGCCAACTTATCAGCTAGTACCTAGACAAAACCCAAGTTTCTACGTGGCATCGAGGTATGCAACCTCACTGTCATATAATGAAATAGATGGCTTACTGACACATAACCTTGTTTTTTTCTTCGTGTGATATGCTTCCATAATCTCACGTGTTAATCGGGACGCGCTTGTCCTGTATTTTCTTCCACTCTGTCCGCGTCGTTGCGCTGTTTGCCACCAAAACGAGATTAAGAAGTTTGCAGGCAAAGGGTGGATGCAGCTGGCAAAGGACAGGGTTAATTGGAGAGACACGGGAGAGGTCTTTGCCCTGCAGTGGGTGTAGTAAGGCTGATAACGATTATGATGATGATATGCCATTTGGTTTTGTTCGCCTGGCTTTGTGTTGTGTCGAGAATCGTGGAGGGAAAGCCCTAAGGGTTCTGTTGTCAAAGAGAAAGGTTCAAGGTTCTTCGAATTTAAGAATCCAAGCACCTACGAAATTCAGGCACAGGGGCTTTATGAGTCGCTTTTGGAGGGGGCGATTTTCTTAGGGCGGTGACATTTCAATCACCTTTTTGGGGACTGTCATTGTTGACAAGATGGGACTCAGTCTGATTTTCCACTAGAAGTTTCTCTCCCCCCCCCGTCCTCTCATATCTTAAATAGCTTCAGGTGGTCAGCAAAATAAATAGTTATTGGAAACAAAAACACAATATATTCGCGCTCGGTATTACCCAGTAGAAGCTGCGTCTAATACATACAGACGGTAGAGCACACCATAATCACCATAATCGCCATCACCCATTACAGGGCCTATAGTTGTAGACAAGGAACACAACCTCAGTGTTTCTACATTGGGTACCTGGCGTAACGAAGTCCGATCTGTGTTACAGGAGGTGCACAATGCAGTACAAAGAGGAGTATAGCGAGGCCTATACAAACAATTTTTAGAAAGGCCTGTAGTTGACTTTCTCAGGGGTCAACAGTGTTGCAGGTCGCGACTGTATCAGCTTCCCAGTACGTCGCTTGCTGACCCATGAGTATGTTACTCGTGTTGACCATGGTATGAGCATTCTTGAGAATGTCACTACGTAGTTACATGTTCTCTAAGCGCCTGCTGCATGTCGAACACTGATTAATACCTCCCTCTGGTAAGAAAGCTCGCAGGGAGGAGGCGTAGGTTAGCAGGGAAGGGTACGCAGGTAAAAGACAAGTGTTTATTGGAAGGGAAAAGGACTATAGTAAACTTGTAGCGCTCAGTTTTTCAGTGGTTGTTACGGACTTGCATTTCTTTATTTATCTCTTTCTTTCGTTATTTATTTATTTGTTTATTTATTTATTTCTCTCTCTCTTTCTTTCTTTCTTTCTTTCTTTCTTTCTTTCTTTCTTTCTCACCTTATTTTCGTTCACCCCCTTGCGTACTTTCTCCCCCGGCGTGATTTAGGAGTACACATACAGTGAAAGAGTGCCTGTGCCTTTCCTTTCCTCAAACCTACGTCGGCCTCCACGACACCACGAAGGAGGGAATGAGTTTGGGAGTATTCCATTTGTCTACGTACATAAACCTTACATGTTAGCACAACAGGCATCAAGTAGGCAATCGCACATAGGACTCTTCCGAGTTTATACGACACAGCTATCAAGGCCGTGCGTTTATGACGACGATTAGACGTGGACTCATCACTGCCGCCTTGTTTAATTCGCCTATTGATCTCAAGGAAGACATTGGGCATAGCGCACCCGCTAGTGCTATAAAGCGCCAGTAGAAATGACGTGCAGTGCGAACGTTATCGAAGCAGCTTCTTCAGAAAATGTTTTGTTGCTCGCCTAAAATAGAAGCACTGAAAAACACAGGGTGTCCTACTTCTAGAACTGCTCTCAAGTAAACGCGCCATAGTGATTTTGTGCTCCGGTGTTTGATGACTGCTTCGACACCGGTACTTTATCATGATTCAGTGCCTAAAGGCGAGAAAAAGAATATGTCGTCCCAGCACCGTGTAGAACCTTGTAGGTGCATCCAGCGTTCGTTCTTTCGGTGACCATCAAAAAGATGCAAACGGAATCATTTCCTAGCATAATAAGAGGAGACGGCACTCTATGGAAAGGCTTGATAATAAGGATGTAAGGACGCGGCAAGAATATAAAAGTTTACGGCCCCTGCTCAAAAAAAAACACGAAAAGTGAACAACGAACTCCTAACTTTAGGACACTGCGCAAAACCTCCTCACGGAGCAAAAGTAAAAAAAGCAATTTCTCGTAGCTGGACTGCGGAAATGTATTCGCCAGTTTGGAGGACGCCGCACTTTCGTAGTGATGCCGTAAGGAAAGGCGTCATTACGAAAGCACAAAAAATGACTAAAGTTTTGACGTCTGTGTGCGAAAAAAAATCTTTGTCTTTTGCTTCTTGCTCAGGTTTTCTGTGAGAAATAAAAGCAACGCAGTGCATTTCAGCCACCTCTTTTTAAGCAGCACCAGATTAGGAGCACGTAGACGTGTATAGCGCTCCAACTCGCCGTAATTCATGTGAACTGTGGAACAAAATAAGCGGGCATCAACTCAATGCTGAAAATCCGACGGACACCAAAATGTGTGGCCAAAAACACTTTGTTTCCGCAGAAATTCCCACAGTGCTCATGTAAACCATTTTCTAGTTCTTTTAGACACAGAGTTCATTTTTATTGGAAACAAATTTTGGCCGCTGAGAAACCAGCACAAATACAGGGTAGCTTGCCCTTGGAGCGCAATCTTTCTTGTTTAACGACGACAAGAAAACGGCTACCCACTGGCCTAGAATGAACTGTATTTTCTTTTCTGTATTGCCTTTTTACTACATCAGAAGAGCGGATTGACAGAAGACGGGGAAGGGGGGAACTTTTTATCGCCAATTTTCTGGTTTTCTTTGGAAGAATTTGTCAAATATGATTTTTTTTTTTACGGGAAGGTACAAGCATGTAACTGAAAAGCTACATGCCACAATAAGTTTCTCTACCGGCATTACTTCGTGCTGCGAATTAGTTTCTCTTTCCCTAATTTTTAAAACTATAACTTTCCTAATGAAATTAGTACTCGCGATGTCTCTCTTTTTTTTCTTAAGAGGTGTTTTTGTTTTGTTTAGACGTTGTCCAAAGAAAATAGCGCCTGCTTATTTATGAATTAGCCGCTTTCTACTGCCGTTAGCGTGGTTACTTTCGCAGTATTACTTTTACAGCCAAGAGTCACCTGAGCAAGTGCATAGACAAGCAACATTGGTGCCCCAATAGATTGCGCCGTGTGCTTAGCTCTCTATTAAGCAGTAATATTTCAACTGTGCGGTACTTGAATGGCTACCTGCTAGGCTAGAACTGCTTTACTAGAAAAAAAGAATAAAATCAAAAGCTGGAACTAAGGGCAATGCCGTTCGTTCCAGCTACACAACTCTCTTCGTAGGAGCTGCTACCAGCAGCGGGGCATGCCGTGAATGGCTCCCCAAACTGCAGGAAAACGTCAGAGAATTACCCTTTCGTAGTAAATTCCATAGTTCAATGTTTGGGCTTAACTTTTTGAAGTGGATGACAAGGGCAGCCTGCGGTTAGTTCGTCTCAAAATTTTTTATCACAAGTCATGTGCAACATTCTTGGATAAAAAATTTGCAAAAATTATAAAATTGTAAGAAACTGTTATGAAAATATTGAAGGTAATGTTCCATATTCTTTTTGTATGTAGCAAAATATTTCTTTTAAAGTGTTTCCACCGATCGCATCGAACAGTTAAGACTCTTCTATACAAAATCAATGCGGAACGCTTTACGATAGAAAAAACGTTTATATCAAAATGAACCCAAGTGTGCCGTCGGGTGATCTCCATATGTATTGATTGTAATAGTGAAATCTTACGTTATATAAAAAAGTTGTGTTCTAAACAGGTTTCCCGCTCAAAAATGCTGCTGTCCAAAATTGCTGGGTATGGCTCGGAATACGTGCCACATTACGGTCACGATGCCTCTTGGCTTGCAAAGCAAGAACCCTCAGCGTCTCTGTGAAAAGGGTACGCGGCGCAAAAAATCTAGACACACTGTTTAAGCCAGAAGGTAATTTAACAGCCCGCATGTCGAGTCATATTTGCAAGAGTGTTTCATATTTGCCTCATTCTTGCACACGAACCCCACACTTTTATTTTTATCTCTCCTGCCAACCATGAATGGTCATGCTTCAATGCACTGCTCTGCCTTGTTTCATAAAAGTGTTTTGCGAAGCGCTAGAAGCTGAGGAACAATAACAGGCAGGCTTATCTGCCTACATGGTCACTTTAAGGCTCGCTTGTTAGCGTCCTCGCTTTGACCTTTTGAAAAGGGTTGCTTCCGTCTTCAGTCTTTTAAAAGTTCCCACCTTTAGCACTATGTACAAAATCCGGACTTAACTTTTCGCGCCTCTGCTACATTTTATTCAAACATGAATCTTTTCCAAGATTGTACTCCTGGAACGCGCATAGCGTTATTCTTCATAAATAAGCTTGTGGCTTTGTTGCTTTTTTTTTCTTTTCTGCAGCCATGCACGGGCTTCCTTGTTTGCCTCTAGCCGTTACGGAAGCAGATGGTTGTTGTTTTTTCTTATTCCTTCGAAAGCACGCGTAAAAAGCTTTAAAGTGTTATGCCCCAAGCTGAGGTGTTAATGGCCTCTCGCTGCTGTGTGCCTCTAAAGTTCAGAGGAATGTAAACAATGTGCAGAAAGTGGTCGCCAAAGAAAAGGAACGTGATTTTAAATGGAATACACAAAAGAAAGGGCGAGGGTTGCAACCGAAGCTAGATTATATTCATGAAAACAGCCGATAGCTTTGCGTCATGCTGTCTGTACTCGGTATTTTCCTTGGGCGTTTCACTTTTTTGCGCGGGATTGAATGCTATTACAAAAGACAGCGGGGAAACTTTTGTTTCAATAACAGCTCTCTTTCCATACCACCACAATCTAGCATGTTTTACTTCAGATATAAAGATTCACACTGGTCTGTGTAAATCAGACAAACTTATATGAAGAGTAGGAAACTCCAGTTTACAGTCGGCGTCTAGGGGAATATCGGCACTGATCTCGCCAAGTCATGTGTGGTGAATGTTTGAACTCAAATAATTTCTCCTTTGAGCAAGCTGACTTTGGCTGTGAGCTCGCATAGGTTGGTATTAAAGGGACTATGCAACGAATAAAAAGTCACTTGTAAATGTTTTCAATGCTTAGAAATGATGCTAAGAAGCATTCACACAAAGTATCAGTCTTCGGAAATGAGCCGGCCATTTATTATGAACTTTTAAAAACCGTGTTTTTTCAAAATTCGCGGGCTTATTGGTGTACTCGTAGTGACCGATTTTGGAACTAAAATCGTGGAACAAAGACGTCACTGTGCCATGACGTCGCCAGGCCACCACACGCTCTCATTCGCTGGAGCCACGGCAGCCACGACGTCACGGGCACACATCCGGTAGCCGTGAAAATCGTCTGCTCGTGCCGCCGCGGGACCCACTCGGGCAAGCGAGCCAGGGCATTTCCTTCGCGCATAAGGTTTCAATTTTCCTCTGCCGCCTCCTTCTGTCGGGAGTTCCGGAGCCACTCGCATGGCTCTTCGTGGGCACGCATAGGGCTCGATGCCCATCGCGGCCGTAAAAGCGAGCAGTCGCACCTCGAGGTCCGGGTTTATTACTGCTAATTACCACAGATGACAAGCAAAGAAACCTGACGCGCGCCGCAATCCAGGAAGGAGGAGAGACCGGACAGATGCCGCCACGCCCCCTACGCTGCTGCTAGGGGGCTAGGAGCGACAACCGGAAGTTGCAAAGCGAACGTCATCTGATGACGTAATCAAACGCGGCGCGCAGTCCCAGACCTGTTTTCTTTATTTTTTTCGGGTGCTCCTCGTGTACGAGTTCAGGGGGAAGAGGAGGAGCGTAATTTTTAATCGTGTATCTCTTCGCTGTTATTGATGCTGGCTCAAAAATTCTTGCACTGGGGTGACGAGTGATCGAATGCCTATCCCTCGCCTGCTTTAGGTAATCTCAATTAAATTATTGCATAGTCCCTTTAAACTCGTGAGTCCTGCATACGCTGCCTCATGCCCTTTCCTAAAAGGAAAAAAAAATACACAACCAATTGCTGTGGGTCTTCATTCGGCTCACGAAATGTTTATCTTGAGAATCTAGACACGTTTGGCCAAAAGTTTCGTAGGAATTTTCTTAATTTCACTCATTCAAGGAAGAATGCCTAACTTTCAGATTATTCCCTGTTTCAGAACAATACCGAAACAAAACAAAATCTTGTTAAACGCGCCAGTTCTTGCTTCCAAGCCTGCCAGATTGTGGGCAAAGAAAATCTCAGATCGCTTCTAAATAATTGAAGCGCAATGCCTAATTGAGCATTTATAGACTTCGGCGGCTCTCCTAATTCGTCCACGCAAGCTTTTAAAACATACTCTTAGCCTTTCCTTCCCTGAATTGGCTTCATTTTTTTGCATACCTTTCTTGTTAGCGGCCTCGATGAAAATAAACTCATTATCTGGCCTTAATTGAAAGCTTTACGACGGGTGCCGGTAACTCAGCAAGGAAATTGAAAACTCTGTTCGCACGTACGAACAACTTTTAATTGGCCATAACTTCTGACATCTTCATAGCGCGATCACGGCGGCCTAAGTTACCGGAGCGAATCAATTATGATCTATAATTCACGTACGAGATGCCCTCGAAAGTTTGACCTTAAATTTCATAGTTCCGCAGGTAACGATTACAGCTCCAGTCTCATCGTATTTGGGAATAAACTTTGAGGCAGAATCTATATACAGCAAGCAAAAGGGTTGCCTGTAGGCCGGACATATCATTTTTGTTTCGGTGGAATTAATAACGTTAGTGGAGGTTCTCGACAAATGGTCGTATATAACAAGCACCTGCTCTGTTTCTACCACTTAAGGCTTTCCGGTGGGGGAAAAACAGTTTTTTTTTTTGCTGATCCCTGCTGTGCTAGCGGTGAAGTGCGCACAAAAAAAACACGTGGTTAACAAAAACTCCGTTGCTATCTAAAAAGGTGTCCAGTGTTCCGACGGACGCGGCCAACGCGGCAAGTGGCTTAAGAATTAATGCACGAAAGCATCTGGGAGACATGCCGGCTTTGAATTAGCTGGAATGAGCGGCCGCGCGTTTGGAGGAATCTCTTCGCGGGCGGAAAAGCGGCATGTTTGATGATTACCGGTTCCTTGTCCAGCGCCGATGGACGCTTTGCTCAATACACTGCTCCTCGTTAGATACTTCTTGCTGAGGGAAAGCTCACGGCGCGTTACTCCCCACCAGCGGCACTTTCAAGAGGTTAAATGATTAATTCAAACATTCCGACGATCGTCTTGGGAAGTACATAAGAAACGCGTCAACACCATAGAATATTGACGAATAGCAGTTGCCAACCAGCGTAAACAACATTCAAGGTCACCTACAGCAAGCTGGAACCGTTTAGTACAGGTAAATGTGGTGTGAACCAACATTGAAGAGAGAAAAGGCTGTTCAGTTTACGTCGATTTAACCACATTGACGCGGGACTTCCTGGTGAGTTCCATGATACGGCCGGCCGAAAACATCAGCGGCGTGAGGATTGGTTGCAGTATCGTTGCGATCTGGGTCTTTGATCTGAAAACGGATAGGCAGTTGCGATCTGCCAGACACCAAAAAGTGGAATCAAAGAGATTCTGCGATGTTCTCCAAATTCCTGTAAGGAAAGAAACTGGCTGAATAGAGGAGTGGCGGAAAGTAGCCGTTAAGGTCTATGGAGTTTGAGTTAAGGTAGCCGTCGAGGAACCCCATATGCCTAAACATAGGGCCTTGGGTCTCCTCTGGGACCCCACATGCGGTCTTTGCTCTCGCTTCAGCGATCAAGATGACATTATAGCTCCAACCTGAATCCTAAACATCAAGAACCTGAATGCGTGCCCGTAGCCACGAGACAGCGTTAACACCCCCGAAAGGGGGAACGGAGTATCACCGCTTCAGTCCGCCACAGTTAAGAAATAGTCCGTCATAATCGTTATCAGCCGGCACACGTTCACCCCAGAAAGGCCTCTTTTACATCTCGGCAATCAACCCGTTCCTAATTGTAAGAAAAATAGTTACCTTTAAACTATCATTTGTGTCGGTGAGTCATTCATACCTGAAATAAGCACAACCCGAGCTTGGCAAAAAAACTGGTTACAAACTATAACCTTTCAAAGCTTACGCCACATGACCTCCCTTCGTTCTACGTTCGATTATTCCGATCCTGGTGCATGCAGAAATGACGGTGTCACTGGCTGCTGCAGTTGACCAGCTCCTTTTCACGGGATTATAGTACTGACTTAAGTATATTTTTTTTCTTGGCGGCCCAAGCACAAGAAAAGGACACAGGGAACACAGACAAAGCAGATCCGCCAATAATATCACAAGCTTTGAGGTTTTGGGGTGGTTCTCACGACAGCTCTTGAATTCATCCCTGGCTTTTTATCTCCTTGGATAGAAAGACGTTGCGAAAATGATTCCACTGCATTGTTTTTGATAAAGCAGAATGGCCGAGAGCACACGCACACGCAGCTGAAGAAATATGTGCCGACGTGGTTCAGAGGACAAACGCGCATGCGTGATGTGCCGGTGGCGTGACGCGCGGTTGCGTGATCACTGAGAAATTAGACGCTGGATACCAACTGGCGCCCTGACCTACGTTGAGAGTGAACGATGGCCCGATCTCAATCATGTTCATATTCGTGTTCCCCTGTATAAAAAAGCAGCGTTCACGAAGGTAGAAAAAAATTAATAAGAAGAAAACGAGAAAGATTGCGCCGAACAAATTTTTAAATTGAGTAGTCGCGATACTCGCTGTGATGTTCATTAGGTTACTCGCTACGGGACAGCAAAATCCGGAATCTATACGAAGGTTATAGATAGCTTCACAATTGCATGTAAAATAAATATTCAAGCAGTTGTGGTTTCAGAGAGACCTTCGTGCTACTCATATCATGTAAACAATCGCTATACAGACAACCCAAAGCTGAAGCATTCGAGCGAGCCCGTTCACCACATCTTAGGTTCTCTAGATATGGATTAAGAATAAGTGGAGCCACTTGCAAAAAGTGGAAATTGTAACTTTAGCAACTCAAAATTGAGTCTTTAATGTCGTCGAATACTCTGCGAGCGCAAATAGGCCCTGACAAAATGCCAGGAAACGCCCCTCTAAAATGGACAAAGCGTTAATTAGGGAAACATATTTCGACTTCATTGCGAATGTTTACCGTCGAACATTTAAAATCCCAAGTCAGTGATTGTTCTGGGGCTGTGTACAGTCGTCAGCGGGAGCGAAACCTTTCTGAAAGAGATTATGTAAAGCTGCTCTCGTCTCCAGTATCTTATGTGCACTGTCAAAATATAAACGCGCACGTAACTCGGCCGAATAGTTATCGCTAATTTCGCAGTCCTCAGTTTAAAAGCAAGAACAAAGCAGAAGCCATGAGCTTCTCTTCTCGCCAGCAGCAACGCAAATTACAGATTTCACTGTATCTCATCTTATGAGATATGAAAAAAAATCATCTATGTATGGACTCGATGTGTTTTTTATTGTTAAATTTTGAATACTCCCTACCCTGCTCGCTTCCTAGAACGCTGATGATAACCACTCGAACCGCCATCTTTGAGGGTTAGGGGTAGGCACAGTATGCCCCCCCCCCCCCCACTCTTCTCATTTGCCTCTTCGCCTTAATCTCCGTACAGTAATTCCCTCAACACTCAGCACACATATTGCATGGGATCACTAGAATGCGCTAGCGATACCCATTCCCGCTCTACTCTATCGTTTCTCCCTATCGCTCCCCCATCTCTTCCCTTTTTGCTGTTCCACTATTCTCTCCCTGTTCTTTTACTCATGGTAGTCGCAGATCAGGTGGTTCAGGTTTCGATGGCAAATGTCGCGGCTAGAGACATCTTTTTACTTCCTTTTTATTTGATTAAATAAACTACAACTAATAGTAATGCCCAGTGTACGGCTGGCATCAGCAAGTCAAAGGTGAAACTGGCATCGCTATAGCTCTTCTGTGTCTCCATTGGGCTTTGGTGAATTTGGCTGTATTACCCGCCGCGCTGGCTCAGTGGTTAGGGCGCTCGGCTACTGAACCGGAGTTCCCTGGCTCGAACCCGACCGCGGCGGCTGCGTTTTTATGGAGGAAAAACGCTAAGGCGCCCGTGTGCTGTGCGATGTCAGAGTATGTTAAAGATCCCAAGGTGGTCGAAATTATTCCGGAGCCCTCCACTAAGGCACCTCTTCTTCATTTCTTCTTTCACTCCCTCCTTTATCCCCTCTCTTACGGCGAGGTTCAGGTGTCGAACGATATATGAGACAGATACTGCGCCATTTCCTTCCCCCCCAAAAAAACAATTATTATTATTTGGCTATTGCGACTACGAAAGTACCTTAGTGCGAGGCAGTCACGGTCGACTTTTATGGAGGGACAATATTCAGCGTTAAGCTTCCGCATTGGTCATACGCCCGCAGAAGTCACAAATAGGCGGCCAAATTCTTAGTGAGAGATGGACAACAAACGCAGAGCAGTCGCATTGTTATGAAGGTAATTCTTTACCTTCTTTTGCTAACACCGATAGCACTGCAACCTGCTTTCTTCGCCTCGTGTTTCTGCCTCTTAACTCCATGCTAATTTAGAGCGGTTGCAAAATTCGCTGAGACCATTAAAAAAAATGAAGTACAATTGAAGCATCAGTTGGAATCTTTAAACCTTGAACCTTTAACCTTGAAACGAGCATTGTAACTCTGACCAATCGAGCATCGCTCTAAAAGCTTTAGTCATAACGAAGTCATTTCGAATTCGTCTAATGGACATGCAAACGTGAGGGTACGCTAGCACAGCAAAACACTGAGTGCAGTACCGCCCACCCACTGCTATTAAAACACGCTTCCCTTGCAAGCAGGTGAAGACAGTTGGAGTTCGCTAGGTTACAGTGCCAAAGGAACTCGTTCGTGCGACGATAGCAAAGCCGCGCTACGGACATAGGAGGAATTGGTTCCTGGCAACAAAGATGCCCGATTTCACCAGAGGGTGCAATTGAGATTCGGCGGTTCCGCAAAGCGACCCTTGTGTCGTCAATCCACAGCAGCGAATAGAGGTCAACGAGGCATTTTGGCATAGTATTTCAAAAAGCCCTACTTTCATAGCACCAAAAAAATCATGGCGGCTCATGGTCGAAATAAAATTGCCAAAATGCGCTCTCATTGCACTGAAAGCTGTTCTTGAGAATATCAACAGCTTTGTCACTTACAAAGTCAACCAAAATCAACCAGCGCAAAGTAGTGCATTAGTGAGCACTCTTTTCTTGTAAAGTCTTATCTCGCTAGCTTTCAGGTTTCATAGGTATTCACACAACGTAAAGTGAGAGTGTCATTTATGTTTTACGTTGCCTTTGTGTGAATGCGAATATAGTTGCGCATTGTGTATATCACCGCATCACGGGAAAGTCTGCATATATCTGTTTGTACTTTACAAATGTTACATTTCATCGCACTTGTTGCCTTTTTTTACTTCATGTTCTTGAAACTTCTAGTTGTGTTCATTTACCCGCACTTGTGTATTTACTTTTTAGATGCATTTGTTGTTGTCTTCTTTACTTCATGTTCTTGAAACTTCTATGTGCGTTCATTTACCCGCACTTGTGTATTTCATTTTTAGATTCAATTCTTTTATAGAACTGCAGGATCAATAAGGAGCAAAAAAATTCCTGAGATAAACTCACCTTGTGTGACGTTGCAAATGACGATAAGACCTTGTACTCACGGCAGCGAATAGGCAAGAAACGAAGTAAAATTCAAGAATGCAAAACATAATTGCTTTGACGCAAATAACGTAAGGAACGGCTGTTACATAAAACCTGCTTGACATTTTTCAGACTTTGTACTAAAAAAAAGACACCAGAATGACGTAAAATAAGAAGTACGCAAGCATCACACCATTGTACTTTGGAGGGTTTGGTGACGTACCTATTCCAGCAAGCGTTTTTGCCAGCAATATTTGTATTAGACCTGAGCGAAGCCTACAGTAAATATGCAGCGTATTTTCAACTCGATACCGGTAGTAGGCGCACAGCGTATTGTGACCATGGAGAAAGTGAGCGTACTGTATAGGCTTCGAAAACTTGTGCAACATGCCTTCAAACGATGCCACATATCTTTTTTTCTTTTTTCTAATAAGGCCATATCTTATTTCCCTGGAGGAGTCTTCACTGCTCATGATGCGTGTTCACAAATCTCTCAGCCTCAGTTTCGTTTTCTCTGCCATTCACAACTAGCAAATTTATGGCATTGCCGTCAGTGCTTGTGTTTTGAATGCGTTTCGAATGCCTTCCTTAATCAGGCTCTCAGCTTGCAAAAAAGGCAAAAATTAACTGCGATTCGCTTTTTTTTTTCCGTAGCGCTGCCTATTGAACACTACGGTTTCAAAAAATTGTGACCACTCCTGGTTCGGCTCCGTCACTACAACAAAGTTGATTTTTTTCATTCTTATTAGTGAGATCATTACAAACTTGATGGGTAACTTCTTTCTTTGATGGCCTTTGTATAACCAAAATTCAGAAATGCCTATTTTTGATCGAAACGCAAAGGAATAAGCGACAGGTGAAGCGCTGCAGTGTGAAATTATTGCAAACCAGCTACCAATTTACCAACGCAAAAACGAAGTTTTTTGTGATGACTGAATCGGGTATGTCGCGCGGAGTTGTGTCTAGATTTTCATAAGCCTTAATTTTTTATTTTTAATATCTCTCAAACGTAAATCAAGCGTTGAATGTTGAGGGAGAGCTGGATGCATCAGTTGTCTGCACTGACACCTTCAAGCATATTTTATTATTATTCCTCAAATTTTCCATAGGCTCTGAGAAAGTCTCGAAATGAGTGTGGGCATTTATTCTGTTACAGTGGACGGCAAGATCATCGCCTCTATTCGGCTGAACGCGTTGGAAGGCGAGCAGACGTCGCTCCCCTGCCCCATCGACATGGAGTCGCGACAAGCCGCATCGGCAGTCTGGTTCCATGTCCCCGCCGGTGGTTCCAACGTGCATGGTGATCCCCCCCGCCACCTCCAGATGAAAAAGGTCTATGCATTAGAAGCGCCAAACCTGTCCTCTACCACCGGTGCATTGCAAGGCGCTGCCGGTCTGGTGGACGGCAGCCACAGGAAGCAGCCATCGTGGTCGGGCAGGGCGTTCTTCTCGCTTCTCAGTGACCCGCCGGCACTCCTGTTGAACAGGCTCAAACGTGAAGACAGCGGAAGTTACGTGTGCAACGTCACGTACCGAGACAGCGTCACTTCCTACGCCCCAGCGACAGTCACTGAGGCTCGCATAGAGCTGTTCGTAGCCGGTAAGCCTGCTTTAGCCTCATTTTACCGTCTTCCTCTACAAGAAGGGATGAATGAGGACTGTGTCGCAGTACAATATCTTAGTACTGCACCAGCTAATTTAGACAATGTTCGATTTTCTCGTTGTTTTTACGAGCGCTATAAAGAAGGATTCTACTGGGATAGAAACCGTTGCTTTTGTAGTCTATCGTACCACAGAAACCCCGGCCACCTATTGACCAGATGAGCGTGGTATCTGTCCACCGAGATGTCAGGCAATTACTGCGCCATTTACTTTACTCAAAAACCAATTTTCTATTTTATCGTAGCTCGCCGCACTTTTAACCGAGGCGCTGCGCTTGTCTCTTTGGCATGTCGGCTTGTCTCTATGGTGACAAGCCAATTATCCTTCCAAACAGTAACCATTACTGCGGTGGAACATGACTGAAAACAGGTGATAGGCATGTTTAGTTTTCCCACGAAAAAGAAAAGAATTCTCGTCGCTGTGGCTGTCTTCTCAGACACTGAGCACGCGAAACTGCGAAACAGGGAAGGGCGCCACATGCCTCTGGGCGTACAGGAAAGGCATCCACTAATCCGGTATAGGTGTACAGGCTCTTTCACGCTTAGAGAGAGACTGGGAGCGTGTGGCCGCCCCGCATCAAGTAACGTTGCGGGCGACAGGCAGCGAGAATTGGTGCCTCAATGCGTATGCGCGGAAAGAGCAGCCGGCCGTGCTTGTTTCGCGCATGCGTCTTTGCAGCCGATTCTCCCCCGCTGTTGTCAACAGCGCTTCGCGAAGCGCGGCGGCCACGCACTCCAAGTTTCCCTCTAAGTGTGAGCGAGCCTGTACACGCTATTTAATACGTCTGTGATGCGCTGAAGCTCTCTAATAATATTAAGCAGAGAGTAAGAGCTTATGCTTCCGGAAGACGTGTACCACTCCAACGCCAACTGTATACACACCGGATAATGTACAACATGCAGCAAGCGCCGCAAATACAAAAGCCGAACTAAAGCGTGTATTTTCTCCTAACTTTAGCTCGAAACATTTCCTCGTTCCTTTAATAGAACGCGTCTGGCTAGAAAGCATTCAGTTTTTGCATGAGAAGCTTAAACTGAAATCATTTCGGGAATTTTAGGTGGGTTCCCAGCGTGAAATTTGAAGATACGAACGAGATTCATGAAGTGCCGCAAAGACGTGGGAAGCGAGAAACGAATACCGGGAGCCGAGAGTGTTGCGAAATATTAATATCTTCAGTGTCAAATTTCCGGGAGAAAGGCTCAAGCAAAGAATAGCGAGTTAACATTTTGTGCAAAAGGAGACGGAAGGAAAATTGGCTGCCGTCAATGAAAGGTTCGTCCCGAGCAAACATGGTGATAGGAACAGAAAGACGATAAGGAAACATGCAAGAGGCAAACAAAAATCGGAACACAACTCCACATGTGGGTGACAGAAACAGGCCCGCACTTTCTCCTTGTCCCTAGCTGCACTTGTTCTCCCAAAAATGGGATCGAAATAGGCAAGACCGGAGGGCCTTAGAACGAGCCTTTTCTGTCGTTGGGAAGTTAGATTGAAGAGCGTGGCGGTCAAGCCTGCGGATACGAATCTGGACATCTTGTATTCTGCCGGAGGGTAGAAAAGTTCATTATCGGTGTTCGTCTTACCTGCCCCTCTCCCCCTCGAAGACCCTGATTCTGCGGTTGAAGAAATCCCACGCGCTTACTGTTCCGCTCGTAATTGCTCGGTACTAGCAACAGATGAACCGTAGGGTTCCCGCTAGTGCCAGATTTTTTTCCGGTTTGTGCTCCAGGGAGATTTCTTTTCCCTTTGCTTTTTGTGGCCCATGAGCTTAAATGCCTCTCCGTATGTTGTCGTTGTTTTGTGGCCACTTGGGCAGCGAAGGCTCGCTTGCTAGAAATTTATGTTCAGTCTGGGTTGGTTTTCAGCACAGCTGGACCCAACATTTGACCGTAGTTAGATGCTCTGATTTGGCTCAAATTTTTGCCACAGTCTGTTTTCTTTTTTTCCTTTCCTCTCTTCTCGCACTATACATAAGCTGCTCTTTTGTCTGAAAAAGGTGTTTACGCGACAATGCCGCCTGAGCCCTAAAGAAAGAATTGATCAAATTTTTGGGCCAAATAAAATGATACGTTTGACAAGGCCATTACCGAATGCATAAGAAAAAATTCCCGCATCACATTTGAAAGGTTCGATATCATGGGCTTCAAAGACAACACGAAAACATTGCTGTCAGTCTATAGGAATACACGCACGTCTTACTTTTTACGTCAGTTTTCTTGCGTTTAGCTAGAGCGCATGTATTTTTTTAATCTTTAAGTGGTCTCAGGGCCAATCTGTTCTCTTCAAAAGGGAAATTGCCTCAGCGGATGTATTGTCTCAGCATTTGGACTTCCTAGTGTCACACGCGACTGTCAAAGCGTCTAACCTTAACCCGAGGACGTAACGCTGGGATTTCAACTTTTTTTTTAATAGAGCAGATATTTTAGCTTCTGCGCATCAAGTCTCTGGCCGTGACAACACAAGTGATGTGTTCACTTTTCGGTGAAAGGCAACGTTTCTGTTTGTGCGGTCGTCGCGAAATTGACACATGTCAACTACACATGGAACGAGGGGCTGAAAGGTGTCCCAGTTGGGCATCAGCCTCTGATATCTTGTAGGGAGAAAAATGTATCCAACGATGTATTTTTGAGCGAAGGAAGCCTGGCATTATTCACTTCCGATGTGCAAAGCTGTGACCGGACGCAAACAAGCAGACCTTGGTACAAAAAAAACTGAAACTGCTTCATCTCTTCCCGTTATTGGAACACACTAAGAGGTATTGTAATGTACGGAAATTAAAATGTTTCGAAAATGTGGAGAGTTTTTCTCCACAAAATATTTTGCCACACATCGGATGTACAAAGTCTCAAAAAGCATCTTATGCCACTTGACTAACTCGATAGCTAGTTGTGTCAATTTGTGTCATCATGATCATTACCAGCCTACTTACGTCCACTGCAGGACAAAACCCTCTCCCATATACCTATAACTTACCATATCCTGCGCCAACTGCGGCCGCCTTATCCTTGCAAACTTTCCAATCTCATATACCCTCATGACTTTCATCAGCCCCTTGCTCCGAATTCACAGCTTCGAAACTGCAAGAAATCAAAGAAGCCAAAGAGTCTGTGGAATTATTCGACTGGCTCTCATTCGAACCCACACCGTAGTGGTAGGCCTAAATGTAGTTTTGGTAAGTAAATTTCACCGTCTTTCAAGAAAAGAATTTACATCTAAAGAAATCGATTAATGCTACCGCTGTTCGTATCAGACGACGTTGAATTTTAGTTCTATCCTTGTGCAGGTCCCATCCTGTTGGTGAAGGAAGAATCATTCAAAATATCTTCACTAGTTTCGCATGTTGGAAAGACGGTTCGTGAACGAATAGCTGACAGAAGAGCCATATTTCGGTAACTAACGCATCACATCTTAGTGGCGAAAAATATTCTTTTCATCAGCTACGCCCTGATATGTGTGCAAAATTTCCGCACACTTTTGGATGCGGTCCTACTAACGGATCTCTGATTGGAAAGCACGAGAAACTGTGAGGGCATTAAAAGGCTTCGGCAAGAGTTAGCCCTAAAATTCTTGTTGCTCGAATGAAGAAATCGAAAAAAACTACCATGCAAAAAAGAATGCTTGCAAACACTACGTAGATTTTCTGACCCACTCGGACAACTTTACTGAAAGACAAACACAATATTTCATTTTCACCTGTCTATACCCACGCATGCACACGCTTCAAATGTCGAACGTTTATTCACGCGATGTAGGTCAAAGAGATGCTGAACACGAAGCGAAATGTTTGCATTTATAGAGAACCGCTTTCTATTCAGAAGGGAACCACCCACCGCGCTGAAAGAGAACCTTTTATAAGATATATAAGTCGAAAAACTAAATACAGGTGTGGTCATTACCAGCCAATACTCGCAAATAAACTTCGTGCATGAGCACCTTTTTGACACTGATCTCTCAGGATAAGCAACTCTGTGATCGACTTCAAAATGTTGGTCGCGGAGTCTTTAAGGTGTAGACGTCGTGACTTTGTATACTGTGGGCAAACCTTAAAAATACGATTTTCTCAGCAAAAAATGCGTATTTCTCTGCCGAGCGAACATCACCATGTGCAAAAGAAAAGCGAATGGATTACTACTGCCTAAAACAAAACATCTATAGAATTTTCCCCCATGAACCCTTAGAGCTGTGGGGCGAGTTCAGTACGACACCAATAGCATACTTCGGTAAGTAATTGACCAGGCGTATGTTTGCATTCCATAAGGTAAATAGAAAAACAAACAATTTTCTTTGGCATCAACATGTTTGTTTCTATTTTTCGCAGTTATTCAGCATTTGCAGTTATTTTAGTTTTTTCAGTTACTTTCCTTTCCAGTTTGTCAGTGAGGGCAACGTGACTGTTTTAAGAGTGGGCGCTATCAGGAACGCGAAAAATATGTACTCTGTATTGCCCCCAACAAGGTTTGTGATTAACGTGGAGTGTTCCGAAAACTACGCGTTGTTTGAAGAGATACTTTTTCATCTAGTTGTAACCACGACAATGGCATACGCATATTTGGCAATACCCCCCAAAAATAAGCTCAGTCGACGGCTGCGATTACGCTACAATATCCACAATGCCAGACAATGAAAAACGATGAAGTCAAAAATATACACCCGGCAAAAAAAAATCCTGCAAAACACTTTCCGCTTAGGGAACTTCGTTTCCACGCCTAAGTACTCACGACGTCCACAGGCTGTGTGCTGGCGTCGTCGGCTTGAATCCAGCCTCCTCTTTACGTTGCGTTTTTAAAAGTGTGCACTTGCTCGGAGACTCACACTGGCTCAAGGTCTTGCAGCGTTGAGTTCGCAAGAATACTCGCTTATAATCTTGTTTACTGACGTGCGCATATTGACGCATGCAGACGACGATTAGTTCACCTTCTGTTGTGCTGCAGCAGCCTCGGGAGCCACCGATCTTCCAAGGTTCTCCAGGCGAAGACCCGGAAGACTGGCTGGAAAAATTTGAACGCGTGGCCCGGTACAACAGATGGGCGGAAGACTCCAAGCTTCAACACGTGTTCTTTTCGCTGGAGGGCGCAGCTCGTACGTGGTTCGAGAACCGGGAGTCGTCCATAACGACGTGGAACGTATTTAAAGACCAGTTCCTGAAGGATTTCACCACGGTGATTCGAAGAGAACGGGCCGATCTGCTCCTTCAGTCCCGAACCCAGCTACCAAATGAAAGCATACAGGTATACTTCGAAGAGATGGCAAAGTTATTTCGTCGAGCTGACCCGGACATGACAGAGCAGAAGAAACTCCGGTACCTTATGCGAGGTGTCAAGGAGCAAATCTTTGCCGGACTGGTTCGCAATCCACCGAGCACGGTCGCAGAGTTTCTGTCGGAGGCAATCACCATGGAAAAGACACTCGATATGCGGTTGCGGCAATACGAGCGTCAACCTTTGGCCATGACTGCGGCAACCACGGACATCAGTAACACCCACATGCTTCGCGAAACCGTACGAGCTATCGTTCGCGAGGAGCTCCAGAAGCTGTTCCCGGCTACGCCGCCTGCACCAACGGTTACTGCTCTATCCGAGGTTATTCGGGAAGAGGTGCAACAGGCGTTTACAACACCAGCTCCCTTTCAGCCGTCCACAGCGCCACCGCAAATGACATACGCCGCTGTTGCTCGTCGCGCACAACCGCCGCCGACTCGTCTTCAGGAAATCCCGGCCTCTTTTCGGCCGCCACCACCTGCTCGTCCTGCTCCATCGTATCCCCGTAAAAGTGACATCTGGCGCACTCCCAACTACCGTCCTCTCTGCTATCACGGCGGTGAGCCGGGCCACCTGTACCGCAACTGCAGGTATCGTCAGATGGGCCTGCCGGGGTTCCCTGCAGATGCACCACGTCCGCAGCCTGGGCAGCGACCCAGAGAAATCAACGATTATCTGGCCGAATCTGCCGTTGGGACCCGCAGGTCGCCATCCCCACGTCGTCGGTCTTACGGTGACTTTCCTCGGGGAAGGTCGCCAAGCCCCCGCCAGGAAAACTAAAAGCAGCAACCTTTGAGGGGGAGGTTGCTCACCGACGAAATGTAACAGACCCTCCTACGCCGCAACTAGGTGGCCACCCGATGCCACGACCGAATGCCGTCAAACACCGTGAAACGCCTACTCGACGGGAATGCCACCTGACGTATCGAAATGAACCCGCGCCGCACCGCAGCCGTGACCGAACACCGCGCCGTACCGCTCACACGCCGTCTACGACAGCAAACCTGAGCATTTCCCTCGACGGAACAGACGTCACTGCACTCGTCGACACAGGGGCGGATTACTCTATCCTCAGTGGAAATTTCGCCGCCACTCTGAAAAAGGTCACCACTCCATGGATGGGCCCACAGATTCGTACAGCCGGGGGTCACTTAGTTACACCGACCGGGACTTGCACATCAAGAGTAGCAGTTCAAGGCGCAACCTACCTGGCAACGTTCGTTATACTCGAACATTGTTCACGTGACGTCATTCTCGGGATGGATTTCTTGACCGAGAATGGAGCGGTCATCCACCTCCAGTCAAAGGCCGTGTGTTTCTCCACAGAGAACGCAATACACAGAGATCCAGACAATCCGACCGCACTTTGCATCCTGGATGACCACGCCACCATCCCACCTCGTTCGAGTATTATGGTTTCTGTCGGCGCCAAGACTGTGCGGAATTTCGAAGGCGTCGCGGAAGGCAACCAGATCTTGCTTTTTGCCAGGAGCCTTGCTGTCGCCAGAGGAGTCGTTAATCTCGTCGACGGAGAAACACAAGTGCTGATAACCAATTTCGGTGGTGCACACCAACATCTGAACGTGGGAACCGTTGTGGCTCACGTTGATGCCATCGCCCATGTCAGCAGCACACCCAGTATTTCCACAATGTCGTTGTCGCAAGAGCAGAGCCCAGTCACTGGTTTCACGTTCGACGTCAATCCAGCACTCTCCCCGACGCAGCAACAACAAGTTAAAGATCTTCTTCTGCGCTACGGCGACATCTTCTCGGTATCATCGTGTGTTGGACGAACTCAGCTAGCGAAGCATCGCATTATTACGGATGATAACGTGCACCCTCTCCGACAGTCCCCCTACCGAGTGTCTCCCGCTGAACGCGACGCTATAGGCCGCCAAGTCCCTGGGCAGCGCCAGTCGTCCTTGTGAAGAAGAAAGACGGAACATTGCGGTTCTGTGTAGACTACCGTCGCTTAAACAAAATCACCAAAAAGGATGTCTATCCTCTCCCCCGGATCGACGACGCTCTGTATCGCCTTTGTAGCGCTAAATACTTTTCTTCGATGGACATCAAGTCAGGTTACTGGCAAATTGAGGTAGATGAGCGGGACCGTGAAAGAACAGCTTTTATTACTCCAGATGGCCTGTATGAATTTACGGCCATGCCCTTTGGACTGTGCTCAGCACCGGCAACTTTCCAACGCCTCATGGATACCGTCCTTGCCGATTTAAAAATGGCGGACGTGTCTCGGCTATCTTGACGATGTTGTCGTCTTCGCCCCGACTTTCCAGGAGCATCTTCACCGCCTCGAATTGGTCCTACAAGCAATAAGGTCTTCTGGACTCACGCTCAAAAATGAGAAATGCCACTTTGCGTATACAGAGCTGAAGTTCTTAGGGCACGTTGTGAATCAAGCCAATGTTCAGCCTGATCCTGAAAAAACAACAGCTATTGCCCATTTTCCGCCGCCGCAAGACCTGAAAGCTGTCCGCCGTTTTCTTGGATTGTGCGCGTATTGCCGTCGCTTCGTGAAAGATTTTGCTCGCATTGCCGAGCCGCTGACGCGCCTAACAAGGTCGGACACACCTTTCACATGGGAAGCAGCGCAAGAAAATGCATTCCGCAGCCTTCAAAGCCTCCTGCAGGCGCCTCCCGTTCTGGCTCACTTCGACGTAAACGCCGACACGGAGCTCCGTATTGATGCCAGCAACATCGGCTTAGGTGCTGTCCTGGTCCAGATCCAAGCAGGTCAAGAACGGGTCATCGCTTACGCAATTCGATGTTTGTCACCAGCCGAATCAAACTATTCCGCTACCGAGAAAGAATGCCTTGCCATTGTATGGGCCACTTCGAAATTCCGACCGTACCTTTACGGCAAAAATTTTAAGGTGGTGACCGATCATCATGCCTTATGCTGGCTCGCAAGCCTTAAAGACCCGTCCGCTCGCCTCGTCCGATGGAGTCTGCGGCTCCAGGAATACGACATGACTGTCGTGTACAAATCCGGGCGCAAGCACTCTGACGCCGATTGTCTG
Organism: Amblyomma americanum; assembly: GCF_052857255.1. Classification (NCBI taxonomy): domain Eukaryota; kingdom Metazoa; phylum Arthropoda; class Arachnida; order Ixodida; family Ixodidae; genus Amblyomma; species Amblyomma americanum. Next base: position 54,350,791 of record NC_135500.1, read on the forward strand.
TCCCGCGCCCCAGTAGATCCTTCTACCGACGCCTGTAATGATGACGACATCTTACTGACTACTCTCAGCGCCTCCTGCCTCGCTGACCAACAATGCGCCGACCTCGAACTTGGAGTCGTAATGGAATTTCTCAACGGCAGCAACACGACCGCCCCACGCGCTTTCAGGCGCGTGTTGCCATCTTTATGCATCCGCAATGGTCTTCTGGTCAATAAAAATTTCGCTCCAAACAATACGCAATACCTAATCGTCGTACCGCCTAGCCTGCGCAATGAAATCCTCCAAGCCTCCCATGACGAACCCACTTCTGGACATTTGGGCATAGCCCGTACGCTAGCCCGAATCCAAGAGAATTACTACTGGCCTCGTCTCCGTGCTGATGTCACTCACTACGTCAGAACGTGCCGAGCCTGTCAGCGTCGCAAGGTACCGTCAACCAAACAAGCTGGGTTCTTGATGCCCATTAGACCACCCACAAGGCCCTTCCAACGAATAGGAATGGACATGCTGGGTCCGTTCCCACGTTCGAACTCTGGCAACAAATGGATAATTGTCGCGACGGACTACCTTACCCGCTATGCAGAAAGGTCAGCTCTACCCAGCGGCACCGCTTTAGAAGTCGCTAAGTTCTTCGTGCATCAGATCGTACTCCGCCATGGGGCACCTGAAGTGCTGATCACTGACAGAGGCCCTGCGTTCATGGCTGAGCTGCTGCAGGAGATCTTGGTTTACAGTCATACCGACCACCGCCGAACAACGTCGTACCACCCTCAAACGAACGGGTTGACTGAAAGACTGAACCGAATCTTTTCTGAAATGATTTCCATGTACGTCGATATTGAACACAAAACGTGGGACGAAGTGCTTCCTTATGTCACCTTCTCCTACAATACGGCCATGCAAGAAACAACGCAGATGTCCCCATTCCAACTCGTCTACGGCCGTGCAGTGACGACGATGCTCGACGCAATGTTACCACATCTGGACGACTCTAGCCTTCACACTGATACCTACACGTTCCTGTAACGCGCCGAAGCTGCTCGCCAACTGGGCAAAGTTCGAATTCAGGACCAACAACTTCGACATGCAGATCGCTACAATCGGCGCCGTCACGACGTCCATTATGCGCCTGGCGACCGTGTGTGGGTGTGGTTCCCCATTCGGCGACGAGGACTGAGCGAAAAACTCCTCCATCGCTACTTCGGACCATACCACGTGGTCAGGTCATTGGGCGACCTCAACTACGAGGTCATTCCCGATGGATTTCAGAAGTCCCGACGGTCCCTGTGCCCTGAAGTGGTTCACGTGGTCCGCCTGAAGCCTTATCACGATCGGTAGCCTCGCCCACTAACCCCGTTCAGTACTTCCGACCTCTCCACTCACTCTCAGCATCGGGAAGATGCTTTTTTTTTGCCGGGGAGTAATGACACCGCCCATTCATCGTCGTCGTTCTACTAGAACCACGAGAGCGCGGAATGCGCGCGCGAGCTGGCCTTAGAAAAAGAAGCCGAAGTGTCTGGCTGCGAATGCTCCGCTTTTGGAACTGCTACTGACGTCCGCTGCAGTCACCTACTTTGACGTATCCAACCGAGCTGTACCACCCGTGACAATATTATTCATTTCGCTGGCTTTAGCGTTTAAAATGGTACCGAAACTCCACCGCAGTTCAGGCATTTTTTTTTTGCCGGATCCTTAGAGTGTATCCCAGTTTTGTCAGCCAGCAGACACCACTTGCCGTCGCAAGCTTGTGCGGTTTTATACCGTAATTACCAAGAGCAAGAAAAACTTTCACGGTGGAAGCACCTGCCACTGCATACTACTTCTGAAACTTGCATTTTGAGTCGGATCAGCCGTGCTTTGTCGATACGTTGCTACTGCGCGATTCTCCACCTTAAATGTTGTCTCGGTAAAGCATCCCCGCCCCCCCCCCATGTAGTGTTGCTTCTGCCGCTTAGTACAAAACATAATGATAATTCTTAAACTGCACTTTGCAAAAATAAGTAGGCGCACTGTATGAAATAACACAAGTTCATTATTTTAAAAAATGAAAATGCTGCAGGCGGCGGGGTGCATCTCGACATGCATATCATGGCTCAAGTTGCGGCTCTGGGGCCTTCGTAACGTGCAGTGCCTTCACATTGACACAACTAAATCACGGTCGATTTGCGTGGTTAGGGCAAAGACGAATTATGCGCGCTAGCACTCCGGTTTTTATTTCGGATCCGGTGTTTTTATTCATTGTTCATGGACTGAAGTTGTTCGGATGGCGATAATTTGTTAACGACCATACACGCGGAATGGCTCATTCTCCATACATTCATAGGTCCCTGGGAGTCCTCACACCACTCCTGGCGCAGTGGCGCAGCGGTTAACCCAAGTAGCACATTACAGTGGGTCAACATTAGAAATGCGCTGGCAAAGCATGGCGCTAAGTTGGTCCATAGTTCCTAATGAGCATCTGATATTGGCTGAACCACTCACTATCACATCAAATTGTGGCCCTGATTCTCCGTCGCTTTTCCAGTACTGGCTGTGTCGCCATAAAATTATGGCTATCATGGGCCACGTAAGCCAGAATGTTCTCACTCTTTGCCATTGGTGGCTATGCCATCTTGGAATCATGGCTGTCACGGGCCATGTTAGCCAGAGTTCCGCCACTGTTTGCCAGAATTGGCTATGCCATTCTAGACAGCAGTCGATATTGACCTTGCTTTGCCATCACTAATCCAGTGTTAAAAGTATATTGGCAAACGCTGGTCAGCCATGTGCCGTGTGCTAAAACGACATGGCAGCGTTCAATATTGCCACAATACAGATACAACACATAACTTTTCGAACCCGTTAAAACTACAGCTGTCTATGAGGGGTTTGAGACCCTATGAGGGGCCTCCTGAAGTATCTCATCTCAGTTTAAATATGATTGTCATGTATACGTGGCCAAAGTAGTTATTTTACATTGATCCTTGAGATCAAAGCACATGTTCCGGGAGCCAATTATAGCATTTGAGCAGTATTAGAGTAGTAGTGCGGTGGTATTATTATTCTTCTCCTACTACTACTACTGCAATTCTGCCACAATACCCATGCTACGCGGACTTTTAAGTGGCATTTGAGTCAAATGGTCAAATCGACACTTCGAATGGCATTCGGACCAAACAGAGCTCTAAGGTGCTTCACAACAGTTTCAATACGCAATCGGAAACATTCCAAATGCATTCGCTCGCTGTATAGCAATGGTGCTGCTGCCGTCGAATTTTGTTCTGTCCGTTCGCTGATTTTGAGTGGTACAACGACATGACGACGACTTCGATGGTGGTCAGTGGACAGTGCATATTCCACCACAGAGGAACCTGTGTGTCGAATAAGACCGACTCCACTGCCCTGCGATGACAGGTGCTGCCATTGGTGGAGCTTGTGAAACCCAGGTTTCTCGCCCAAGGCGCACCGAAAGCCTCTTCTTAAACAGTCATTGGTCGCCCTCGGTGTCAGCGCCAGACACTCAGTGTGATATGGGTGTCTTGCGAGTTTTTAAAATTAAGCGGCACCATAAGAGTACTGTTTCTGGACCGAGCAGCATGGTATTCGCCCCCATGAGCTACGTCATCATGAGAAGCTATTAATGGCAAATGACCCAATGAAGCAACAACGAGCACAGCAGAGCATCTTCATTGACCAGGAGGCGATAGCACAGTGTCTAATTACAAAACATGATGACTCCGACAACGTGAAGAAATTTTCAAGCTGGGCTAGATTGTTTGAATTTCTAACGTTGGAACTGTGCTGGAGTGCAGCAAGTGAAGGAACGAGACGAAGCAAAAGTTAAGAACAATAAAACAACAAACATCTAAAGTGCGAGAAGTGGTCAATGATTAAAGAGATAAAGAATGAAAATTCAAAGGCCAGAAAACAAACTCAGCACTCAAGCCTATAAAATTTCCAACGCCCAAAACAAAGAAAGAAGTCTAAACCGCCCTATCATATGAATTTGCAAGTGATGCGTATCTTTGATCGTAGCACGCGTGACACGCTGCTTATGCATTACTGTCCGTTCTAGTCGACAGCCTTTCTACTAAACGCTGTAGCAAAATATTTCTTTCAACTTATCGATTTTAGGCGAAATTGGGAGATGCATCGCCGAATTCCTTCGAGAGCCTTATGCTTGAATGAAGTCGACAAGTATGAGCAACCTCGCCCTTGCAATGTGTCAGGTGCAGTTTTAGTGAAGTGTCGAGAAGTAGCGAGAAGTACAAGCCTGTCATATTTGCGTTTCAGTCTTTTAACGTTCAGTTTTCTGACCTTTTCAATTGTTGAAAGAAGCTCCTCCCATCTTCAGCGATTGTGTTGATGCTACATTTTTATTTTTTCTTCTGTACTCTATACGTAGTTATTTTCCGAAAATATACAGCCGTAGCGGTTTACTTCCAAGTTGTGTAGCCGGGCTCTTAAGCACATCTCACAGTCGTAAGCTTAGAAGTGTTGTGGACTTAAGTTCTTTCCGCCTTCTTGTGATTAGGGTCCCTGTGTATGCAAAAGGAGCCACGCTGCAGGGCTCAGAAGCAGGCCCCTTGGGCTGCGTAATTTTACAAAGACTGTGCCTGCTAGGTTCTCGATTTCAGCTTTACTCCTGTCTCGGGTTTCCACGCCTTGTCTTCACACTTCACTCCATCTTTCGTCCGCATTTCCATCTGTTCCGTTCTCTGCATTACATGTGTATTCCTGTGCTCTTTAGAATACACGTTAATATTAAATCGGTCCGTACCGTTTTCTCTTCATGTGCCCTATATGTGGTGTTTTAGCGTGTGCGCTTGCTGAGCTGAAAATTTTAGAATGTCCTTACAATATTGGTAGGAAAGTAGGCGTTCTCGATAGAAACCCCTCTCTCCCTCCTAACTCCAACCTTAACTTGTGGATAACATGGGGCAGCTTTGCATACCCCGTGTAGGCAGGCTGTGAGAGCCTGTCTTACTGGAGGAGGAGGAGGAGGAAAAGGAGATGAGAAGGAGTTGGAAGAGCATGCAGGCTGAGTGGACACAAGAAACCGGTTTTTTTTTTACTGTGCGCTAAGGTCAGGGATGCTAGGATATAAATCGTAATGAGAAAAGGGAGTTAAGAGGAAACTGAAGTCACTAAACAATATATGTGCGGCAAAGTTATAGCCTATTGTGCAGACCTTACCCTCTCAAGAAACGGAGTAGTTCCTGGAAGCCCTTCACCGCCGATGATCGCCACGACCACTCGGCCTATAGAGCTTGCATGTAGCAAGGGACTCCGGCATACGGCATAGCGGGTGCCTTTCGTCATTGTATGCAGGGCATTACGAGAGAGAATGTGTGTTATGGTGTCATCGTACGTGCAGGGAGCGCATCTGGGGCTATCAGCACTGCCAGTAACAAAAGTGTAGGGCGTCCTAAATGTGACACGAAGCCATAAGTTATCCATAAAAGTTGCTGTACACTGTGATATGCATGGTGCAAGTCGGCGCTGCAGGTCAGGCTACAGGGATTGTAGGCGTTGGTTCGAAACCTTGCCAGAATTCTACGAGGCAAGCGGATCTCCCGCGCAAGTGGTCAAAGCATTCCCGCTGCCTCCACTCTCCAAATTGGGTACGACACTCGCTCTTCATCATGAGGGGCAGTTCATGCGGCCTCATCTGCCCGATGATTGCCTGTGATGCCGCTTCGTCCTGGTTACCACTGGTAGTCAACAGCGGGTTTTATATTGATAACAGTGTTGTAGCTTTCGCAATTCCTCAACCAGTTGTTCTCTGGGATGTTCAACGTGGCAGTATTTTACCGGTATCCCTAACGCAACTTCCTCCTGGGAAAGGGGTGAGGACTCTGTATGAACGGTGCTCCTATGAATTCATTTTCTCTAGTGAATGAGGCAAATTGACAAAAATATCTTTCTGCCTTTCGTAACAGCAGTGTTTCCTGCCATATAGCAGAAATCCCATCGGCTTGCAAAGCCGGCTTTGCACTGCACCCACGACAGTTGACGGTGTGGTACTACTTAAAGCGCCGAGGTTACGAATAAAAGCTGCCGTTAATGCAAGTTCAAGCCATAAAGTGGTGCAAAATTGTTTGTTGTCATGACATAAAATTTCCTCTTTTTTTCTTACAGGGTTCACATGAGAGGATTGTTCAAAAATTGTGTATATTTCAATTTAGTAGACATCGTACCTTCTGATTTGCTTCTCTTCCCATATCTGCGTACGATTGAAAACCTATGCAGGGACGTGTTAAGATTATTTATTTATTCAAAGTGTTAGGGTCATTATGACTATTACCTCGGGAAAACACCTTTGAAACGGAAGCCAGGAGACATCGCAAATATTGCCCAAGAATTAAAGCGCAAGGGAACGCAAATGACAGAAGGAACAAACGTCACTGCTCTGGGGTTAGTCTTACCTGCCGTTGCATTTTGCGAAGCTGGTCGGTTATTTTAATTTGTGCTCATATTTTTAGGATTTCGTAACTTTCTTGGTGAATAACTAGCATATGCGTCGAATTCTGCTTATGCAAATTGACAATGTTGTGATGAATTCGAAATTCTATAAAGTGAATGAGGATAGACCAAAATGCAGAGCAGCCAAACAAATAACCGCACTATTATTGAGGCTATTATATAGGTTTCTTAACGTTTGTTCCCTCTTCTCTTTTAAGTAACACTGACAATACGTAGAACTGAAATACATTTGCCTGTTCTTTAAAATTTCCCATTTTGATTTCATCTATGACGTGCACCGCAGTTGTTCATTATATTCCACGTTGTTTTATATTCTATTTTTTATTACCTTATCGCTTGTATTTTGATAAATTTTGTCATTTATTGAATATTTGTTTCCCTCACACGTGTACGCATTCGCGAAAAAGAAATAATTGTAAACTAAATAAATAAATAAACAAATTAAACCAATGTGTTTCGAGCACATAAATCTTACTATACATAAATGACCGAGAAGGCACGCCCGATATCTTGTCTCGCTGAGAGTGGTGCTCTTCCGTGCAGAACAAGAGCTGCCACGTATCGACATATGAGCGCGCTGACTGCTCGACCCACATGTACACATGCCGGGAAATTAAGAGTCACAGCCCGCTAGCATTGCTCTCTTCGAAGAGGATCGATCGCCGCCCTGGCTCAGTGGAATAGACAAGAGCGCGTACGCCCCAAGCGAAGTTGTTTCGACCCGTGCCGTCGTAACGTGCCGGCATTATTTCAACTGGTTCCCAACCCAGAATGGTTCCAGCCTCTCGTCCAAGATTCTGGTCACGGAAGCAGTGCCGAGACACTGCCTTTCACAGGAAAACTAGTTATGTGAACGTTGCTCCTTAGGAGCCAACGAATGTGCCTTGCGCCGGATATATTGCTGAAATCGGCTAAAAATTGTCGTTGTAAATAGCTGATTTTTTTCGTTTAACCCTAAAGGCATATATTGTAGTAGAGAGTGGTTGATTGATTTAGTCTGCATGAAGTTTTTAACGCCGACCGAAATCTCGGCATACGCCCGGGTTTGTTTTTCCTTTCCATCGAAATATATGCCCCGCGGCTTAGACTGAACGCCCTAACCAATGAGAAGCATTAGAAAGCCTGACCGCTAGTGTCGATGCGATCAACATTTACAGGAATTGAAGCACATATTCTTAACTGCACATATGATCGAGCGATTTTTCCTCAGTACTTAAAGCAGCTGGTGCCACTTATATGCCCGCTGAAGTCTGCACGCCTGGTAAAAAAATTCACTGTTACTCTTCTGCTTATCTTTTATACCAGCAAGTGTGATCTTTTCTACGGCTGCCAACTGTTTACCGCAACACATCTGTTGTTCGCATCAAGTGGAAGAATTACGATGTCGCACGATTCGGTAAAATAGGGAGATAATGTGAAAAACAAAGATGACGAGGATTACCACAAGAAGTCACCGGCTGGCTTGCTGATATGGGTTAAGAGAAGGGGGATAAGCGGGAAAGGAGAAAATGTGTTGAGTAAGGAATGAATAGATTCACGCAAAATGTAATGATTTCGTGCTTGAGGAAATGGGAGACTATCCCGGAGACGCATCGCCCTCTAGATACGGAAGAGTGCCAGACAGGCCTTCAGATCCGACTATGGCTCCTGCCACCTTCCGATAACCCTCCTTTTCTTCAGCGGCCGGAAATCAAAGTGGCCCAGTGCATACGAGTGATTGTATTTCGGCACTGCTTGAACAGCACAGCACAGAGTGTTTGTCGAATCACCTCCTTACAGCCAACCATGGTTTGGTTTTGTTTGGTTTAGGGGGGTTTAACGTCCCAAAGCAACTCAGGCTATGAGGGACGCCGTAGTGAAGGGTTCCGGAATTTTCGACCACATGGGGTTCTTTATAGTGTACTGATATTCAAACCTCTACTACTGGCCGAGGACAGTGAAGGCCAAAGAATGCCCTACCACCAGACTCCTTTGCCAGTCTGGTGCGGCTTCGCCTCGCGGTTTTGTACGGAGGGCATGGGCATGCGCCCTAAAACTACATTTAATTGACACAGACATGTGCTTCTATTCGTTTAGTCAATCGGATTAAAGAAAAGAAAAGTTAATAGACCACAACGCAAAGTTTAGGACGTGTGATAATTGTAGCTCCTAAATTGGTAGCTCATCGTTTTAAAAAAAAAGCGCACGCATTATTCGAGTAAATACGGTATGTTCGTTCACGACGTAAACTTTCTAAGCCGCTTGAACTGCGAGGCATCATGTATATGGTAACATACAAGCATCTGACATTTAGTGAGGGGAAAAGAAAATAAATTCGCACAGCCAAAGGTTTCTTTGTTTTTGGTTTCTGCATGACAACTACTGGCGATGAATAAGACCTCTAATAATTTGTTCATTACATCATCCTCAGACAAACATCCTCGAGGTTTGGTTTGATTTATGGTGTATAAGGTCCCAAACCGACTCAGGCTATGAGTTTTAACAGTCGTAGTGGAGGGCTCCGGATAATTTCGATTACCTGGGGTTGTTTACCGTGCAATCGCATCGCACAGTATGCGGCCATCTATCATTTCGTTTCCATAGGAATGTGACCGCCTTGGCCGGGATCGAACATGCGCCTTTCGGCTCAGCAGCCTTTCGGCAGCTTTATCCCCGAGCCTCCGCGGTGGCTAAACCACTATGATGTGACAGGTGCTCGTACGCATAAAATGTGCCGAAAGTAGAACAACGACCATAGAGAATCGCCATGACGGAACTTATAGCACTAAGGAATTATGACGAACAATGAAAGAGACACCACGAGCGCTGTCAGTGTTCATCCTGGTTTCTTAGCGCTACAAGTTCCGTCATGGCAAACCAACTCGCCCGAACAGCCACTCATGCAGAATCGCTCCCAAGGGCTAATGGAAATCATATGCCTAATGTACGCACTATTTTAGGAGCTGATCGTAGTACAGAACGCTGTCTGGACGAAAAAAACTGTATTTCTGTTTTCTGTTAACGAGCGAAGTGGCGCAGTCATATGCCCTGCGATTTTCATAATTAGGGGGAAAAAGCGCCGAAGGGAATAGGAAGTTAAAGAACCCTCCACCCGAACTTTCGTGGTAAGCTTCCAAATTCAAAAGACAACGATCGCCGGCAAAGTGCTTGGAAAGTCCTAGCGCCAGATGACCCGCAATAAAGATGTCTGCCTCACACTGCGTGGCCTTTGTTAAGCGAAGTTTAGGCAATAAGGAAAACCACAGCGAGAGCATTCCCATCAGAGTCTTGAGATTCGCGAGTGAACATGTGAACACAAAAGACGTCGCTTATGTGAGCACGCACGCAATAGGAGTTCTGCGTAGGCGTTCCGATGAACAGACTCCAACAATCTGGCACATAAATTTCGGCACACAACCTCAACACGGGCAGCAGTCAGCTTAACATACTAAGGAATCCGCCTCATCGGTGGTACCGTTTCCTTGCCGGGGATTTAAACAACGCACTCGCTTAGAGGGCACTTGGAAATCTTTATGAGAAGGCCAAATGGTCATTGTTTTATAGACTTTACAGCGCTGGCCGCGGAGCGTAAAATTCCTCATTCGGGTAAACCGCTCGCTTATTTGCGCTGCAATATGACGCAGAGGTGGCATATCGCTGGCTTGCTTCTTGAATGATAAATCGGGACGATTTGTTTTCGTGATTTCATAGGAATTAATTATAATTCAACGTCGTCTGCAGCACTGGAAATCGATAACAAGCAGTGTTCACAGAGTACGAGCTTAGCGCTGCTACAATCTGTATTTTAGTTATTTGGCTGCTTTCCCAAACTTCCCGTGAATGGTCTTTCCCATGCACGGATCGGACTAGCTTAGAAGGCGGGAAAGCATAATGGGTCCCCTTCAATCTTCGATTTTCTTTTTTCCTTTTCTGGTGGGCGCTGCTCCGTAAAATTCGAGGTTGCGGATAAAGTAAATTTAATAAACTTTAGTTGTAGGACAGCGCTAAAGTGCACGCATTTTAGAATTTTTCGGCACACCGTATTTTTCTTATTGTGCCTGTTGTTTCCATTTATCAGAAACGGCACTGTGCAAATTCGAGATACTTCTAAAATTTAAAAGAAGTTTCAGAAATGCGAATTCTATGATTTGCACAAATTTCAGTCTTCATAAGCAAATGGGGCATTGCACTTTCTCTCTATTTTGACATGATTACACGAGTGTAAAAGCCACTCTTTCTCCTTGAAATCTACCTGGCAGTGATTACCGAAAATTCGCCCAAGAAGTCCTTAGACAAATGTTTGGATAACACTATTCAACAAGCGTGTACGCGTTAACCTTCGGACACACTTACTTTACAACCTGTACATCTATCTTAAATTCGAGATAAATAGAACGGCTTTAAAGTTAACTGAAGTGCCCACGTCGCTATTGCGGTGAGTTGCGTTAACCTTTGTTACAGTCAAGGTCATTTCGCATTCCTGAAACGAACATTTCTATAATAATAATAATAATAATAATAATAATAATAATAATAATAATAATAATAATAATAATAATAATAATAATAATAATAATAATAATAATAATAATTGGTTTTGGGGAAAGGAAATGGTGCAGTATCTGTCTCATATATCGATGGACACCTGAACCGCGCCGTAAGGGAAGGGATAAAGGAGGAAGTGAACGAAGAAAGGAAGAAAGAGGTGCCGTAGTGGAGGGCTCCGGAATAATTTCGCCCACCTGGGGATCTTTAACGCGCACTGACATCACACAGCACACGGGCGCCTTAGCGTTTTTCCTCCATAAAAACGCAGCCGCCGCGGTCGGGTTCGAACCCGGGAACTCCGGATCAGTAGTCAAGCGCCCTAACCACTGAGCCACCGCGGCGGGTAACGAACATTTCTGAAATGCCATTTCTGTCCCATCACTTCCCCGGTGTTCGGTTTAACAATCTACTTTTGTGCCATCTCGCTGTTTTATGTTTCGTCAAAATCTCTCTTCTTAGGCACTTTCGCCTGTCTAGACAGCCAAAAGAAGAAACTTTACCCTTCACTAAGGAAAGCCAGCCGAGCAACTGCGTTCTTTAAAAATCTGCTCAGCGAAGCCGCAGGCATGACTGAAGCGAAGACACAGTGCCCGCATTGCATTTGTCACGTTCCTACCAAAAACAGCCATACATTATACCATAGGGCTCCGAGAAAATTGTCTTACCAACCACTATGCCAGAAAAAAAAACTGTCGAGGAAACATTGAACAAAAAGTTTAGAGCACTCAGCATAAGAAAAGAAACAAAAAGCACAATTCGCTTTGAAAGCAGCCACTCGAGCATTCAAGATGCCCCTGCTGCACTGCAAATGTTTCTGTCGAACGCTTTCAAAAATCGCTACGACAGAATAAAAAATTAAAAATAATTTGCTGCGAAAGAGGTATTCTCGCTTTCTCACTATGACTCTCCTAAAGCAACTGTGCAACGGAAACACGTCTCCTCATAAAATGTTTGCACTGCGTATACGAACTCTTTTGATCCCATAAATAAGAATGTTAATCTTCTCGCCCCTTTTTGAAGTCACTCTCAGCACATATTGGATAAAAAAAATAATACACCCGCTTTCCTTCTATCCACAAAGAGAGAAAGACAAGAAAATGAGAGTGAGGGCGGCATAAAACCAATATGAGGAGAAGATTTATACTTCTTTTAACGCTACATAAAAGGCATCGCGAAACCTCTTAGTCGATTTAAGTGAAAAATATTTGAAGAGTATTTAACGATGCAGAAAAACAACTGAGCCAAGGCGGAGTATTTTGATCATGTCGTGTTTGCAATCTTTTTTTTTTATCACTGCTATTCACCGCACAACTAATAAATGCACGAAACACAATTACACTTGTGTGTTTCGAACGTTTAAAGATGATTAAAAAGGAATTTTCATATTTTCCTTCCAGTATTCTGCACAAAAGAAATTGTTCAAATAAGGAATATGATCAGAATCTTTGTAGAATCTTCGTACAAGAGCTGGTGAGGCTTATGATGTTCGCAGCACTTCATGGTAGAAAACTTTTTATCATATGTCCCCGCAGTGAAGAAGTCAAGGGAGGAGAAAGGAGTTAATCGCGAAGCACTGACTTCTGATATATTTTCTCATCAAAAAGCTGAAGCTGCTACTTCACCGAATTCTTTCCTAACTTGCCTGCTCAGATCTCTATTTTCAGTTCTATTCCTGCCAAACGCAACTAAGCATTGAACATGCAGCAAGGCTCAGTGATTGAGCTCATAACGATTAAGCATGAGTCGGGGTGCCAGCAGACATGTATGTGCAACACAGAGCCGATAATATCAAAAACACACTAGTCCATTCGGTCATCTTGTTTGCAGCACTGCTGTCTTAAACAAAGCAAGCTGCTCTCAAACAGTACATGCAAAGTCGCAGCTGGATGTGAAATGATATAAATCTTTATCTAGAAGTGCTCCCCAGCGCGAACGATGAAACGTGCGAGAAAATAAGATGAGAAATTATGCAGATCCCGGTTTCGCCTCCCGGAAAATATAAATTCCAGCGCACAGATATATATATACTCCACTTTTATATCAACCTACTCTTTGTTCTCCCTTTTATTGCTTCCTCTATGAACTAGAATTGTCATCGGAGCAGAGATGACGGTCAATTTTTCACGGAAGCAATCGCTTTTGCTCGGCAAATTGGGGGAAAATAAAGGAGATTCGTTTTACAACTTTTTGTATGTTTTTCATCTGCCACCTCTCGCGCTTCAATCTGGGACGCTCAGTAAACAGCGACCGAGTGCAATATCCAAGCTGGAAATTTCGTTTACGCTTGATGTGTATATTTGCAACCTCGTCTCGTTTTCTGTGACACCACAACGACGAAAGTTGAAGCCGTAACGCCCTCTAGTCGACAAACGTTTAGAACCCGGTAGCGGCACGCGAATAATCTGAGGAGGCAGATGATGATTTTTTCTTGCAAAGAAGAGACTGGGAAGTCTTCTATTGCCAACAGAAAAGTTGCAAAAAAATCTGTCGCTGGCTCGCACGTCTTTCGGCTTCGTGAGTTCAGTTTGCATGTTTTTAGATTGTAGTCTTTTAGAAGTTTCGAAGCAGTGGGATATTACAACATCAAGACGAAGGTAAAAATTTTTTTCATTCCGGATCAGATTCTTGTTATCGGAACAATTTAAAGTTGGAGGATGCGTAGTGAGGAGAGCCTGCCCACAACGGCAGACATTGTTTCGAGTTCCTCGTTTGAATACATAACAAGAGTGGGGGAAAACTTTTAGTCCCCCACCAGTCATACTGTTCATTCGTTTATTGCTTTCAAATGCGCCTTTGAGCATTGCCAACCATCGTATATGTTTTTTTGTTTCTTAAACCTTATTATTGGCCGGTAAAATTGATTTTTTTGTTAGATTTTTAAACATGACAAACTGCAAACACTGTCCTTTGGATGACGTTTATTTACGTCTATGATAACAAATGGCAGGTTTTATATATCTTTGATTATTTGCCATCTTGGCGAATTTTCGTGTCTGCAGTTTTAATCTCTCGACTCCCTTCGAGGCCAGACTGCTACAGTGCGTGTAATGAAAGCGTGCGATGGTGGAAGGTGCAGTGGTGAAGAGAGCAAGATTTTGAGAGATGGGCGCTGTTATTGATGCCGGCCAATATCGTCGCTTTGCTCAACGGATCAGTCGCCTCCGAGCGGACGGATGAGCCAACGGGTAGAGTTACCGCGTCGAAGTTGGTGCTCGGAACTTTGGGTGCCGCTGGCAGCACGAAGAGTCATCCATCGTGAATGACATCGCTCTTCTTTCCGAGCACGCGGCTCCCACTGAGCCAAGGCAGCTGGCAAAGCTTACGTCAGCCGTTTTCTGGCTAACAGGCATCTTCCTACTCGTCCTTAGCTACCTGGAGTAAAGCTGTCGGCAACACGAAGACACATAACGTCGGCCGTCAGTCGCATATTACACCCGAATGATGACCAAGTAATTTCGAGCTCAAGGTGTAATTAGAGCTCAGTGGCGCTGCTCACGGGATAGGTTATGCTGGTCGCCCAGAAGCAAATGCGAGCGATGTTGAAGTTATTAGGAGCCGCATTTCGTGACTGTTCATTTTCTGTTGATTTGTTTTGCTTCCTTAGCATTCGCCAGATCCCCCTTCCGACCACAGAATCGGCGAACGACCTTGCGTGCACGCTACGAGGCTTGAAGTTCATAGCCGAGTTTATAGATGTTTCTTTAAACTTGCTCTTGTCAGATGATCCCCATGCGGGGAAAGAATTATCGTGATTACTCGGAAGACGAAGAACTAAGCCTAGAAAACTGCCTCAATAGCGAGATAGCCGGAAGGGCCAAAGTAATCGTAAATCACGGGATGCACTTTGATATATATATATATATATATATATATATATATATATATATATATATATATATATATATATATATATATATATATATATATATATATATATATATATATATATATATATATATATAAATCACTTCTTGCAACTGGGCCTGTACATACAAAAGATACCTTTCCTTTACCTTGACGCATGCAGTAGACAGGGTATCCGCTGTAATCATGACATTTTTCATGTTTCTTCGAGTTATCAGTTATAACACCTCTCGATGTTTGCAGCAAAAGATACGTCACCAATATGTTATCAAGCGAGCCTTCTCTTGCTCACATAATGGTCGCTACCGCTTAATCAGTGCATTGCTGCCTAGGCTAGGACTAGCGTCAGCTTCTCAGAGCCGAAATCAGATGAGTGTTATGAGCGTAAGAGGCTTCTCGGACCACTTTTTCCAACTCAGAATATGTCTAACTGTCCCAAAATTTGAAAATAGCCATCTACTTTGCTTCTACCAATATATGACGCCAAGGGTGCTTTCCACAATGCCGCATGTGGCTTGCGAAATGGCGCACACTCGGGTACGCAGACATGCATACAGATGAAAGCATTAGGAAAACATTAAGAAACAGATGTACATGACGCTTAGATACATACAGACTGATGCATACATACAAAATAAAGACGCAGGCATACGCAGCTCCTAAGCCTATGCACATGCCCCTTGACATGTGCACTTTCGCTGTCGAGATCAATTCCTGCCTCCGACACCGAAAGAAAATAAGCATTTCTGAGAAAACTGCAAAATGACGTCCACGGTAAGCTCCAGGCCAACTTCAAAGCCCTTCCGCCCGCCCCTCCCATCCCGAAGTCGATTTTATAAACGAAATTTACAATCTTGTTTCCTGAAGTCGCTCCTCGTAGAAGCGAAACGAGTTAAGAAACTAGATAAACATGAAAAGTGACGAGAGTTCGTAGCTTGCCGGCAGGGTTCAAGTTAGGCAAGACGTGGAACAGAAAACATGCTCCACTTCGTGACGTCGTGAGGGGAAACAGAGCAGTACACAGCCTAAAGCAAATTAAACTAAGGGTGCGGGTAATCTCTTTATCAAACAGTCATTGCTTCGAGGCGCCGGCGTCCGGAAGGACACCAGGCGGGCCCAAATTCTGGCTCGAGCAGTGGGGGGGGGGGGGGGGGCGGGCCCAAATTCTGGCTCGAGCAGTGGGGGGGGGGGGGGGGGGGGGGCTCATACTTGTTTAAGATCGATCTGAGAAGAAAATTAGGATATGAGAAGGAAATTAGCTCAAAGCATTTCTAGAAATGCGTCCCTAAGTCTCGGAGACAGCCCCTTTAGAGAGGCACAAAGAATGAAAAAGAAAAAAATAAGAGAGAAGGGATACAAGCGGCTCTAAGTTCCGGTGCAATCATCATTTAAGTGGCGATTACGGTTGAGTCAACGGCCCCATTGCCATAAATTTATACTGGCTTATAGCTATGTCGTCCAAAAGGCAGCGGTCGGACTAGGGGACCAACAACGGTGTTGAGTATTCAAGGTACAGGGCATCTCAGCGTCAATGACAAACTTCCGAATTTAACTCATTATTGGCGGGAAAGCACAAAACACACTGGCATTGATCTAACTACCCCCCCCCCCCCCCCCCCCCCCCTATTCGGGACTTTCGTTAAAACTCGCACGTTATTTTATTCGATGCGCCAAGTTTTGTGTTGCTCCAGTCTCTCGCGGCAACTGCAAGCTGCATTGATGAGGCTCCAGTTCAGTTAAAAGGCAGAAAAAAAACGCAATTTTCAGATACAGAAAAGCAGCAGCGCGAATCATGTAAAAAAAAACAAGCAATATATCCATAGAGTCCTTCGTTTTTGACTAAAACCTAAATTTTACCAGATTCTTGTACCCCAAAAATATTTTTCAATGATCGCATAAAACCCCTCTTCTATAAGGAAGTAAGCCTTCTAACGAGCCCGGGTATTGACCAGGCATCTTACGGACATCAATGTACTAAGCGCTTCCCACGTTAACGACATCCTCCTGCAAGGCTCTTCGGCATTTGAAAGCAAAGCTAGGCTTTCAAAATAATGTGTTAGTAATGTACAAACTAAACCAGGAAGGCACCTCTTTGACAATGATGTGCTACGCATGAAATGATTATGAATTCGCGGCAATTACGGTTAGAAATGGGAAAAAAACGAAATTTCGGATTTCGTAATAGCTTTTCACTGCTACATGCTATTTCAATTTGTCTTGCACGATACTCCGCAAAAAAAAAAAGATCAAACGAGCGATTACAGTTCACTGTAATCTGCTGCAAAATGTGACCCGACAAAACCAGGAATATGGAACTTGTTACATGATAACCCGATGAATACCCAAATTTAAATTTAAGAAATATCGCTACATTGCTGCCCCTGGAATTCCCTGTAAAAATAAAACCCGAAAACGGAAGGCCCGCAGTAAAGTGATGTTTACACTGAAAAATACCAAATGATAGCGTCTTTTCGCAAAGAGAAGCGGAACATAATCAAGGTTTACCAGGACGAGCAGAGAAATTAGCTAAGTAGGCAGTCCACGGCTGAGACACAACAAAGAATGCTGAAAGAGTCGAGAGAAACATTTTTTCCGCAGTGAAGTAGCTAACTTAATGGTGCTCGTGGTGACTTTAGTGATAGCGATGGCGATGATAAACTATCCCTGGGGAATATTACGTGTTCATTAAGTAGAAAACGGTGCGCTTCGTTTCTGACGCTAATTTAGTCATAACATGTAAACACCACTACGAAAGAGAACGCGATAATTCCAGATATAAAACAGTCTATAGTTTTTTTTTGAGTAAACAAAAGGCGCAGTAACTGTCTCACTTCTGGGTAGACACCTCAACCGCATCGTGAGGGAGGAGAGTAAGATGGGAGTGAAAGAAGGAGAGAGAGAGAGAGAGAGAAAGAAAGCAGTGCCGTAGTGGAGAGCTCTGGAATAATTTCGTCCACCTGGGGTTCTTTAGCGTGCACTGACATCGCACAGCACACGGACGCCTTTTGCGTTTCGCCTCCATCGAAACGCAGATGCCGCGCTCGGGTAGAAAGCATGAAGACCACAAAACGTTTATACATCCAGAGGACAATACATGAAGAATGAGCGCCTACAATTCAGTTATGATTGATTAAGAAATGCTGACTGCGTGGTTATAAAACACGCTGTGTATACTTTTTATCTGCACATAACTACGTTATTTGAAAGGGTAGCACGCGCAGGTGCTGCCACCATGTAATCGCACAATAGGGTTTAGGCACTAAATGCTGTTTGAAGACAAAAAAGTAATTTTTTAAAGACACTGTTGGAAGTCATTATCCTTGCCAGGTTTTCGTTGTTCCAAGCGTGAGTCAAAGCAAGCAGGAAAGATGCGTTTCTAAAGTTTTCTTTCTCATTTGTTGTTAAGTAACAAACCAGAACACGCAGACAAGGCGACCAAAGGAAACTCGCGAGCTCCTACGCGGACAGCCGCAGCATCAGGCTGTATCTTTTTTTTTTACATGCAACTCTGCCCTGAGACCGTCTATGCTACCGAGGAAATTCAGGCAATTTCTGTGACAAATGCAGCCTACGCAGCTAACAGGCACGAAGTGTTGTTAAGTGAATCAGTTTTTTTAGCTACGCAAGCCTAGAAGCCGGAAGATAAATAATGTGCCACGTAAGTTTACTAGCGCACTGTCTGGGGGCTCCAAGCGCCCACTCTATATCCTGTCAACTTCAGTGAAACCGTGCAGCAGTATGGAAGCCAGACTGAAGGCATCGGCACGTTTATTCTTGCGAAAGTGATCATATTTCAGAACGGCTTATGAATGCCGGCTTCGGCACACTATGCAGCGCTGACGACAAGGTGTGGGATGGGATCACTATTCATGCGTCCTACTCTTCAAAAAACACATCGGTAAAGCCAGCGTTAATTAATAACATGAAGCCAAACGTTCCCAGTGCTGCAAGGTTTTACTGGCGCGTTCCTTAGCTGCCAGTGACTGCAAGATCCTAATCGGAACTGTCAAAGGAGAATTTATGGCTTCTGGGATTGCAGCTGCGGAAAGGCGGAACGAAAGGCGCTGTGGCTGGGCCGAAAGACTCTCGCACTTGATTTACTCCAGCAATTATTTATCCGGAAGCTGGGAACATCATAAAAGGAAAGTCGTGTGGTGCGGAGTCTTCAGCGGGAACAACATAATCGGGATTCCTGTACATCGATACTCGCTGATACGAACATAACCTCTAAAGGCTGTATCTTTCGAAATGCTTGCTACTACTCTATTACAAGCTTCAGCCAGCAGAAATAAATGAGAATGTCACATTGTATTTCTGCTTGTCAGCTGTGTGCATTACTAAACACTCACTCATTTGTCCAACATCGCGCAGTTGTGCGACAAAAATTATCTGCTGTGCGGAAACACCAATATCATCGTCGTTCGCTGTCCACATTTGTCCATGTCTTCCTCAGTTACTCACCTAAATGGGAATCGTATCCGAATATTCTGAAAAAAGATGGAGTGCCACACTACATGCGTTAAAACAGCGTAAATCAAAAGGGAGATCCTTCTTTCTGACACTGGTCTGTTACTGTTGATTTATAAATTTTAGAAAAAAAAATCGAAAAATTTGTTGAGGTCTATGCTTACAGGAGCTAAATAAAGGAGTGTGTGTTTAAAAAGGGTGGTAAAATAACGCACACGCACGCACAACACAAAAAACGTTTGTCCATGCCAAAAGTGATTAGTGGCAAGGGAGAATTGAGCTTGGAGAAAAAGAGATACAAAGCTTACAGGCAGGTTTGTGTAGTATCGGTGCGACCTTGTATAAGCTTGAAACTTCCTGTAACTGAATGGTAAGGCAGGAAACGAAAAAGCTTTAAACTAGGACAAAAGCAGCGCTTGTGAAGCGGAGCACTTCGCATCCAGGATCTATAAAATAAATAGCATGCGAGTTGACATTCAAAGGCAGCGAAAAAAGAACACGAGGTGCATGGGACACTTCTTTCCTGCTACAAAAATGCAGTGTCCTGTGAAAATGCAGAGTTTTTAAAGCTTAAAGCGGGGAAGAAAGGTCAGTAAAAACATTGGTAACCCATCTTTCATTCGGTGTATTCGAACCTCAGTTAATGAAGCGTCCTTTTTTATTTTATTGAAACACCTGACATCCTTTCTTGAAGAAATTTTCATCATGTCGTGGCCCGCGAAAAGTATTGAAAGCATTGGATATTTTTACAATTTGCTGTTTTTGATTCTGAGTTAAGCTTTTCCAATCAGAATTAATTACATCCCTTTGCTCTCCTCCTGGCTATTTTCATAATTGAAAGCAGCACACCTTGGGGATAATGAGCGCCATGAGGCGATAAGAAACGCGTGCATGAAAATATCAGTACTGGGGAGGTGGGCGCAGAACGCGTACGAATCACTTGCAGGTCAAGCGAGATGCATTAGTAGGGATGTAATCATGTGCTCAGCAAACCATAAAATATCCTAGCGCGGCGGTGACGCAATAGCACGCAATTTTATACCGTTCCGTAATATGCCTCACTGAAGAAAACGCTACTACAGCGAAAGTTATTCGACGGGATTCTTGTGTTTCGCTCTGAGCCGAATCTGCATCAGAGAACACTATCCCAGCAAACGTGGCCTGCGCAGTTGGAACAGTCTCTTTGGTGGCGGGGAGAATGCAGAAAGAGGCGCGTTTTTACATTACGGTAGCATTTCGAGACTTGACTGGTCACGTGGTTGGTCACATGATCAGCCACGGTTGGTCACGTGGTGCGGAGCAACTGCTGCTGCCGGCAGCGCGGCGTGCCGGCGAAACCGAGCTGCAACAGCTGTGCGCATGCGCCATGCGCCGTGTCAAGGAGGAAGAAGATAAAAGGAGGAACGCCTAGCGAAACGCAGCGGCGAAAGACTGACTTTGCAATTCAACTGAGCGAGTTCCACACAGCCAGCTGTAGCTATCGCCTCACTCCAGGTTTAACCAGAGCTAAACCACCGCCATTTTTTTAAACCATAATCCAGAGATCGACGTTCTGTCCAAAATGTCTCCGTGCCTGCCACTGCTCTTTTTCCTCCGCTAAAGGAACAGTATTTAGGGAGAGGGCGGCGGGGATCTAACCTAACTTAACGCGACCGGATTCGGTTAATCTGTGTCTGCAAGCCGCTCAGCACGTCGAAAGTGATGCACAGATCGGCTGTTGCCTAATTCATTAAGCCCGATACATTTTTTAGGTGCGTCTCACCTGTCTTTTAGCCCAGGCCTGGGATGAGAAAAAAATGCTGCCAATGAACGTTGGCTTTATTTACAAACACCTCGTTTAATAATAATAATAATAATAATAATTGGTTTTGGGGGGAAAGGAAATGACGCAGTATCTGTCTCATGTATCGTTGGACACCTGAACCGCGCCGTAAGGGAAGGGATAAAGGAGGGAGTGAAAGAAGAAAGGAAGAAGAGGTGCCGTAGTGGAGGGCTCCGGAATAATTTCGACCACCTGGGGATCTTTAACGTGCACTGACATCGCACAGCACACGGGCGCCTTAGCGTTTTTCCTCCATAAAAACGCAGCCGCCGCGGTCGGGTTCGAACCCGGGAACTCCGGATCAGTAGTCGAGCGCCCTAACCACTGAGCCACCGCGGCGGGACCTCGTTTCTTTAAGTAAAGTGTTAGCAACGCGGCAGTTTACAGAGTTGCGGCACCGAACTCCAGCCGTAAAGAGGCATGCTTGATAATTTTCTGCAACCCATGCAAACTTCGCATGCTTCCACGCAAGTGTAACTCGGCTCCGAGATTCCCTAACATAGCAGATCAGTTCAGGCAAATGTCGGAACCGTGATCCACTTAACGTCGATCTTTTTAATAGAGGTGAAGTTTGTTTTGTTGTGCTCCTACTGTTTTACTATTACTACTTTACTGAGCACTTTGTTACTCTGACCATAGTAGCTTTCGGTCGTCCCTCTACAGCGTGTACGTCTGGCTGTGTAAAAACGAATAGAGCTCGAAAATTACATATCCGCGCTAATCCGACTTTGATAATGACGCTGCGAGTTTAATAGCGCAAAGACAGCTTAGCGAAAAAACACCATGACTAACGTGTATTTTGCCTTCACAAGGTGCGGTGAAAGACCTACTTTTCCCGAATATTCCTCCCAAGCTTGGTCAAACGTAACACCAATGGAAGGCTTATGCTTGTTTCAAAACAAGTGAGCAGCTAGCACCCCCGCGTATCGGGCGCCGAACCTCCCGCGTACGATACGGATGCTAAAACTAGGCCGTCACGGGGATACCATGCGCATTCGGTTAAATATCGGTAAGAGGAAAGTGATACGTCTTACGTCAGTCCCCATGGGGCTCTTTCCATTCTGAAGGATAAGCACGTCACATCCAACCTCGGTAATATTGGAGATAAATGTTTCCACCCCCACCATTCTAAATAACACCTGCGACTGTGTGGTCTGGCACACGTCCGTCGTAGTGGGGCCATTATTTAGGAAGTACAAATAAAAGCTCGTAATTCTCTACAAACATTTTTGTAACAGTATTTCAAGCTCGCACAATCCTATACGGCGGTAATCATTTCAGTATGCATAAATGAACTTCAGGTCCTAGAACCTTTACAAAAATAATGAAAATGGCAGATTTTTACATGTGTGAGAGGAAAAGGCCTCGGCTAACGGCAATAAAATGAATGGATTTGAAACAGCCGTCATGGTTTTCACGCGGTAGCATTCGTTCCACTATGCCTTACTTCCTGCAGCAGCATGGATGCGTTCAACTGCCTTTCATTCATCAACAGCGCAAGCATGCCCTCCTGTCATCAAGAACGCTGACGGCGCCATACTGCTGACTGCGGCTGGCCCTTTTGCTGAAGGAGACACAGCAAGGCTAACCTGTGAAGTGGAGACATGTAAGTTATCTGAGTGGCAACTAGTCAAAAAGTATATTGTTAAATCATCGCGCCTATATTTCCTCCAGTCTCTCTCTTGACTTACTGCAACACATCTATAAATATCACGCGTATCCCCCTAAGACACTCCTGTAGTTGTTTTCGGCCACGGTGCCGCAATATCTGGCGCTGTAGGAAGCGGAATATTTTCATTCAACAACAGTTCTGCCACCACAAAATATACGTCCAGAATATTCTAAATTTCTTTCCAAGGCACAGTTTTCCTCATCAAGCGACCCATCGGGAACAAGTACAGATGTCTTTATGGGTGATTAGTATCGGTCCCAAGTGTGGTGGTTCCCTCTAAGTTGATTCTATGGTCTGCGTTTTTGCAATGCTCGGCTACCGGGGTGCTTTCTCTCGCGAATTTCACGAGAGTCTTTCTTTCTGACTATGAAGAGGGGGTTGGAATGGTGGCTTTTCACCTAAAACAGGAAACTTCAAGACACTATCGTGGTGGGACTCCACACAAAGGCTAGGAGGGAGAGCCTCAACCGGCAGGACGATTATGTTGAGGAGTAGGTCGTGGATTTAACCAATTACTTTAAGTAAACTCTTGTTGATGCGCAAGCTAGTGTTTATTTTCATCCCTACAGTAATTTGAAAAAGTAAACATCCGTACTACGTCTGCATACCAACTTTAGGCTCCCGTCAATCCATGTCGGCAATGACGTAACAGTTTCGTAAATACTCGTGCCTTCTGAGCTCGGCTTCTCTACTCATGTAGTCTTAATGTCGGGTATGCCTGCACCGTCTTTCCAGGCGACCACGACCTGACGCTGACATGGTACCACGTCGGCGTGAAACTCAGAACGGCACACGAGACAGTGGCGACATATCGGGGCGGCTGGAAGAGCCTCGTCACTTTGGGACCACTGCGTCGCGGCCACCTCCACTCGAACCTGACCTGCACAGCAACCAATGACGTCTCTATTCCGGCATCGGTGACAGTGCTCGTCGATATGTTTCGTAAGAGTGCCCAAAGATTTTGCGCATTCCCGCACTTGTCCTTGGTAGCTTATTTGACCGCATGCGCGTTAAAATACCGTACACGTGGAAGGCCACATTTTACTACATTGTCCAGGATTACGCAAAAATTTTAGTTAGATCTTTTTCGTTTCTTTTTGTTCTATGTATTTCTCTGGCCACATAATTTTCTTGAGATATTTTCACGAGAGAAGCAGAAGTAAAACGAAGTGTGTTCTTAAGTGCGAACCCAGTATTCTCTTCAAAAGATGTGGTGCTTGTACTGCCATTGTTACGGTGCCCAAACCAGGTGACCAGTCGGCTCGAGCTCCAACACTTTCAGTCTTAGCATTACTGCCCTTTTAGGTGATGGCTTAACGTGACGATAACTGCAGCTCCCACAGCAGTCGCTGTTACTGCAAACATCATGTGCAAACTAATCGACAGTGTTGTTTTCTTGAATTGCAGTTGATTTAGGAGCTAAATCAAAAATTGAAGAAGTGGGAACCATAGCTATACTCGTGCTTGTAGGATTAGTAGAAGAAAGCTGCAAAA
This sequence comes from Amblyomma americanum, assembly GCF_052857255.1. Classification (NCBI taxonomy): domain Eukaryota; kingdom Metazoa; phylum Arthropoda; class Arachnida; order Ixodida; family Ixodidae; genus Amblyomma; species Amblyomma americanum. The sequence continues at coordinate 54,375,102 of NC_135500.1, forward strand.
GCAGAAACGTGAGCAGCCGAGCCGAGCAAAAGTATTGCGAATAATTCAACTGTATGAATGCTGAGGTACACCGCAGTGCACGGCTTCTAATGAATATGGAATCAAGGAGGTTGCTCAGCCTCCACCGAAATTTCACTACCACTGCGCAGTGCCTAAACGCAAGGCCCAAAATGATGCGCGGAGGCCTCAGGAGATTTCATCAAGGCTGTCAATCATCAACCTCTGTCCTATATACGTGCAATCACCTCTGGCCTGTGCCAGCTGCGGTAACCTCAACCCCGCAAACTTCTAACCTTATCCGTAAGCGTCACTTTCTGACTCCCCCCGTTGCGGTTGCCCTATCTTGGGATCCACTACCTTAGCTTAAGAGATTATCAGTTATCTTGCCTTCGAATTATATGACTGACCGGTCCAAGGTAGTTTCTTAATCTTGGTTTCAAATACAATGTCATAAACTCGTTTTGTTCGCTCACTCACTCTGCTCTCTTCTAAACATTACCTCTAGCATTTTCGTTTCCAAGGCCATTCATCAAAGCGAAAATAATCGCTACTTGTGAGAGACATCATAACGGCCAGCGTAAAAAATTTGGAAGCGGTTTATTTCGTCAGGCACGTGGGAGTCATGCAGCGTGGAATGACAGGCTACTGTGCGACATAGAGCATGGCACTTTCATACCAGCGCTAAACCCAGCGTGCACTCAAGCGCCGATGGCTCCAGCCTATTTACGCGGTTGGCTACGTAACGAGATCTGCACGCTCCTGCGCGAGCACAAAAACATGATTACGAAAAAAAAAGCACAGAGGGGTGGTTTTAATGCGTAATGTAAAGTAAGTGGACGTAAAGTAACTGAAATCAATACTAAATGGATCGCAGTATACCTATAGATCTATGCACATTCACGTGTACGCGAGGAGTTCAAAAACGTGTGCTGTGTTTATCACAAGTGCGCACAAAGAGCGAGTAAGTATTCCTGCCTTCGTGATACTTGGTGGAAATTATGTTAGATCGCAGCTCTACAAACCGTTTACTAGTCGAAAATGAAGGATTTTTAAAGGCTTTTTGAAGACTCGAACATGAATGGAAGCGGAGTGTTTTTTCTCTGCTTTCACTCAATCTAGGCAAACAAATGTTAATAGAGGCCACTGGCCACAAGGAGCTTTGTAACAACTGGTACGCGCATAATTTTCCAGAGTGTGGATATGTCTTTTTCCAGACTCCAGTTGCAACCGTTATATTAGGTTAGATACCAAACCTGTCCCGCCATGCACACGAAGACTGCTCTTAATAGCATAGGAAAGCTGCATCCAGCCGTATATTGATTTAGAAAGCCGACAGAAAAACAGGACGTGTAAACTGAATTCTGAATGGCGGGAGTAAGTGGTGTCAAGTTTTCTTTTCAGCATGGTCTCGCTGCTCTGCTGCGCTCTGCCAGACCGGCTGGCCACCTTTACACCCCTAATATTAGAGCGGCTTCTTATCTCGGGCACAGCAAACACAGTTATCGTACAGGATATTCTTCTCTTCGGCTATTTTCTTCTGTAGCCAAGTATGACCTGACTTCGTAGATCATTCAGTGCTACAGCTTTATCTTTCGGACAGAAAGTTTGTTCGTATACAGTTTCGAAACGTGAACACAAACACACGAAATAAAAACTGAGATGAAAAAATTCAGGGGGAACTTTGGAGATCTGAAGTGCGCGAGGCGAAAGCCTTCGGCTAAGGTCAAATTTCGAGGGTGGGTGGGCCAATTTGTAGGTGACCCGGGCCAAATTTGGGGGTCATCATAGTGTTCGTCGTAGTCGAATTAGGCTGGACATCGATTTTGGTGCAAATCAGCCAAGGTCAAAGTGTTGGTATGACGTCACTTCCGTTGTAGTGACTTCCGGTTGGCGATGTAATGGACGGACAGGATCTCGACCGGGAGCATGAGCTATTAAATGCTTTCGCCTTAAAAGGCAGATAGCTGCCACCAGGAAAGGCACAACTCCTTCGGGCGCAGAAACGAGAGAGGAGATATTTTAGGAAGAGGGGAGACGGAATTGAGATATCAAACGACGCCACTCGAAACACAAAAATTGTAGCGAAAACAACGGGAAAGAGGAAGGGGGAACAGAAAACGCTCGAAGGTTCAAGATGCAAACAATTACAGGAACTCACGCAGTCTAAGCCATTGCACAGTGAAAATAGAATGTTTCCTGAAACTCCAGAAAAATAAAAATAATATACAAGCGACCGGATGGCAACTGGAGCAGTTCGTGCGACCTCGTGATATATTGTGGCACATTGTACATCCCCATATGCTAGGTCGCCTGTGTAATATTTTCATACATAATTTTTCGACGTCTTACTGGCTTTTACTTTATTATCCAGCACGTGTGTCCTCTCCACTAATTTAGAAAAGCCAAAGGGGTTAATACTCGTCACAAGAGATTAGAAGGAAAAGCAACATTTTGTAATGATGTGTAAATATATAAATATTCTTTGCCCGCGAGCCAAAGTGGCACTTTGTTGACACAAAGCAGCTTGGGAGTAAACAATGACTCCTCATTTACTCTGCATGCGAAGCAGCTGAACAGGAAATGTGCTATTTTTATCACTCTTGCTCTTGCACGTGAAATCGGCGTGAACTAAAGTGCTATTCTCACCGGCCTATAAAGAGTTTTGAAATTCGTGTTCTTTCCTCGTCAAGTTGTTTGTCGCTTCAGAAATTTTAAGTGAGTACTCTTGCTGTAAACCTCCACTTTTCTCCTTTAATTCCTAAAAATACGGAGAAATAAAGGATTAGAAACAGTACATATACTTGCCTGCCTTTCCTGTAAAACTTGTATTTTCTATTCGCTCCTCCAAAGAACAAATCAAGAAATATTCCGTGTACTTAAGAAATTACACCAGTTGTAAGTGCAGGCATACGCATGCCAAAATTCGTGATTTTCAGCGGGCAAGAAGTGATTCGGATTGGAAGTCCGGAATGTGCTCCGTTTAATTCTTTCCGCACCTGTGAAGCTAGGTAGCCTTTCCTGAATTAAAATAAACCGCGAACTCTCAGATACAGGCTTGACTTAAATTTGAAAAAGGGTAGTTGTATCTCAACTTCTACCAGCCAGGAATAACACTCATCTACTTTCCAAAGCTATTGCTTCGGAATGAAACAGCAGGACTGTAATTACTTTCGCGCAATCTTCCTTACAAGATTGCGTATCTTTGCAGAAACAATGGGAGTTGTGAGGCCGACTCCTGCTTTACCTCCGCAGTGGCACCCACAGCCGTGACTATATGGAGCTGGCCTCTGCAGAAGGCGAATATATCTCGTTCGGTGGAATTCACCGAGGCATCCGGGCTGCTCTCATCACCAACAAGGACTACACCGTTTGAGTCGGATCAAGCGCCGGTAGGCGCTCAGGCTCAAAACGGAGCTGCGGCTTTGGCTTCTGTCGAAGAGTCCCTGCTACCGTCCGCATCGAGAAGCTTCGAGTGTGAAGCCAGCGGAAGCCGCCCCGCTGCAAACATCACGTGGTTTCTCAACGGGGGACCCGTCGAGCCGGCGTTCAGCCGCAGCGTGACGCAGGGCAACGTTACGACCAGCATGCTCTTCGTGCCTCCAACAGTGCAGTCCGCGAGGCTGTTGGAATGCCGTGCTACTAACGGCAAGCTGCCCGAGAACCTTGGGGTGATGATGATGATGATGATTATGGATTTTTATGGCGCAAGGGCAGCTATGGCCAAAGAGCGCCATGTCACAAGGTATTTTTTCTTCTTCTCAAGGTGGGGTCAGAGACCCATTTCCCAAGCATTTCACCCTAAATAAGCCGAGCACCAGACCAATGAAAGCTTGTACCCATTGTATCACCGGTGGGTACCCGGCGGCACTGGGGATCGAACCCCGCACCTCCCGCATACGAGGCGGATGCTCAACCTCTTGGCCACCGCTGCGGTTGGAGGGGTGATGAGCCACTTTCTCAAAATGGACACTTCACGTGAGTGACAGCTTAAAGGCAAAAATGATAGAGCGTAAGCTGCAACTCCGGTAAGGTCAGTCATTATCAGGAATCCGCGAACAGCGCGTAGCCACCACCGCTAAGCCTAGATGCCTATCACATTGTCTTCTCTAGCTACTCGGCCATTTCCTTTCTTTGTTACTTCACGGATGATGTCAACGCGCTACTTTTGAATGTATAAAGTCATGCGCCACGCGGTTGCAGCGAAGCGAACAATAAATGCTCGTACGAACTCTTGGTAAAGATGAGTGTAATTCTATAACGCTTTTATAACGTTCAAGAGGTGTATTCAATACACCGCTCGGCAAACTGCAACGTTGAAGGCGTATTTTGAATAAACAGCCGCAAAGTTACTACTTGCTCATATATTTGATGACGCTTTCCTAATTTAGTTTCTAGTTATCTGACTATCTAATTATCTAATATAATTATATAATTATCTAATTATGCGGGCTTGCATACACTCCACTCTCCTAGTATAGTGATGAAAAACAACGCTTCGGGTACTCCTCATGATGCATGCAACACTGGTTTTCGACGCCAGAGGTTAATTAGCAAGAAAAAAAATATTACGCAAAAAACGCAGCTGAAATCCTACAAACGAGGTTAGATTAAAAAGAACAGAGAACGGGAACTGCTCGTAGAGCCCTGAGTTGATTTGTCGCTTTGGGCTGCGTATTATACCTCTTCTGAAGGAGGAGTTTAAGATGATGATAATGGATTTTTATAGCGCAGGGGCATCTGTGGCCAAATAGCGCCATTGCACAAGGTATTATCCACTTCTCAAGGTGGGGTCAAAGACCCATTTCCCAAGCATTTCTGCTAAATAAACCGACCACTACACCAGGGGAAAGCTTGTACCTATTGTATCACCGGTGGGTACCGGCGGCACTGGGGATCGAGCCCCGCAACTCCCGCATGCGAGGCGCATGCTCAACCACTTCGCCGCAGCTGCGGTATATGTTTAAGAAATGGTGCATATTTGCCTATTTGCCGTCTTTCTCTGCAGAAGATATGCACCTTTTCTTTTTCACTAACTTAATGTAAAGTCACCACTGACGTTAAGAGAAACACGCGAGCGCGTCTTGGCGGCTGCGGCACAAGTTCGCGTGTTACGCTAAGTATTGGCGCCGGCTGTTAATATGTCATATGCTTGGGTTCCATGATTGACTTGGAAGCCCGGAATTCGGGCAGACCCCCTGTGTAATCGAATAAAAAAAATTAGGCCAAGCGTTTTCAACACAAAAAAACCGCAAGCACCGCGAAATCGTGAAGAGTTAGCGTAATGAACCTTCCACTTCAAAAATTCAGGGGGGCAACTTTGTTGGCCTAAAGTTCGGTGAGGCGAAAGCCTTTAGCGCGATGTTGCTACTTGTGTGACTGATGTGTGGTTAAGATTTTAATTAAGTACACAATTGTCTGGGAATCTTAAATGCTAGAGACACTGGAGGGCGTTTGGGAGGCATCCGTCTGATTCAACGCCTTTCCGCAAACACTCCCCAGAGTCCTAGACAAGGAGAACTACATATGCGTTTACAAGTGTACAACAGCATAATCTTACCGGTACTCACCTACGGGGCAGAAACGTGGAGGCTAACGAAAAGAGTTCAGCTTAGGTTAAGGACAACGCAGCGAGCCATGGAAAGTAAAATGATAGGTGTAACATTAAGAGATCGGAAGCGGGCAGAGTGGGTGAGGGAACAAACACGGGTTAATGACATCCTAGTCGAAACCAAGAGAAAGAAATAGGCTTGGGCAGGGCATGTAATGCGAAGGCAAGATAACCGCTGGTCCTTAAGGGTAACGGAGTGGGTTCCAAGAGAAAGTAAGCGTAGCAGGGGGCGGCAGAAGGTTAGGTGCGCGGATGAGATTAAGAAGTTTGCAGGCAAAGGGTGGATGCAGCTGGCAAAGGATAGGGTTAATTGGAGACATGGGAGAGGCCTTTGCCCTGCAGTGGGTGTAGTAAGGCTGATGATGATGATGATGATGATGATGATGACATATGCGTTGGCAGGACGTAGCGTAGTAGTTAAAGAAAAAAAGACGTAGCGTAGTCGTTAGCACGCTCTGCTGCGGAACGGTTTTTTTTCTAATCTAGTTGCTGGATCTAGTTGCTGGACGCCGGACAGATCCAAGGCCGCGAGTATGAGCGATTAAAGGCTTTCGTCATAAAACGATGCACTGCACTGCCGCGCAGACAAGACGGAGGTGAGCGTACGGCTGGGTGCGGGTCTCAACGCCAGCGACATCACCGAAGGGGCTGACGTGTACATGGAGTGCTCGATACTGGCCGCCTCCAAGGTCACCGAGGTCTCCTGGCGCAGCGGTGGACACCCGGTGAAGGGACTCACGGGTGACTCGGGTGAGGAGTTAGTCACCTCACGCTACCTAGTCATCCGAGGGGTGAACGTCACTCACTCCGGCCGCTACACGTGCCGGGCCACCAGCGCGGACGGAGAGACGACGGAGAGCGCGCCGCTGGAGCTCCGTGTGAGACGTAAGTTCCAATAGAATTCCAAGAAAAAGTGCTTATGTCGTCAGTTCTAATCATACCTGGTGATTCTTTTTGTTCATTACATCTTTATAGAAAATAAATGTTAACATCACTTGGATGCTGCCTTGAATGCGTGTATGTTCGGCTTAACGGACACCAGGTAACTTGATAGCGCTCACGGTTATGCGATATATTATCCGAAATGTCCGAATTACATGTTTTTATATACACTTTACGCTGCTTGTTAATGATCGCCGTTTTGAAGACTCTACTGATTCCAGACTAATCCAGTTTGCATAACTTGCCTGATCGAAAAATTCTTAAGATATCTGTCAATCGATTCCCTTCTCTTTCACACCTCATTCCGGTACAGAACGCTTAGCGAGCGCGGGATCTGGGCACAGACTGTGAAAAATTTAGGGGGGGGGGATGGTGGGCACTTTGTTGAACTGAAGTGCGGTGAGGCGAAAGCTTGTATTTAGCGCGGTATTGCTGCTTATATGTCACTCATGCGTTTAAGTAGCGTAGTCGTTACCACACTCGGCTGCGGAACGTGAGGATGGTGGCTGGTATCCCACTGGGCCCGAGGTTTCTTTTTTTCTTAAGTAGTGACAGCTATGGTGTCACAAATTTCGCGGTTGAGGGACGGACGGACGACTATGAGTCATTAAAGACTTTCGCCTTAAAACGTCGGGAAGTGATTCATGAATGGCTCATGACCTATTTCATTTGAGGTCTCTAAAGATTACCTTAGTTTGGAATCAAAACAGTTTCCAAGATCGCGACTGCAACACGCAGTATCAAGAGAATAGTCGAAATGAATGCACCACGTTCTGTTCCTTACTGTCACCTCGTCATTCTATCTGCAGGCACGGAGTTATCGAAATTTTAAGGGGATTTCGGTTTTACGCCAAATTCATTCATTCTATTCGCGATAGAGTTTTTACAGTCCCCACTACTGGATGCAGTAGTCTATTGGCCATCCGGTAGTGATAAAATGCCTTCAAAACTATTCCGAACTCAAGACCGGAATGCCTTGAAACGCGATGCTCTTAAAAGGCGAGGCTCTTAAAAGGCGATGAAGGCGACGCTCTTGGGCTGAGGGCCTCTCGCAAAAGAATGAATTCGTCATGGATACTTTGTTATTCTGCACCTTTGCTGGATTCCCCACGTGGCTCTCAGTTTCAAAGGGAGGTAATTACCGGCATCACCATACTAAATTGGAGGCCATTTTGAACGAAGTAGCAGTGGAAACAACCAAAAGCCGCCGATGCGATTCTAACTCATGTCCTCGGCATGTCATGCGCAGTGCTCTACAGATTGAGATTCTGCTTCAGTCGTCTCTTTTCGCACTTGGGCAGCCATGCATATTCGTTTACTTACCCTAAACTTATCTTCAACCTGAAGTCATTAGGCCGTTAGTTCCTTCTTTAACCTAGCCCGCCACAAAAGTGCTAGAGGCTCATCCGCACAATGCTGCCTGGAAGTGGTGCTGAAATAGATTGTCACAGAATGCGCAGAGATGCGCTGTGTTTTATCGACCGTATCTTCTTTCAATTGGTGTTATTCTTACTGATTCGTAGACTGTCGATTAACGCAGATGGTTCATCATCATATCTACTCAGCAGTGCAAGCGAAAAATTGGTCTCGCGAAGTGCGGACATAAAAAGTGTCTTACTATACGGTGTGCATTCCTAAGAGCGTATTTCTGTGTTACGAGAAGCACTATTTCCGTATGATTTCCTTGGGTTCATTACGTGGTGACATCATCCAACCCCTGGTGAAACGTTCCCTTTGACGATTCCCACAATGTGTATTCTTTTCTTAGGACTCACATAGGGATCACATAGAGCACACGGAATCGACACGGGCTATACGGATAGCGCTTGCTGATAAGTCCAAATACATACGGACTTCATTGATATGATACACATCATGGGAAAGTCACATTGAAATCGTACAGTAAACCGCTGAAAAACCTGCGCAATTCTATATATTTTCACGTGGTATACGAACGTCGTCTATCCTTTATTCTTGTACCGGATCCGTAGAATAGATATTTGGGCATGCGCTCCTTACGCGATAGGTGTGGTGTTATATTTCCAGGGCCGCTGCGGGCCGAGGAGCTTTCCAATGGGTAGACACTTATTGTTGCCGTAGAAACCAGCTTGTCTTAGGTGCCATTGCTTTGAAAAATGGGTTCTTGACCCCACCTCGAGCACTTAATTAAAGAAAACGTTGGTGCTGGCGCCCTTTGGCCAAGCTGCCCTCACGGCGTTAAAATCAATATTACAGTGTACCAGAAATACCGCGCCCACCCCTTGAAAAAAAAAATATTCCATCGGAGTTCTAAGTACTTGGCTCACATGGTCTGCTCTTCGCAGACGCCCCTCGATGCATCGCAACACGCGACACGGCCTTGGCTGCGACACCAGGTGAACCTTTGAACGTGACCTGTCCCGTGACAGCAGATCCAGATGAGGACCTGCGTTACTTCTGGATCGCCGAAGGCAGCGCTGGCAAGAGGCGTCGCATGCGGCTGGGAGCTGCGCCTGCTGAGCATGCCGACGGAGATGATCTTGGCCACGTGCTGCCGTCAGTAGAGGGTTCGAACCGGCTGGAATTGCTCGTGGACACGTACCTGTTCCACGCGACGCTGTTATGCTGGGCGAGGAACTCAGTGGGCGTGCAGCGGGAACCCTGCCGCTTCCGCTTTCAGCTGAGACGTAAGGATTCCCCACATTTGCTTGATGGGTAGCAGATGAGCATGAAATGCCTATTCTAGTCCTTTTGAGGGAAAGCCAGCGAGCAATTCAAAATGAAATCGATATGAGCAACGGTATACCGGACTACCGCTCGTAGAACTACAACTCGTAGAATAGGTTAGAGAACACACGCTAGTATTTCCGCTGAGGACTAATGAGGAATCGTAATCAGGCAGAGGGTGCAATGTGGATAGTGGATAACAGGTGGCTCTTTAATATAATCTTGTTGATTCAAGAGGTCGCAAACATAGCAGACGACGGACAGCCAGGTGGGCGGAGGAAATTTGGAAAACGGGCAATTACAGATCAGCAGGAGAGGCCTTTCCAATTTGGGGAAGGTATCTGGCGTGATGATTATTACTATTATATGCCATAGACTTCAGCCGCATTGTAGGCGTACTGTCTCAGGGAATCACGGTTCGGGTTCATACTCGCCCAGATGCCATCATCCATATGATAGCCTGCACAGAAAGTAGACCCTCTAAATCTCGGTATCCCCTAACCCGAGATTAGTACCCGGAAATCTGCCGTTCCGCTGCCCAAGTCAAAGGAGCTGCCCTGCAGCGAGCAATTACGTGAGAAAAAAAAACAGAATTCGTGAAGAGATTTTAGTCTCTTTTTTGTATAACGCTGCCTGCTGATATCCTTAGGAGAGCAGAAAGTTGGGCTTGTTGGTTGATATGCATACTGAAGAAGTTTGCGCGGAAAAAACGAGGACAAGCGAAACAAACAAAGACAAGCGCTATTCACAACTGAAGGTTAATTCCAGACATATGCTCGAATAAAAGAAAAGCTAACAAGAACAAAACAATAATGTCATGAACATCAATGGTACTCCGTGAATCCCAATGATTTTGTCAAGAACAGATACTCCCTTTCCATCGCTCGCTCAGCGCATCAGCGGAGGTAGGTGCCTTAGTTAGACTTCCGTCCGCTTCTCTGATAGGGAGGAGGAGGAGGAGGAAAAAAACTTTATTGAAAATGCCGGCAACCGACGGTTTGACGCGTCGTGACGTTGGCCAATCGTCGACCCGGGGTTATGCCCTCCTCTGCACTACCCCCGTTCGGCCCGTTTGTGGTGGGTCGTGAGGCTTGTGCTTTTCGAGCGCACCCCGGGCCTGCTGGACGGCCCATAGTTGAATGTCCTTGTCTGCAGACTGCACTGCACTTTGAAGTTCGGGCGGGTATATCCTAGAGGTAGCCTCGGTCGGGAACCTGGCACAGTCCCACATGATGTGCCATTGGTCCGCCGGACCAGCTGCACAAACATTGCACACATCGCTCGGATAGAGTTCTGGGTGAAGTACGTGTAGCACTGCCGGGGAGAGGAGTGACCCGGTCTGTATCTGTCTTAGGATGACGGCCTCCTCCCGACTGAGTGCCGGGTGGGGAGGCGGCATTGTCCGTCGAGCTAGGCGGTAACACATGGTAACTTCGCCATAACTGGTTACGCGGTCCTTGGTTTCGAACCACCACACGGAACGGTCACTCTCGGGGGCGCGGAGGGTAAGCGCTCGCGCCGCCGAATGGGCCGTCTCGTTGTGGTTCGGCGAGGATGCAAACTCGCCCGTGTGCGCCGGGAACCACTTGATACGGATGGTGCTGCGGCGGTCTTGGGGCTGGAGCTTGCCGATGATGGCGGCCGCCGGCGCGCTCACTCGCCCCTTGGCAAAGTTGCGCACGGCGTTCCTCGAGTCACTGAGCACGGTGTGACACTCGGCCTCGGAGATCGCCAGAGCGATGGCAACCTCCTCGGCGTCTGTGGCGTCCGTGCACCGCACGCTCGCTGCCGTTGTCGTGGTGCCGGTAGCCGCCGCAACGACCACTGCCGCGAAGCCTTCTCGTTTGTATTCCGCTGCGTCCACGTACCGGGCGTGCGGGTCTTGGGCGTGTTTCTCGATGAGGGCCTGGGCCCGTGCCTGCCGCCGTTCTTGGTTGTATTCGGGGTGCACGTTCTTCGGGATGGGGTCCACATGGATGTGAGCCCGCGCCTCCTCGCTGATCTCGCATGGTTGCCGGCTGGGGGTTCGGGGGTTGTAACCCAGGGATGTCAGTATACTGCGCCCCGTCTTGGTGGTAGAGAGGCGCTCCATTTGCGCGGTGAGCTGCGCCTCGGCTATTTCTTCTAGGGTGTTATGGACGCCGAGCTGCAGGAGCCGAGCCGTACTCGTGGTCTCCGTTAAGCCCAGCGCCGTCTTGTAAGCCCGTCTGATCAGCGTGTTGATCTTGTTCCTGTCAGTGACCTGCCAGTTGAGGTAGGCCGCAACGTAGGCAATGTGACTGATCACGAACGACTGGACGAGGCGCACGAGACTGTCTTCACGCATGCCCGCCCGTCGTGTCGAGACTCGGTGTATGAGCCGGATGGCGTCCATTGCCTTGGTGGTAAGTTTGTTGATGGTCTCGTCGTTGCGGCCGCTCTTGTTTAGCAGCAGGCCCAGGACTCTGATCTTGGGAACTTCGGGGATGCGTTGCCCCGATGCGGTCATGATCTTGATGTGATCGCACTCCCGAGGGGGAGCGCGTTTCCGTCCCGGTCGTAATGGTGTGAGGACGAACAGCTCGGATTTGGCGGGCGAGCACACTAGGCCGGTGCCGTCAAGGTGCTGCTCGATGGCGGTAACCGCGGCTTGTAGCTGTTGCTCGATGCTGGCGTCGGTGCCGCCGGCCGCCCACAGGGTAATGTCGTCGGCGTAGATCGTATGCCGGACGCCGGTCCCCGCTACTGCCCTCGCTACCCCGATCATAACGAGGTTGAAGAGCAACGGCGAGATGACCGAACTCTGCGGGGTACCCGTGCTACCGAGCTTGCTTTCGGGGAGTCTGAGGTCTCCGGCGTGCAGTTCCACCGTGCGGTTGGTCAAGAAGTCTCGGATGTAATTGTAGCTCGTTACCCCCATGTTGAGTCGTGATACTTGTGCTAATATGGCTGAGTGTTTGACTTTGTCGAATGCGCTTTGTAGATCGAGCCCCAGAATTACTTTGCTGTCTTGTGTCTTGTTGTCGATGATTTCTTGTTTTAGTTGTAGCATGGCGTCTTGTGTGCTGAGTCTGTGTCGGAAGCCGATCATCGTGTCCGGATAGAGGCCTTCCTTCTCCAGGTATTCCTGCCACCGGTTGGCCACCACGTGCTCCAGCACCTTGCCCACGCAGGATGTAAGCGAGATGGGACGCAGGTTGCCGATGTCCGGTGGTTTGCCCGGTTTCGGGATCAGGATTGTTCTTGCCGTTTTCCACTGTCCGGGGAGCTTTCCCGAACGCCAGCATTCGTTGAAGTAACGGGTTAGTGCCTCGATCGATGCATTGTCGAGGTTTCGTAGCATCTTGTTGGTAACGAGATCGGGGCCGGCTGCTGAGCGGGTGTTGAGCTCGTGCAGCGCTACTCGTACCTCTGACACGGTAATGTCTCGGTCGAGCCACGCGTTGGGCAGCCCCCCGTACGGCGGGTGGATTTCCGTTGGCGTGTCCGGCAGATACTTGGCTTCCAGGCTCTTGATAACGGCGTCTTTTCCTTGTTGTTGTGTGGTGGTGTGCAGGAGGCGGGCGAGGCGGTCGCGCTGGTGTGACTTGGTCTTGGTTTCGTTTAGGAGGTGCCGAAATAGATTCCAGGTGCAACCGCGATGCAGTTGCCTGTCAGCTCGGTTGCAGATTTCGTTCCATTGCTGACGGCACAGGACCTTGCAGTGGTGTTCAATGGATACGTACCAACTTGCCCAAATTTCTGCTTTACTCAGTGTTCAATGGCCCTGTTTAAGTCGGCTACCTTCTTTCTCAATTTGCGATTCCACCGTTGCCGCTTCCAGCGCGCCTGTATCGAACGTTTGGCCTCGAACAGATGGGCCAGGCGGCTATCCATGGCGATGACGTCCTCGTCCGTTTCGATGGTTTTGGTGGCCGAGTGCACAGCATCGCAAAGCTCTTCCGTCCAGGTTTCGATGTCTGTGATGTCTTGTGCTGTGGTGGGACGTCCCTTACGGAAGCCGTCCCAGTCCGTCCACTTGTGCATAATGGTGTTGCCCCGGAATTGGTTCGGTATCGTAATTTCGAGGATGTAGTGGTCGCTGCCCAGGTCGACGCCGGTGTTGTGCCACGTTACTTTGCCCGTGTGGTCGTTCTTGATGAACGTAAGGTCTGGTGTGGTGTCTCGTGCTACGGAGTTGCCGATGCGGGTGGGATGAGCGGGGTCCGTGATCAGGGCACAGTTGTGGTCCAGGATATCTTGTAATAGGTCCCGTCCCTTGGCCGTATCCTTCACGTAACCCCACGCTCGATGGGCGGCGTTGAAGTCCCCTCCGATCAGCAACGTGTTGTCTTTGGCTTGGGTGCTGGCTGTGTGTAGTAGGGTCTTGAATTTCTGTGTTTGGTGCTTGGGGTTACTGTTCAAGATTTGTTCAAGAACAGATACTACCTATCAGAGATAACATCTACAGTAATCTCTGATAGGGAGTATCTGTTCTTGAACAAATCATTGCGATTCACGGGGTAACATGTGATGTTCATGACGTTTTTTTGTTTCGTTCTGGTTGGTTTTCCTTTTATTCGAGCAAATGTCTAGAATAAATCTTCGGTTTGGGGTAGCGCTCGTCTTTGTCAGTCTACGCTTTTCCTCGTTTTTTCTGCGCCAACTTCTTCAGTCTGCTGATATCCAATGTCGAAAGTGAACGCTGCTTTAACAGAGGGCTTCCGTACAAGTGGTGGCGATGTCGGACCTGGGAACGGAGGCGGTCGTATCGAAACCACGGCAATCCACTCTGTAGAGCGCGCCGTCACACGTAGCTATCGGTCGCTACTAGCATTCAGTTTTCTCCCAACCATCCCTCCCTTCGTCTTTCTCTCTACAAAATTGCAGACGAGCGCTTCTCCAGCCTAGACTGCATTGTTGGCAACTACACGGACACGTCTTTCTCCCTGAAGTGCACGTCACGCCGTCGAGGGCACACTGGAAGGGAAGTTCCTGGAGAACCTCTGCCTCGTCTTCATGTGCAACTATATGACGCTACCGCTGGCAATCGCTCTGTGCGAAGCTTCAGGGCCGGAAATGGTGGCGACGGCTTTGAACATCCAGTGTTCCTCACGGGTCTGGAACCGGCCAACGAGTACATGGTGGTTGCTCGGCTTGAACAGGAGATGGCAACATTCGCAACCTACGTCAGGACGTTGGCGCCGGCCCAGGCACTCCGCGAATGCACAGGTACATTTTTAGGCGGACATCGCACTTGGCATTAGAAGGAACAATGGATATTCTCCAATATGCATTTAGCTCAAGCAATATTTAGAGCATAAGCAGCTTTTCTCGAGAGGACGTCATTTCATGTTCTTGATACGTGAGCTTACCGTATTTAATCGACTGTTAGAGCACCTTTTTTTCACTGTCAAAAAGATAAGTGCAAGTATTCGGATGTAACGCGCACCAGATTTTCTTGCATCCCCACGAGAGCGAATGGCACGTGACGAGTTCGCAGTTTCTGCTCACTGGAAGAGCCACGCGGACGGAAGCGAGAGTAACGCGCAGAGGCGGCAATCAGAATTCTTAACGGCGCGCAGTTGGGCTCCGTTTATTGGCTCATGCGCTTCCGATAGCCGCTGTCGCCGAGGGCAGGCGCGAAGCGCTGGATAGGAAAATTAAACTAAACGTGGGTGTGTTCTCGGAGGAAGAGGCCGTGCGTTTTAATGCGTAAGCATTGTATGGTCATGTTTGCGGTTTCGTGTCATCACGAGCTTGTCATCACGATAACTTTCGAACGAATTGGGTTATGAGAAAAGGAATGATTGCATTAGATAGAGCATCCAAAAATATCGCAGTGGAAATCATGAGCTGCATGTGCGGTAATTAGTTAATTATTATAGCCAAAAATTTCCAAAAAGTGGGCGGGATCGGAGCAAAAGAGGCGCCAAATTTGAAAACTCAAAATGGGCAATGATGTAACTTGAGGAATTAAGGCAATTGGGGAAATTGGATGAATGGACGTCAATTCTCCCAATCAGATGATCACGTGACATTGTGGCGTCCATCCCTCCTGGCCAGCCGTGATCGTATAGTGGTTAGTACTTTGCTTTGTGGCCGCAATAACACAGGTTCAAATCCTGGCCAATGCTCACGCATTCCTCCAATGCGGGTGCCGCAGTGATCTCGTAAGTTTTTCGTCACGTGTACCACGGCTCGCACGTAAGGGGTTCGTGGGCAACTCTGCAGCATGCAATTCAGGTTTGAATAAATTAATTTTCATGACTACTTGCCGTGGCTACGGCACCTAAACCGAGCCTCTATTCGTGAAGCTATTCGAATTAGCCAGTGCGGCATGCTTAGCGAGCATCCGACTCCGTAGACTTCCATGGGCGCCGGCTAGGACCGCACCGGCTCTTCGAATTATTGAGACCAACTAATTAACTCGGTTCGAATTAACGAGCTTGTATTTTATCGACTCAGAAGATCCAAGCCGCCATTTTGTAATGCCGATGACAACAGAATACTTTCTTTTCCATACTCGATTCTAATGGGCATGTAATTTTTAAACGAGTTTTATCGGAAAAAATCTGCGCGTTATAATCAAGCAGATACGGTAATCATATATGTCTTTGGTGTGTATATCGTTCTAATGTGTTCTCACAGGACATATGTCACCCACAGGAACGCCTAAGTATCTTCCATAACTTGCACACAGTAAGCTGTGGCCACTACCCTGCACCACGTATTTTTCACTGTCCGAAACTAATGTTTCCTGTACTCTAATATACTCTTATTTGGCTGTTTTGCTCATTCTTGTGTGCGCACATACATATGTCGCCCAGTGGCCGATCAACAATTTTCAAGAGCTACTTTTTGTCAGAAGATGCATCTTCACAGCCGCATTAGCTGCCACACGCTGGGGGTTTATATCAACCCAACAAAAGCCGGGTCGAGTAGGCTGTCAGGCTGAAAACCAGTTGTCGGGCTCATGTATGTGCTAGGGGGTCGAGCATAGTGACCGTTGAGTCGTGCTTGGCCAGCCCGCCTGCAAGGGGTGCGTTGACTGGGCCCGACCCTTTTGGCAGGAGGATGTAGCGGCTACCTCTGCCCGACAGACAAAAGATGAGATTATATAAACGCGCTCGGGTCGGGCTGGCTCAGCCCAACATCTGGCGCGCCCCGACTCGACCCGCAACGTTGGCTGCATGTAAACAATACTACGGTGCACATCATCGCATCTATCGTAATGTTCAGGCATCCTCTCTCTTCATGGTGGCTTCTCCGTTATCTAGCTTTACTTCTGAAGGCCTCGCTTGGAACCTTATTTTAAGACGGGTTGTAAGCATCAGTAGAGCTCCTTTCATTTCTCAAAAGGTTTTGCTTGTTCAGTCTTCTATTGCACATTACAGCCAATCGCACCTCTCGCTCTTGGCTTCGAACTTCATTGCAGATAAAGGAGCCCCTGACAACACCAAGCTACCTGTGGTGAACATGGTGGTCGTCCTCATCTGTGTTGCATCAGTCGCCACGTTAGGCTTAGCGGCCGTCGGCTCAGCGTTATGGTTCAAGCGCCACCGTAAAAAATCGCGGCAACGCAGTGCCCCGGCGGCTTGCAAGCACGCCGAACACAAGTCATACCATGCTTCGTACACTCCGTGGAGCTGATACTTCGGCCACAGCAGTGCGCGCAGTTATCAAGCGCATTCCTGCCTCTCTCTGCGTGAACTGTGGCCACCTGGTTCCCGTGCTCATACCATGCTACCTTGTGCCTCACCTGCCCATAGCGAGGACACTGTGCTTTTTTCTTGTTGGTTGTGTTAATGTGCCTGCATTGTTCATAAGTGCTTGAAATGTATCTCAAGCCTATGTTTCTGTAATGGCAGTTTGTATGAATCCAGCCATGGAAAACGAAACAAACGCATACCATGATACTTTTGATGTACAACAAACGCAGGACACTGTAGTAACATATTCCAAAATAATGCCCTCCTCTATAGGGGGGAGCTTTTCCTTTTTCTAGCGTACACCATGGGGGGATTAAAAAGTACCAGCATTCCTTTGCTGCGTGTTATTCCTTTGTTATAAGTTCGTATTCGTTGTCCTTTCTTTCTCTCGTTAGCGCATACATTGTTCAATGCTATCCTCTCTGCTATACACTGCAATAGTTATTCAGAGGAATCCAGCTAGTTGAGCGTGCGTTTGCTTGGCTCAAACTCGGGAGGCACCCGAAAGCAAGAAAAGAACAGCTAAGTTACTTATAAGGAAAACAAAAGCGCTGAAGTGCCCCACTCTGTGTTCAACTTCAGCTGATCCATCAAGAAAGATACTATGCCCTGAGGCAATAAATCTTGACAAAAAAAAGAGAGCAATACAAGGAAGAGAGCAAAAGGCACCGGAGTGGCTGTACTGTACAACTACTTCACTGTTTTTGATTAACAGCTCGGAATATTTAGTTTATAGGTTTCTTTGTTCCTTGTTTTCCTTAGTTTGTTCTTCACCTTTCATTTATGAATAACTGAATTGTGGCAAAGGCTATTTTCATGTCCACTCAGTGCGCCAGCGCCCTCAACGATATAGTTGCTGGCTACCTCCCAAAACAAGAAAAAGTACAGATTAAAGATTCATCACTGTTAACGTCTCCTTGCGTTATATTGAGGCTAACTGCTAGTATTACTTGAAAAGGGAAATAGCAGCAAAATTTTTTATTATTTTTCAGTGGGTGTTAAATCTTTTGCGCCAACCCTATTACAGCGCAAGCGAAGAAGAAAACTGCTGGCAGAGACGCGCGCATGGAGGTTCTGGACGCTGTCGTTGCGTAGGATGCACGCATTTAAGCCCGCTTTTCTACAAACCGTCCATATACGGATTTTTTTTTTCAGATAATAACGGTAGGAGACCGTGGGCGCGAACTAACAGAAAAAAAACAAAAAAATTATCAATAAAAATTTTGGTAAATTTCACTCTCGGTAGACACCTAGACTCTTCCAAGACGGAAGGAATGAAGGGAGCGAAAAGACGGCAGAGGCACTTGCGACTGCTGACGTGTGAGAAAGCGTAGCCTACCTACTCAATTCGTGAACGCAGTCGCCGCGTGCTGCGGCGCGATGTAAGTCGACGCGATTCTACCTCTGCATGGCTCTACGTAGCCGCCGCAGCTACGCAACCGCACCCCTCCTGATCTGCACGCTAACTTTGTGAAGGCAGTCGCCGCCATACCGCGTCCCCCTTCCCCACCAGCTGCCGCATCAGGTGGCATTCGTGTGCGCCGACCGTCTGCATGACGTCATTCTCAACGTTACATTCATAGATCCCTGGGACTCTTGATTCCACTCTGGAGGCAATGGTGCAGCGGTTAAACGGTGCCGCTGCCTTGCAATGGCAGGGGCTGCCACCGCGGTGAGGTTTGTGCGACCCAGGTAGCTCTTCCCGAGCAAGCTCGCGCGACCAATTGCCAGATTGCACGAGGACGCCATCTTTTATGGATACCATCGAGCGTTATTACGCACATATATACATAAAGGATTTGTCGCTCAGTGAGGCAAGCAAGACTTACGCTTTAGGATACAGTAAGGATGGACTACAGCTGCTTACACAGCTCCTCATTCGCGCTCATTGCGAAGAGTCCCTGTGTTATGTGTACTGCTAAGCAGGCAAATTATAGTTAAACCTGCTTAGGCACCAACAAATCCAAAGAGTATTCTCTACAATCCTTTTGTTTCTATTGATTACACTTGTTTATGAAATACGGCTCGACTAATTTCCACTTTATTAATGTTTCATAAAACCTTGCTTCCGAATTTGGTACTTAAGTGTCAGAACTAGCCGCAGGTATTCCAGAAGTGCTTGCTGTGGTGTCTTCCGCTCTGATGTATACAATAAATAAAATATGAAAAACACTACATCATTCGAGACAGCAGTGCATATCATCGTGCAATAATATGTCTCTGTAAAATGACCGTGCACTTATTGCGGGCGAATGGTGTGGTCCGAACGGTATTTGTCTATGCCACGGTGGTCGCCCCTCTTCTCAGCTCTGGAAGGGGGCTGCAAGAGGTCCTGGAATTTGTAGGGGTTCTTACTAGGCCGTTGAGTCTCCTTTGAGGTCTCGGCCGTGAACTTCGAGCTCCTGGTATCGCACACCACGAGCAGCCGTTCTCACGGCGGCGCAGCGGAAATGCGAAATAAGAACACAACACGGAACAGGACGCTTTGCCCGGGGCCAAACGTTTATTGGGATCTCCCAAAATCGCTGGCTGCTGGATGCTTTATCTGCGATCCTTGCCGTCTGGCTTCATTGGTAATGCGGCTGACGGGGCAACATGGCGAAAACAAAGAGGGAAGAAGGGAGGAAATTACCTGACATCTTCTCGCTGTCGCGACTCGCTGTCGTCTCCCTCGGCCACGGCCGGTACCCGCCTATCTCGGCGCACTTGCCCGTTGTCACATTCGGCCAATCAGCGACCGATTTGAGGAAGGAGGCGGCGCAGCGCTCTCGAGCTGATCTTCTGGCTACTCGCCCGTGGGGAAGGAGGAAAGCGTCCGCTTTCCTGCGTCTCCACGGCGCGCCTCCCCGGTCAGGGAAGGATACGGCGCTGCGAAGCTCCCACAAATTTGATTCTTAGTTCCCTAGCTGGAATATGAAAAAATCTCGCAAATTCTTGTATTCCATTCTCAGAGAGAGAGAGAGAGAGAAAGAAAAACGGAAAGGCAGTGAGGCTAACTTGGCAGCGCCCGGTATGCTACCCTACACGTGGGAAGAGGAACGGAGGGAGAGATAGAAAGGGGAGAGAACAAAGGGAGGTGATCACTTTTTCACATGTCCGTTGGCTAGTACTTTCAGGGTGCACAGGGCACACACTCATAGTTCAAAATCTTACACTCAGTCCTGAGTCCTTCAAGAACTTAAAAAAGTGCCTTCAAAGCTGTCCTCTGCGATGAAGGCTTACTCCAAGGACCCAGAATCTTGCCTTCAGTAAGGGGCCGGCGATCTAAACGGCGGAGTGTTGCAGCCAGGAGTGCACGCTCACGCGGAAACCGAGGGCATTTACAAAGAAGGTGTTCTATAGTTTCGTCGCACCCACAGATCTCACATGCAGGAGAGTCTGTAATTGCGATTAAGTGGGATAAGGCATTTGTGAACGCCACTCCCAGCCACAGGCGACACAACAGCGTAGCATCGCAGCGGGAGAGGCCGGACTGAAGACTGAGTTGAAGTAAGGGGTCTAGGCGGTGCAGACAGCATGTGGAGTTGCCAGGAGAAGACCATGATGCTAAAATCTCTATTCGGCTAAGCATTCGCAGATGTCTTGCTGCGTCGGCTCTTGTTAACGGTATATGAACAATATTGGCACTGCCGTGAGCCGCTCAAACTGTAGCGTCAGCTGCGTTGTTTCCGACAATGCCAGAGTGTCCCGGTATCCACTAGAAGACAGTATCATTACCCTCTTCCTGCGACTGGTGTTGGAGATGTCTTAATTCAGCTAGGAGTTGATCGCGATCGCCATGGCGTAAAGCAGAATTACGACATTGTAGGGCTGCTTTTCAGTCGCAGAACGCACCACATTTGTGGTGTATTTGCGCAACAATTTACTGCACAGCAGCACGAAGAGCGGCCAATTCTGACCCGGTGGAGGTTTTCCGATGCGAAGTTTTCCGGATAATACTGGTCTGTCTCGCAGGAATGACCACGGCGTAGGTTGAACTTGTACCTAAGGCTGTACCACCTGTATGCACATTAGTGCGGTCAATATATGCGGCGCGGAGTAGGTAGAGCGTCCACTGCTTAATGGCCGGTGTCGATAAGTTCGATTTTTTCGTTATGCCCGGAATTGTAAGGCGCACGCATGGCTCCCGCAGACACCACAGCGCAGAGGAAGGCCGTGCTGCCGGGGTGAACTGTGATGGGACGGACAACTGGTGGGCTGCTATAACCTTTGAAAACGCTGCGTGTGGTCTTTGATCCGCCACTGACATAAGGTGGTGCTGGGGAATCCGTTTTAGATGCCGTATGTGGATCCGCAGTGTGTCAAGGGTTATATACGTCGACAGTGGGTAGTCCTGGGCAATTGGAATGGTATCAATTAACTGTTGATGCGCTGCGAGGGAGACCCAGGCATGTGCGAAGTGCCTGACCTTGTATAGTTTGGAGGGCACTCAAATTCGTCATAAATGTGCTTGAAAGCACTGGTGGTGCACCATACCGCAAAAATCCCCAAAAGAGTGCTCTGTAGAGTTTCAGCATTGATAGAATCGACAATCCCCATATTTTCCGCCAAGAAATCTGAGCAGGTGTGTGATAGAGATTAGCTTTTTCTTTACAATGCTGCAATGCGGGCTCCATGATAAAACCAGATCTACAACAATTCCTAAAAACGATGAGATGCACGATTGGCAATGACATGGCCGTTAATAGTTGGCGGATAACGAGTCATACATTTGCGCTTAAATGCCACCATAGCGCACTTCTCGGCTCACACGCTCAGACCTTGCTTCCGGAGATAGGAGGAAGCTATAGGTTGCTGCCCTCTGAAGTCTTGCACCTGGAGACGCGTCACAGAGGAGGCCCAGATGCAGATGTCATCGGCATACATAAAGATATGGACGGTATTAGGTAGGTACTTTCGGAGTCTTATATGTGTTAGATTAAACAAACTAGGGCAGAGCACTACGCCCTGGGGCACGTCCCGGTAGGTGTAATGCACGGGTGTGGAGCCATCTTCACACATAATAAAAAATGTCCTTTTGGTCAGATAGCTTTAGACCAACCTATACACCCGTCCACCGATTCCAATAGCCTCTAGCGCATCAAGGATTGCCTCATGTTTCACGTTATCGTATGCACCTTTAATATCAAGAAAAAGTGCCGCGAACATGCGCTTCTGGCGTTTCTGTTGCAGTACTGTGGACACAAGATCAATGACGTTGTCCATGGAGGAGTGACCCCGCTGGAAACCCGCCATGGCATTAGTATACACGTTCTTGTGCTCAAGGTACCACTCAAGATGCGCCAGAAGCATTCTTCTCATGACTTTTCCCACGCAACTGGTCAAAGCCATTGGCCTGTATGATGACAGGTTGAGCGGGGAATTTCCTGGTTTTAGTAATGGTATCATGCGACTGGATTTCAACTGGAGAGGAACAACTCCGTCTTGCTACGAGTGGTTCTGAAGGCTGAGTAGCTCTCTACGCGCGTCGTGGCCAAGGTGGCACAGCGCAGCATATGTAATGCCATCTGGACCTGGAGCAGACGAACGCTTACTTTCTGCAAGGGCAGCACCAAGTTCCTCACGAGTAAAGACAACATACATCGCTGAACCCCGTGATCCAAGAGGAACACGCTGGGAACCCGAGGTAGTCACTGCACCCGCGATTGTCCTGCAGAAGTCAGATTCAACTTCAGTCTGCTGACGGTTTTGATGTAGAGCCAATGCATTGAAAGGCTGTCTTTGCTGTGGAAGCGTTCGAAGCCCCCGCACTGTCCGCCAAATTTATTTATTTATTTATTTATTTATTTATTTATTTATTTATTTATTTATTTATTTATTTATACATACTGCAGCGCAATTATATGCGCTATGGCAGGAGTGGGAAACACAAAAATGCAAGGAAACAAAATGCAGCAAAATGTACAAAGTGAGCACTACAAAAAGTTAAAATCACAAATGAAATATCAAACAAGAAAGGAACTGTTAACGACAGGGTAAGAATACACAGCTATTATGCGTCTTCAATGGCAGTAACAAAGTTTTGAAATGCACAAGAACGAATGGACCCGGGTAGAGAATTCCAGGCTTCTATTGAACGGGGAAAAAACTGAATTTGAACAAATTAGCATGCGCAAAATACGGTAACAAATTAAGCTCGTGATGACTTCTTGTAGATGATAATGGTGCAAAGTTAATGTAGGGGTTAGCTGACAGCCTTACTGAGGAATTGACGACACAATGTAAGAATTTTAATGATTCAGTGTGGCGACGGACAGACAGCGTGGTTAAATTCAATGAGAGAAGTGTAGAAGAAGGTGAGAAATCGCGATCATAACGATGACATATAAAACGCACAGCTTTCTTCTGGACTGCTTCTAACATGTTAATTTCGAATTGCTTGTACGGGTTCCACACTACAGCTGCGTAATCAAGAACAGGGCGGATTAGAGATTTATACAACAGTAGCTTTGTGTCTTTTGGTGAATTGGTTAGCGTGCGTCGCAGATAACCTAGTTTTTTTAGTGCTTTATTACATACGTAATCAATGTGTTTAGGCCAAGACATGTTATGCGTGAATATGACACCAAGATATTTGTACTGCGAGACCCTATCCACCACACGGCCATTGAAAGAGTAACTAAAATGGGAAACGGAAGATTTGTTACAAAAGGACATGAGGACGGTTTTGTCGAAATTAATTCTCATTTGCCAGGTACTACACCAACTACAAAACATAGCAAATGACTCTTGGAGGTGACGATGATCATTAGGGCCATTAATTACTTCGTATAAAACGCAGTCATCAGCATAAAGACGAATGTTAGAAGAAATGTTATGTGGCAAGTCATTTATATATATTAAAAAGAGTAGTGGTCCAAGGACGGAGCCTTGAGGCACACCTGACGTTACATCAACAGCAGTAGAATGAGAAGAATTATAGGATACGAACTGGGAACGAGATGAGAGAAAGCTAGAAATCCAATCAACCAAGTGAGGATTGTTTAGTATAGCATTTAGTTTAGCAAGAAGCTTGGAATGTAGAGCAGTATCGAATGCTTTCGAGAAGTCTATAAAAATGGCATCAACTTGGTTACCGACATCGAGGTTATGTAATATATCATGAGCAAATTCTGTTAATTGTGTTACCGTACTAAAACCGCGCCTAAACCCATGCTGAAAGTTAGATAGCAAATTATTGGATTCAAGAAAAAGCATGATGTGTTTATAAATGATGTGTTCCAACATTTTGCATGACTGTGATGTCAATGAAATCGGTCTATAGTTCGACAAGCACTGTCTATCACCAGATTTGAAAAGAGGGAGCACTTTGGCTAATTTCCAAGAAGAAGGAACTGTAGCGGATGATAAGGACTTGTTGAATATGATGGTCAGATATTTCGAAGACCACATGGAGTAACGAACCAGGAACGCATTATGTATTCCATCTGGGCCGGTACATTTCTTAACGTCGAGGTTTAATACAAGATTTAGGATGCCATCAGTGTTTATGACAGCATCACTGATTGCTGGAGAAGAAATTATATTAGTGAGTGGAGGAATGACGTTGTTATCCGGAACGAACACCAAGTGAAAATATTTGTTGAAAGCATCAGATATTACAGCAGGCTCACTGATGACGTCATTATCTAATCTGAACGAAGTGGATGAAGTGTCACGAGGTGCATGAGGGGCATAGGCTTTCGATATTCCAGAGATTGACAGGAGGATTTCCAGCGCTGTTCCGCCAGCGTGTCCATTCGTCGCTTAATTTAACTCTGCAAACGACGCGCCTCTCTGAGGTCCCTTACGCATTTGGTCCGTCTAACGTCTTTCTGCACGCCGACGAATAGCACGTAGGTGGTCTAATTCGATATCAAATTCAATGCGCATTCTAGTTCACGCGAGGAAGCCTCTAGCAGCTTTCATTGCTGTTGCTATAATGTCCTCCAAACTGAAATTGAGGGCTTTGCACGCCTCTTCCATTCGAGTTTTTAATGCCTCCTAATCGATGTGCGCGTGTCTAGCTGAGCCGGACGCCCCAAGACCTTGAATCTTGAGGTAGGTGGGTATGTGTTCACTCCCGTGGTCTCCAATTCTAAATACCACTGGACTCGCCGGCGCAGAGACAGCGAAACCAGCGTCATGTCTAGGCAACTGCTGTATGAACTTCCTCGCAGGTATGTCGGGCTGCCGTCATTAATTACGTAAAGTTCATTTTCTGAAGCAAATAAGGAGAGATTCCTCCCTCTGGCGTTGACTATAGGACTTCGTCACAGTTGGTGGCGGGCGTTGAAATCTCCGCTAATAATCCAAGGAGCCCGGGTTGCCTCCATAATTGTGTTCAACCTCTCGCAGTCCAATTGACAGGAGGGGGAGGCACACGGCGCAATCAGTGTGAACTCTATTGATCCTTTTTTGACAATGAAACACACGTACTGATTGTCATTGTGGGTGTTGAACTGGGCAGCAAACGTACGTTATATCGGTGCAAATGTAGACCAGAACTTTGATGCACTCCCGGCATGTCGGAGCAAAGAAGAGCTCGTACCCGGAAAGCCTGATTGCTTGGGATAAGTTAGGTTCACAGATGACTAATATCGGGAAGTGGTTGTTGAAAACATATTGCCGAAAACTTGAGATTCGTGACTTTAGGCCTCTTGCGTTCCACTGGAAGACCGCAGCGCCCCTGACTTCCTCACGAAACGTGAGAACCTGGCCAGCCATTCTGTTTTAAAGATCTTGTAGTGCTGAAACCAGAGAGTCCAGCACCATTAAGCCGCTTCGGGCGGTTGACGATTGCAGGGCCCGTATCAGAGGGCGAATGGCTTTGACCACCGTCCTGAGGATCACGAGGGCTTGGCGATCTTGCTTTGTGAGCCCTTCTCTAACGACAGGTGAGCTCGGCGATGGGAGCTTGTGCTGAAGAGGATCAGCAGGACGTAACGGTGGAAGCGCTGGCCACGCATCCGCAAACGAATAGGTTGATTATTCTTGGCGATATTTCGCTGACTGGACACACTAGATGTGGCGGCACGGGAGGAGGTCGAGAAGGAGGTGCCGTGGGCGCGTCGCTGTGGTTGCTTTTTTACAATAGACTTTCTTGAGTTCTTCTTGCGGCGAGAACGCCTTTCCTTAACAGCCGCGGCAGCTTCACGGTGCGTAGAATTGTCCCGAACCATTTGGTTTATAACGGCACGTTCGTTTTATATGCGCGGACAATTCTTAAATCAGGTGCCATGAGGCCCGTTGCAGTTGGAACTCTTAAGCACCTGTGCATTACAGGACTCAGCGCTGTGAGCTCCTGCACAACGAGAGCTCACTCTCGTGTTGTCGCAGACTCCGCTCACATGACCCAGTTTCAAACAAATGTGGCATTGCAGGGGTTTTGGAATGAGTGGCCGCACGGCATGACGGAAATGGCCCACCTTCACGTGTGATGTGTTGCAAATGGGTTGCAAGCCCCAAGGGTAGCGTTGGCCTGGCGGCCTGGGGCAAAGCTGGAAACATCCGAAGGTCCCGGCAAAGGATGAGTCGACTGGCAACAGAACAACTTGTTTATTCTGGCATCTCAAAAGAGCAGCCGGTCAGGGCGACCACGTTACTCGCAGGAAGAAATCGGAGTCTCTCCTTGGCGTCCGGGGCAGCTCTCTTTATATACCCTCGGAGTCGAGGGCAAGAAGGAGCGGCTTGGGATGAGTCGCACAAGACGGCGACGCATGAACATGTTCAGGCGTGACGGGCGCGTCCGCCAGGCCGGCGCCGGTCAGACCTCCTCGCCTCCCAGTTGGGGAGCTCCTCTCCCCGGCTGCCGCGCTTTGACAAGCGTGGGCAAAACATGCACACACACACACACGCACGCACGACGACACGTGGCACGGAAACCTGTCTGGACGCGCTTGGCGGGAGGCGTTGCGGCCGCGATGAACGAAGCCGCGGCGTCCATTGCATCCGCGCCGGCTATACCGCGCGTCGAAGGCGAGACGTAACAGACCGCCCCGCCGGGAGAAGGAGATCCCGATGGTCAGGGGACTGCATCCGCTGTCCAGAGGGATGTCGCTCGATGATGCTCGTAATCGAAACCGATCGTCCCTCGACGTTGCTTGAGCGCAGCGCACAGAGAAGGCCTCGTTCTCGGGTTCAGGATCACATAGGACACTGCAAAGTCACTTCGGGAGAGTTGCCATTTTTGTGCTCGTTCCCAGCAAGCGTTAGAACTACGCCGAAACGCAACCGCTCAGTCAGCAAGCACGAGACAACCCTCACTAAGCTCTGCCAGGCTCTTTCCCCTTTTATACTACTGCCTAGTTCCTTACAGTAGTCAAGCAGCACTCAGAACGCGTCCACAAATTGGAAAATTGCACTAGAAAGCACATAATCACTTTGAAACACTAAACAAAAGCAATATGTTAAAAATCCTGCCTCAGGAAGAAAACATCAGTAACCAACAACTTTGAGGCGGATTCCCACGTTAGGGGCTTCGACTTAAGCCATCGGCGTTACCGTTGAGACTCCCCTTTTTGTAACGCACCTCAAAGGAATATTGTTGCAAAGCGAGGCTCCAGCGCAGGAGGCAGCCATTTTTGGGAGATATGGTCTGCAGCCATTGGAGAGGGCAGTGATCCGTCTCAATGATAAACCTCGAGCCGGCTAGGTAGCATGACAATTTCTGAACGGCCCACACGAGACACGCACACTCTTTCTCGGTGGCGCTGTACGCCTGCTCACGACAGGTCAGCTTACGACTACCATACAGGACGGGGTGTTCCACTTCTCCATTGTCCCTTTGGCACAGTACAACGCCCATGCCTCGCTCACTAGCATCGCACTGAACAACGAACCCTTTGGTATAGTCTGGCGATCGTAGCACAGGCTGGCGTGTTAGGGCGCTCTTTAGGGCGCTAAAAGCTCTCTCCTTTGTCTCGCTCCAGACGACTGTTTGGGGCTCTGTTTTTCTTAGAGCATCCGTCAGGGGAGCCGCGATATCGGAGTACCTGGGGATGTACCTCTGATAGTAGCCGGCGACACCCAAGAACGACCGAATATCGGTCTTCGTGCGCGGTTGCGGGAAGTCTCGCACAGCGGCCACCTTTATTTCAGAGGGGCGGCGACGACCCTGTCCAATCACGTGACCGAGGTAGACAACCTCGGCCTGTGCTAATTGGCACTTGGGAGCCTTGACTGTCAAGCCCGCTTCGCGCAGGCGGGTTAGCACTGCCCGCAAGTGTGCCATATGCTCAGACCAGGATGCGGAGAATATCGCTACGTCGTCTAAATACGGTAAAGCAAATTCTTCCTGTCCCCGCAACACTTTGTCCATGAGGCTTGAAAAGCAGTATGGCGCGTTCTTCAAACCAAAACTCAAAACTTTAGGACGGAATGTTCCCATTGGTGAAATGAACGCCGCATACCTACTAGCCTCTTCTGTAAGTGGAACCTGCCAATAACCCCTGACAAGATCTAGGGTGGAAATAAACTGAGCGCTACTAACTTTCTCAAGGCGCTCCTCGATGTTAGGGATCGGATAAATTTGATCCTTAGTGATAGAATTAAGCCTGCGGTAGTCGACGCAAGGACGAGGTTCCTTGCCCGGTACCTCAACTAAAATCAAAGGGGAGGTATAATCACTCTCACCCGCCTCAATAACACCGAGCTGTAGCATTTTCTTTACCTCAGCCTCCATAATATCGCGCTGGCGGGGTGACACCCGGTACGCCTTGGATCGTACTGGCTCTGGGGAGGTAAGTTCTATATCATGAGTAAGGACAGAAGTCCTACCAGGCCTCTCAGAGAACTGACCTTGAAACTCTTGTAAGAGTTGGTGTAGTTCGGTTTTCTGCTCAGGCGACAGCGGTGCTTTAATGATTAAGTCACTAATGACCTGATCAGTGTCTTCCCTGTTCGTCACTGAGCTTAGTCCCGGAAGCTCGACCGGAAGCTCTTCGGGAACGTTTACCATCATACACACCACTGCTTCCCGTTGTCTATAGGGTTTGAGCAGATTACAGTGGTAAACTTGCTGTGCTTTCCGCTTTCCTGGCAGACTCACCACGTAGTTAACATCAGACAGTTTTTGAACAATCCGTGCTGGGCCCTCCCACTGCACGTCGAGTTTGTTTTTTAGCGATGTGCGCAATACCATTACCTCATCGCCCTCCTCAAAACGACGGGCCCTGGCTGTCCGATCATAATAAACCTTGGCCCTCAGCTGGGCCTTTGCCATTGCTTCACCTGACAACTCCTGTGCCCTTCTTAAGCGTTCGAGGAGACTAAGAACGTACTCGACCACGACTGGGTCGTCGCCCCTGCCTTCCCACGAGTCTCGAAGCATGCGAAGCGGAGACCGCAGCGAGCGACCGTACACCAGCTCAGCTGGCGAAAACCCCGTAGCCGCATGCGGCGCGGTCCTTAATGCAAACATAACCCCAGGCAGACACAGCTCCCAATCACTTTGTTGCTCAAAACACAATGCTCTCAACACGCGCTTCATGACGGAGTGGAGCTTCTCAACGGAATTCGACTGTGGGTGGTACACTGAGCTGTGTAACAGCTTTACCCCACACCTTTCGAGAAAGGCTGTCGTCAAAGCGCTGGTAAACACTGTGCCCTGATCTGACTGGATTTCCGCAGGAAAACCAACTCGCGCAAATATGGACAGTAGTGCATTGACTATCTCAACTGAGCTGAGTTCTTTAAGCGGCACTGCTTCAGGGAACTTTGTCGCTGGGCAGATCACAGTCAAAATGTGTCTGTACCCCGTGGCTGTTACCGGCAGAGGTCCCACTGTATCAATAACGAGCCGTCTAAAAGGCTCCGTAATGATAGGTACCAACTTCAACGGCGCCCTCGATTTGTCCCCTGGTTTGCCAACCCGCTGACAGGTGTCACATGTCCTCACAAAGTGTTCTACGTCACGAAAACACCCTGGCCAATAGTACTCTTGCAAGAGACGGTCCTTAGTCTTCTTAACTCCTAGGTGTCCGGACCACGAACCGCCATGCGACAAGCGCAACAGATCCTGACGGTAGCACTGAGGCACGATCAGCTGATCGAACTCGACTCCCCTGCGGTCTAGATACTTCCGGTACAAGACCCCACCTCTTTCCACAAAACGAACATTTTTCTTGGCGATACCTTCCTTGACATTGCAGCGCATGTTTTCTAGGCTGCCATCCTTTTTTTGCTCGGCTATCAAAGCCGACCGGCTGACTTTTAGCAACCTATTAAGTCCATCGGACGTAGGCGCGATGAGCAAATCTGCAGATAGCTCTTCTAACTTTCCCGTGTCGGGCGTTTCCTCTTCAGTACTTGGTGCCTTCAGCGCTACAGGCTCAATTTTATTCAGTTCGGACGTGCTCTGAGTATCAGCTTGCTGCGCCTCCGACCCTTTCTCATTGTTCGACAACGTCGGCCCCGCAACTACCGCCTTTGCAGCGAGCTCCCGAACTCTCGATCTGGTTAAGGCCTGAACGCTAGCCTCACCAAACAAAAGCCCCTTCTCGCGCAGGAGGTGATCGGACCTGTTCGAAAATAGGTACGGGTACTGGGGGGGCAGCATAGATGACACTGCGGCCTCCGTCTCAATTGCTCCTAAAGGTCCTTCAATAAGCACTTTTGCTATGGGCAGACACACGCTGTGAGCTTCCACGGCTTGCTTGATCCATGCGCACTCGCCCGTGAACATATCGGGTTCTACGTAAGAGGGGTGAACTACATCCATTGTAGCTGCGGAATCACGAAGCACTCGGCACTCTTTCCCGTTCACGAGGAAGTCTCGCATGTAGGGCTCGAGAAGCTTCATGTTCTCGTCAGTGCTGCATAATGACAAAAACACGACTTTTGTTTTTGTTTCTGGACACTGCGCCGAAAAGTGACCCGGCTTCTGACACGTATAACACAGGCGCGTTTGCCTCGCCTCGAACCGCTTTCTGCGTTCGGCTTCGGCTGCCGCCGTCTCCTTACGTTCCGTCGGACTGCTTTCACTCGCATCCGCACTACGCGTGTCCCCCCTTGCTCTCATGGGTGTGAACTTCGGCCTCTCAGACTTGGAGCCAAATTCACCCTTTTGACCGTCCTTAGCTCCGCGAGCCCGACGCGTCACAAACTCTTCGGCTAGCTCGGCGGCTTTAGCCACTGTACTAACGTCTGGCCTATCCAAGACCCAGTACCGCACGTTCTCAGGTAACCGACTATAAAACTGTTCCAGCCCGAAACACTGCAGAATTTTCTCGTGGTCACCAAACGCTTTCTCTTCTTTGAGCCACTCCTGCATGTTTGACATAAGCCTGCAGGCAAACTCTGTATATGACTCATTTCTGCCTTTTTCATTTTCCCGAAACTTCCGACGGAACGCCTCCGCTGACAGCCTGTACTTTTTTAGCAGACTTGATTTCACTTGGTCTAAATCCTCTGCCTCCTCTCTCTTCAAGCGAGCGACTACGTCGGCCGCCTCGGCGGGTAACAAAGTGAGCAAGCGCTGTGGCCACGTTTCCCGAGAGAACCCCTGCTTCTCGCACGTTCGCTCAAAGTTAACCAGGAACAAACCAATGTCCTCTCCAAGCTTAAACGGCCGCATCAGGTCAGTCATTTTGAACGATACCCGTTCTCCTGCACCGTGTGCCTGACTTCCATTACGAGCGCGTTCCATCTCTACCTCGAGACGCTTCATTTCCAAAGCGCGCTCTTCTTTCTCTTTATCTTTTTGATCTTTACGTTCGCGCTCGTCTTTCTCTTTTTGCTCTTTACGCTCGCGCTCCTCTTTTTGCTCCCTCTCCTCAATGGTCTCAAGGCATTCCGACAGCTCGTCATCCTCAGCCTCCAACTCAAGAATAGCCCTCAGCAGTTCTGGTTTTCTGAGTTTGTCTGAGACATCCAGACCCAACTCTCTTGCAAGCTCCAGCAATTTCGGTTTTCGCAACGACTTCAAATCCATGGCTGCTCCGAATGCTGCTTTCTCTACTGCCTACTATTGTCTTGCCGCAAACTAACCCGGCAGCAACGACAACACAATTACCAGCTCTGTTTCTGACACTAACAAAAGCCTGGCAAAACTCAGAAGAAGAAAGTCCCGCACTCACCAAACCTCGCAGCCAAGAATTCAGCGCAGTCGTTCCGCTGCAGGCAACCAGTCATCACACAGGGCTCGTTGCACTGCTCCCGGATGGTCGTTGTGCTGCTCAGCATACAGTTGAACGCATATCTTCGCTGCTGGCCTCCGTTGTCGGGATCTCACCGCTGGCAACCAGTTGTTGCAAATGGGTTGCAAGCCCCAAGGGTAGCGTTGGCCTGGCGGCCTGGGGCAAAGCTGGAAACATCCGAAGGTCCCGGCAAAGGATGAGTCGACTGGCAACAGAACAACTTGTTTATTCTGGCATCTCAAAAGAGCAGCCGGTCAGGGCGACCACGTTACTCGCAGGAAGAAATCGGAGTCTCTCCTTGGCGTCCGGGGCAGCTCTCTTTATATACCCTCGGAGTCGAGAACAAGAAGGAGCGGCTTGGGATGAGTCGCACAAGACGGCGACGCATGAACATGTTCAGGCGTGACGGGCGCGTCCGCCAGGCCGGCGCCGGTCAGACCTCCTCGCCTCCCAGTTGGGGAGCTCCTCTCCCCGGCTGCCGCGCTTTGACAAGCGTGGGCAAAACATGCACACACACACACACGCACGCACGACGACACGTGGCACGGAAACCTGTCTGGACGCGCTTGGCGGGAGGCGTTGCGGCCGCGATGAACGAAGCCGCGGCGTCCGTTGCATCCGCGCCGGCTATACCGCGCGTCGAAGGCGAGACGTAACAGATGGAAGTCTGTCGCCTTGGAACCAATTCTTCAAACAACGGGAATTGCCCAGACGTGATACCCGTAGATTTACGGTGCCTTGATTTGCCAGCCTCACGAGCATGGGCAAATCACCTCGCGTGATAGTCTCGCCGACATCATCGATTACGCCGGAAGAGGACTCATCCCCGCCGAGCGGGATAACAGTACGTACTGATAAGCCGCCGAGTTCAGTTATGGCCCACAGTCGTTCCAGCGCAGCCGCATGGTGGACATCAACGGCTACAATGTTCTTCCGCGCATTCACTCAAGCGTCTTTGATTTCGTTAAGCACGAGGGCCTCGAGTTTTACAGAGACGACTTGCCTGTTAAGCCGCCTCAAGTTGTCTGTTGGCTGCACAGGAAGGACGAGGATGGTGTGTGCCGGTGTGTTGCCACTTATTTTTACAGTGGACTCACTGGATGACGATCCGGCTCTTAGAAGTCTTCTCTTGGTCTTCCGACTGAGGTAAGTCTCAAAGCCGTCCTCACTGCTGGCCTCGCTGAGGCACTCGATGGTGTCATCGCTGTCGGGGTCGCTCGGACGGCTGCACCGCTTCTTCAATGCGCTCGAGGAGGAGGCCGCCAGGCCATTCGGATGCCCAGGAGGGTTCAGATCCATCGCCGTATGACGGGGGACGGCATCCCCGCAGTATACACGCAAAAACAGAGAATAAACCTGAAGACTGACTGAAAGGAAGGAAGGAAGGAAGGCCTCAAACGTTGCTGGCACATACCTGACTGAAAGCGTTCTACAAGGATGCACTTCGTCGTCATCTCCAGCGAAGACTCATTCCATTCTCAATTTGGCATGTAGGTGAGGGCCTAAAGTGAAGTTCACTCGTCGCTGAGGGTTTCGAGAAGGCAATTAGACTTAGTTTTTAAATTCTATTCAAGCACTTTATATGCGCGTGGGATTACTGGCAAGCCGAAAGGAAAAACTTTCGTACAAGAACGTAAAAAAAGGAATCTGAAGGTCCCACACTGTTAAGCACGTTCTGTATATTTCAGAGAAATCAGGCGCCTTCATTAATCAGTTTCCCTGAGCATTCAGCTCGAAGTCGATAATTCGTTGAAAGAAACCACTCATGATTGCAGATCCCTTTTTGCGTTCCAGCTCTAGCGTTTTGCTTTGTGCTAATTGGACTGACTCGTGCGTGAAGGAAAACGCGCCGTATAAGGTGCATAATTTGGAGCTCCACTCTAGCGAAGTAAAAATGCAAGAGCCGCTTTAAGTGTTTGAGATCTGAGCCCTGGGGATACTCGCGGCTCTCTGGGTATCAAATGAGATGTGAAGAAAACAAATGTTAAAGAACTTTTTCATAGATAAATTTCTTTATTCCTTTTGGCCCCACCAACGTACTGACTGGGAAGCTGGAATGTTCTTTTACAATTATTGCTCTTTATTGTTGTCGGACATGATATCTAGCATGAAGGCAACAGAAAATAAATTCTTAATTTCGAGAATGAACGCCGAAATTGTGTGCGGATTAGGCTTTAATTTGTGAAACATGTCTTCACGGCGGAACAAACATATACGCATAGTAACAGTAAACTTGGACTTTCTTACGATGAAAACGCGCAGGGGTTTGCTACACATTGTCGAACAAAAGTAAGCATCGAGCATCTCGAAATGTGCAAAGAACCTTTTGCGTTTGCCGGGAAATCTTGGAATATGCGCCATTCTCATGAACTAATGAGAGGCGCTTCGTTTGTTGTTGACCTAACTTGCCACACTAGCTTATCTCCTAAACTTTCTCAAATGTCCTTGCTGGGCCACGACAAAATCATTTCCGCCTTGAGTTCCAAACCAGGCGTTTATGTGCAGCCGCTCATTTGTGTAGGCAGGGCTTGAAACGGCTATTAGGGTTCTGGTATCGCTCCAACTGCCTTTACTTCCGTGCGCTCGTCCTTTTACTTCAAAATGATTTCATTGCAATGCAGAAGAGGAGCACGGGACACACAAAACTAATAGTTGGGGGGGGGGGGGTAGGTCTGTTTGTTTCGATCACTTGAAAACCGTAATACACAACTACGGAGAGATTAAAAAACAACAAATGTGTTCAGACATCGACACTACGCCCGCCAGTGGCTGCTACAACACTGTGCGGGTAAGTGTGTGTATACAGCTGGCGTACAACTTCATCTTCTCTCGCTACAGTTGATTATTGCTAAAAGCATGAAGTTGCCACTGCTGGCACCAAGTACATGTATATGTCTGTTAGCTTCCAGCAGAATTGTAAGGACGTGCACACATGGGCAATGGTAGCGTTCCCACTTTTAGAAGGTTTTAAGTGCCGTTGACTCTCTATTGTGCCTACTTCTGCTTTCTTTCCATAATTTCCCGACACGAAAATTGTACGCCCGAAAGCGACTGCAGCTGTTTTGCTCAATAGGAAGCTTGCACTTCATTATGTAAACGTTCTAACGTAAACGTTATGTAAATATTCATTAGGTAAAGACCGTCAAATTACCCCCGCTGCTATTCTGCTCCCCCGTAACCGAACACTACAGGTCACGCTCCAACCGTCCCAGAGACACCGCACCTTAACGTCGCTCTCTTGACCGGAGCACAAGCACCAGAAAGCCACAGCATCATGTCTTATACCCTCGCACACTGCCTTTTTCTGGATGCGTGCACCTGTCGAAGAAAAGCATCGGCATGGGCTTTATCATCTGCTACACCAATAAATAAACTTCAGTAAAATCACATGAGGTTCTTTTCAATGAAATAATGAGCATGAGTCTGCGCTTGGCGCGGGGCTTACGTATAAGGTGCGACCAACTTGAGTGGGCAGTATGAAGACCAACCGAACTGGGGAACCTGATGCGTCGGTTCAGCTTGCTGGCATGCACTTGGAGTGTAGCGGCAAAGTTGGTAGCAAACCAGTTCTGAAGCAATATCTCACTATAGCGCGCGTCACTCTCTACTGGCAAGTTAAAACTATTCAGTAAACAGCCTTCATATCCCGCCTGTATGCTTGTCTTAAGATATCTTGAAACAGGGTTTATTTTTTTTCTTTCTGCTGCATGCGCAGTAAATAAATATACCTAGAATGCTGGCGGCAGCGTATGCCACGCTTTATCCTTCCGTTGCACTTTCAAGTCATCTGTCATTGGCCACTCAGATATACCCGCGGCTTTGAAGGAGCTAAGGAAAGCGACCCGGCCAGTGCGTGACTGGCTGGCATTGAAAGCGATATGCTGTAGTTATTAGTGGGTATTTATTAATAACAGTAAACAATAAGAATAGCAATGGAAGGCAAACATGTTGCTAGCCGCGTCATTTGCCATCGAAACCTGACGCACCAGAGCTATCGCTAGCGGGAATAAAAGGACAAGGAGTATGAATGAAAGGGCGCAGCGACAAGATAGATAGGGTAGGGCGGCAGTTTGCCCTATTTACAGAGGATGCAGAAATAATGCGGGGTGCTGCACCGCGCACGATTGCCAGAACTACTCGGTGCGCGGGCGTGCAAATTACTTGGTGGGGGGGGGGGGGGGGGGAAGGCCGGTCTCGGCCCACGTGATGTCTTTCACGCCGGCACAGATGGGCTGCCCTGCATCATACAACATCGAGCTGGGCCATTGTCTGCATGCGGGGGCATCAACGCTGGCACACAAACCTGGCTTGCCACGACAGAGGAAAAAAAAAAAACATGGCAGAATCAAACGCGGCTCATTGTACAAAAAGCTGATGCGGAGGCGCCCAGCTGTAAAGCGTCTCAAGGTACAACACACACGGAGCTTTTGTCACTGCGGGTAGTTACCTGGTGCGGAACATACCGGACGCAAAGCCCGTCAGTTCGAAGTATACACAGAGGTTCACAAAAATTTACTCACGGGAGCGCGCACTGCACTGCGGCCACAGGAGCACCGATGCACTGTCCGAGATGAGCCCCTGCGCCCTATAGGCAGCAAGCATATCGCGGCGCAGTTCGGCGAACGCGGTACAGCGTAGGAGCGAGTGATCCAGTGTTTCAACTGCCCTACAATCACCACGCACGTCGCTTGTAGCTAGTCCGTGGCGCACAGTTCTACCCTGGGCCACACGCATCCTACACTCGGTCACCGAGGACCATCGCGAGCTGCAGCCTTGACAGGGAGCGGCCACTGATGCTGTAGGTTCGATCCCCTCGTACGATGTGCGAGTCCGTGTGCTGATGTCGAAGTCCAATCTGCTGGTCTGTCGCTCCACCGTGACGTCGTTCCAGCTCGATTTTGCTTGGCGCACAGGTCGAGCAGCTTGTTGTCAGGTGTGGGTTGGCCTGCCTGAACCTCGGTGCATCGTGCTGCTCCGAGCGTAATGCGGACCAGGCTGGAGAAATGTCACCGCCGGACGCATCTACAGCATCAACGTCCATGCTGCTCCCGTTCACGATGGAGTAAGTGCGCTTAGTGCGCGCTTTCGTTGCAGTGGGCTCGATGAGGATAGCAGTAGTTATCTGCGCCCCAAAGGTATGGTGATCGACGCAGGTCGCCTAGATGCCGCTGGACGCGAAGGAAACGTCGATACAGGTGCCATGTGTTCCGCATCGTCGGAAGGAGGGCTCGCCGGTGTTGAGGGGGCTGATGCCCTGTTGCGTAGCTGCGTCGTGCAGGTCACCGCCGCGCGCACTGTTTCCCGCACTGCCCCACGCGCAGTGATGGGCATTACAATCACCCACGATGATCTGGCGTGGAACACAACACGACGGCACTGCACAAAACCACAGCGCATTCAACGCAGCAGCTGGGCGCACGTATACACAAGTCACCGACGTGTCAACACCCCACACTCCTGCGCGCCACTCGTCGGCGCCGATGAACCAGCGAGGACGTGCTGTACATCTCGCGGCACATACACAGCACACCTTGATGGAGAGAGAAACGACTGAAGTGGTCAGCACAGTGGCCACATGGCGTTCTCTCTGCCAGTGCGGGCAAGGTGGGTTCGTGGCCGCGTGTCAGCCGCCGCAGTTTATGCAGTGCAGCGTTTTCCCCGCACAGGAGCCTCCCTCGTGAGGGCCGCCGCAGCGACGGCCGTGCGCAGGTGCTCAGCAGGCCTCCGTGACGCGCCCCAGGCTGGCGGATCGGGTGCACTGCAGCGGCCGTGGTCTGCTGGCCCAAACCGCCAGACGACTCCTGAAAGAAGAGACTGCCTCCGGTAGCGCGGGCACCGCAAATGTGAGTGCCGGAGTATTCAGAGAAAGCGACGCCGACCCGATGGAGGCAGTAGACTCGAGATCGACCATGAGTTGTTCTGGAGTGCGCCAGGCGTCCACTCCAAACAGCAGACCCGTGAATATGTTGCAGGTAGCAGGCTCCCTCGAGCGCACCGCTATGACACGGACGATGGTAGGGGCAAGCATTGCCCGCTTGGTCGCCTTGTTGTCCACGTCCACGGCCACCGCGTTGCGGGGCGTGTTGACACGCACCGCCAGGGCGCCCGGCCATGGTCCAAGCTCCTCCGCCAGCTCCCGTCCCCGCTCCTTGGAGAAGGCCACGCCGCGGTCAGCTGGCCGGAACAGGGTGGTGCCCACGACGTTGCCGGGGCCTAGACAGTTCTACGTACACATGCTAGCACAAAATACGAGACATTCACAATAAAGGTGGACAGGAGAACGCACTGCTGACAACTGATTCCCTTGTTGAAAGAAACACTTAATATATAGGCACACCGTCACACCACCTATCAGCTGCACCGCACGTCATAATGATGTCAAAGGGTCATAAGAGCGATCAAAGACACATCACTAAAAGCACGACGTAGCTAAAAGCGATGAAAGTGGCTGAAGAACACTAAAAGGCCTGACACGTGGCGTATAGGGCCAAAGAAACATGATTGATTGGGAACTGACAGTACGATAAAAAAAACGAATGTTCATTAAAAACGTAAAAAAATACAGAAAAAAAGCACGTGTGACAAGAACACCCTTCCAAAAAGGCTTTCTTTGCTGAGCAGTTCAGATTACATTGGGGAAAAGCACCTGTACACGTGCACGTACTCAGGAAAACCTTTCTAAAAAGCCTTCTTCAGTTTGGTACAAGAAGATAGATGCATCGCTAACAGCATTCAGGCGCTTTTTCCTGATCAAAAATGCTTCTTTTAATTCACGGGATACCCGATCACGGCCTCTACCTAGACCAACGGTGTTCTCAAGAATGGGCCTGCTGGTGTTTAGTTCACAGTCCTTACAATGAAGAGGCAGCTTCGAACCTGTTCTAGTCCCCATCCCAACGTTTGCACCGACTATGCACTATTCGCCGACCTATGCACAGAACTATCCACTGACTAGCCCCGCAACAAGTGTTACTTGAGGGCCTAGACAGACTCGGCCGCCTTTTTCAAGGCAGCATGTCGCCGCCGTTGATCCTCGGACGAGGCCAAGGCCACGCGCCACGATACGAGCGCGCGGCTGGTCTCCGCAGCGCTGGTAACCCGCAATGGGGCGTGATCCACGGCGCTGCACGCTGTGGCGAGCTGCTCGGCTCCCTTCAGGGTAGTTGGGGCCGCGGAGTTGTCCACGATTCGCGCTGATGGCGCCCCGGAAGCAGGAGGCACGCTGAGATCCTGCGAGAAAGCGCAGGAGTAGACCGCTGTCGTCCCCGGCGCACTGTTGGCTGTTGACTCAGTGGTCGCCAGCACCTCCTGGAGGCTTTCCCCCTGCGGGGATGAAGGGGCGAGGCGGACAGGCTCAGTGAGTCGGCCAATCGAAGTGCGGGGCTCGTCGGAAGCAGACTCCACCGTGGTCTCCCCGCCACAGCCCCCCCCCCCCCCTCCCTTGAAGGAAGAGAAAGAGGAAGACGTGCTGGTCCTGGAGATTCGGCGTGCTGCGTCTGCCTCGTCCTTGTGTTCCTGGTCCGTACCGCCTGGCTGTGCCCTAGCCCGCCTGACCAGAACCGACCTCGCCGCTCGCCTCATACTCGTCCCCCACCCTGTCCACAATGCACTACGAACTGAACCTACTGACCAGGTTCTAAGCGACTCGACCAATATGAGACACGTGAGCATACAACGCCCTTCCCATGCCGTTTGGTGTGCTCATGGTCCTCAGCAGTGCGCTCAAATTGACCTGTATGCCGGAAGGTTTGTAGACCGGTGCTGATTCGATCATCTCTTTCATCGTGACGGCAAGCCGTACATCTCTCTGTTGTGTTCATCCCTCCTGTCACGTCCATCGTCACGTTAAGTTTTCAAAGTCACTGCCATTTTTCTAGTTCACGCGATTGGGATGATTGCTCGGTGGCCCCGGGTGCTGTCACTGACTAGGAGACGATAAAGGGGGCAGTGGTGTAGCATGGGGCGCTTGGCCTAGGCGCACCTTCACTAAATCTTACCATAGCTGTCTGTCTTGTACTCCTGTCTTCATCGGCTTTCCGTCCAGTAACAATTGTGCGTAACGCTAGTATTCAATGCGGTGATTCACATTGTAGCGGTACCCGGCGTGTGGATCAGTAGGTTTTGCTTTCGGCTGTTCATCACAAGATTGCGTGATCTAAACCCGGGCGCGTCTGACGCATTTCTGTGAAGGGCATGTGCGAGAGAACCCATGTGCTGGGAGATGTTAAAGCGAATTTAAGAACCCTTAGTGCTGTAAATTGAACCGAATACGGTGTCCCTCATAGCACCTGGTTCGCTTTGTGGCGTGAAAGCCCGCACACCGATACCAACAACGCAGCTGTAAAAAGAGAAAGTGTTTACTGCGCAGCGAGGTACGCTGTTTTAGTTTTAGCTTTAATTTGTTAGTTTTTCTTTATTTTAAGTACGAAGGAGTTGGGTTTGAACCTTCAGTTGTGAAAACAAGAGAGCCGTACTCGTGTCAAATGAGGCGGGTCTTTGCGCCGTTCAACCCTTTTTCCGGCTCGTTGACCAACGCTGGACCCTTCGCTTCGATAAAGTTGACCATAAAACAAGCCATAATCAGTCTCGGTCACCGTGGCGTACCCTTTTCAAAGAGGTCTACTTGAGGAATTATCTCGTGGCAGGTGGCGTAATGACTGCAGCGTTATACGTGACCGTTATACTCCTCTCTGTCCAAAGGACTCCCGTCTGGCAAGCAAATGACACCACTTTAAAGGTTATAAAAGGACGCTCTTTGCAGAGTGGAACGTAATAAAGCAAAAAGTAGTTACCCAAATGTTCGTAGCCGCAATGCAGGAACCTGTGGCGGTACAAGCATTCTTCGCTAAACTGGCGGAGTGGGATCAGGCAGGATACTGAGAATGACATAATGATATAATTTCATCTCAACTTCATCATTTTCGCCTTAATGAAATATTCGTAAGGTATTTCATAAGGTGTGAAACATGACCAATGGACATTAACTTCCGTAAGTCTGTCGCTAAGATCTTCACTAATAAACTTTCCTGTGCTTTTTTAGCTACGAATTTAATAATTCCCTTTAACGCGCGTTTGAATAGAAAAACTTGGTCTAACCTGTCATGGTCGAAGCACTTTCATTTCATTGCGAGTAAAGCTCTACAAAAACTAGCCTGTTTGCATCGTACGCTGGCCAATTCTCCTTGGGGCACTGAATTACTATAATATATAATAATTATCAGCCCAATATTTCACTATGCTAGTATTATCTGCAATACTCACAAGCAGCACAAAATAGATAGAGTGTAGGCCATCCAAAGGAAAGAAGTTAGATCTATCTACCGCCTTTATGACTACATGTTCTTGCCATCGTCAACCATGTCTTGACTAAACCTAACATCGCTTGCTGAACAGCTGTAAGTGAACTATTCAAAAATTTTTCACGGCATCATTCGTTCGTCCTATAGCCTCTCCAATAAATAACATGTCATCTTCGCAAAAGTTTGTTCCAGTAGGAGGCGTCATATGCTTAACATTACACCTCTCATGTGCGTACAAACACTTTAAATTATTGTTATTTTTCTTAAACGACTGAATTTTTCAGTTCATTATCATATAGCAACCATTCCCTCTCAATAAACTGATTTTTCGTTGTGCTTCACCACCAATGTCGCTAGCTTTGTTGCTGCATTTAATTGCTGCTGCATAATCAAGTTCTTGCATTGTACTGTACATGCTCCACTCCTGCTGTCGCCTTGCCATGACTCCAGTGCACCAAAATAATGAAGAGCACCTGTGCAACTGAAATACGAAAAACGACAAAGCAAAAATGCCGCATGGTTGATAAAATCATGATTTGATTCACATGTAAGTGGATTACGCCTTGCCAAATCGCTCAGGGGATGAATTGCAAAGCATTATATATCAGTTAGATAATGAGAGCAGAAGAGGAGGGAAAAAATATTATACAGAAAATTAATGTTCAACACTCTCAGAAGGGAACGGCAGTTTACCATTAGTAGTGAGGTGGAGAAAAAGGTAAGGAAATACGTATCTTCCCGGTAGTAAAGTATGGGAAACAAACGCGTACGCTAACGAAAAAGGTTCAACTTAAGGGCAACGCAGCGAGCTATGGAAGCGAAAATGACATGTAACGATAAGGGACAGAAAGAGGAGAGAGCAGGTCAGCGAACAAATGCCGGTTAATGACATCCAGTCGAATTTAATATGAATAAATGGGCTTGGGCAGGGTATATAATGCGAAGACAAGACAACCGATGGTCGACTGGATTCCAAGAGAAGGCAAGCGCAGAAAGGCGTGGCAGAAAGTGAGGTGGGCGGATGATATTAGGAAGTTTGTGGGGATATGGTGGTTGCAGCTGACACAGGAGAGAGTTAAATGTAGAGATCTGGAGGAGGCCTTTGTCCTACATTGGGCGTACTCAGGCTGATGATAACTACTTTCACCTCGTTTTGATTTTTCCTTGACTCGAGGCCACCTCGCAGGTTCATTGCGGAGTTTCCCGACCAGAAACTTAATAGTTGAAATATAAAAACTTTTCAATGTAGAGCACACTGTTGTGCCCGGACAACCAGCCCGGATTCAAAATCTACAAGATGCGCCATTTCTCCTGCGAACGCCCTTGGACAAGCCCGGTGCTGCGCCGCAAGGCCCAACGCCCTAACGCTCCCTTGACAAGATAAGATGCTGCGCCGCTAGGCAGCACGGCCCTATGAAGAAGCATCGGCGAGCAACTTGTCCAAACGTGCAGCAAATTGCTAGACAGCGAGGCGCCGGTTTCCCTTTCCCCCTGGAAGTCACCGCGCGCGACAAACTTGAAGCGGGTGGCCAGCGCGGTCGCTGGTTGGACCTCTCGGACGGTCGTCAAGTGCTGGCTTTGTACTGGACCGTTTGAGTGACAACCGTTTCTCGGGGCTATATAAGCCCCAACACTGCCGCCTGGAAAGCACCTCCGATCTACCGGCACCTCCGATACACCGAGCCCGATCCACAGAGACACCGACCCACCGTGAGCCGCGTGCCGCTCAGGAGTGGAGTGAGATGTGTGACACGTTGGAGCCTCGCCGGACGTCGCCGTGCGAGAACAGTCGCGTTTGCTGTTCTCGACCCCCGAGCCGATCTTGTCCTGTATATTGACCTTTACATAATGTATAAAATTCTTTTTGTTATTCTCACCGACGCCTGATTCGGAGTCTTCGCTACCGACTTGAGAACTGGCAACGTTCTGTCAAAAAACTGGTGGCGAGCGCAACGGGACGACCACAAAGTCACAAAATTGGTGGCAGCGGTGGGATCGCCAAATCACAACACCCAACAACGTCACGGACACGTCATGATGGTTTGAATGTTGTTTTTTTCTCTTTACCTACCGCTATTCTTTTTTCATATTCTACGCCAGCTTTATTTACCCCAACTTCCCTCCCATTCGAAGGTGGGCTTTCAACATGTTTTGACACGTATATTTAAGTGCACCTCTTTTCCAGAAGCGCATGCTGAGAGGGATTTGTTACCTTTTAGCTGCAGTAATGTAATGTTTTTTGTTCCCCACCGGACATTCTCTACAAATGTTATTGCCGCCCTACGCAAGGCCAGTGAGCGTTGACTGCAGTGTCACGCACGGTGGATAAGCCAAATAATGCATTCTTCAGTACAAACTCAAGTATACCATTCCGGGCATTCCTGTGTCATTGCATGCTTGCCATCGACTGAAGTGGCCAGGCACAGAGGAACATAACAGGTATGGTGCCCAGCTCAAAGACAAAAGAAACCCACAACGTTGCAGTACAGGTAGTTCGTCCCTCAAGTAAAATGAAAAGTCCTCAGAAAATCGAAGAAACCGCCGCGGAAAATGACAAATTTCGAAACGCGGAATCATTAATCAATGTCCTACTTTTTATGGTTTATGGTTTATGGGCGTTTAACTTCCCAAAGCGACTGAGGCTATGAGGGATGCATTGGGACGTTAAACCCCTTAAGGCTATGAGGGACGTGCCCGTCGTGGTAGCTCAGTGGTAGGCCGCTTGGCTACCGATCCGGAGCTCCCGGGTTCGAACCCGACGTAGAGGTCTCCGGAATAACTGCGACCACGTTGGGATCTTTAATGACGTCACATAGCACACGGACACCTTTTGCGTTTCGCCTCCATCTAAACGGGACCGCGGCAGCCCCGTTTAGATGGAGGCGAAACGCAAAAGGTGTCCGTGTGCTATGTGACGTCATAAAAGATCCCAACGTGGTCGCAGTTATTCCGGAGCTA
This sequence comes from Amblyomma americanum, assembly GCF_052857255.1. Lineage (NCBI taxonomy): Eukaryota > Metazoa > Arthropoda > Arachnida > Ixodida > Ixodidae > Amblyomma > Amblyomma americanum. The sequence continues at coordinate 54,419,401 of NC_135500.1, forward strand.
CTAAGGCCCCTTTTTCTCTCTTTCTTATTTCACTCCCACCTTCCTCTCTTCTCTTAGGGCGCGGTCCCGGTGTCCACCTACATATGTGAGACAATTACTGCGCCATATTCTTTCGTCAAAAACCTATTTTCATTTTCTATGAGGGACGCCGTAGTGAAGGGCTTCGGAAGTTTCAAACACCTTGTTTTTTTTTTTTAACTTTCAGTGAAATCGCACCGCACACAGGCCTCTAGAATATCGCCTTCATCGAAATTCGACCACCGTGGTGAGGATCGAACAAGCGTGTTTCATTTTTAGTCACTTTGTGTGATCGAATACTGCCTCATGCCTGTACTGTCTAGTCAATAATCTGTACGCATTGAAGCCGTGTTTATGATGACCGCTCCAGCTAACTGGTTCATAGTTCTTCGGCGCAGACACTATATTATCATACGCGTATATGCCAGAAAAGAGGGAAGCAAGTTTGCGTACGCAGCCCGCGGGCGGAAATGTTGTCCAAGGCAGTGTCGCTTGAGGGACTCACTTCATGTCCGCGATCCGAACACGTTTTTTGAGCAGTGGCACACCACAACCGAGTTAGACCTTCCATGAAGCGCAGCAGGCTAAATGGCTATGAATGCTTCTTCAAGAATTTCGATGGTTACTATGTCCTTTTCTTACCGGCATACTGGACGCGGACATGGGCCTACCTCCTTGGCTCCATTATTCGCTCTTTCACGGCGGGCATATGTTACAGAAACTGCGCTTGGACATTCAGACGCTGGTCATTCATCACAGAAACGATCTTTTCCATTTTCGCATGTATAAAACCCGATCTGCGATTTTTTTTTCTGAGAGACTTCTCGGGAAGTCCATTTATTCGTTCAGTGAACGTTTTACCAATCCGATGAAGAACATGTATTTTTCAATTCAATTTCTTTCATTTCTCCTACGATTTCAGGCCGAAGCCATAATGTAAAAAGGCTCTGTTAGAGAAATGCTGCAAATCGCGGCTTGCTTCACAGTCAATCTAGCTTTGTTTGCACCTTCAAATCTTCTCACGCCTGCTGTGCAACATGTGTAAAAAACGAATAATAATGCACGTAGGTGAACGCAAAAACTTTCCTGGGGTTTTTCAGCTTAGCGGCTAACTTAAAACCCAGAATCGAGTAATTGTCTTGTCATGCACGGCTTCTTTAGTTTTATTCCTTAAACTAAGGTGTGAACTTTAATGTGTTCTCACTTGATGGCTGCCCAGATTGTTAACCGCAATTCGCGACGGTCGGAAAATAAACAAGTTATGCTTATTTCACAAATTATAAATGCTTTATGCACAACATGACACTTCGGTCTCATGTATATGCATCTACCCTGTGATTCAGTTTGCCTCATTATCCAGGGCGAGCCATGAATTGAAGGCCGATATCAAGGGAAGCGATCTCCAAGAAGCGCTTCCTGCGAATTTTTTTACTTCTTTTCTAAGGCGCTATTTCTTCTCACGTATGGCCCCATATTAAGTCGACCTGGTGGCCTGCTGGGTCGTTTTCTGGCCATAAATATTAGATCTACGGTCGGGATAATAGCTTCTTTCTTCCCTTTTTCTCACTTTTATCTTGCGTATTTAGCCTCTACAGAATACGTTTAACTCATATTTCGTCCTTTGTGGGGCTCGAAGACAGATATAATTGGACTTCAATCAGCTTGTCGTTATCTTGACTAGTCTAGGAAATCAAAATTTTCTCCCAAGACCCATTTGCGAGAAAAGTTAAAGAAAAAAAGGCCCGTCTGCTAACTTGGTGCTGCAGTTCTTTCAAGCCACAAACTTTATGGTATCTATTACGTAGCGCTCTAAATAAGTATGTTCCTAGAAGCGTAATCCAGTCGAAACAAAGAAGCAGCTGAAAACTAATGAAAAATGTTGGAAGAACCTTTCAAATGTCTGCCGTGTGGAATTAATTTCGCAGACGGCAAGTTCAATAGCAGCTTTCGGTAGTTTTCCATTTGCATTCATGATACTTCGTAGCCGTTTTTCAAATGAAAACAATTATTTAAGAAGAAATAAAGACGGAGGCAATGTGAGTAAAAAAGGCATATCGGTTTCATTTTTTTTCCCAAGCTCGAAGGCAGTGACTTATTGTCAAAATTTGCTCCTATGATTTTGAGACCCTCTAAAGAGCTAACAACAGCTGCTAGGAGAGCTGGTTGATCTAGAGAGAAATTTTGCAATATGCGCAATCAACTTGTGCAAAAAAGGGGAAAGCTTCTCGACCATCAGAAAAGCACTCGACTAATAGTGACAGGAAAAACATCTATGCTAAATTGAAACCTGTCGTTGCCTGCAGAACTTTTTCACGTACTTCTGCACGTGTGATTATGTGGTTAGTTGCAGGGGATAAAACTAAACTTTTTCCCTGGCCGCTTCATACCCAAATCATAAAAGGTCAAGTCAGAAGCACATAGTACACGTAACAGCTTCATGTGGATAATATCTTTGACGTGAAAATTTAAAATTGATTTCTAAGGAAAGAAAATGGCGCAATAATAGTGGCCAGGAGTATTTTCATTAAGGAACGTATTCATCTTGCATGTGAATAGATGGTTTGCTCAAGCATGCGACCTTGATGAATTGTTTTTGTATTACGCTGCAATAATTATGCTGAAATATTTGAGTTTCGTTAATTTTCCTATGCCTACGTAATCTGTCATCGGTATTTGGCTCGATGAAGATGCTCACAAATGTCACTACAGACATTCGACAACTTTCCATTTTGCCTAATCGTCGTCTTGATTTAAAAATGCAGTTTGTTATGTTCTTTTCGTAACGTTAACATCTCTGCTCTCCTGCCTTTTACTTATACAGAACTGCTTGCGTCCAAGGCATTGAAAGCTCTCTTCAAATATTTTAAACGGAGCAAGCTTCGGCGTCAGACTGTAGATACTCTGCAGATGACTTTTTTTCCTAATTTTCGAAGGAAAACATGGACGCATGGAATTCCTTGGTGTCGCTCTTTTTCGTGTATAATATATCCAAACCGGCCATTTATGTTCAACTCTGAGCCACTATGTTCTTTCTCTCTTTCTTCCTTTCTCTCTTTCCCCCTTCTTTCTTATAGTTCAGGCATATGAGAAGCATGTTTGTGACGTTAGCGGCATGCTTCGACACAGTCGCGGCAAAATAGCGCACATAATAGAATAAGCTCTCGCCGACTCGATGCACGCGGAAAGGACTCCAATGATTTCTATGCGTCCACAACTACGGCCGCCTTGCTTTCCTACCGTGCTAGTGTTTCTACGAGTGTAGGATCCGTAATGTCGTGTTTCTGCTGTCTGGGGGACGATACCATTTGCACTATCAGACAAGCGCGAGGCTTTCCAGCTGGGTTACACCCCCTCACTAAATCAGTGCAACGTTGCGGCACCTAGATAACTCACATCTGAGCCCTCAGCGGTCTACGTCTCATAGATATTCGCATATAACGGGGGTTTCTCACAACTGGCTCCTGTACATGCGTTCGAAAATTACAACTGTCCCAGCAAGAAAGCCATAAATGTCACTAATCTCAGCTATTTCCCACGTGACAATGGGCGCATGCATAAATCGGCAGGATTACCGCGAACAAGTTTTAGTGTCTACTTCCCTGCAGGATTTATGCGATGCGAAATGTCGCAACTACTGTCGTGGGAGAGAAGCGGGGAGGAGGGAGAGATGACTAAACAAACACTACGTCCACAAGAGCTCGCTCGCGAATGGTACACAGCTTGTAAGCATCGAGGCGCCCAGCAGTCGATATGTGTTAACGAAGCTAATTAGCTGGCTTTGTTTTCTTGACCGATTGTTTAATGTTTGCTTTATTACCATTAATTTTACACATTTCTCTATGCAAAGTGGCTT